>NC_059221.1:10111610-11311610 GCF_020615455.1 Coregonus clupeaformis | reverse complement strand
CTACACTCAGTTGCACATGAGGTGTAACCATATTGCATTCATATTGTGTCTTGAACTGTATGAAGCAGTCTATCATATTGCAATATGTAACAATACAGTAATAAACCCATACTGCCAAGATTTCTCATATCTCCCATTTCTTTGAATTGTGGAGAGACCAGACCAGTCTGTTAAATTGTAACAGATACTATGGACCATTGAAACGGGTCAGACTTTCCACATAATCTTGCAAAGGGGGATGGTTTAAAGTGATCTGGTTTAAAGTGTGATATTCTCTGCTCCTCTTGGGCACACTGATATTAAATAGACATAGTGTTGACCACATCATGGTTATGTAAGCATTGAGATAAGTTGTCCATTTAAATAAAACAGTAACAGGTGTGCATGCATGCGTGACTGTGTGTGTGTGTGTGTGTGCGTGCGTGTGCATCCCTGTGTGTGTGGATTTCGGCGAGAGAATCTGTGTTTGTGAAAGCACAAGCCTAACAATATGGAGCTGCAGATGGTAACATGATATTCTCAAGGAAGAGAGTCTGTTTGACTTTATAGGATGAATGAAAACATTGACCGGTGCACAGGAATGTGGAGGAACCAGAAAAGGAAGAAAACTAAAAAGCTGTCTGAGAAAAACCACAGTAAAACTCACAGCTCAAAGTAAAACCGTGAAATTGACTGAGAAATAGCTTACTGACGGGATTCCATTTCTGTTGGAAATGTATGTTATTGTGATGAGTGTGATTAGAAGGAGTCAGGCGCAGGAGGGTAAATCACTGAATACAGAGTTTTCTCCGTCATACACAGTTGCGCTGGATAGCGACAACTAAATACAGGCACAGGGGAACAATCTACCCCGGCAATACAAGGTACGGGTAGCTCCAACAAAATACAGGCACAGGGGAATAATCTACCTCGGCAATACAAGGTACGAGTAGCTCCACCGAGCTCCACTCAACTCACATAAAACAATCACCCACAAGGACAAGGGGGCAGAGGGAACACTTATACACGGACTAATGAGGGGATATGAACCAAGTGTGTGTAACTGAAAAGACAAGACAAATGGAATGATGAGATATGGAGCGGCAGTGGCTAGTAAGCCGGTGACGACGAACGCCGAAGCCTGCCCGAACAAGGAGGAGAGGCAGCCTCGGCGGAAGTCGTGACAGTACCCCCCCTTGACGCGCAGCTCCAGCAGCGCGCCGACCCCGGCCTCGGGGACGGCCAGGAGGACGCGGAGCAGGGCGAGCCGGATGGCGACGGTGGAAATCCCACCCTCACCGGGACACAGCACCGTTCCTCCGGACCGTACCCCTCCCACTCCACGAGGTACTGAAGGCCCCCCACGCCTCGAATCCAGGATGGAACAGACAGAGTACACCGGGGCCCCCTCGATGTCCAGAGGAGGTGGAGGAACCTCCCGCACCTCAGACTCCCGGAGTGGACCAGCCACCACCGGCCTGAGGAGAGACACATGAAATGAGGGGTTAATACAGTAATCAGGGGGAAGTAATAACCTATAGGTGACCTTGTTGATTCTCCTCAGGACTTTGAACGGCCCCACAAACCGCGGGCTCAGCTTCCGGCAGGGCAGGCAGAGGGGCAGATTCCGGGTTGAGAGCCAGATCTGATCCCCCGGTACGAAGACCGGGGCCACACTGCGGTGGTGGTCAGCGTTGGCCTTCTGACGACGCACGGCGCGTTGGAGGTGAACGTGGGCAGCGTCCCACATCTCCTCCGCGCGCCAAAACCAGTCATCCACCACAGGAGCCTCGATCTGGCTCTGGTGCCATGGTGCCAGAACCGGTTGGTAACCTAAAACACATTGGAATGGCGTTAGGATAGTAGAGGAGTGGCGGAGAGAGTTCTGGGCATATTCTGCCCATGGCAAGAACACCGACCACTCCCCCGGCCTCTCCTGGCAGTAGGACCGCAGGAACCTACCCACATCCTGATTTACCCGTTCCACCTGCCCATTAGACTCGGGTGGAACCCAGAGGTCAGGGTGACCGAGACCCCCAGACTTTCCATGAACGCCTTCCAGACCTTAGATGTGAACTGGGGACCTCGGTCGGACACTATATCCTCTGGTACCCCGTAGTGCTGGAAGACGTGCGTAAACAGGGCCTCCGCAGTTTGCAGAGCTGTGGGGAGACCGGGCAGAGGAAGGAGGCGGCAGGACTTGGAAAAGCGGTCCACAACAACCAGGATGGTGGTGTTACCTTGGGAGAGGGGAAGATCAGTCAGGAAATCAACACTTAGGTGAGACCATGGTTGTTGTGGAACTGGTAAAGGTTGTAACTTACCCGCTGGGAGGTGCCTAGGTGCCTTACTCTGGGCGCACACAGAGCAGGAGGAGATATACACCCTCACGTCCTTAGCCAAGGTAGGCCACCAGTTCAGGCAGCGCACTGTACGACCGATACCTGGGTGACCAGAGGAGGGTGACGCGTGTGCCCAGTAGATCAGCTGATCACGGATAAGAGCAGGCACATACCGCAGCCCAGCTGGACACTGAGGTGGAGATGGATCTGTGCGTAATGCCTGCTCTATATCTGTGTCCATCGCCCATACTACCAGCGCCACAATGCAGGAGGCTGGGAGTATGGTGGTGTTGTCTCTGGGCCTCTCCTCTGTTTCATACAGCATTGACAATGCGTCTACCTTCACGTTCTTTGTACCCGGGATGTATGACAGTGTAAAATTGAACTGGGTGAAGAATAGGGCCCACCTGGCCTGGCGAAGATTCAGCCTCCTCGCTGCCCGGATGTACTCCAGGTTACGGTGGTCCGTCCAGACGAGGAAAGGGTGTTTCGCCCCTTCGAGCCAATGCCTCCACACGGACAAGGCTCGGACAACAGCCAACAGCTCCCGATCACCAACGTCATAGTTCTGCTCCTGTCATGAGCCCTCTCACTCCACCGGGTTACCACCTTAATTGGTTTCCACTATCTTCCACTCTGCTCACCTCCCTCTCTCTACTCAGCCTAACTAGCTCCACCTGTCCCTGCTCTGCTCGGCTCTAATTACTCTGCCAGCTGCGCTGCATTACCCACTAACCTCTCCCAGTATTTATGGCCCTGTCTTTCAGCTCTCCGGTGTCAGATCGTCTGCAAAGCTCACACCCGAACCTGTTTGCTCGCGCTTCTGGCTCACCCTGGTTTTGTGACCCCGGACCTGCCTGGTTTTTGGATACTCTTCTGCCTCAGGAGATCCAGACCTGCTTCTGCCATTACGACTCCTGACTACTCTTCAATCCCGGTAACTCTGACCAGCCTTCTGCCTTGCTACTACGTATTTTGGATTTCCCTTGAACTGTACTGCTGCCTGGTTTCATTCCACCCCCGTTGTGTCTGTGTTTCCTCCCCCCAGGACTTCTGGACCACCAACCACCGGCGTCATCGGACGCATCGCTGCCACTGGGGGAGGCACAGACCCAGCACATCGGACGGGATAACCCCTGGAGCCTTCACTCACTCCCTACATCCCTTTCCCCTTAAGTTTAAATAAACTTTCTGGTGTGACGCAATTGTGGTCCTCTTGTCGTCTGTCTGAATCGTGACAGTACGATCTGACCATCATGGACCCAGCGCACACTTCCCCGACATGGAAACCGAAGAACCTGAGCAACCCACCGCCATGCTACGCCTGGAACACACTGAGAGAGAGCTAGGCCGCATGAGCGGCGACATCACCTCTCTGCTTCAGGCCGGCTACCAACAGCATCAGCAGTTCCAGCAGCACCAGCAGCAGTCCCAGCAGCAGCAACAACAACTCGCCATGATCATTCAACTCCTCACCAACCTGACCCCAGCCAGTCTGCCCACCAGCCCTGCCCCCCGAGTTACCTGCCCCGGTCATTGCAGCCGCTGCTCCGGAACCCAAGATTGGAAACCCCGAGCGGTTCAACGGCGATTCAACCCAGGTCCGGCCATTCCTGACTAGCTGCCGACTTCAGTTCTCCTTGCAGCCAAGGACCTTCGCCACGGAGGGGGCTAAGGTTGGGTATGCCATCACTCACCTGACGGGCCGAGCTCGACTCTGGGGAACAGCAGAGTTCGACGTCAAACCCCGCATGTGCAACCTTCGACCTGTTTGCTGAGGAGATGCTGAAGGTGTTTGACCTGGATTCACCAACCGCAGAGGCGTCTCGTGAACTGTTCAGTATTCGACAAGGCAGACGTACAGTCGCAGACCATTCCATCGACTTCCGAACCCTGGCTAGACGAAGTTCTTGGAACACACCATCGTTGGTGGACGCGTTCTTCCATAGTTTGGCTGACTATATCAAGGGACGAGTTGGTCTCCCAGGAACTGCCTTCCACTCTTGATGAAGCCATCGCACTGACTGTCAGGATCGACAGTAGGATACAGACCCGTCGTCGTGAGAGGGGGGCGCCAAGGTCCACCTACTACCGGCATTCGGAGAGATCCGACTGGGTTCCTGTCATCTACTGCCACTCACCCAGGTCAGCTTGATCAGTCTGAGCCTATGGAGATTGGGCGAGCCTCTCTCACTCCTGCAGAGCGCCAGCGACGCTCACCTCAAACCTCTGCCTCTATTGTGGAGGTGATGGACATCGTGTGGTAACCTGCCCTTTAAAGGGCCGAAGCTCACCGGGCATAGGGGGAGTCCGGTTGAGTTCAATGACCATCCAGTCCTCCGACCGCAAACCCCTGCTGCAAGTTCACCTCCGCCTCCCTGACTCAACTCACACCCTGGCTGCTCTGGTGGATTCTGGCGCCCGAAGCCAACATAATGGACATCAAGCTGGCACGCCAACTGGGACTGGAGAACCTCCGTTTGACACCTCCTATTCCTGCCCGGGCACTGGACGGACACTTACTCGGATCGGTCACTCATGTCACGGCCCCGGGTCTCGATGGGTCTGTCCGGAAACCATCAAGAAACTATCCAGTTTCACCTGCTCCCCTCTCCAGGCCAACCCCTCATCCTGGGTTACCCATGGCTCCGCCCGGCACAACCCTCAGCTCGACTGGGTGACCGGGGTGATCAGGGAGTGGGGAGAGGACTGCCACCGAACCTGCCTGCTTGCCGCACGCACCCCCTCGGCCAGTACCTACTAACTCCGCTCCTGACCCCTCCAAGGACCCTGTGTCGATTCTGCCAAGTCCCTGCATCGTTGCAGCTCTGACCTGGGCTGTTGAGGAACAGGTGCTGGAGGCTCTCCGTAACCAGCCAGGTCCCAGCACTTGCCCAGCTGACCGCCTTTTTGTCCCCGAAGACCTGAGGTCCCAGGTCGTTCAGTGGGGACATGACTCCCGCCTAGCTTGTCACCCTGGCTCCACCCGCACTTACAACCTGCTCGCCCAGAGGTTCTGGTGGCCCTCTCTGAGGAAGGATGTACGGGAATTCGTCCAAGCCTGCCCCATCTGCAACCAACACAAGTCGTCCTGCCAGCCCCCAGCCGGATTGCTGCAGCCCCTGCCTGTGCCCAGGAGTCCGCTGGTCCCTGCTGCGCCTTGTCCTCCTCCTCCACGGCTCGTCGAAGGTGGTCTGGTTTACACCGTCCGCCGCCTGCTTCGGTCCAGACGGAGGGGTAGGGGTCTCCAGTACCTCATTGACTGGGAGGGCTATGGACCTGAGGAAAGGACCTGGGTGCCAGCTAGTCGGATTGTGGATAGGACTCTCATCACCGCTTTCCACCAACGGCATCCTGATCAACCTGCAATCCGTAGGGGGCCGCCCAGAGGGGTCCCTAACCGTCCGGCCCGCTCGGCTTCCTGTCCTGTGCCTGACCCTGTCTCGGGACCTGTCCCATCTCCCGACCACGGCCCTCCGGCTTCCTCCGAGGATGAGGACGTTCACTCGGGACCGTTCGGAGGAGTTCTCAGCCCTCCTCCGGCTCCCCTCCTCCCGCCCGGCGTGGTGTTGCTCTTGGGACTTCTGGGGCCGTCCCTTGGGGGGTTCTGTCATGAGCCTCTCACTCCACCGGGTTACCACCTTAATTGGTTTCCACTATCTTCCACTCTGCTCACCTCCCTCTCTCTACTCAGCCTAACTAGCTCCACCTGTCCCTGCTCTGCTCGGCTCTAATTACTCTGCCAGCTGCGCTGCATTACCCACTAACCTCTCCCAGTATTTATGGCCCTGTCTTTCAGCTCTCCGGTGTCAGATCGTCTGCAAAGCTCACACCCGGAACCTGTTTGCTCGCGCTTCTGGCTCACCCTGGTTTTGTGACCCCGGACCTGCCTGGTTTTTGGATACTCTTCTGCCTCAGGAGATCCAGACCTGCTTCTGCCATTACGACTCCTGACTACTCTTCAATCCCGGTAACTCTGACCAGCCTTCTGCCTTGCTACTACGTATTTTGGATTTCCCTTGAACTGTACTGCTGCCTGGTTTCATTCCGCCCGTTGTGTCTGTGTTTCCTCCCCCCAGGACTTCTGGACCACCAACCACCGGGCGTCATCGGACGCATCGCTGCCACTGGGGGAGGCACAGACCCAGCACATCGGACGGGATAACCCCTGGAGCCTTCACTCACTCCCTACATCCCTTTCCCCTTAAGTTTAAATAAACTTTCTGGTGTGACGCAATTGTGGTCCTCTTGTCGTCTGTCTGAATCGTGACAGCTCCGCCAGGCTGAGCTTCTTAGAGAAGAAGGCACAGGGGCGGAGCTTGGGTGGCGTGCCCGAGCGTTGAGATAGGACAGCGCCTATCCCTACCTCGGACGCATCCACCTCCACTACGAATGGTAGTGATGGATCGGGGTGGGCCAGTACCGGGGCTGAGGTGAACAGACCCCGCAGTCTGCTGAAGGCCAGGTCAGTGTCAGCAGACCAGCGGAGCCGGGACGGCCCACCCTTCAACAGGGATGTAATGGGAGCTGCGACCTTGCCAAAGCCCCGGATAAACCTCCGATAGTAGTTGGCAAAGTCAAGGAAGCGCTACACCTCCTTAACCGTGGTTGGAGTCGGCCAATTACGCACGGCTGAAATGCGATCTCCCCCCATCTCCACACCTGAGGTGGTAATGCGGTATCCGAGGAAGGAGATGGACTGCTGGAAAAACATACACTTTCTGCCTTTGCATAAAGGTAATTTTCCAACAGTCAGGCCAGCACTTTGCGAACCAGGGACACATGCTCGGCGCGCATAGCGGAATACACCAGAATGTCATCGATGTAGACCACTACACCGCGACCAAGCATGTCCCGAAACACCTCGTTCACAAAGGACTGGAATACGGATCGAGCATTCATCAAACCATAGGGCATCACCAGGTATTCATAATGCCCAATGGTTATGCTGAATGCTGTCTTCCACTCATCCCCCTCTCGGATACACACCAGGTTGTATGCACTCCTGAGATCTAATTTGGTGAAGAAGCGCGCCCCATGCATTGACTCAATCACTGAAGGAATGAGGGGGAGTGGATAACTAAATCTGATCGTCTCCTTGTTCAGTGATCGATAATCAATGCACGGGCGCAGACCGCCGTCTTTCTTCTTCACAAAGAAGAAACTTGAGGAGGCAGGAGAAGTGGAGGACGTATATACCCCGGGCACAGTGACTCGGTGACGTATGTTTCCATTGCCGCCGTTTCAGCCTGCGACAGGGGGTACACATGACTCCTGGGAGGTATAGCGTCTACCCGGAGGTTTGTCGCGCAATCCCCAGCACGATGAGGTGGTAACTTAGTAGCCTGCGTTTTTGAAAACACATGCGCCAAATCGAGGTATTCGGGGGGGAATGCGCACGGTGGAGGTACTGTCTGGACTTTCCACCGTGGTTGCACCAACGGAAACACCTAGACACCTACCCTGACGCTCTCGCGACCACCCCGTGAGAACCCTCTGCGGCCATTAGAAGGTGGGGTTGTGGAGTGCTAACCAAGGGTTACCTAATACCACAGGGAAAGCAGGGGACTCAATAATAAAAAAAGTGATCTGCTCACAATGAGTCTCCTGGGTAATCATGGTGACTGGTGCAATAACTTCCTGAACAAACCCGGACCCTAATGGTCGACTATCAAGTGCTCTGATGGGGAGTGGAATGGATAGGGGAACCAATGAAATGCCTAGACGGCGTGAGAATGCCCTGTCCATAAAGTTCCCAGCTGCGCCTGAATCGACTAGCGCCTTACACTGGGGAACTACCATGTGATCGGGAAAGTAGATGGGTAGGGTACAGTGTGCAGCAGAGGGTGGGTGTTTGATACCTGGGGTGATGCGAGAGTGCCCTGCCTTCTGCCTCCAGACCCAAAAGAGTGTTGACGACAACGTGTGGTGTACTGTTCCTTCATGCCACCAGAGTAGCACTGTCGCTGTCGTCCTCCGCTCTCTCAGATGGCGGCTCCACCCAGCTCCATCAGCTCGGGATCCGAGTCGGCCGGGGTGGGAATGGGCAGACCCCTTCCAGGACATCCTCTGGCTGCCAGCAGGTTGTCCAAACGTATGGCCATGTCCACCAGTTGCGTGAAGGACAACATGGTGTCCCGGCAGGCTAGCTCCCGTCGGACGTCCTCCCGCAGATGGCACCGGAAATGGTCGATCAGGGCCCGCTCGTTCCACCCGGACCCCGCTGCAAGAGTCAGAAACTCCAAAGCAAAGTCCTGCGCGGTCCTAGTCCCCTGCCTCAGGTGGACCAGCTGCTCGTCCCCGTAGTTCTCCTTCGTTCCAAACCGCGTTGGCCCACTCCAGGGCTTTCCCCGAGAGGCAGGAAACGAGGACGGACACCTTCTCCCGCTCCGATGGGGCCGGCCTGATGCTGGAGAAGTAGAGCTCCGGTTGGAGGAGGAATCCTTGGCAGAGCGCCGCCGTCCCGTCGAACTCCCGTGGTCGGGATATTTGGATCCCTCCGGGTGCTGGGGTGTGGATGGCTGGATCCGGTTGGCCAGCTGGTCTCGACAGATTGGGTCCTCTCCTCTCCAGGCATTGGACGACCTGAAGAACCCGATCCATCGCTTCCCCCAAGCTGGCCAGCATCGTGGAATGCTCCTGGACCCGTGCCACGACTCAAGGCATGCGCTCCTCTCCCGCTGACTCCATAGCAAGGTGGGTGATTCTGTGATCATGTATGTTATTGTGATGAGTGTGATTAGAAGGAGTCAGGCACAGGAGGGTAAATCACTGAATATACAGAGTTTATTCCATCGTACACAGTTGCGCTGGATAGCGACAACAAAATACAGGCACAGGGGAACAATCTACACCGGCAATTCAAGGTACGGGTAGCTCCAACAAAATACAGGCACAGGGGAATAATCTACCCCGGCAATACAAGGTACGAGTAGCTCCACCGAGCTACACTCAGCTAACATAAAACAATCACCCACAAGGACAAGGGGGCAGAGGGAACACTTATACACAGACTAATGAGGGGATATGAACCAGGTGTGTGTAATTGAAAAGACAAGACAAATGGAATGATGATATATGGAGCGGCAGTGGCTAGTAAGCCGGTGACAACGAACGCCGAAGCCTGCCCGAACAAGGAGGAGAGGCAGCCTCGGCGGAAGTCGTGACAGTTATAGTTATGGTACCCACTCTGCGGTTTTTTTCTGCACTCATTCCTTTAAACTAAGTGCTTGCTGGTACTTAAAAAGTAAGTCTATTGAGCCCAGATCCTGCTGTGCTGTACATGGGAAAGGTGAAGACTCTGGAATCAACCCCAATCACAAACGCTTTAATGTTACCCCTCCGGATTGGATTTGTTGATAGCTTTTTGCCAGTGCTATTATTAATATTGATGTATGTAGATTACATAATGATATTATCCCTTGCCTCTAATGAATAACAGCAAGTGCATAGTTAATAGATTTCAAGTAATGAAAATGATTGCCCTTTTCGTGCCGACAATATTTTTACCATACATTGCATTACACTAGGAAGTGTTGGGGTAACAATGTCCTCTTTATTGAACAAAGCGTGTAGAGGCCCACTGCTGTAGAGGGAAACAGCAAACAAACACAACCAGGAAAACATTATACGGCCTGGCAGGACATTGGAGGTATTAGTCTGATATGGTAACCAATGGAGCACTGGAGCCTTGGTCGATGAGTAACTCAAATATGAATCAACACACTAAGTTCATTGAACGAGTAGACTACAGTGGCATTGCCACACAGCATTTGCTTCCCTAACACGGCATTGGCACTATATAACTTCGATGGCCCTGTTTAATAAGCACTAGACTCTGAGATACAGTGTCTATCCCCAACACATAAAGATGGACTTTGCTAAACCCTTCTGCCCCTAACTCTGTATGCTGTTCTCTGTTACGTTGCCATCGCGCTATCAGGGAGAAGACATCATAATAACCAACCAAACCAGAGACTTGTCTATAAAAGCCTCCTCAATGACACTGCTTATTTGCTCTCTCATTCATCTTCAGCTGTTACACAACACACCATTGTTTGGTCCTCACAGGGGCCTGTGTGTGCAAATCCTCACAAACCTTTTACGTACACATCATGTCATTCTCAAGTCCCACTTTTATGAGGATTTGACTGTACTTTTACACTCGCCACTCTGTGCTCCTGTTAAATGTTGCTATTAAATGGAAGCTATATGAAGTGCTTTCTGTTAGTCCTATACACAGAGCAGGAAACCATGGCCTCTGAAGCACCTTGGCACATCGTCAGGGTAAACTACATCAAGTTTTGGCTAATTTCAGTGGTCAACAGTTATTTTATCTCTCTTCCCATTACAATCTCCCCAGCACTGCTATCAGGAGTGGCGACAGCTGTATTAGTAGTAGTAGTAAAGGAACAGGGTCACACCCTTATCTGCAAGATCAGGATTTGCCTGGTGTAATGGACCCACTACTACTTAGCATCTCCTAATGCAGAGAACATGGAGTCCTCCTCTCTGGAGTCTAAGACTAAGCTAAATGAGTCCTAATCAGCATCTTACCTAAGGCTGGAAATGTAATGAATGTCTTAATTATGCCTGTTATATTTTGCATGAGGATGAGGCAATTAACAGGAAGGAACAGTTTTTGTCACATGCAGTCTGGAGGAGAACATTGAAAATTAACCATTTATAATCAACATTTTAAATCTTCAAATCATGTCCTCTGAGCAGGGTTCATTGGACACGTAGAAATGGTTTCTGATTGGTGTGATATTAAATGTATTGACCTTTAGACCTAGGTATCCCTCTATTGTATCCACCTACATCTCTCCACTAGAAAAACTGTTTTCAGATCAAGGTGAACCCATACATACAGTTGAAGTCGGAAGTTTACATACACCTTAGCCAAATACATTTAAACTCAGTTTTTCACAATTCCTGACATTTAATCCTAGTAAAAATGCCCTGTTTTAGGTCAGTTAGGATCACCACTATATTTTAAGAATGTGAAATGTCAGAATAATAGCAGAGAGAATGATTTATTTCAGCTTTTATTTCTTTCATCACATTCCCAGTGGGTCAGAAGTTTACATACACTCAATTAGTATTTGGTAGCATTGCCTTTAAATTGTTTAACTTGGGTCAAACGTTTTGGGTAGCCTTCCACAAGCTTCCCACAATAAGCTCCTGACAGAGCTGGTGTAACTGAGTCAGGTTTGTAGGCCTCCTTACTCGCACACGCTTTTTCAGTTCTGCCCACAAATTTTCTATAGGATTGACGTCAGGGCTTTGTGATGGCCACTCCAATACCTTGACTTTGTTGTCCTTAAGCCATTTTGCCACAACTTTGGAAGTATGCTTAGGGTCATTGTCCATTTGGAAGACCCATTTGCGACCAAGCTTTAACTTCCTGACTGAAGTCATATATCCACATAATTTTCCTTCCTCATGATGCCATCTATTTTGTGAAGTGCACCAGTCCCTCCTGCAGCAAAGCACCCCCACAGCATGATGCTGCCACCCCCGTGCTTCACGGTTGGGATGGTGTTCTTCGGCTTGCAAGCTACCCCCCTTTTCCTCCAAACATAACTATGGTCATTATGGCCAAACAGTTCTATTTTTGTTTCATCAGACCAGAGGACATTTCTCAAAAAAGTTTGATCTTTGTCCCCATGTGCAGTTGCAAACCGTAGTCTGGCTTTTTTATGGCGGTTTTGGAGCAGTGGCTTCTTCCTTGCTGAGCGGCCTTTCAGGTTATGTCGATATAGGTCTTGTTTTACTGTGGATATAGATACTTTTGTACCTGTTTCCTCCAGCATCTTCACAAGGTCCTTTGCTGTTGTTCTGGGATTGATTTGCACTTTTCGCACAAAAGTACGTTCATCTCTAGGAGACAGAACGCGTCTCCTTCCGGTATGACGGCTGCGTGGTCCCATGGTGTTTATACTTGCGTACTATTGTTTGTACAGATGAACGCGGTACCTTCAAGCATTTGGAAATTGCTCCCAAGGATGAACCAGACTTGTGGAGGTCTTGGCTGATTTCTTTTGATTTTCCCATGATATCAAGCAAAGAGGCACTGAGTTTGAAGATAGGCCTTGAAATACATCCACAGGTACACCTCCAATTGACTCAAATGACATCAATTAGCCTATCAGAAGCTTCTAAAGCCATGACATCATTTTCTGGAATGTTCCAAGCTGTTTAAAGGCACTGTCAACTTAGTGTATGTAAACTTCTGACCCACTGGAATTGTGATACAGTGAATTATAAGTGAAATAATCTGTCTGTAAACAATTGTTGGAAAAATTACTTGTGTCATGCACAAAGTAGATGTCCTAACCGACTTGCCAAAACTATAGTTTGTTAACAAGAAATTTGTGGAGTGGTTGAAAAACGAGTTTTAATGACTCCAACCTAAGTGTATGTAAACTTACGACTTCAACTGTATGAGTTCCCCTTGAGCTGAAAACAATTATTAGGAATCAACAATGGGAGTATGACTAAACTAAGGCTAAAGCCACAATGCCAGGACCAAAACAGGACCAAAACAAACCTCTTTGAGGATGACCACCTCCATCTCATGTGGGTCAGATCAGTTTGTTGTTGATACAAACAAAGCAACTGACTGTATGTAGAAAAACGTATTCATGCTTCCTTTCATTTCTCCCTCCACACCTCTTATCAGAACTGGCACAGGAATAGGGCATGCTTCTAGTGTCTGTCACGTGCCCCACTGCTACAGTACAGCACACAATGTCCACACACCTTAGGAGCGGAAGCAGGCCAGAGAAACAGAATTACCCAGTTTTTCAATATCAATTCCATATCTAGATATGTCAACAGCTATCCCTCTCTGTGAGCTGACAGTGAACTCCTACTTACGACCAGTGTAATCATAGCCATAATGGCAGGGCTATTACTACGGCGGCGCAAGGCAACTGTAATAGCTATATTATTCTTCACAATCACAGGCATTCTCATTCCCAGAGACCTTAAACCCTGACATTTTTTAAAATGTTTTGTTTCCAGAGCCAATTATAAGCTGACTTAAGGCACACAAACATATCCCAACATAATGTACAAACTATTTTCTTTTTTTCTCAGGGTTATTCATCAATACCGCTCATTTGGTCTGGCTGATAAAGAGTATGTACTCTCTTGTGTAAGACTTGTGTACCATTGCTATGGCCTAATTCTAGTCCCAATGGTAAATAATGTGTCTTGTTTGTTTTGTACCCTAAAGACATACACTATAATGCAAGCATGTTTTTCTCATTAGAGTTGGCTGGAGCATCAGCCCATCATAAGTGTCTATACTTAGCCACAGAGCCAAGACCCATCATGGAGAGCTAGCCCTGCTGACCCAACCACTCTGCCTGCCTGCCTGCCTCCCTCCGTCCCTGCCTGTCTCTTTCACCCACCCACCCTGCCGTGTTGCCTGCCTATCTTCCTGGTTCCTCTCCCCCTGTGTTCCTGGCCTGGTGTCAGTGACCCGATGGAAACAGCCCTGTGCCTGCCAGTCCCCAGCACCCTGCACAGCAGTGAACAGTGCTGCTGATACCCCACCTCTTCTATATTAGCTGACCGTCACACCACCTCTGTGCTGTCCTGCTCTCCGTAAGGACGTCATCACTGCTGCCTGTCAGCTGTCAGGCCTGACTGGGTGCACCTGACTCAAGTTTCACTTGACTTGGACCACTGTTGTCGTGACAAACCACTTGAGTTTTTATTTGGTGTAGTGACATGGTATTTGAAAGAGAACATTCCAACTCAGGGTGTGAACTGTTGTCTAAAATTGAACATGTGCTATTACATACTATGTATTTTAACTCGTGTTCTGTATAGCGTACTTGTCAATTTTTGGATGCTTTGAAGGCAATCCTGGTATTTAAAACAATTATACTGGGCATTGTGGGTACATTCATATATTTTTATTTACATTTACATTTACGTCATTTAGCAGACGCTCTTATCCAGAGCGACTTACAAATTGGTGCATTCAACTTATGATAGCCAGTGGGACAACCACTTTACAATTATATTTTATTTATTTATTTTATTTATTATTATTATTATTTTATATATTTTGTGGGGGTGGGGCGGGTGGGGGGGCGGGTGGGTAGAAGGATTACTTTTATACTATCCCAGGTATTCCTTAAAGAGGTAGGGTTTCAAGTGTCTCCGGAAGGTGGTCAGTTACTCCGCTGTCCTGGCGTCGTGAGGGAGCTTGTTCCACCATTGGGGTGCCAGAGCAGCGAACAGTTTTGACTGGGCTGAGCGGGAACTGTGCTTCCGCAGAGGTAGGGGGGCCAGCAGGCCAGAGGTGGAAGAACGCAATGTCCTCGTTTGGGTGTAGGGACTGATCAGAGCCTGAAGGTAAGGAGGTGCCGTTCCCCTCACAGCTCCGTAGGCAAGCACCATGGTCTTGTAGCAGATGCGAGCTTCAACTGGAAGCCAGTGGAATGTGCGGAGGAGTGGGGTGACGTGCGAGAACTTGGGAAGTTGAACACCAGACGGGCTGCAGCGTTCTGGATGAGTTGTAGGGGTTTAATGGCACAGGCAGGGAGCCCAGCCAACAGCGAGAGTTGTCAACCGTGATGACGAGATCATGGAGAGGGCAGTCCTTCCCTGGGAGGAAGAGCAGCTCCATCTTGTCGGGGTTCAGCTTGAGGTGGTGATCCGTCATCCACACTGATATGTCTGCCAGATATGCCAGACATTTTATTGTGTGGTCTATTTCCCAGAAGGAATTTAAAAAAGCACCAGGTAATTCTAGCACAATTATTAAAATAATTGACTTCAAAATAGCAAAAGTTAGTAAATGATTCAGTTAATAGGGGAACTCCTATGATAGTTGTACATGTACTTGTTCTCCATCCTTGATTTCATATCCATTTAGTTATTAAGCATGCGCGGTAATTTGGGCTGATCTCGCAGGAATACGGCCAAAAACAGTACGAAAGTTTGACTAAGACATACAGCTCGTTTAGGAGTTCACCTTTGAACCTATCATTTGCTCACTGATTTTCTTGCTAATTTGAAGTCATTTTTTGGAAGAATAGTGCTAGAATTAGCTGGTCTTAGATCGACTTTAGGGCACGGTATGAAAAGTTTGTTTCAATGGTGAAACATCCCTTTAACCCTGAGGTCATAGAACTTTGTATGACAGAAATCCATCTGCAGAGCCAAAACAGTAAATCTGCCCACAGTTCAGTTTAGGAAGAAGCCAATACACTACCAACACCACCAACTCAACTCTCTCCACTAAGACAGACATTTTCTGTCAGACTGTTTTAAAAGTTATCAACCCGTACTGACCCCCATGTTTGGTTTATTGACATATCCTAACAGCGGTCTGTATTTACAGAAAACCACTGACGAGGAGAAGAGATGATTTGACCTGAGATCCAAATAATTACCTTCATTATTGCAATTTTAAATAATTTGGGTTAATGACTTCCAATAAACTCTTGAATTTCAGTTAGAGCCTGGGGTGTAACAAACCACATATGATTTCCTTACATTCCCTAAGGGTGTGGCCCCCACTTAATACCCACACTACTCCTGGACAGAGACACCAGTCAACCTGACACTCATAGTCTGGCTTCCAGAACTTCTAGGGCTGCAGGGCTGGATCATGAATGGTACTCCACACCATTTCTCAAACCCCACCATCTCTCTTAAGTACTGCAATGATATCATATATATTTGCATGTTCAATGTGTGAAATAATACATTTTGAACTTCTAAAAGCCCAGCCCACCAAGTGGTTCTATTCTAGTAATGTTCTATTTCTATGAATGGTTTTTTGTTCAGTTATTTCACTATCTGGAGAATGCTTCATAGTCATGTGCATGTTACATGTACAGTATGAGCATATCCCCATACATTCAGAATAAATCCATAGTTTGATCGACCCTGATCACCTGGGGCCATCCAGATAATGAAGTATACACTGAGTGTACAAAACATTAAAAACACATGATATAGACTAACCATGTGAATCCAGGTGAAAGCTATGATCCCTTATTGATGTCACTTGTTAAATCCACTTCAATCAGTGTAGATGAAGGGGACGAGACAGGTTAAAGAAGGATTTTTAAGCCTTGAGACAATTGAGACATGGATTGTGTATGCATGCGATTCAGAGGCTGAATGGGCAACACAAAATATTGAAGTGCTTTTGAACAAAGTATGGTAGGTGCCAGGCGCACCGGTCTGAGTGTGTCAAGACCTGCAACGCTGCTTGGTTTTTCACGCTCAACAGCTAATACACATCCTGTGTGTATTAAGAATGGTCCACCACCCAAAGGGCATCCAGCCAACTTGACACAACTGTGGGAAGAGTTGGAGTCAACATGGGCCAGCATCCTTGTGGAACGCTTTCGGCACTTTGTAGAGTCCATGCTCCGGCGAATTGAGGCTGTTCTGAGGGCAAAGATTTCATCCATCATCCCCTGTAGGGACAAGGCTTAGGTGTTCTTTCACAATGTCCCACCTTCACCTGCACATCCCTTACAAAAAAACAAGTCAAATTTGTAATTTCACATGTGAAATAGCTTTTTTCACATGTTAAGCTTAAATTTCACACGTGAAACCATATTTTCACATGTATAAAAATGTTTGTTTCACATGATTACACCACCTTTTCACATGTGAGGAGAACAACATGTTTTTGAAAATCAATCACTTTAAAATCTAATTTTCGGGTTCACATCTAAGAAAACTCCACATATGGAAATCTCACTTTCACATGTGAAATTTGCAGATTCACATGTGAGGTTGAAATAATGTTATTCTCCTCACATGAAAAGATGGTGTTAACATGTTGCAGTAGCAATGTTTCCACCAGTGGAATTAGGTTGACCACATCTAAAAAGCCCAAATGCGGGACAAGGAAACTATTTTTGCGGGACATTCGCAGAACAGTGGACAGAATAATTTTTTGGGGGGCAGGTTAATGAATCACGTTCAAATGGCTGTATGAAGGTCACTGTCTGTTAAAGGATCAATCCTTAGTTGCTACATACATTTTTAGACTTAGAAATGAATGATATGAACCCATTGATTCTTGAAGAATGTAACGTAAAATTCCCTTATGAGCTTAGTACAACTGTTGTACCCCATCAGAACCCAAAATAAAAGCTTGCATCCATAGTGTAGTCTATGGATTTGAGAGTGGTTGCATTTCTCCAGCCCCATCCCTCAGCTTTTTACTGAAACTGTGGCGGGGAGTAATAGTGTAATGGAGTAATGGTGTTATTATATGGTGCAATCCTCTAGTGTGTGAGTTACTTTTGTGCCATTAATATCAAGCAAAACAAACAATAACAAAATTCGTATTATTACAAACAAAAACAATTATATTGAAAGCAAAACATAAACCCAAAAGTATTGATAGCGAAACAAAATATTGCAAGGGGAAAAAAAGGAATTTTCAGTGTTTAAATTTTTTTAATAACGCGATTAAATAAAACGCCTCCCTCTTTCCTGCAGTTTTCCATGTCTTTGGTTGTTACCCTGGCCATTGCTTTTGCTGCCTTTTCCAGTTGCAAGGTTTGTCACATTCATTCCAGCAACATAGCACCCTGCATCCCACTGCTGGTTTACCTCAGAAGCCAAGCAGGGGCAGGCCTGGTTTTTCCCTGGATGGGAGACCAAATGTAACTGGAAGTGGTGGAAAATAAAAGTGTGGGGATATTTATACACATGTGAAAAATGTACAGTGCCTTGCAAAAGTATTCATCCCCCTTGGCGTTTTTCCTATTTTGTTGCATTACAACCTGTCATTTAAATGGATTTTTATTTGGATTTCATGTAATGGACATACACAAAATAGTCCAAATTGGTGAAGTGAAATGAAAAAAATAACTTCTTTCAAAAAATTCTAAAAAATAAATAACGGAAAAGTGGTGCGTGCATATGTATTCACCCCCTTTGCTATGAAGGCCCTAAATAAGATCTGGTACAACCAGTTACCTCCAGAAGTCACATAATTAGTTAAATAAAGTCCACCTGTGTGCAATCTAAGTGTCACATGATCTGTCACATGATCTCAGTATATATACACCTGTTCTGAAAGGCCCCAGAGTCTGCAACACCACTAACCAAGGGGCACCACCAAGCAAGCGGCACCATGAAGACCAAGGAGCTCTCCAAACAGTTCAGGGACAAAGTTGTGGAGAAGTACAGATCAGGGTTGGGTTATAAAGAAATATCCTAAACCTTGAACATCCATTATAAAAAAATGGAAAGAATATGGCACCACAACAAACCTGCCAAGAGAGGGCCGCCCACCAAAACTCACAGACCAGGCAAGGAGGGCATTAATCAGAGAGGCAACAAAGAGACCAAAGATAACCCTGAAGGAGCTGCAAAGCTCCACAGCGGAGATGGGAGTATCTGTCCATAGGACCACTTTAAGCCGTTCACTCCACAGAGCTGGGCTTTACGGAAGAGTGGCCAGAAAAAAGCCATTGCTTAAAGTAAAAAATAAGCAATAAGGGGGGTGAATAGTTATGCACGCTCAAGTTTTCTGTTTTTTTGTCTTATTTCTTGTTTGTTTCACAAAAAAAATATTTTGCATCTTCAAAGTTGTAGGCATGTTGTGTAAATCAAATGATACAAACCCCCCAAAAATCAATTTTGCCAAGGGGGGTGAATATTTTCGCAAGCCACTGTACATGTAAAACTTCACACGTATCCGAAAACCCCGTGTCTGACTCGTGATATAAATGTTTGACAAAAAAATAACAAATAAACAAAACATTAAGAGACCACTGCAAAATTAACAGTTTCTCTGATTTTACTATTTATAGGTATGTGTTTGGGTAAAAATAACATTTTTGTTTTAGTCTATAAACTACTGACAACATTTCTCCCAAATTCCAAATAAAAATATTGGCATTTAGAGCATTTATTTGCAGAAAATGACAACTGGTCAAAATAGCAAAAAAAGATGCAGTGTTGTCAGATCTCGAATAATGCAAAGAAAATAAGTTCATGTTCATTTTTAAACAACACAATACTAATGTTTTAACTTAGGAAGAGTTCAGAAATCAATATTTGGTGGAATAACATTGATTTTCAATCACAGCTTTCATGCGTCTTGGCATGCTCTCCACCAGTCTTTCACATTGATGAAGGGCTTTTTTCTAGCTTTGCACGACATCAGCAATACCCCTAGTAGCCTGTTTCGAACCGTCCTCGCCGTGCACTTCACCCCAGCTGCCATTTGCCATTCTTTTTGTAGGTCACTTGATGTCATCCTACGGTTGTTGAGTGACATTCAAATTAGTTGGCGGTCATCCCGGTCAGTAGAGAGTTATTTTCGCCTTCTGCCGGTCTGTAGTTTTGATGTCCCCAATGTCTGCTGCTTGAACTTGTTCTTATGAACCGCCGTCATTGAAATTTTAAGGATGGAAGCAACCTGACTGTATCCCTCTGCCAGTAAAGCCAGAATTAAACCCTTCTTTTCCTCACTCAAAACTTTCCTTTTCAACTCTTTTGGCATTTTTTCCAGAGCTGTATATACAGTGAGGGAAAAAAGTATTTGATCCCCTGCTGATTTTGTACGTTTGCCCACTGACAAAGAAATGATCAGTCTATCATTTTAATGGTAGGTTTATTTGAACAGTGAGAGACAGAATAACAACAAAAAAATCCAGAAAAACGCATGTGAAAAATGTTATAAATTGATTTGCATTTTAATGACGGAAATAAGTATTTGACCCCCTCTCAATCAGAAAGATTTCTGGCTCCCAGGTGTCTTTTATACAGGTAACGAGCTGAGATTAGGAGCACACTCTTAAAGGGAGTGCTCCTAATCTCAACTTGTTACCTGTATAAAAGACACCTGTCCACAGAAGCAATCAATCAATCAGATTCCAAACTCTACACCATGGCCAAGACCAAAGAGCTCTCTAAGGATGTCAGGGACAAGATTGTAGACCTACATAAGGCTAGAATGGGCTACAAGACCATCGCCAAGCAGCTTGGTGAGAAGGTGACAACAGTTGGTGCGATTATTCGCAAATGGAAGAAACACAAAATAACTGTCAATCTCCCTCGGCCTGGGGCTCCATGCAATGATCATGAGAACGGTCAGGAATTAGCCCAGAACTACACGGGAGGATCTTGTCAATGATCTCAAGGCAGCTGGGACCATTGTCACCAAGAAAACAATTGGTAACACACTACGCCGCGAAGGACTGAAATCCTGCAAATATACAGGCCCGTCTGAAGTTTGCCAATGAACATCTGAATGATTCAGAGGAGAACTGGGTGAAATTGTTGTGGTCAGATGAGACCAAAATCGAGCTCTTTGGCATCAACTCAACTTTGGAGGAGGAGGAATGCTGCCTATGACCCCAAGAACACCATCCCCACGGTCAAACATGGAGGTGGAAACATTATGCTTTGGGGGTGTTTTTCTGCTAAGGGGACAGGACAACTTCACCGCATCAAAGGGACGATGGACGGGGCCATGTACCGTCAAATCTTGGGTGAGAACCTCCTTCCCTCAGCCAGGGCATTGAAAATGGGTCGTGGATGGGTATTCCAGCATGACAATGACCCAAAACACACGGCCAAGGCAACAAAGGAGTGGCTCAAGAAGAAGCACATTAAGGTCCTCGAGTGGCCTAGCCAGTCTCCAGACCTTAATCCCATAGAAAATCTGTAGAGGGAGCTGAAGGTTTGAGTTGCCAAACGTCAGGCTCAAAAACCTTAATGACTTGGAGAAGATCTGCAAAGAGGAGTGGGACAAAATCCCTCCTGAGATGTGTGCAAACCTGGTGGCCAACTACAAGAAACGTCTGACCTCTGTGATTACCAACAAGGGTTTTGCCACCAAGTACTAAGTCATGTTTTGCAGAGGGGTCAAATACTTATTTCCCTCATTAAAATGCAAATCAATTTATAACATTTTTGACATGCGTCTTTCTGGATTTTTTTGTTGTTATTCTGTCTCTCACTGTTCAAATAAACCTACCATTAAAATTATAGACTGATCATGTCTTTGTCAGTGGGCACACACAAAATCAGCAGGGGATCAAATACCTTTTTCCCTCACTGTAGCTTTTTCACATATTACATTTTTCACTTGATTTGTTCACACGTGTTGAAAAACACGTTTTATTCACCTGTTTTTTTCACATGTGATTTTTTCTGAGTTTTTGTGATATCCTTGTCACTTTTTGAAAATGTATGCACTTTGTGTATATGTTTTTGTAACTGGCAAATACAATTAATCAATGAATCAATTCAAGGTGCAGCTGTGTAGAAAGTAGAGGGCATAGACAGATACTGCATGTGGGGAATCTCTCAGATTGTCAGTCTTATAAAGTATAGGTAGATAACCTCTTTGATCTGCTGTCAAGTGTGCTTACAGTAATAAGCTCAAGCTAGTGCTGGGAGGCACTGAACTGGACCACATCTGATTGCTGACTGTTTGATTAAACCTCATTTTGCCTGCGGGTGCTGAGAACACATTATTAAAGCAATAATGAACAAGAGAGGGTATGTGTTACTGTGATTATTGTTACAAAGTGATGAGGTCGCCATGTTCAAGATAAGTCAGAGGGGTTGACAACTGAAGTATGTTCGTTTTTACAAATACATTCATGCATCAATGAAGTGAAAATGAAAAAATGAATTGGCTGTGCTTTGTGTTGTTATATGAGTGTTGTGACCTGATGAACTCCTTTAGTTAGAACACTTCCCCCCACCACACAAATACACACTACCTCAACACAGACTCACACACATCAACACACACCAACACACATAGAGAGTCGGGTAAGTTGAGACATTCATTACATTCAGCATCACTACATCAAGGGAAATATAGTATTCTTTCTAACAAGGATAGCTACATATATTTCAGGATGTCGTGTATCCCTGGAAATAATCAGAATTCATGCAAAGTTTTGAAAACATTGCTTGTCCAAAGAAAGTGGTCTCTTGGCACAACTTACCCCGAGTATGGGGTAAGCTGAGTATAGGGACAGGATAAGTTGAGCCGCCTTGGGGTAAGGTGTCCTGTGACAGTGGGTGATGGTGCTGGTAGGTCAAAGGTTAATTCATGGAATGGGGGTGTGGTATGTTGTATATCTTAAATGTATGCCTACGTTCAGATATAGATCTCTCTGTTCAATATCACTTACCTTTCCATTTCTCGCCAAGTTGTCTTGGACAGGGATGTTGTTTCGATGTGCAAATTCGTAGGCAAGTTCCTTGCATTTGAGGCTACTAAGACCATGAAACTGGTCCACCAAATTCTTGATATGTTTAGCAAGCTAAGACTCCATGTCATCAGATAAGACCTTGTGTACCTCTGCTATCATAGCCTCTCTATCGCACAGGTACATGTTCATTATCTTTTTTGTCAATGTACCTCTTCAGTATCATTCACTCTAATTGACTTCTTCCCTTCTCTCACTTCCTTGGCTGCTCTCTCAAGAACCTCAAGGGGGGCTAGACCCGTGCTTGTTTTACGTTTGTATACACGGGCCATGATGATGTCTGCTCTGTTACAATAACAAATTCACTACCTTGAGTTCATATGCATGACACATTGCAAAAATACTATGCATAGTATGCATAAAAATATAATCATCACTTGTATGGGGTATGGTGGCCATTAGCTCAACTTACCCTAATGCAAATATTTTTACTATATGTGCCCACACTGCTATAATGATGCACTTTCATGCTAGGTTTAGGACCTTATATTGTAGCTTATAGATACCCCAACTGATGTATCAAACAATCTTAAAACAATCTACTTTGATTTAGATACAAGTATCATGAAACCTATAACACAATAAAATCATTAGATTTAGTGAAAATCAGTTTTTTGGACCTAACTTTTTCCATGTGGCTTCTTCCTTCACAGACTCCATGAAATGATTAACTCTTCTTAAATATTTGGTCACATGATTAATTGTGTGTATGGTTTCCTAGAAATAAAGGGTGGCTCAACTAACCCTTGGCTCAACTAAACTTCACCTCGACTTACTCCACTCTCCCCTACTGTAAACATTCAAGGCGCTATGAAAGAAGCCACTGTTACCAGTATATTTTCCACTAAATATTCAACTCTATACAGCGCAAACAAAGGCCTCCACAGGAAGCTACTTGTCTTCATTCTTGCATATATGGAAAGAGAATAAACATACTTTTTATTTAGAACTGTGGTTCCTTGGGCTACAGCAATGATAGGTGATGAAATGGCCAAGGGGAATATTTTTATAGAATACATAAATGCTTAAGATAGATTTGATAGTTCACATACCTGTAGAATATTCTATCAGACCAGCCAGGAACAGTCAACACTATGTGGTAGAACAGGCCAAAACAGCCCAGCTGTTATACGTCTCCCGTTGTTCTAGGGTGTGTACAATGGGGGGGATTCCGACCCGAGTTCAGTGCATGTAAATACACTTAATTCCCTCTTTATGCACTTTTCTCTCTACCCGTATTCTGACCTTGAACTTAAGCATGAGAATAGCATGCTATTCACCCGCTATTTGTTTGGGGTGGAGATCAAAGAAATGAAGGCGTGGCGGAGGTGTCTCCACAGATATGCCGTATTCTGATCTTGATTTAATTCCCTCATAATTCCACCACCTTTAAGCGTGATGAAACATTGAATAAGGTCGAGCAACCTGCCAATGGAACCACATCTACTTTATTTTTTTTGACAGAAATAACACCATTCTCCATGCACTGTAATTTTCAAATTGATAAGAGCTATTGATAAGAGCTAGGTAAATAAGTAAGCTGTTTGGATAAGGGTATTGTAAATATAAATAACAATTGTTTTAGAGCTATTTTACCTTATGATCGCTGGAGACAAACGTGAAACCAGTCATATGGCAGCAAACTGAAGCATATCAACATATCACCTTTTCCACAGTGAAGTTTATGAAATGCTGGCCTTATAACTTGCAAAGATTACATTTGGTGACCCAAGCTATACGCTTTTGTAGCCATGCGCAAATGACAGTATAGAGCCAAAGCTACTTAGTTGATTTATGATTTCTAGAATGTTTTAACTATATGCCCGGACCTCTCACTGTCATTTTCACAATTTGTGTCTTGTTAAATATTAGTCACTATCGGTAGCCACCATCAGTTATACCCACATTTATAACTGTCACTGTCAATATTTCATAGATTGGACAATTGAATTTGGCAACTTTCAGGATGAATCAAACCACTGTATTTTTGATTCACCAATATATTTTGTGAGAAAAGGCACTCCAAACCAGTTATTCATAAATATTTTCCAATTGGTGCTGAAAAGGAGATGAATATGCGTGTATTTAGGCCTACAGTTAAAAAAATTGGTCCCTAATATTTTGAACCGTTCCCTTCATATATTCAAATTAAAGGTATGCCAAATTTAAAAGGATGGCTTTAGATAGATGTACTATTTTATTTTATTTTATTTCACCTTTATTTAACCAGGTAAGCCAGTTGAGAACAAGTTCTCATTTACAACTGCGACCTGGCCAAGATAAAGCAAAGCAGTGCGATAAAAACAACAACAACACAGAGTTACATATGGAATAAACACAACGTACAGTCAATAATACAATAGAACATCTATATACAGTGTGTGCAAATGTAGTAAGTTATGGAGGTAAGGTAATAAATAGGCCATGGTGCAAAATAATTACAATTTAGTATTAACACTGGAGTGATAAATGTGCAGAAGATGATGTGCAAATAGAGATACTGGGGTGCAAATGAGCAAAATAAATAACAATGTAAATAACAATATGGAGATGAGGTAGTTGGGTGGGCTAATTACAGATGGGCTGTGTACAGGTGCAGTGATCCGTAAGCTGCTCTGACAACTGATGCTTAAAGTTAGTGAGGGAGATAAGTGTCTCCAGCTTCAGAGATTTTTGCAGTTCGTTCCAGTCATTTGCAGCAGAGAACTGGAAGGAATGGCGGCCAAAGGAGGTGTTGGCTTTGGGGATGACCAGTGAGATATACCTGCTGGAACGCATACTACGGGTGGGTGTTGCTATGGTGACCAATGAGCTAAGATAAGGCGGGGATTTTCCCAGAAGTGATTTATAGATGACCTGGAGCCAGTGGGTTTGGCGATGAATATGTAGTGAGGGCCAGCCAACGAGAGCGTACAGGTCACAATGGTGGGTAGTATTTGGGGTTTTGGTGACAAAACGGATGGCACTGTGATAGACTACATCCAGTTTGCTGAGTAGAGTGTTGGAAGCTATTTTGTAAATGACATCGCCGAAGTCAAGGATCGGTAGGATAGTCAGTTTTACGAGGGCATGTTTAGCAGCATGAGTGAAGGAGGCTTTGTTGCGAAATAGGAAGCCGATTCTAGATTTAATTTTGGATTGGAGATGCTTAATGTGAGTCTGGAAGGATAGTTTACGGTCTAACCATACACCTAGGTATTTGTAGTTGTCCACATATTCTAAGTCAGACCCGCCGAGAGTAGTGATTCTAGTCGGGCGGGCGGGTGCAAGCAGCGTTTGATTGAAGAGCATGCATTTAGTTTTACTAGCGTTTAAGAGCAGTTGGAGGCCACGGAAGGAGTGTTGTATGGCATTGAAGCTTGTTTGGAGGTTTGTTAACACAATGTCCAATGAAGGGCCAGATGTATACAAAATGGTGTTGTCTGCGTAGAGGTGGATCTGAGAGTCACCAGCAGCAAGAGCGACATCAGTCCCCTGTAGCTCAGTTGGTAGAGCATGGCGCTTGCAACGCCAGGGTTGTGGTTTCGTTTCCCACGGGGGGCCAGTATGAAAATGTATGCCCTCACTAACTGTATGTCGCTCTGGATAAGAGCGTCTGCTAAATTACTAAAAATGTAAAATAAAATGTAAATATACACAGAGAATAGAGTCGGCCTGAGAATTGAACCCTGTGGAACCCCCATAGAGATTACCAGAGGTCCAGACAACAGGCCCTCCGATTTGACACATTGAACTCTATCTGAGAAGTAGTTGGTGAACCAGGCGAGGCAGTCATTTGAGAAACCAAGGCTATTTAGTCTGCCAATAAGAATGCGGTGATTGACAGAGTCAAAAGCCTTGGCCAGGTCGATGAAGACGGCTGCACAGTACTGTCTTTTATCGATCGCGGTTATTATATCGTTTAGGACCTTGAGCGTGGCTGAGGTGCACCCATGACCAGCTCGGAAACCAGATTGCATAGCGGAGAAGGTACGGTGGGATTCGAAATGGTCGGTGATCTGTTTGTTAACTTGGCTTTCAAATACTTTCGAAAGGCAGAGCAGGATGGATATAGGTCTGTAACAGTTTGGATCTAGAGTGTCACCCCCTTTGAAGAGGGGGATGACCGCGGCAGCTTACTAAAAACCCCATTGAATGAAAACTCCACAACAAAATCTGTTGGCCAGCAAGTGGGAGGGTTTTCAATGGTTGAATTACATTTATTCAGCGCGTGGAAGGGAACCACGCCTGCAATGCCCGCTACACACCTGCATAAGGTAAGTCTGAATACCAGCTACCGAGACGTGCATAGGAAAGGCATACATTTCCTAAGTCTGAATCGGCCTCTAGAAGGGCCTGTGGTAAATATGTTCAACTCTGCTTTGAATGAGAAATTATTCCTTTAAGTGTGTTGTGTTTCCATGTTTTATGGCAGTCTAATGTTCCCTTTCAGAAGTGTGCTGGTAATTGATAGTCATTTCTTTATTTTCAAAAAGTGCTCTAAGTATGTGTATATATGTGTATATAACAATAATGTAGCTGCTGGCTCCCGGAGGCCATAAATAACTAACATAAAAAATGGAGTTCTTAAATCACAGTGGGCCCGTGCTCCCCCCTGGCAACCCCCCCTTCCGTCACTATTTGGGATCTCCAGTTTTATTATTTTTCTCTACTTATTTCTCTCACTCACTCATTCACTTAGGTTACTCCTTCTCAAATTGACCCTGTCTCTTTATATTTCGCCATCAGTCTCTGCGTCAATGTCTTCCTACTATCTTGAGCTGTCTAAATGTAAAATAATCCTGGCCATCCTCTCCATCTTGTTTTGAAGATGTCTCATTTTTTAAATGTCATTTAGCAGACGCTCTTTTCCAGAGCGACTTACAGGAGCAATTAGGGTTAAGTGCCTTGCTCAAGGGCACATCGACAGATTTTTCACCTAGTCGGCTCGGGGATTAGAACCAGCGACCTTTCGGTTACTAGCACAACGCTCTTAACCACTAAGCTACCTGCCGCCTGTCTCACGTTTGAACCTGTTACATTGTACTCTGTAGTACTAGGTACATACCATCATCACTGGCATACCACATCCCCCACAGCCCCCCAAAAAACATGTTCATATGCTATCTGGGAGATAGCTTTTTTTAATGTAGTACATGAACACGACAAAAGAAATGGCAAAAAATAGAATTACAGGAAATTTGCTGTAAAACTGCAACATTTTCTCTCAGCCTCATGGCAAAATGTGTATCTAGCAATGATTAAAAAACAAACTTGACAGAACTGTATGTGACCTTAATTGAAAGAGTGGTCTTTGGAATGTTAATCTTTTGAAGTGCTAGCTCAAAAAAACACAAAATATTTTGAGGACAGGGAATAGCCATGCTCTGACTGACATTCCGACATGTTTACACTTGTGAATGGGCCTCCATCAGTCAGCCAGTCAGCAGTGGGGCCCCACTGGATCTGTCTGTGTGTATGTGTGTGTTTGTGTGTGTGTGTGCACTCATTCACAGCGGGATATATGGGGGGCAGGATAAAGGTGCAGAGTCACGACCGTAAAAAGAAGCTGTTATGGGGCCCATTTGGAAAGATGCCCGTAACCCTCCGATCCTTACAGTGTGGAGGATAGAGGGAGGAGGGAGGAGGGGGACAGACGGAAGAGAGTGTAATGGGTACAGGTATTCCAGAATGACCATTCTGTTTGACACGCACTTCCTAAAGAGCAGCACATTTTTATGAGAGTACATTCAGTATTTTTTGTGAATCCACACTGTCATCATCATCAATGCCTAAGAACAGCATATTCCAAAGACTGATACAAAACATGACTTTGCCACTCTGAGCCTGAGTCTTTAGAAGGACTTCTCTGGAGGGGGGAAGAGGGGCCAGGGATTGATTTAGAGTGTTTATCCTAACCCTGAATATGGTTCTAGTGAAGGGAAGGAGACATTTGAAATGTGAGGAGTGATTATGCCATGGAGCGTGACTGGATGAGGGCTAGGGGGCCAAGCATAGACCCACAGACGAGAGGCAACAACAGTAGCTTCATCTGCCTTTTCCTTGAAAAACACAAAAAAACGGAATTTAAAAAACCACTAAAAACTCATAGCTCTAAAAACAATAGCATCCATCTGTTTTTCTTGGGAGGCAATAGCAAGAAGAGCACGTTCTGTACTGGCTTCAAGTGGAAGCATGGAAGCAAAGGCTCTTGTATATTATATTTTATACTTCAGAGCACTGTCACACATACACGCACACACACACACACACACAATGTAAATGTCAGCTCACACTTTATTTCCATCATGACATGTAAGTGTAATATGTGTGAAATAGGACAGGAAGTACACTCCTGTCCCGGACGGTCAGTCATTGTCCCACACTCTTAGCCCCAGCCATGCTTGTGTTTCCCTGTCCATCCCATGATCCCATACTCCAATTCCACCAGCCTGGTAACTGGCAGCTAACAGCCAGTCTCATCTGCCAAGTCTGATTAGAGGTCTGATGAGCTTGTGTTAATTGGGTTATGAGATCATTCCTTCAACCATCTGTTGGTCAAATAACTATGTAGTAAATGTATGCTGCCCAGTCGTTTTTTCCAATCTAATCTAATGTCAATAGGCTTCGGCCAACAGATGGGTGTTACCTGACATGTGTACATTACTTTCCCTTCAATGTTTCTGGATGAAAAGGTTTGGGGTCATTAAACCATCTTGATAAACTCCCTCATTTGCTATTTGAAGCGAAACAATTATTGACATGACGGCAAGATAAATAAGCAGAAACGCAACACTGAAAACTTGCAAATAACACTTACTTGGCTGAATCAAGAAACACTTTAAAAGTGTAAATGGAAACCCAATTAGTGCTAATGTGTATGTAATGGTCTTCCATAGAGTTCAGGTTTAAGGCAAGGCATGTATATTTCTCCTCTCCTTTGCTTGTTAAAATGATGCTTTGTGTAATGTTACACAACAGTGGGTAATTCTCTACAGGCGTGCTGGCACACTGGCTGCGGTCCGCCTGGCTCAGTGTCTTTGTGTTGGATACTCAAACCTAGATTAAATGATCAGAGCTTCCCTCAGGGGATGTAGGCTATTACGCCAGGATAAAGGAGCCAATATTTAGATCAGCTCTTTCCTCAAGAAAAGGTAAGCTCTATGTGTGATCATAAACTTGTAAAAGAAAGTAGATTATGGAGAAGTGTTTTTACTACCTTCTGACTGGGCTTATATGATGTTTATGGAGTTTCCAACTGCTTTTTATTGAATATAGTGGATCATTTAATGTATCAAACTTTTACTTTGGATGACTTCAAAAGTAATCCAGTGGTTTTCTAATTCTCTGGCAATGCACACCTAAAGGAACATGAAACAGTTGTTTTGAAGCAAAGCATGCACATGTCAAGGAGGGCTTCCTAAATGAGACTCCCTATTGAAACTGTATTATGAAAGGCTTTCACCCTATTACCCACATCCCTCTTCGTCATTGGCCTATCACCCATCCATGTTATGCATTAAACAATGCAACAACGACTAAGCCAAGTTAATCGACTGAGAGGTTCATAATCTTGGGCTTGTTTTACTTTACACCACCTATGAATGAATGACTGGAAATGACTAAGCTGGGGGCCAGCCTGTTTCTCCTGTTAAATAAAGGTGAAATAAAACAATATAAAAAAATTGTGGTCACACAACCCCACAACTCCAAAACACTTTCAGGCCCTGTTCTTCTGTGGAGATTGACTGCCGTTCCGCTAGGATACAATCTGTATGACTGCTGGGCCCTGGCCCCAGTAGCCCTAAGCCATTTAAAGATGCATTTAATGACCCAGAAAATACCATGAGTCATAAATAACATGCTGTGTGGAGAGTGGAGTGATAGTCAAAAGGAGACCTACCTGCTCAGAGAGGGGCCTACAAGGAGCCTGAGGGAGAATTTACTAACAGCTATCTGCTTTGCATAGAAGTCTTCAACTTCAAAGACTTTTAACAAATAATTCCATCGAAACTCATTTTGTGTCAAAACACCTCGAATAAAATTTGTTGGTAGGACTTCAGTAATGGTTGATATTGGCTAGGCTGACAGGGCAGCCAACACATGTTCCGGGACAGGTGGTTTTACCAGACACCCACTTGGCTGCAAGCAAATACCTGCAAATAAAAAATTATCAAAATACCTCAATGAAATACCAACTCCTTCTGTATGCTCAAGTTCATCAACAACAAGTATGATTAAAAATACATTGTCTCATGTCGTTTTTCCACCAAGAGCTGATTTTCAATCATTCATGTCCCTAAAGGTACCAGCGGTGCATGTGAGACCTGTAAAGCCTCTTCCACTCTGGTTTCTCTGGATAAATATTGACTGGGTGCAGGACCCATTGTCTTCATCTGCAGCACGGAGCAGGGTGGCATAGAGGAGAGAACCAGTCATGAGTATACTGGGTCTATAAGGAATGTTATGTGGGACTTTCATCCACAAAAACACAACACTATTAAATAGTGGAAAGTTGATGAATGTGGACATGACATGCATCTTGAGAGATTATACAGTATTCACCATCAAGGGCATTCCTGCAGATTATAAATCAGGGAATATTAAAACCTAAACAATGATTACTATTATGGAAGCCATGTGGATTATCTCAGTGTGAATGGATAAATGCTATATTGTTCTATAATGTACATTAATTCCGTCTTTCTATAATGTTTCTGGCCCTGCTATCATAGGTCATCAATTTGTTAGAAATGCCAGAGCCTGGCTGGTATTCTCCTGGGCCCTGAGAGCAGAGCAGTTCCAGAACAGTTTGGCTGTTAATATTAAGCTATCTATCTGAGCAGGAGAGCATTCTGCATTGTACTGCTACCATATGGAAAAACGTTCATGTTTTGGTCTTGGCATGCATGCACCTATTCTTTCGGGTGTAATGAAATACATGTATTGGGCATGCTTTGGAAGGTTTAGGCAAGACTAGATAAGATAATCAGTTATGCCCTATAGGAAACATATGTTGTATTCTGTGTTTGATTTTCAAATGCTTTATTTTATGCTGAAATGTGTATGATGTTTTTCAACCTGATAACAGCGTCCTCTAACTTCCTTAGTTGCATCCATTTTTTTGAACAGTTTTCACAGCAGGCTCCACCCCTCTGGTGATCAAGCACTAATCAATCTAAGGTTTATAGAAGTGCTTTATAGCTATGTTTTAAACTAGCACAATTACTGATGAAAAGCACAGTTAACAAACAATACTGAATGAGCACTTTTTTTAAAGGTTAGAATGTGTGCACAAACACACACACACCCTTTCCACCACACAAGCAGTCACAAACGCATGTCATCCCACGCACACAGCTACGAACACACACACACTCAGTCACTCACAGAGCCTCTTTCACAGACAGCTGACACTGCAGTCTGAAATGGAGATTCCACTGCACGGTAAATTGTGCCGTGACAGTGCGCTGTGGTGACACGGTGATTGTGCAATGTTACACGCTCCTCTTCGCACTTGGCTGGACTGATCCATTGTATAACAGGGTTCATTTGATCTTCCCTGCCGATTCGGCATGTGGAACCTCACCATAGTTGAAGTGATAGAATAGAGGTCAGCTCCATGTGACCTTCAGTAGAATGAACAGGATCCCCCCAACTCCCACCCCAATCACATCAACACTGTGCCAAGTCAAGACAGCAACCATCAATGCCACTCTCCTTACACAAAGTCTGGTGCTACTTACTTCCACTCTAGAATCCGATTCTGTGCCATCTCAGATGCAAAATAAACTTGGAATAACGAGAAGGTACTTGACACTACACTAGCAAAGATCCATGAGAGATATGCAATATTTTAAAATGTCAATGAATAATAGGCTGCAATTTAATTAGAAACAGGGGATGTTTCTATGTATGAAAATGTATGCACTCACTAACTGTAAGTCGCTCTGGATAAGAGCGTCTACTAAATGACTAAAACGTAATGTGGAGCAGTTGGATGTCATTGTATAATACTTATTGTGGTACTAAGCTTTGTTGTGGTTGCTTTCTCCCATCTAGAATCAATGGAGAGTATTCTAAGCCACTGGGAGAGAAAGGACAGCTTATACCAAACAAAAACTGTTTTGTGATTTGGTCTCCTTCAAAGTCTGCTTTCCCCAAAGGGCTGCCAGTTAGCTGGCAGAGTATGGGAGTTGACAATGCTTTGCTTTCAAGTTGTGTCCGTTTGTCCAATTCACTCTGCTTGTTCTGTCTTGGCTCTCTCTTGCTTTGACTTAATTCTGGGTAATCAGGCACCTACTGTAGTATTAGGTTTAGGGCAAGAATTATACTATAAAGATGATGATAACATTTACAGTTGAAGTCGGAAGTTTACATACACTTAGGTTGGAGTCATTAAAACTAGTTTTTCAACCACTCCACAAATTTCTTGTTAACAAACTATAGTTTTGGCAAGTCGGTTAGGACATTTACTTTGTGCGTGACACAAGTAATTTTTCCAACAATTGTTTACAGACAGATTATTTCACTTATAATTCACTGTATCACAATTCCAGTGGGTCAGAAGTTTACATACACTAAGTTGACTGTGCCTTTAAACAGCTTGGAAAATTCCAGAAAATGATGTCATGGCTTTAGAAGCTTCTGATAGGCTAATTGACATACTTTGAGTCAATTGGAGGTGTACCTGAGGATGTATTTCAAGGCCTATCTTCAAACTCAGTGCCTCTTTGCTTGACATCATGGGAAAATCCAAATGAAATCAGCCAAGACCTCAGAAAAAAATGTGTAGACCAACACAAGTCTGGTTCGTCCTTGGGAGCAATTTCCAAACGCCTGAAGCAAGTATAAACACAATGGGACCACGCAGCCGTCATACAGCTCAGGAAGGAGACACGTTCTGTCTCCTAGAGATCAACATACTTTGGTGCAAAAAGTGTAAATCAATCCCAGAACAACAGCAAAGGACCTTGTGAATATGCTGGAGGAAACAGGTACAAATGTATCTATATCCACAGTAAAACAAGTCCTATATCGACATAACCTGAAAGGCAGCTCAGCAAAGAAGAAGCCACTGCTCCAAAACCGCTATTCAAAAGACACTATGGTTTGCAACTGCACATGGGGACAAAGATCATACTTTTTGGAGAATGTCCTTTGGTCTGATGAAACAAAAATAGAACTGTTTGGCCATAATGACCATCGTTATGTTTGGAGGAGAAAGAGGGTGGCTTGCAAGCCGAATAACACCATCCCAACCATGAAGCACGGGGGTGCCAGCATCATGCTGTGGGGGTGCTTTGCTTCAGGAGGGACTGGTGCACTTCACAAAATAAATGACATAATGAGGAAGAAAAGTATGTGGATATATTAAAGCAACATCTCAAGACATCATTCAGGAGGTTAAAGCTTGGTCGCAAATGGGTCTTCCAAATGGACAATGACCCCAAGCACACTTCCAAAGTTGTCTTAAGGACAACAAAGTCAAGGTATTGGAGTGGCCATCACAAAGCCCTGACCTCAATCCTATAGAAAATTTGTGGGCAGAACTGAAAAAGAGTGTGCGAGTAAGGAGGCTACAAATCTGATTCAGTTACACCAGCTCTGTCAGGAGGATTGGGCCAAAATTCACCCAACTTATTGTGGGAAGCTTGTGGAAGGCTACCCGAAACGTTTGACCCAAGTTAAACAATTTAAAGGCAATGCTACCAAATACTAATTGAGTGCATGTAAACTTCTGACCCACTGGGAATGTGATGAAAGAAATAAAAACTGAAATAAATCATTCTCTCTGCTATTATTCTGACATTTCACATTCTTAAAATAAAGTGGTGAACCTAACTGACCTAAGACAGGGAATCTTTACTAGGATTAAATGTCAAGAATTGTGAAAAACCTAGTTTAAATGTATTTGGCTAAGGTGTATGTAAACTTCCGACTTCAACTGTATGTCTCTCAAGCGTTCCCTTATGGTTTCAGGTGTTGTGTCAGATACACACTGAGTGTACAAAACATTACGAACATCTGCTCTTTCCATGACATAGACTGACCAGGTGACTAAAATAAAATAAAATAAAATGTTATTTGTCACATGCGCCGAATATAACAGGTGTAGACCTTACAGTGAAATGCTTACTTACAAGCCCTTAACCAACAATGCAGTTTTAAGAAAAATAAGTGTTAAGTAAAAAATAGATAAGTAAAAAATAAAAATAACAAATAATTAAAGAGCAGCAGTAAAATAACAGTAGCGAGGCTATATAGAGGGGGTACCGGTACAGAGCCAATGTGCGGGGGCACAGGTTAGTCGAGGTAATTGAGGTAATATGTACATGTAGGTAGAGTTAAAGTGACTATGCATAGATAATAAACAGAGAGTAGCAGCAGCGTAAAAGTGGGGTGGGGGGACAATGCAAATAGTCTGGGTAGCCATTTGATTAGCTTTTCAGGAGTCTTATGGCTTGGGGGTAGAAGCTGCTAAGAAGCCTTTTGGACCTAGATTTGGCACTACGGTACCGCTTGCCGTGCGGCAGCAGAGAGAACAGTCTGTGACTAGAGTGGCTGGAGTCATTGACCATTTTTAGGGCCTTCCTCTGATGTAGAGGTCCTGGATGGCAGGAAGCTTGGCCCCAGTGATGTACTGGGCCGTACGCACTACCCTCTGTAGTGCCTTGCGGTCGGAGGCCAAGCAGTTGCCATACCAGGCAGTGATGCAACCAGTCAGGATCCTCTTGATGGTGCAGCTGTAGAACGTTTTGAGGATCTGAGGACCCATGCCAAATCTTTTTAGTCTCCTGAGGGGGAATAAGCTTTGTCGTGCCCTCTTCACGACTGTCTTGGTGTGTTTGGACCATAATGGTTTGTTGGTGATGTGGACACCAAGAAACTTGACACTCTCAACTTGCTCCACTACAGCCCTGTCGATGAGAATGGGGGCGTGCTCGGTCCTCTTCTTTTTCCTGTAGTCCACAATCATCTCCTTTGTCTTGATCACATTGAGGGAGAGGTTGTTATCCTGGAACCACACGGCCTGTTCTCTGACCTCCTCCCTATAGGCTGTCTCATCGTTGTCGGAGATCCGGCCTACCACTGTTGTGTTGTCGGCAAACTTAATGATGGTGTTGGAGTTGTGCCTAGCCATGCAGTCATGGGTGAACAGGGATTACAGGAGGGGACTGAGCACGCACCCCTGAGGGGCCCCCTTGTTGAGGATCAGCGTGGCAGATGTGTTGTTACCTATCCTTACCACCTGGGGGCAGCCCGTCAGGAAGTCCAGGATCCAGTTGCAGAGGGAGGTGTTAAGTCCCAGGGTCCTTAGCTTAGTGATGAGCTTTGAGGGCACTATGGTGTTGAACGCTAAGCTGTAGTCAATGAATAGCATTCTCACATACAGTGCTATGAAAAAGTATTTGCCCCCTTTCTAATTTTCTCTACTTTTGCATATTTGTGATTCTGAATGTTATCAGATCTTCAACCAAAACCTAATATTAGATAAAGGGAACATAAGTGAACAAATAACACAACAATTACATATTTATTTCATTTATTTCATCAACAAAGTTATGCAACACCCAATTCCCCTGTGTGAAAAAGTAATTGACCCCTTACACTCAATAACTAGTTGTGCCACCTTTAGCTGCAATGACTCCAACCAAATGCTTCCTGTAGTTGTTGATCAGTCTCTCACGTTGCTGTGGAGGAATTTTGGCCCACTCTTCCATGCAGAACTGCTTTAACTCAGTGACGTGTGGGTTTTCAAGCATGAACTGCTCGTTTCAAGTCCTGCCACAACATCTCAATTGGGATTAGGTCTGGACTTTGACTAGGCCATTCCAAAACTTCCAATTTGTTGCTTTTTAGCAATTTTCATGTAGACTTGATTGTGTGTTTTGGATCATTGTCTTGCTGCATGACCCAGCTGCGCTTCAGCTTCAGCTCACAGACGGATGGTCTGACATTCTCCTGTAGAATTCTCTGATACAGAGCAGAATTCATGGTTCCTTCTATTAAGGCAAGTCGTCCAGGTCCTGAGGCAGCAAAGTATCCCCAAACCATCACACCACCACCACCATGCTTGACCTTTGGTATGATGTTCTTACTGTGGAATGCAGTGTTTGGTTTTCGCCAGGCATAATGGGACCCATCTCATCCAAAAAGTTGACTCAAGTTTCCAAAAAGCACCTGGATGATCATCAAGACTCTTGGAAGAACGTTCTATGGACAGATGATTCAAAAGTATAACTTTTTGGACGACATGGTTCCAGTACTGGTCAGATTTGTCAAATGGAGGGTGAGGGAGAGCTTTGTATGTGTCTCTGTGTGTGGAGTAAAGGTGGTCTAGAGTTTTTTTTTCTCTGGTTGCACATTCAAAATGCTGGTAGAAATTAGGTCAAACGGATTTAAGTTTCCCTGCATTAAAGTCCCCGGCCACTAGGAGCACCGCCTCTGGATTAGTGTTTTCCTGTTTGCTTATGGCCTTATACAGCTCATTGAGTGCGGTCTTAGTGCCAGCATCGATTTGTGGTGGTAAATAGACAGCTAAGAAAAATATAGATGAAAACTCTCTTGGTAAATAGTGTGGTCTACAGCTTATCATGAGATACTCTACCTCAGGTGAGCAAAACCTTGAGACTTAATATTAGATTTTGTGCACTGTCACACTCTGGCTCTGGGGACTTTATATGTTGAGTCAGGGTGTGTAGATTCCGTGTGTTTATGTGCTGTGTTTTGAGTGTCTAGTTGTTCTATGTCTAGGTTGGCCTGAGTGACTCCCAATCAGAGGCAACGAGTGTCAGCTGTTTGCTGGTTGTCTCTGATTGGGAGCCATATTTAAACTGTCGGTTTTCCTTTGTGTTTTGTGGGTTCTTGTTTCAAGTTGGTTGTGTTATACCGTGTACTGTCACGTTTCCGTCTTTTGTTGTTTTGTTCGCGTTTCGCTCAATAAATGAGTATGTTTGCCTGCAACGCTGCGCCTTGGTCTACTCCTTACCCAGACGATCGTGACAGAAGAACCCACCAAAACTGGACCAAGCAGCGAGTCGAGGAGCCATCGCCAGGGAGATCCCTAGCAGATCTCCGTGGCAGCCTCGACTGGGTCAAGCCGAGGGAGGAGCAGAGAGAGTGGACGTGGGAACAATGGAGGAAGAGCCTCGACTGGGTCAAGCCCATTGAGGAGCTGAATAGCGGGAGTTGGAAGCAGAGGAGTGAGAGTTGGGCGAGAAATATAGAGGCCTGGCCCACGGGGAGGAGAGAACCCCCAGAAAATTTTTTAGGGGGGCTCACGACGTGGACGACGGGGCAGCAAGAGGCCGCGATGGAGGCGGTCCAGCGGGTGTGCAGAGGAGGCCGCCAGGTTAAGGGGGCCACTGGTCACAGAGGAGAGGGAAAATGTGGAGGCACGGCGAGAGGTACTGGGGTGTGTTACCAGTCCGGTCCGGCCCGTTCCTGATCCCTGCGTGAGAGCCAGTGGTGTGTGTCCCCAGCACGGTCCGGCCTGTTCCTGTTCCTCGCATCGAGCCTGTGGTGCGTGTCGTCAGCCCGGCCCGGCCTGTTCCTGCTCCCGCACCGAGCCTATGGTGCGCTTCGTCAGCCCTGTCCGGCCTGTTCCTGCTCCCCGCACAAAGTCTGTGGTGCGTTTCGTCAGCCCTGTCCGGCCCGTTCCTGCTCTCCGCACCAAGTCTGTGGTGCGCGTCGCCAGCCCAGTCCGGCCCATTCCTGCTTCCCGCACCAGGTCTGTGGTGCGTTTCGTCAGCCCTGTCCGGCCTGTTCCTGCTCTCCGCACCAAGTCTGTGGTGCGCGTCGCCAGCCCAGTCCGGCCCATTCCTGCTTCCCGCACCAAGTCTGTGGTGCGTTTCGTCAGCCCTGTCCGGCCCGCTCCTGCGCTCCACACCAGGCCAGTGGTGTGCGTCGTCAGTCCGGTGAGGCCCGTTCCGGCTCCACGACTCAAGCCTGGGGGTGCGATCGTCAGCCAGGTCGGTCCGTTCCTGCCTCACGCGCCAAGCCAGGGGTGCGCGTCGTCAGTCCGGTGCCTGATCAGGTACTGGTCAGCTGCTCCACAACGGAGCTTAAGCAATCCGCTCCGTCGATGTCCAGTCCTGATCCAGTCAGCGGGGTCAGACCGGACCAGGGGCGCTACGGGAGGATTATGGAGGGGTGGTGGTCAAGCCCGGAGCCGGAGCCGCCTCCGAGGAGGAATGCCCACCCAGCCCTCCCCTGTTTGGGGTTTTTGTTGAGGCGCGGTCGCAGTCCGCGCCTTTGGGGGGGGGTACTGTCACACTCTGGCTCTGGGGACTTTATATGTTGAGTCAGGGTGTGTAGATTCCGTGTGTTTATGTGCTGTGTTTTGAGTGTCTAGTTGTTCTATGTCTAGGTTGGCCTGAGTGACTCCCAATCAGAGGCAACGAGTGTCAGCTGTTTGCTGGTTGTCTCTGATTGGGAGCCATATTTAAACTGTCGGTTTTCCTTTGTGTTTTGTGGGTTCTTGTTTCAAGTTGGTTGTGTTATACCGTGTACTGTCACGTTTCCGTCTTTTGTTGTTTTGTTCGCGTTTCGCTCAATAAATGAGTATGTTTGCCTGCAACGCTGCGCCTTGGTCCTCATCTTTGGTAGACGACCGTGACATGCACCAGCTGTTGTTTCCAAATATACACAGACCGCCACCCCTTGTCTTATCGGAGGCAGCTGTTCTATCTTGCCGATGCAGCGTATATCCTGCCAGCTGTATGTTATCCATATCGTCGTTCAGCCACGACTCTGTGAAACATAAGATATTACCGTTTTTAATTTCCTGTTGGATGGATATCCGTGAGCTTAGTTCGTCCATTTTGTTATCCAATGATTGTAGTTGGCTAATAAGACTGACGGTAGAGGCAGATTGCGCACTTGCCATCGGATCCATACAAGGCACCCTGACCTACGTCCCCGATATCTCCGTCTCTTTGTCATGAGGATTTGGGCCTTGTCGGGTGTCTGAAGAAAATCCTTTGTGTCTAACTCGTTAAAGAAAAAATCTTTGTCCAGTACGAGGTGAGTAATCGCTGTCCTGATATCCAGAAGCTCCTTTCGGTCATAAGAGATGGTGGCAGAAACAAAATGTACAAAATAAGTTACAAATAACGCAAAAAAACACACACAATAGCACAATTGGTTAGGAGCCCGTAAAACGGCAGTCATCTCCTTCGGCACCATTATAATCCAGGTAAAAGCTGTGATCCCTTATTGATGTCACTTGTTAAATCCACTTCAGTCAGTGTACATGAAGGGGACGAGACAGGTTAAAGAAGGATTTTTAAGCCTTGAGACACGGATTGTGTATGTGTGCCATTCAAAGGGGGAATGGGCAAGACAAAATATTTAAGTGCCTTTGAACGAGTTATGGTAGTAGGTGCCAGGTGTACCGGTTTGAGTGTGTCAAGAACTGCAACGCTGCTGGGTTTTTCACACTTAACAGTTTCCCGTGTGTATCAAGAATGGTCCACCATCCAAAGGACAGCCAGCCAACTTGACACAACTGTGGGAAGCATTGGAGTCAACATGGGCCAGCATCCCTGTGGAACGCTTTCGACACCTTGTAGAGTCCGTGCCCCGATGAATTGAGGCTGTTCTGAAGGCACAAGTGGGTGCAACTCAATATTAGGAAGGTGTACCTAATGTTTTATCCACTCAGTGTAGATATTTCAGTTGTAATGAGTGACATAATAAAATCGCTGTGGCTGAGATATAACTCTATATTTCAGAGTCTTAGATGAATGAAAACTGGAGGATGATACTTCATCTCTTTCTATAACTAGTAGACATAACTACACTCTAAGAGGAAGCATAACTACTGGCCGGAATAGCAAGCTCCCCATATCAGAGGGGTGTCGTGTGCTATCAGCTGTATGTTATACCCTCTCTCTCTTTCCAGGAATCCACCAGACACCATGGACAGCATGTTCCTAAAGCACTTTGAATATCAGAGGCTCCTTTACAGTGCTTTGGTTGATGAGGCTTGGGCAGAGCCCCAGAAGGTTTGGAATTATCAAGGAACTCAATTTAGCCCGTGTTAGTTTTTTCCACAATCTTTACCACCATCCTTCTTTTCCTCCTATTCATCATAACATTTATCTATGGTGTATTCTGGTCAGTAGGGATAGAGGCCATTTTACCACTAAATCTCCTCTTTGCCTTTCTTTCCCACATGTAACCAAAGTGTCTTGACATAAAAAAATACCTCATTCAAACGGAAAGTGATTAATCAAAAACTGTGGTGAATCAACGTTGTTTCCATGTCATTTCATCCATAAAAAACAATGTGGTGACATTGAATCAACGTGGAAAACTGATTGGATTTGCAAAAAGTTATCAACATAAGGGCCTTTTGTCTTTTAACCAAAATCCAATGACATGGTGAAATGATTTGTTGAATTCACTTTGATTTCACATTAGTTCAAAGCTCAACCAATTGTAACTCAAAACTAGATGATGAACTAACATCTGTGCCCAATGGGAGAGCTATTTAGATTTGAAAGAAGAACATCATACTATTCAGGTTTCTATTTCTGAAAAGGGTTCAATATTGCTCTCTGCCTTAGCCCTGCAGCTAAAGGTGCCCTCTAAGAGCACACATCTCTGTCTCTCTCTTTCTGTGTCTGTCTCCTTCTCTCTTAAACATAAACACACACACACACTATAATAAACACACATGCACCATTATACTGTGTAACAGTTATTTATAAATGACCTAGACTACCTGAATTCCACTGCAGATGGGACACTGGCCCCCACACCGTCCAATCCTCCTAAAATAAAGTCTCATTAATCAGACAGCAGTTGACTTTGGAAAGCCAAGGTGACATGCTGCTTGATTTATCACACTCTCGTGCACAGGTTGCCTTGTGGCTTGTTAGCACGCCACCACAGTCCAAATCCAAACCCAGTACTGGAATATATTATGTGACCGCCGTATCTATTTCACTTCCACCAGTTTAATTGTGTAGTTAGTCAACTAAATACAGTGTTTCAATGAAGCATCCAGCATTATACAGCATTATACTGACACAGATATAACACATCTGACACACTCAACTGAATACTAATTACATGTATTTTGCCATTCAAATCATCCCATTGTTATTGATGTACAGGGGTCGTTCCACCATTGAGGTGCCTTTTGAGAAATGTAACTTTAACATTCTGTCATAAAGAGCACACTTTCAACTTAATAAAAAAAAAACATGTTTTCCATCTCAAGAGGTAAAAAAAATTAAATAGTAAGTGCCTATTAACTGCCAAATAAAGTAACAGGGTTGACCGTAACAGGGTTGACGATTTCTTCTTAAATTAGCCATGATTCCCCTTGTGACAGGGGGAATGGAAGCTTGTTGTGTGTAACAGGGAGTGGCAATCGAATGCAAGCTTTACAAAAAAAGAAGAAATTGTAAAAATATTTCTAGCCTGTCTACCTACAGTGGCTTGCGAAATTATTCACCCCCCTTGGCATTTTTCCTATTTTGTTGCCTTACAACCTGGAATTAAAATGGATTTTTTGGGGGTTTGTATCATTTGATTTACACAACATGCCTACCACTTTGAAGATGCAAAATATTTTTTCTTGTACAACAAAAAAGAAATATGACAAAAAAACAGAAAACTTGAGCGTGAATAACTATTCACCCCCCCAACGTCAATAGTAGAGCCACGTTTTGCAGCAATTACAGCTGCAAGTCTGAAAATGTATGCACTCACTAACTGTAAGTCGCTCTGTATAAGAGCGTCTGCTAAAATGACTAAAATGTTTAAAAAATATATCTTGGGGTATGTCTCTATAAGCTTGGCACATCTAGCCACTGGGATATTTGCCCATTCTTCAAGGCAAAACTGCTCCAGCTCCTTCAAGTTGGATGGGTTCCACTGGTGTACAGCAATCTTTAAGTCATACCACAGATTCTCAATTGGATTGAGGTCTGGGCTTTGACTAGGCCATTCCAAGACATTTAAATGTTTCCAGTGTTGCTTTAGCAGTATGCTTAGAGTCATTGTCCTGCTGGAAGGTCAACCTCCGTCCCAGTCTCAAATCTCTGGAAGACTGAAACAGGTTTCCTTCAAAAATGTCCCTGTATTTAGCGCCATCCATCATTCCTTCAATTCTGACCAGTTTCCCAGTCCCTGCCGATGAAAAACATCCCCACAGTATGATGCTGCCACCACCATGCTTCACTGTGGGGATGGTGTTCTCGGGGTGATGAGAGGTGTTTGGTTTGCACCAGACATAGCGTTTTCCTTGATGGCCAAAAAGCTAAATTTTAGTCTCATCTGACCAGAGTACCTTCTTCCATATGTTTGGGGAGTCTCCCACATGCCTTTTGGCGAACACCAAACGTGTTTGCTTATTTTTTTCTTTAAGCAATGGCTTTTTTCTGGCCACTCTTCCGTAAAGCCCAGCTCTGTGGAGTGTACGGCTTAAAGTGGACCTATGGACAGATACTCCAATCTCCGGTGTGGATCTTTGTAGATCCTTCAGGGTTATCTTTGGTCTCTTTGTTGCCTCTCTGATTAATGCCTGGTCTGTGAATTTTGGTGGGTGGCCCTTTCTTGGCAGGTTTGTTGTGGTGCCATATTCTTTAAATGTTTTAATAATGGATTTAATGGTGCTCCGTAGGATGTTCAAAGTTTCGGATATTTTTTTATAACCCAACCATGATCTGTACTTCTCCACAACGTTGTCCCTGTCCTGTTTGGAGAGCTCCTTGGTCTTCATGGTGCCGCTTGCTTGGTGGTGCCCCTTGCTTAGTGGTGTTACAGACTCTGGGGCCTTTCAGAACAGGTGTATATATACTGAGATCATGTGACACTTAGATTGCACACAGGTTGACTTTATTTAACTAATTATGTGACTTCTGAAGGTAATTGGTTGCCCAGATCTTATTTAGGGCCTTCGTAGCAAAGGGGGTGAATACATATGCACGCACCACTTTTCCGTTATTTTTGTTTTAGAATTTTTTGAAAAAAATAATTTTTTCATTTCACTTCACCAATTTGGACTATTTTGTGTATGTCCATTACATGAAATCCAAATAAAAATCCATTTAAATTACAGGTTGCAATGCAACAAAATAGGAAAAACGCCAAGGGGGATGAATACTTTTGCAAGGCACTGTATGGGTAACAGTGTTGACGTGTTATGCTCGACCTGCTCAGTTTTCCACCACAAAGCACCAGGAAATGGCCATAAAGAGTAGAACCAGCTCACCTGCTTACTCTATGATTTGACTATTAGATGTAAACATTTTCTTTAGAAAAAATATTTTAGAATGAATAGTTTCACCATATTAAAACGGGATTTCAGTTCACATAACAGGGTTGACCTTAAAATGAGGGACAGACGTAAATGAATCCCTTGTCACATGGAAGAAATACTAATCTTCAGAAATGACTTTGTTAAAGCAACAAAATAACTAGGGCTTTACAATGATGGTGAAACTTGGGAGAAATGTTGTGATTAAGTGGGTTAAAATCTTCCTAGAAGTGACACAGGGTTGACGGAGGGACAGCTTGATTGAATTTTCCATGTGGTCTATATTAAAGGACACTTCGTTTAATATAACATGCTTTCAAAATTCAATGTTGGTGCACAATTTCTACATAAAATATCAAAGGACGCAAAAGGCACTCTTTTTTTCATGGAATGACCCAGAGGTCTTCTATGCCTCAGATCCACACAGTGGTGTCTGAACATCAAGCAGAATGACAACACTTCCTTTGTATAGCCTGAAGACAGGAACAGGGCTGAAGATACTAGGCCTGAAACCAGAATGGCCCCCAAACAGATGTCTTGAATTAAGTCCTCCTGCATCCCAGAATGCCTCTAAACCATAGTGGCTCATAAATCAATGTGGGCTACATAAATAACAGCATCATATAGTCAGGCCTTCTCTCTCTGTTTATACAGAATGACTCAGCAAATGTGTGGCTGGCAAACATGCCTGCAGTGAGACCCATCCAGCCTCCCATTAAAGAAGTAGTTAAATGCACATAGGGACAAGGAGAGAGCGAGAGAGAGAGAGAGCAAGAGAGAATGGGAGAAAACGAGTGAGTGCTCCATGAATGCTTGCCATATGGTATACATCTTATTCTGGCATTCCTCAAGTTTTCCAGCTTAATAAAGTTTTTCTTGTCTAGCTTTAAAAAATGTTTTCCCAACCAACTCACTCGGAAGCAGAGATATCAAACAAACCTGAAAACAAAAGCTTGTTTGAGAAACCAAAATGGTCTACCGGAGAGGCCCGTGGTCATAAAGGGTAACAAGGAGCATATCACTGGAGCCTTGTGTTGTTTGACTGTTTTCCCCCTGTTGGTAGTGTAATAGCAGATTATGATGAATGCTAAAGATAAAAGGGTAGGCGTTACAGTGATAGAAAGCAGGATGCCATGCAAAAATGTAATGACAACAATGGACCTTGTATCAATCACACTGATTCTTTTTGGACAACAAAGCACTAACTAGACCAAATATGGAAAATATGGAACACCAAGCATAACTACTTAATGTTTTGGGTTTGGTTTATTTGTAAATGCATCTTACGTAGAACAAAGAAAAATATATCATATCTATATAATATATCATCAATTGTCATTATGTACACTTCTTTAAATTTTTGCACTAGAAATTTACACAATCACAGAAATTACAAGAATAATATTTATGTTCCTTTTAGATGCATCTAGCTACAGTATACACATACATTCATGGGTTAAAATAACACCTGTTTTTAAAAGCATTTCAAATTGAATGGAAGGAATGCATCGCTATAAGCGTACTGCCCTCCTTAGACCTCTTAGGTTCAGGTATTGTTAATACATAAAGGACATGCCTATCAAAGACAGTGCAGTTTTGCAGAGGGAAAATAAAACCATTATAAAACACATACTCCATCCTTGCATGATAAGAAACACTTACAGTATTTGAGTTTTCATTTTTCCCTACCTAAGCCAATCATGTGTCAGCTGTAGGTGAGGAGGGTGACTACGGCACATGTGCATTGGAGGCTAAGATTTCTAAGACCATTTACTTTCACATGTTCAAGAGTAAGTAACTAATAAATAGCACCATGCAATTCCAGTTCTTATCCACCAAATGCAATGCCTCAGGAGCCTTGGCTTACTTAGCACTGCTATTAATTTGAAGTAGAACTCACAGTTGGAAGGCTGTAGGTTTGTTTCAGTACCATGCGTTGATGACAGGAGGCAGACTATTGTGTTGATTTTGAGGAGACACTGAACTCAGGCTAGTGAAGCTAGAATCCCTAAAAACAGAGTTAAACTATTTTACTGAAAACATTGATTACGCTGACATTGATCTCATGGATTGGGTCCCTCATAGCTCCTACACCAGCATTGTATGGAACTGTACATTGATCGAATGTCACTGACATACACACATACTTTATGTTCTGATTGACATGCTCATATTGGTGTACAGTATACAAAATGGCAGGGTAGACATTCAATGCTCATGTGCTATGAAGGTTTTATACAGCCGCCAACTTGTTAAGTGCTATCATTATGTTCAAACAGATACTCTGTACTCAGTTGAGATATTGGCCCCAAAGAAGGACATATTGTTACAAGGCCAGACACGTGGATGACATTATGATATTCAAATAGCATGAGCTTCAAGTCACGGACATAACACACATTCAACTAAATAAAAAATAACATCTCCTCCAGCTAATGTATACAAAAGGCCAGTCGGTTCACATATAAACAACACACCATAAAACAATGTGCGCATTTCCTTTTTGTTGCACCTAGTTGTACTGCAGTTGGCTGTTCACTATGAGCTGTTAACTGATCCACATGCCTTTTACCTGGCATGAGTCATCATAGTGCTCCTGTAACGAAAATAGAAGACAGCCTCCACATTTTGCCAGTAGCTTATAATGGCATGATCCTGATAATGATCAGTAGTTCAACATGAACGTTCGAGTATTAATATAAATCTTTTGGTTTAAAAAACTACAGTTGAAGTCGAAAGTTTACATACACTTAGGTTGGAGTCATTAAAACGTGTTTTTCAACCACTCCACAAATGTCTTGTTAACAAACTATAGTTTTGGCAAGTTGGTTAGGACATCTACTTTGTGCATGACACAAGTAATTTTTCCAACAATTGTTTACAGACAGATTATTTCACTTATAATTCACTGCATCACAATTCCAGTGGGTCAGAAGTTTACATACACTAAGTTGACTGTGCCATTAAACAGCTTGGAAAATTCAAGAAAATGAGATCATGGCTTTAGAAGCTTCTGATAGGCTAATTGACATCATTTGAGTCAATTGGAGGTGTACCTGTGGATGTATTTCAAGGCCTACCTTCCAACTCAGTGCCTCTTTGCTTGACATCATGGGAAAATGAAAATAAATCAGCCAAGACCTCAGAATTGTTTTTTGTAGACCTCCACAAGTCTGGTTCATCCTTGGGAGCAATTTCCAAATGGCTGAAGGTACCACGTTCATCTGTACAAACAATAGTATGCAAGTATAAACACCATGGGAACACGCAGCCGTCATACCGCTTAGGAAGGAGACGCGTTCTGTCTCCTAGAGATGAACGTACTTTGGTGCGAAAAGTGCAAATCAATCCCAGAACAACAGCAAAGTACCTTGTGAAGATGCTGGAGGAAACCGGTACAAAAGTATCTATATCCACAGTAAAACGAGTCCTATATCGACATAACCTGAAAGGCCACTCAGCAAGGAAGAAGCCACTGCTCCAAAACCACCATAAAAAAGCCAGACTACGGTTTGCAACTGCACATGGGGACAAAGATCGTACTTTTTGGAGAAATGTCCTCTGGTCTGATAAAACTGTTTGGCCATAATGACCGTCATTATGTTTGGAGGAAAAACGGGGACGCTTGCAAGCCGAAGAACACCATCACAACCGTGAAGCACGGGGGTGGCAGCATCATGCTGTGGGGGTGCTTTGCTGCAGGAGGGACTGGTGCGTTTCACAAAATAGATGGCATCATGAGGAAGGAAAATTGTGTGGTTATATTGAAGCAACATCTCAAGACATCAGTCAGGAAGTTAAAGCTTGGTCGCAAATGGGTCTTCCAAATGGACAATGACCCCAAGCATACTTCCAAAGTTGTGGCAAAATGGCTTAAGGACAACAAAGTAAAGGTATTGGAGTGGCCATCACAAAGCCAGGACCTCAATTCTATAGAAAATTTGTGGGCAGAACTGAAAAAGCGTGTGCGAGCAAGGAGGCTTACAAACCTGACTCAGTTACACCAGAGGAATGGGCCAAAATTCACCCAACTTATTGTGGGAAGCTTGTGGAAGGCTACCCGAAACGTTTGACCCAGTTAAACAATTTAAAGGCAATGCTACCAAATACTAATTGAGTGTATGTAAACGTCTGACCCACAGGGAATGTGATGAAAGAAATAAAAGCTGAAATAAATCATTCTCTCTACTATTATTCTGACATTTCACATTCTTAAAATAAAGTGGTGATCCTAACTGTCCTAAGACAGGGAATTTTTACTGTGATTAAATGTCAAGAATTGTGAAAAACTGAGTTAAAATTTATTTGGCTAAGGTGTATGTAAACTTCCGACTTCAACTGTACGTAGTAAAAGTTTTAAACTCCCTTGGCGATGAGAAGAAGGAATGTTGATGCATTAATTATAGGCAGGTTCATCAACAACAATTAATTCAAACCTCAGTGTAAAAATACTTTGCATAAGAAAACTTTTCATCTTATCTTTAAAATTTGAATGACGACAAAACCCCCCAAAATGAAAGAAAAGCTATTTACAAGACGTAATACACCTGTGAAGATATCATTTCATTTCATGTCGAGTAAGAGTTTTTGTTTTGTTCAAAATGTTTTCTCTTTTGAGTCTTTGTATCACCCAATAAATTATCACAGGACCACCAACGTACGTCACACACTCCTACACAAACACAATATTCAAAAACACTCTCTCCCTTAACCGTTGTTTGAACGTTCATTCTCTAAGTCCCACTGTCCCCTCTGCTATATGCACTATCCCACATTCATTCCTCCAACTCTCTCTCTCTCACACACACACACACAAACACCCTCTCCATGTCTCTCTGTGTGTCCCCTGGCGTGGCCTCAGTCTAGCAGGATGGGGGGGTTGTCAGCAGGGTCAGTTTGCGGAGCGCACTGTCCTGCTGCTTCGTGGAAAGCGGTGGACTTTGATGTGTTTGGACAGGTGATCACTGCGGGCAAACTTCTTCTCGCAGACAGGACACTGGTAAGGCTTCACTCCAGAATGGGAGCGCCGGTGTCTGGAGAGTTCGTCTGACCTCGAGAACCTGAGAGACAGACAGACCCAGAGCACAAAAGACATGAGACTTACAGTTGAAGTCGGAAGTTTACATACACCATAGCCAAATACATTTACTCAGTTTTTCACAACTCCTGACATTTAATCCTAGTAAAAATTCCCTGTCTTAGAACAGTTATGATCACCACTTTATTTTAAGAATGTGAAATGTCAGAATAATAGTAGAGAGAATGATTTATTTCAGCTTTTATTTCTTTCATCACATTCCCAGTGGGTCAGAAGTTTACATACACTCAATTAGTATTTGGTAGCATTGCCTTTAAATTGTTTAACTTGGGTCAAACGTGTCGGGTAGCCTTCCACAAGCTTCCCACAATAAGTTGGGTGAATTCTGGCCCATTCCTCCTGACAGAGCTGGTGTAACTGAGTCAGGTTTGTAGGACTCCTTGTTTGCAAACGCTTTTTCAGTTCTGCCCACAAATATTCTATAGGATTGAGGTCAGGGCTTTGTTGTCCTTAAGCCATTTTGCCACAACTTTGGAAGTATGCTTGGGGTCATTGTCCATTTGGAAGACCCATTTACGACCAAGCTTTAACTTCCTGACTGATGTCTTGAGATGTTGCTTCAATATATCCACATAATTTTCCTTCCTCATGATGCCATCTATTTTGTGAAGTGCATCAGTCCCTCCTGCAGCAAAGCACCCCCACAGCATCATGCTGCCAACCCTGTGCTTCACGGTTGTGATGGTGTTCTTCGGCTTGCAAGAGTCCCCCTTTTTCCTCCAAACATAACGGTGGTCATTATGGCCAAACAGTTCTATTTTTGTTTCATCAGACCAGAGAACATTTCTCCAAAAAGTACGATATTTGTCCCCATGAGCAGTTGCAAACCGTAGTCTGGCTTTTTAATGGCGGTTTGGGAGAAGTGGGAGAAGTGGCTTCTTCCTTGCTGAGCGGCCTTTCAGGTTATGTCAATATAGGACTCGTTTTACTGTGGATATAGATACTTTTGTACCTGATTCCTCCAGAATCTTCATAAGGTCCTTTCCTGTTGTTCTGGGATTGATTTGCACTTTTCGCACCAAAGTACGTTGATCTCTAGGAGACAGAACGCATCTCCTTCCTGAGCGGTATGACGGCTGCGTGGTCCCATGGTGTTTATACTTGCGTACTATTGTTTGTACAGATGAACGTGGTACCTTCAGGCGTTTGGAAATTACTCCCAAGGATGAACCAGACTTGTGGAGGTTTTGGCTGATTTCTTTTGATTTTCCCATGATGTCAAGCAAAGAGGCACTGAGATTGAAGGTAGGCCTTGAAATACATCCACAGGTACACCTCCAATTGACTCAAATGATGTCAATTAGCCTATCAGAAGCTTCTAAAGCCATGACATAATTTTTCTGGAATTTTCCAAGCTGTTTAAAGGCACAGTCAACTTAGTGTATGTAAACTTCTGACCCACTGGAATTGTGATACAGTGAATTATAAGTGAAATAATCTGTCTGTAAACAATTGTTGGAAAAATTACTTGTGTCACGCACAAAGTAGATTTCCTAACCGACTTGCCAAAACTATAGTTTGTTAACAAGAAAATAGTGGAGTGGTTGAAAAAACGAGTTTTAATGACTCCAACCTAAGTGTATGTAAACTTCCAACTTCAACTGTATATCAGTGGCACTGTTTCCCATAACAGCCTGAGATTAAAAAAAAGCCCCCTCTCTCTGTCTGACTACACCAGAACACAACACAGGATAAAGGATCTTTCCAATACTCTTCAAAAAAGAGTTCTACCCATATTATAGCTCTACCCATATTTGGGTTTAACACATGTTCACAGGAAAGTCAAACAGATCTGTTTTTGGTCGTCACTCTAATCCCTCGTTAAAGGGTTAACTCATTACTCCTGACAGACTGTGTGTGTGTGTGTGTGTGTGCGTGGGGCGTTGAGTCTGTTTAGTCTGGAACAGGGTATTGATTTCATAACATATCACGAGCAGGCCCTTTTCCCAGGAAGGTGTTAATTCCTAATGGTAACATACTGATTAAAGCAATTTAAAGTAATTCCTAGATATCTATTCCATAGACATTGATCATGAACCATGCTGCAACTGTGCTATTGAGATTAAATAATAGGATCCCTGCAAGATACGTGGTAAAATAGCTGCATACACACATGGAATAGCAGGTGCTACACATACCGTATATAACATGGTAGTAAAATGGTTACGTATGACTAGGCTACATTAGCCTATATGGGCAGAAGTCATTTTAAAACAAATGTGCTACTGCATGTAAACTAGATAAGTGGTTCTGGGGATATTATCTGCATGAAGACCGTGAGGTACATTTTTCTTACTCTGACATTAGGAAACCTCATTGTAATACTATTATATTACTTATGTACTATACGTTATGCGTCAGTACCCTCTATACCCCAAAGCTGATATTGTTCTATAACTCCATCATGTTGAGACATGATGGAGACAGTTCATTTAGTTGTCTCTGACCGAAACTCAGCCTCACCTTGTCCTCTAAGCCAATAAGTCTTACAGTGTAACTGAAGGGGCCGCAAAGGGACCCGATACACTACTATCTCTTCCTGGATGTTGATATGAAGTGTTTCACTGTAGGAAACTGTAAGGCATTTTATATATCTGCTATATGAAACTTTGTTATATAAGCAGTGGTTTAGAGGTGATGGAGGTTGGGTTTATGAGATCCTGAGTAAGGCTGTTTGTGGAGCCCCTGTGGGGCAGGGTGGGACGCCCAGGCATTGGGAGGGGAGCCATGATTCCCATCACCTCCACAGCTCAGTTAGGCTACACTCTGGCTCTGTTCGAGCTTGTCCCTGATCTCAGCCCCGTAGCATACAGTAATTACTGATAAGAGCTGGCAAAGGCCAAAAGGTGGGAACTTGAAATTACATAATCCCGCATGCAGCAACCACAAAGCGCTTTAGTTCCAAATTTGAAGAATGGACACTAAGGAATAATATAATAATATATATTTTTTATATATTTTTTACTGTAAGTTGAACCGGGTACAAAAACAAGACAAACCCTTATTTTAAAGCGTCATGGTGTTTTCACAATAAACGGTTTGGGTTCAAACCTACTGTCCACTAGTAACCCCATATCAATGTTCCCCTGCAAGTCTGTACAGACGTGAAAGTGTGAGTGCACCAACTTAAATGTGTTTGTGCCGATCTATGCTTGCCTGCATGCATGTACAATATATATTGTGTGTGTGATGAAATGCAAGAGGAATCACAGCTGTATAGTATATTTGTCATTTGGTTTTATGGACATGAAGAGAATCAGAGGAATGCCAAAAACACTATCTTTCATTACAACACAAGGCACTCAATTTGCAGATGGCTGGAGGTGCATATTTCCCAAGCTCACTTCCATTTCCTGACCAGGACGAGGGAAGGAGGAGGAGGGCTCCCTCAGACAGAGAGCAGTCTCTGAAGGCCACACTGTGCCCTGGGGGAGGTGGGTGGATACCACAGGACTGCTGAGCACTGCCAATCTTATCAGACTGCTGAGCACTGCCAATCTTATCAGACTGCTGAGCACTGCCAATCTTATCAGACTGGAGACCTTCTCTCCAGCTATTCCCTCGTTTACACTGAGCTTTCTATGTCTAGCGTTTAGCTGTGCAACTGTCGGGTGAAGAGGTTAGGGAGACGGATTTGAGACCAAAGGGCTGCAAGTTCATAGTTCATACAATAGGTTGAACTTTGGTTGTTGAAGAATTAACTGGATGTTGGATTTCCTATTTGTGGGACTACATATCTGGCTGGTGAATGAATGATATGCAGGTTGACGTTTATTGTCATGAGTCTTGTCCTGGAGGCAGACCTGAGCGATTCCCTCTTAGTTAGGCCAGCTGCAAAGTCAAAATTGGCTATATTGTAAAAATTCATGAAAACTAAAATTAGCGTTTTGGTCTTAATTTAGGGTTAGGCATAAGGGTTAGCAGGGTGGTTAAGGTTAGGGTTAAGGTTAGGGTTAAAATCTCATTTTATGACTTTGTGGCTGTGCCAGATAGTGACCACTCTGCAGAGCTGCCCCCAGAACAAGATTCATGACAAAAAAACACTAACCCACAAATAATATGGGACAAATGCATGCTTTATGCTTGCTGAGTGAGTGGAAACAAAAAAATATGTTTAAAACTCATTTGGCCCAGTATTAGGTCATGGATTATAATCTAATTAGTATGACAGAAAGTCAGTCAAAGCAAAGTGCTGCTTGCTACCAAAACTTTTAACTTCATTCTGCAAGTGTGTAACAGAATGCAGATGGAGAGCAAACAGAGAGACAGCTACTGTAGAGGGGGCAAAGTCTGCCCGCACTTCAAAGGCCTTAATCTAATCTCAAACTCTGCAATAGAAGAAAACACAGCGATATGGAGACAACGAGAGAGCATGAGAAGATAACAAATTATATATGGATTTTATACAAGGGAAACAAATCATTTTAGTTCATCATATCCAATCGAGCTGACGTACAATTTGGAAAATTAATTATGTTTTCTCGTCAAATTCAGCTCTGTGTTTTGCAAAACAGCTGGAGGGATTGACTTTGAAAGGAATCATATCACTCCCTGGTAATCAGCAAGCGAAGGAAGTTGATAACCCTGTTAACCTCTGTGAAGAATTGATGAATCTCAGATAATACAACCACAGTCAACAGAGATAGTTGCATACTATGTTGCATCTGCAACTAAAACATGGACTGGTGTCCCTAAACTGTCATACCTGGATGGACCATCACAACTAACAGCTGAACATCAACCCTGTTGCACTAACTGTCACTCCTGGACTTCACTTTTAACATACAGTGCATATAGTCACATGAATAACCACACACTGAGTATACCTATGAGCTCCACCTGTGAAGTAAGACTCTAACCCAACCTATAACGTGCTTGAACCCACTCACCTCCATCCACAGCCAGGCCAGGTGCAGGCAAAGGGCTTCTCCCCCGTGTGCCTCCTCAGGTGGGCCTTCAGGTGGCTGCTCTTGGTGTACATCTTGGCACATCCAGGGAAAGTGCACTTATGCATTTTTATAAGGTCCGCTACCGAGCTCTTCTGGAACTTCTGTCCTCCCACCAGGATCCCTGCAGCCTGGCCACCTGCAAGCCCACCCTCCCCGGGACCCAGGGGTTTGGAGGCTATGGGTACAGGCGCGATACGCACAAATTTAGAAGATGTGCCATTGAGATTAGCTGGAGACACCAGCTGGGGCACCAGGGCAAAAGTCTGGCCCTGGATGTTGACCAGGAGCTGGGCGATTTTGATGTCTGAGGAGGGCTGGGAGGTCTGCTGTGGTACTGGTGTTGGTATCGCACTTGGGATTGGCTCTTGCTTAATTTGGATTGGTTGAATTTGCAGGATGACAGGCGGCACACCGGACCCCTCTACTGATGCTGGTGTACCAGCAGTGTCCTCCTGTTTAATCCCACTACAAAAGTTGGAGTCTATTATTGGGGATGTTGGTGTGTGTTTGGTCTCTGTGGTAAGGAGAGTAGCACTGGCAACAGGTACTGTTTGGTCTGAGTGTGCTAGCCCAGGCTCTGACCCTGTCACCTGACTGTTTACATCCAACATCCCTCCCTCACAAGCCTCATTCTTCAACGCCACCACCTCCATATTCTCCTCCAGGAACTCCTCTATCTCCTCCAGGGTGGGCTGAAACAGCAGCCCTATGTGATCATCCAGGTCCGCTGGGAACTCAGGGAACTCAAAGCACTCCTCTTTGGTTGGCGGAGACAGGCGGTCCCTCTTTGACTCCCATGCTAGACCCATGGGGAGGATGGGTGGTACTGAGGGGGATAGAGAGGGAGAAACTCCACTTCTCAGTGTGGCCTGGGAGAGCAGGAAGTCCAGGAGACCATCCTGGCTCTCTCCACTGCTGCTGCTGCTGCCGTAGCTGGAACCCAGCACCTGGGACTCAGGGCTGGAGCAGGAGCAAGGGCTGGACGAGTCACTCAGGTCGTCCTCTGAGAACGGGGAGGACAGCGCCTGGTAGACGCCCATGTCTGTCACCATGTCCGATGCGTAATGGTCTGCCGGAGAGCCGGCGTAATACATGAAGGTCTCCTCGCCTATCGGCAAGTGATCCACCACTCCTGACCTGAGCCAGTCACAGATCTGCTCCTCTCTGGTTTATACTAGTTATAAGTGTGATTCAGTTCCTCCTCTTCTCCCTAGAAAAGAGGAATAGATGTCCATCATGTGTGGAAAATTGCATGGCAATGGAGAAAATTACAAGAAAGAGAGATCATGTTATCCTCTGCTAACAACAATAACTCAAGTGTCATAAGGATAAAACAAAACAGTTATTTGTATAACACTTCTATAACACTGCCTCTTGCACCAGAGCATGAGCCTGCCTGGGGCTTTAGACCAGTATTTCCCATCTCCAGTCCTCCAGTACCCCTAACAACACACATTCTTGTTGTAGCCACGGACAAGCACAACTGACTCAACTTATCAGCTAATCATCAAGCCCTCTATTATCTGAATCTGGTGAGTTAGTCCAGGGCTAAAACAAAAATGTGTGTTGTTGGGGGTACTTTAGGAGCTGGGAAACACTGGTTTAGACAGTAAATACCAGCTGGCCTGCCAGGGGTTAATGAGTTCTTATTAAACCTCAGCTTGGGCCTGGAGCACTGCCACTGAACTTTTTAGATGTTTAGATTTTGGTGAGCCGTTTTGCACGCCAGGAGTGTCCTTATAGCCATTCCCATTTAAAGAGTATGTTTCCACTTCACTTTCACATATGGTTGTAAACCAAGTTCGAAAATAGATGACCGACCACAATTGTCAAAGCTTTTCTTCTAGATATACAGGTAATTGACAAAATAAAGGAAACACCAACATAAAGTGTCTTAGCATTGGGCTACCACGAGCCAGAACAGCTTCAATGCACCTTGGCATAGTGGTGGAAAACACTGTCTTGGCGCCGCTCCAGAATCCAGAAAGTGTTTAATTGGGTTGAGATCTGGTGACTGAGACGGCCATGGCATATGGTTTACATTGTTTTCATGCTCATCAAACCATTCAGTGACCACTCGTGCCCTGTGGATGGGGGCATAGCCATGTGAGCCAAAATAATGGCCCAAAAAATAGCCTGCCCAGCAATTTCATAGATGAACCTAAGCATGATGGGATGTTAATTGCTTAATTAATTCAGGAAACACACCTGGGTGGAAGCACCTGCTTTCAATTACTTTGTATCCCTCATTTACTCAAGTTTTACCATTATTTAGGCAGTTACCTGTGTATCATTGCAACATTAGCCTAGTGTAATAGTAGTCCTAGTCTAATTCCCATAGGCTACTCCAGGGCATTCAACAGTTGCAGTCAACCTAACTTGTCCGCTTTAAATAATAGACTTGCTTAACCACACATTTCAGTGAATTTTATCATCAAGTGATGGGCAACTGATTTTTCTACTATTCATTCAATAAGATTAGTGGATATGATAAGTAAGGTACATGGTGTATTCTATCTTTACATTATTTAAAAACATTTTATTCATTTAGTAGACGCTCTTATCCAGAGCGACTTACAGTTAGTGAGTGCATACATTTTCTTCCAAGTAGTACCTGCTGGGGATTTTCCTTGGTAAAATTTAGGAAAAAATTGTCTGTACAATCGAAGAGATTTTGTTGGCAATGATTCTCTGCTGTTGGCTTTGATCATTATTAAAACATACGTGTTTTACACTGTAATAAATGTGGGTGCTTGAAACAAGTTGAGCGCCCCCTTCCGTAGACCTACAGCGTTCAGTGATTTGACCGATAATAACCTGAACATCATAAAAGCGTTGACAGCGTTGACTTGGCTACAACAAACACTTTGAATGGATCGGGCTGGGGGCAATGAACTTCTGTCATACTACACAGTAGCCTATTTGAATAAACCAAAAACATTATTTAAAAATACGTAGCAGATAAAATGGTGACAACTATGGTGTAGGCAATGTTAAAGAGATTTACATTGTAGGCCTAACCACATTGATAACATGTGACAGTCTCCCATTCCCTTTCTGTAAAAAACATTTTTTCTAGTTGAATGCAATAACCTATGCATCTAAAATATAGCCTATCCAAAACAGTGCCATTTTGATGCATACATCCACTGTGAAGAATATGTCCCTACACTATGCACATTATGAGCATATGTCAACATACTCAGCATAAACCTGTTCATTCGACGTAGCAGTTTTCCCTGGACTGTGTGCGCCCCATAGGCAGAAAGGATTGAGCACCATGCGTCCTCTCGACGTAAATATGTTGTAGTGTCCAGTGAAGCGATGGCCGAGGGAGCGCACCAGGGGACTCATGCGTTTTCTGCCATCACTTCCCATGTAAAACACTATTCACGGCATCATTTATGCACTTACCTTTATGTATAGAGAGAATTTTTTTCCTTTCACTTTTAGCAAGTCTTAGTAAGAGATCACTTCTCCGTTGGTGAGATGGCGTCAATAGGGTTGTAGATAACCCCTTGAGAGGAGCTTCTCATCGCAATGCGGAGCGGTAGGGCTGGCGCGACGATCTACTGTAGTAGTAGTACACGGTTACAGATGATTGGTGCTGTGTAGTTTATAAGTAAAATAAGGGGTTGGCAGTTGGTTTATGAAGGCTCGTCTGCTCTGCGCTTCGTATTGGTTGACAACGCTTGGAGGCTGGACTCCAAATGTGTCGTCAGTAAACTCTCTACAGACAGACTCTACCCACGTTCACGTCCACAGTTTTTATGCTAGTAAATTCATACCGTATATACAAAAAACACAACAGCTGTGATGGACAATTATATAAATGCCGACAGATAATTAGTTGTATGTTCGACATGGTGGGATCTTTTTGTGTCGGTAAAATGAATTAAAGTTTAAGTTTACTTCGATACAATGGTTATTAAATAAATGTTTGCGCATAAAGGCGTTTCCACCGCTATTTCTCTCAAGTATTGATTTAATAACCATTGTATCGAAGTAAATGTGGAGTCACGCGATGATATGGTGTGTGGTCCTCCCACTACGAGTCCGGAAACCATGCAGTTTATTAGGCTACAGATGAAATAAATGATGATGAACTTCACATGGTGGTGAAAGTGCACGGTGATCTTGATGCTCCTTTCCAATACATATCGAGGGTATTACTCTGATGACGTGATGATCGATGGTTGACTGCCGTTCGACAAATAAAACTATTCTCGCTCTTATCCAGAATAACCTCACTACGTAGACTAGCCTACATGCACATCCCACCCGCACTGTATCTGCGAGCTGTTGGCTGTAGCGCACGTGCCAAGACCAGAGTAGGCACATTTGCTATTTAATGCAACAGTTTTTGAGACAAAACTATCCGTAGAGTTGAAAATGCATGGCATTATATTGAACTTTAGATTTTTATTAGGTACATGATAACTTAAGCGAAAAAGTAAATGTTGTGTACACTAGGTCATCAAGTACTCAATCAATCAATCACATTTATTTATAAAGCCCTTTTTACATCAGCAGATGTCACAAAGTGCTTATACCGAAACCCAGCCTAAAACCACAAACAGCAAACAATGCAGATGAAGAAGCACGGTGGCTAGGAAAAACTCCCTAGAAAGGCAGGAACCTAGGAAGAAACCTAGAGAGGAACCAGGCTCTGAGGGGAGGCCAGTCCTCTTCTGGATGTGCAGGTGGAGATTATATGAGTACATGGCCATTAAGGCCAGATTGTTCTTCAAGATGTTCCAACGTTCATTGATGACCAGCAGGGTCAAATAATAATCACAGTGGTTGTAGAGGGTGCAACATATCACCACCTGATTTTTTTATCTGCAACAAGTCAATTTGGTGGAAACACCTGGTGGGAAAATGTCCATATTTTCTTTATGCGGATTCTAGAATCTGTCGCCATTTGGATGGAAAAGTAGCTACTGCAATTAAAATTAATTCCCTCTCATCTTCCTGCAGCTAAACACAATAGAGACTGTTGGAAACTTTTATGCAAGCATAGTGAATACCACATAGAAATTGATTTAATTATAAGAACATGTGTGTTTGTATCTAAAATTGATTGTGCTCCATAAAATAAATTGAATCTAGCAGATCTGGTCATGGGCAATTTGTACACTGTAAAAAAAAAAAAAAGAATACACCCACAAATGTTGTTGTTTCAACTAATTATTATGAAGTAACTGGTTCAATAGCCTTTTTTTTGTGAGATGGCCAAATAGTAATTTCTAGTTGAATGAACATGAGACAATTTGAGCAAACACAACATTTTAAGTTCAATTAATTTTTGCATACATTTTCTCATGTTGGAGCTACATTTGGGTGAAATGTTGCGTAAACTAAGTTGAGTAAACTAATATTCAGTTGAAACAACTAGATTTGTTTTTACATGGTACATTTTAAGTGCCTCCTGACTGCTCCTTGAGGTCACGCCACACCTATGGCACAGTCCAAAGGTATAATGAAAGGCAGACTATACTCCACAGTGGCCGGTCTATATTTCCCATACAGATTAGATCTCTCCTGATTAGTTAACTAGCTAATGGTAACTTTAGGGAGCACCAGATTACACATGGGTGATTACGAATAACATGGGAGTAAAAGTCTCACCTGGCCGTTCTTTCTCCCACTAAATAAGTTGTTTTGGACTGGTTAAGGGACATGTTGTTGTTTCAATAGCCTACTCACAGACCCCTACACATTAGCTGATTGATTCCATAAGAAATAATAACATGTGATAACATAGCATTTGCATGATGGATTTAGTACATTTAAAATGGTAATCTTCTCTCTAGACAGGATTACTCTAATCTATTCTATATGTACGCCCTACATGTAAAGAAATATCTACCATGTTGGTTGCATGCAAATAGAATAATGGCATATTGTGTATAGAATAATGGCAGACAGGACAATACATCTTAGTGCAGGATACTGGGGACATGTTTACTGTCCATAAATGAATGTCATTGTCCAGTGCAACGCCAGCCCTTAAAGGGGGTTAGTGTGGTAATAGACAATCCTGGTCCCCCATAACTCCAGTCCCAACAGGAAGCTTAAGCATGTAGTGGCCAGGCCAGGCTGGGGTGTTGAGGTTTTTCTCCAAGCTGCTGAGTTAAGACAGGAGGAATTATTCTGGGAACTAGGGGGCAATTAGGGGCAGCGGGACACTTGACTTCACCCTCAGACAGATACTCCCACCTAGACACAGAATAGGATCTATGCTGGATTGCTGTCAAGAGGTCTCACTCCCAACAAAACTATGTTAAATACAGTACTAAAAACTCTAGTTGAGAGCCAATGAGAACACAATGTCAACACAACAGAGCCCCTCCTGGCTCTCCCCTCTGGCCCCTATATCTAATGCACTTATTAGACAGCTTAGAGAGCCTTTGTTACATCGGACTGTCTCATCCTCTTTAATGGATTAGGCCCTCGCCTTTTGCCTACTTCCACACATGTTGGCGGGGGATATATATATATATATATATATATATATATATATATATATATATATATATATATATCATACACCAAACCTGTGTTCACCTTTTCACTATTGGATTTGTGAAAATGTGTTATTGTAATTTAATGGATGAATGCATTTACTTCATGAATGGACATTGATATGTTGTTTGTACAGTCTAAAAGGCATTTGAGGGTAAGGTGATTATTTTAGAGCACCTAGGATGATTGTGTATGATAGCAGAGTTGTATAGACACACACACACGCATGCATGCACACACACACACACACACACACACACACACACACACACACACACACACACACACACACACACACACACACACACACACACACACACACACACACACACACACACACACACACACACACACACACACACACACACACACACACACACACACACACACACACACACACACACACACACACACACACACACACACACACTCTTCTGGAAGTATAAGGGAGATGATAGGTGAGAGGAGAATTGGACTCCTGAGTGTTTCTCAAGTTGCTGAACCAGAACCCAGGAGAGAGAGAGAGAGCAAGAAAGAAAGAGAGAGCGAGATAGAGAAAGAGAGAGAGACACACAGAGACAGAGCGAGAGAGAGAAAGAGACAGAGAAAGAGAGAGGGAGAGAGATATAGAGACAGAGAAAGGGAGACAGAGAGAGAGAGAGAGAGAGAGAGAGAGAGAGAGAGAGAGAGAGAGAGAGAGAGAGAGAGAGAGAGAGAGAGAGAGAGAGAGAGAGAGAGAGAGAGAGAGAGAGAGAGAGAGAGAGAGAGAGAGAGAGAGAGAGAGAGAGAGAGAGAGAGAGCTGACCTATATCCTCTGGAGGCCATGACTGAACTTGAGCTCCAACCCCAAAGCCCCCCACTCTGCCTTCAGCCAATATCCAAGCTATTCATTGTAGACTGCCTATTCATTGTGGACCACCAGACAGGTTCACTGCCATCTATCAGTTGCTGTTGGTTTAGCTCACATAGCCCTGCATCTTGATCAATTGTGACGCTCCTGCTATGTCACGCTGATTGCCAAATCTGTAATATAACATTTGCCATAATCAATAGCCTACAGATAAACCTATGAAGACATTTTCTAAATAGTTATTTTTTTTCAAAAAGCTAATATTCCTTATGGGAGAATAGCTACAACAATAACTTCACAATGTAAGGTAGGCTATTGTTTGCAAGAAATGATTTCCATTTTGTTTACCTGGGAAGTTCAAGGCCTCGATATACCAACATGGTGTCCTCCCACGGATTCTCTGGTCCCTCCTGGTATACGAGGTCCCGATCTCTACAGTCGAAGGCTTTGAGAGAAGGGTCAGCAGTTACCTCCGCAAATGGTTGTGTTTATCTCGAAGCTTGAGCAGCATCGCCCTGTATGGTCAGAAGAACAAACTGAATCTACCCATCAGCAGCCTGAATCAGGAATTCATGGTGGACCGTACAAGGGAGGTGCTGCAATACAGGGAGTCAAGCGACCCAAAAGTCTCCCAGGCCGGTATAGAGGTGAGGGCGGGGAGGATGTGGAGTGCTCAGGATGCAGTGGAGCAAGCTGAATCACGGCTGCAGCACAGCGTGCTGTTGGGCACGGTACCTCCCGGAAGAACTGGCCTTGAAAGCATTACAACACCACGCAACGACAAGGCCCAATCACAGCCAGCCTTCTTACTTATTTAAGGTACTTTGTAACACAGTAATTACACTATTCCCTATGTTGCTAACTATCATGTAAATAGGACTAAATAATTGGTATCCTAACCAGTTTTCTCGGCCGAAACATCACTTTGTAGTCCTATAACCCCCACTATCTACAGAGAAACATACAGCCTTCAGACTAGCAGGACCTCTGACCTCTGGCAGTGACACCAAGCCTCCAGTCTCAGGTGACCTGACATCCTGGTGCATTGGACTACTACCTCTATCTGGTATTCACCTGGCAACAATCACAGTGTTCAGTACGGTTATGTTCAGTAAAGGTATGTTTATGTATGCTTATGCAGAGGGAAAAATAGAAGTGCAGACAGTGAGGAGGAATCCCTTCAAACTCCCAGCAGACAACATCTTCCTCCTGAGAAACAAGGAGAATGAACAGAGGAAGCTGGTAAAGAAGCCATGTTGTGTTGTCTGTAGTTTTTGACCATGCTCTGTTTGACTGTATCAGGGTTCCCTTTCCACTGTGGATGTGGACCTGGCCATATATATATATACATTTTTTTTTACCAAACTCTATTCCTCAGTGCCTTCTTTCAACATCTTTTAACATACCATTCAAGGACCATGCTCATTTTTGTACTGAACCATAGGCGCGCCAGTGGCAGCAGACTCTGAAGGTCCATGAGAAGTGCACCTACAGTACGCTGGATTGCATCCCTGAGACGACTATGGGAAAAATCTGTTGATGTGCCCTTGAGCAAGGCAGTTAATCCTAATTGCTCTTGTAAATCACTCTAGATGAGAGCGTCTGGTAAATTATGCTTTTTTACTGTAGTCTCAGAGAGGGGAATCCTAACATTTTCACTGATTCTCCCATTAACATCAACGCATTACTAAGTGAAAATTCGACTTGGAAGTGGAAGCTAGGATTTGCCCCAGAGACATTGAGGATAAATTACTAACTTGACAAGTTATTGAATATGACAATTGACGAATAATGAAATGATGTATGCTCTGTTGTTTTCCAAGACCAGGATTACTTAGCCATTGCTGTTTTTCAAGACAAGAAAGTGTTTTGTGTTTCTGTAGAACATGCCCTTTAGTCTTGGTTCTGGTCTCCTAATCCTAATCCAAACCATTTTAGAGAAGAGAACAAAGATGGTTCTGTATTCAGAGTCAAAGGGACTTCATATGTATCCCATCTCCTGTCTTTGCCTCAAAGTATTTGAGTTAGCATAAAAGCACTGTCCAGGTGATTGATGGTAAAAGGACAGGCAGTAATCAATTAAAGTTTTTCCCCTCATCAGACTCCAATGACGGGGAGAATATTAGTGAGTACATCACCAAGGAGAGAGAGAGATGTTTCTCATTACATAATGCTTACGCCCCGATTAGACCGATAGCGTCATTGCATCAATGCTGCATAATCAATTCTGCAATCCAAAAGTTTTTGTGTATATGTGTGCAACAGAAGTTCAACATTCACCTTTTGCTACTATTTCTGTTAAGTTTGCGTATAAAATTTGATGCATCCTTTGGATAAATCCAACATACAGTATATATATAAAAGCATGTGGACACCCTTCAAATTAGTGGATTCGGCTATTTCAGCCACAACTGTTGCTGACAGGTTTATAACATCGAGCACACAGCCATGCAGTCTCCATAGACAAACATTGTTAGTAGAATGGCCTTACTGAAGAGCTCAGTGACATTCAACGTGGCACCGTCATAGGATACCACCTTTCCAACAAGTCAGTTTGTCAAATTTCTGCCCTGCTAGAGCTGCCCCGGTCAACTGTAAGTGCTGTTATTGTGAAGTGGAAACATCTAGGAGCAACAACGGCACAGCCGCGAAGTGGTAGGCCACACAAACTCACAGAATGGGACTGCCTAGTGCCGAAGTGCGTAGCATGTAAAAATGGTCTGTCCTCGGTTGCAACACTCATTACCGAGTTCCAAACTTCCTCTGGAAGCAACGTCAGCACAAGAACTGTTCGTAGGGAGCTTCGAGAAATGGGTTTCCATGGCCGAGCAGCCACACACAAGCCTAAGATTACCTTGCGCAATGCCAAGCGTCGGCTGGAGTGGTGTAAAGCTCGCTGCCATTGAATTCTGGAGCAGTGGAAACGCAGTGATGAATCACGCTTCACCATCTGGCAGTCCGACAGATCAATCTGAGTTTGGCGGATGCCAGGAGAACGATACCTGCCCAAATGCATAGTGCCAACTGTAAAGTTTGGTGGAGGAGGAATAATGGTCTGGGGCTGTTTTTCATGGTTCGGTCAAGGTCCCTTAGTTCCAGTGAAGGGAAATCTTAATGCTACAGCATACAATGACATTCTAGACGATTCTGTGCTTCCAACTTTGTGGCAACAGTTTGGGGAAGGCCCTTTCCTGTTTCAGCATGACAATGCCCCGTGCACAAAGCGAGGTCCATACAGAAATGGTTTGTCGAGATCATTGTTGAAGAACTTGACTGGCCTGCACAGAGTCCTGACCTCAACCCCATCGAACACCTTTGGGATGAATTGGAATGCCAACTGCGAGCCAGGCCTAATCGCCCAACATCAGTGTTCGACCTCACTAATGCTCTTGTGGCTGAATGGAAGCAAGTCCCCGCAGCAATGTTCCAACATCTAGTGGAAAGCCTTCCCAGAAGAGTGGAGGCTGTTATAGCAGCAAAGGGGGGACCAACTCCATATTAATGCCCATGATTTTGGAATGAGATGTTTGACGAGCAGGTGTCCACATACACTACAGTTGACCGGGGCAGCTCTAGCAGGAAAGGTGGCATCCTATGATGGTGCCATATTGAAAGTCACTGAGTTCTTCAGTAAGGCCATTCTACTGCCAATGTTTGTCTATGGTGATTGCATGGTTGTGTGTTCGATTTTAAACACCTGTCAGCAATGGGTGTGGCTGAAATAGCCAAATCCACTAATTTGAAGGGATGTCCACATACCTTTGTATATATAGTGTACTTTTGGTCATGTAGTGTATGCACCACACAGAACACAGTCAGAACGCACTGAAACTGCCTCTGCAACGCAATCAAATTAAATCAATTGTTATTTGTCACATGATTCATAAACAACAGGTGTAGACTAACAGTGAAATGCTTACTTACAATGCTGCAAGGCAAACGCAGCGTTCCATTGGAAACAAATGTATTTCTGGTGTACCAAAACGCAATGATGTCAGTCTGATCGAGATGTTAATACTGTTTCTAACCCACCATACACCAAACCAATCACAGTCCAGTTATGTACGATAACTGTTTCTCACTCACAAAACCTAAGAGACACATCAATGCACTAACAGAAGTTAACACAGCATTATTGTTTTCACCACTGGAATATATATTTTCTAACCCTTCAAACCACAAGGCTTCTTAGCTTTAGCGTTAATAAAAACAACAAAAGCTGTTTTATACGTAAAGTAGTTTGGGGATGAGGTAAGTGGAAAAACAGAAAGGTGCGATTGTTGTTATTGGTAACACAGCACATGGCTTGGTTCAGCTTCGTGTGCGTCTCCTATTTGCTTGAAGGCTCCGTTTATATTTGCCCAAAGTTTCCCTGAGCTATGCTTGTCTGAACTATTACCAAAGCTCTGACAAAACCCGGTTTGTTTGAGTCTCTGTAAAAACGCACATTTTCGCCAGATGTTCCCCTTATTTCTTTCCACAGCCTCATAAAAAGCTTTTTTTTAAAGGGCATAATTACATCAGGATATGCTTGTTGTTGTCCAGTCCTAACCGTTACAGAGAAAGTAAATAGGGAAAGTAATATGAAAACACCTTGAGGCAGTAGCTTACTTGAAAGGCATCAATCCCCAGGTCTCGAGCTGCGTGTCTAATAGGTCCCTTGGCGTCACATTTCACCCTCGTAAGTCCCAGAGCCACACACACACTTCCATTTCCTGAGAAATCCAGACCCTACAAACCTATAAATACTTCCTTCACTGAGGAGTCTGTTTGCCTCAAGAGACAGAGCTCTTTAACTGATTACATTTATTAGAATAACACGGCAAGAAGAACACTTCTAGTTCCTCAGTGCAATTGCAGCTATCTCTTTAATGTTACCTTTCCTCGTATCTTCCCATTGCTATACAACACAACAATAAACACTATCTGTCTCCATTCTTACTTTGACCTGTTGTCTGTCTCTGTTTTGAACGTCAAGTCTCTCCTCTCTTTCCTTCCTGTGGTCACTGACCTCTAACCATGGTGTATTCCCCAGTGCTCCCTGGCTGTGAAGAGGGAGGTGATTCAGAAGCTGGCCAAGATGGCCACCAAGGAGGAGAAGAGGCTGCAGCAGGTGGAGACATAGTGCCAATAATGATCGAACTACCTGTATTCAAATGACCTTGTGTGTGTAGAAAAATGTGTTGTTGTGTTCTACATTCTCCCATTCTTAATCTTCCAAGAACACCTGAGAGAGCATACTGTCAAGAATGCATCAATGCAAAGCACTTAAAATCTGTCAAATTTGAAACTTACTTTGCATGTTTCCAGGGAGCAAGAGACCGAGCAGCTGACCCAACAGATTGACATAAGGAAATTAAATTCATTCAGCCTCACATGGCTCTTGTACTGACATGATGCCCGTTAACCCTATGTGCAAGATATGATGTTGGAGGCCCTGGGCAGGAAGGTGGTGGAGGTGTACAGGAGCTGTGCTGGGGACAGTGAGGCCAACCTGACCACGCTGCAGATGCCGACCAACATCGAGGGCCGCTGGAGAACGTGGAGCTGGTTCCCAGGGACCGCATGCTCATGGCCAAGAGGGTCAAGGAGAAGAAGAAGAAACTCAGGTGGGTCAACAGTACATTCAGTTAGTGGTCCTCTGTAGCTCAGATGATAGAGCATGGTGCTTGCAATGCCTAAACTGTAGGTTCGATTCCTGGGACCACCCATACGTAAACTGTATGCACGCATGACTGTAACTCACTTTGGATGAAAGTTTCTGCTAAATGGCATATATTATATTATTATTGTTTAGCTAAAATATCAGGGTACGTTTGCATGTGTGTACTACAGTAACTGACCCACTATACCGTAACTGTATAATCGACATTGGTTGGCATACAGTACAATAGTTTTTCTATTTTAAGAATTAAGTCCTCAGAGTGGAGTTAGCTATAGGACTGTGGATCTTAGGGCTTTCCATATGTCTGTATTTGCAGGCTAAGGGAGGAGAAGGGCCGTGTGCAGAAGATGCAGCAAGAGGAACGCCTGCGTAAAGCCCTGGAGAGAGCTCAGGCTGACATCAAGAGACCTGTGAGTGGAACACACAGCAATACATACACAATACCAGGGGCGCATTTTTACACAATCCAATATGCCGTCTCCATTTAGAACAAAAAGTAAGACAAAATGCCCACAGTTATCAAGCTAGGTAAGAGACCATTATTAAATATGTTTCAGTGATTAATGAGACTGAACTAGATCAAAGGTAATTCAATAATAAATATTGTGTTGCACCTTTAACCAATAGCCTAACAAATTAAAAACTCTTGAAAAAATATGAAGACTTTTGATTGTCTTTATTAAAACATCCTCTATATCAGATTTCAGCCAGACTGACCAGCCAGCCCGAGCCGCCTGCACTCCCAACCCCCACCAGTCTAGTCAATAACTCAACTCTCTCCCAACACAATTTCCTTCCCAGTTCACACCTTTAATTTTTTTTTATTCCCAAGGGAAAGGTTTGGAAACAAAATACAAAACAAAAAACCCCACATACACCTCAAATATACATGAACACACAGAAACAGCAAATTCTCCATACAATTACTCTCATAGTCTCATAGACTAATAGGACTGTAGAGCTCTTTTTACTTGCACACAATATACAGTTGAAGTCGGGAATTTACATACTGTACACCTTAGCCAAATTCATTTAAACTAAGTTTTTAACAATTACTGACATTTAATCCTAGTAAAAATTAGGATCACCACTTTATTTTAAGAATGTGAAATGTCAGAATAATAGTAGAGATAATTATTTATTTAAGCTCTTATTTCTTTCATCACATTCCCAGTGGATCAGAAGTTTACATACACTCAATTAGTATTTGGTAGCATTGCCTTTAAATTGTTTAACTTGGGTAAACGTTTCGGGTAGCCTTCCACAAGCTTCCCACAATAAATTGGGTGAATTTTGGCCCATTCCTCCTGACAGAGCTGGTGTAACTGAGTCAGGTTTGTAGGCCACCTTGCTCGCACACGCTTTTTCAGTTCTGCCCACAAATGTTCTATAGGATTGAGGTCAGGGCTTTGTGATGGCCACTCCAATACCTTGACTTTGTTGTCCTTAAGATATTTTGCCACAACTTTGGAAGTGTGCTTGGGGTCATTGTCCATTTGGAAGGCCCATTTGCGACCAAGCTTTAACCTCCTGACTGATGTCTTGAGATGTTGCTTCAATATATCCACATAATATCCTTCCTCATGATGCCATCTATTTTGTGAAGTGCACCAGTCCCTCCTGCAGAAAAGCACCCCCACAGCATGATGCTGCCACCCCCGTGCTTCACGGTTGGGATGGTGTTCTTCGGAAATTGCTCCCAAGGTCTTGGCTGACCCCTAGATTTCTTCTAGGGGTCCACCACCCTGTAGCGCCCCAACCCAACACATCCCGCTCAGCTTTAGGATCTTAGTGAAACATTCATTATTGGTTTCGGGTGTTTTAGGCCAAGGCCAGAGTGACAACCCACAGGACGGCAGACCTCCAGGGCCAGGACTGAGCAGCCCAGCCACTAGGGATTTCCTAAATAGGTTTTCAATACAGACTCCTTTAATCGTACTGTATTCCATATAAGGCATCCAGACCTTATGAAAGTTACCCAGCATACCCTTAATCTTGTAATAAATCTAACCTAGTGATACATAACTTGACATTTTGGGAGGATAATCAACTTTCCAATTAATGGCAATGCTTTTTTTAGCTGCTATAAATGCTTGGGTACACAGTTTCTTCAGATAACAGTCTCCAGTATCAACATTTCCAAGCAAACAAAAACAGGGAGAAGGGAGAAACTGTAGACATACTGTGATAAAAGAACATACTCTTTGCCAGAATTCAGCCAGCCTTCACAAGACCATAACATATGCAAATATGTCCCCTTTTGTGTTTTACACCTCCAGCAGAGGAATTACATTTATGAGTGCATGTAATTCAGTTTCACTGGCATATAGTACGTTCTATGGATGGCCTTAAACTGCAGTAATTTATGTCTGAGATGATATAAACATGACTGGGCATTCTAACATCTGTATCCATTCATCATCATCAGTAGCATCTACCAGGTCTTCCTCACATTTTTATTTTACATGTTTTGTGTCATCGGGAAAAGCCTCTATCAACCCTTGATACAGTTTGGAAATCAACTTTGGAGGTTTGTCAGACTGCCTTAAAATAGCATCTGGCTTGTCCAGTGTTTTATGCACAGAGAGAATAAAGTGTTGTATCTGCAAAAATTTACCTCACCTCCGTCACAGACTGGACTTCCCTGGCTGCCTGACCCTGCTGAGACCCCTGTCACCATCTGATCCTCCTAAATGAGGCATGACAAAGAATTATCTTGGTGTACATTTATACATTATATTATCCAAGAATAGAATCAATGATTCAATAATTGAAATGTCCATTATTCCCAGATCCCAGACTGTAGCGTTAAGCTTAAGCTGCTGTCCTGTAGCTACTGCAGGTCTACCCATCAATTCAAGATGGAACTTTGTATCATTCAAAAAAATTGTTAATATAGGCCTACTGCAAAATTAACCTGAGCTCCATAGACTGGTCTTCCCTGGCTGTCTGACCCTGCTGGGACCCCTGTTACTATTTGATCCTGCTAAGACATGATGAGCATACTGTAATGTTGTGTACTGACTACACTAGAGGGCTGCATTCCTGCGGGATGCCTGCGGGACCTGCAGATTTTTCATGCTGCGGCCGGGAGTGGGTGGTCAGACAGACTTCATATTTTTTGCATTATTCACACACTCAGAATTCGCTGCTTCAACTTCAGTAGCCTACCTCTCCTAGTTGGGCGTGAGAGTTCAAGTGCGCCTATTATGTGTGGTCTCATTGAAATAAAGTAGACTGCCTACATTGGCGGAGAAGCAAGTGGCAGCTAACTTGAATATGAAATTAACTTAAATATGATTAAACTGTAGTTTAATACAGTGTCTGTAAATAAATATTAATAATGAAAAGAAGTGGAGGGCGCTCAACCAACGTGAGTCGAAGTGCAATCATTTTTTTTTATTATGATTGAAAAGGAAAAGGCACAACGCGCACATAGGTTTAGGCTGCTATGGTGAGCGAGTGTTGCGCCTTTTCATTTTCAATAAATATTGATTACCCATTTATTTGTCTCTGCCTGCAAATAGTCCTCCTAAAAGGTAGGCTATATCCTATAGGACTATGCAAAACGTAGCAAGTGTCGCTGTCATCATTTATGCTGCTTCCAGTTCAGTAGCCATACATGCGAGATCAGGTGCGCGTGTGGTCTCAATTAAACACAGTAGGCTATGGCCTATGCATGGGCGGAGAAGCACGGGCAGATATTATTCCATGGAAATGTTCTTCCTAAATAGTCCTATGATTAGGCTATAGTTTACTACATTGCCTAGAAATAGGCCTAAATATTGATCACTCCATCTGAAAATCTTCCCACTCTTAAAAAGTAGGCTATAAAAATAGCTCAAGAGAAAATGCAAGTCTCTCCAACTCTGCTCTCTTCAAACTACCTATATAGCCCAGTAATACAATATAAGGGCCATGTGAGAATCTCTGGTAACTTAAGTTATTTTTGTGCATTTGATATTATAGGGCGCAAAATTGCTGGGACCATGGCTGGCAAGTGAGCTGCGTCACATACGCATAAAATAACATTGCGGGACTGCGGTTGGGTTTGGGACCAGTTCTTGCGGTAGCGGGTGGGAGTTGGTCAGAAAGCCAGCAGGTGCAGGGCAGGAGCAGAATGAATCAGTCCCATGCAGACCTCTACTGTGCACCATGACAGTGAAGCCTGTAACGTTAGAGCTGTTTATTACAGTGTCAGTGTGAAAAGTAGAGAATTAGCTAGATCAATAACGTGACATTGCCAAAAAACATCAGAATGTCAATCTTCAATTGTTTGGTCAATGGTTTCATAATTTGATTCAGGTCTAGTGTGATTGAGGCAAAAATAATAGCTAAGGTTAGCCAACTTTTGGGCAGCTCTCGCTCTAACGGTACATCAACCTGCAAAAGTTAATTTACTTCTGAAATGGGACAAAACAAAGGCTACAAAACATTTCCGTACAAAAAAAAAGCTGTTAGATAGTAATTTTAGCCACCTCATATCGCTCTCTGACAGATAGCTAGAGACTGGAGCTGACCTGGCTGTGGTAGCTGCTAGCTAGCATAGCTTGTTCATTCACCTCAGTGATAGCTAACGTTACATGTAAATTACAATACTAGCTCAGTACTGCGAATAAACACTAGTTTATTTATTTTTTGTTAAGTTAAACAGCAGTTACCTTGCCAGATACATCAGTCAACTAAAGAGTAGCCAGTTTCTGCTCTGCTTGCTTTTACAACTCGGTGAAAGAGCGCAACACATACAAACTGAACTATGCTCAACTCTCCCGTGCTGTTCCAGCCAGCCTTCCAGAAGCTTTGCCTTCACACAGCCTGTCAGCCCACTCTGTGGAGACTGCGGTTCTAAATCCAGCTGGCTGAACACTCCAAGCAGCCTGTCCGACCGCTCTGAGGTCCTAAAGCACACCGTTGCCGCTTTTTGTATCACATTGCAATGATAAAACTGGAGGGGACAAAAATGCAAATTCAGAATGTAGGGAGGACATGACCCCGTCCCCCATCCCCAGTGAAAGTTGCACCCATGCACAGTACACACAGACAATACACAAAATGTTGGACACAGAGCTTACAAAGCATCATACATGACAAGCCTTACCGGATATAGGTGTATAGCTATATCGACACAGACACTAATGTGAATTTTGTGATTTCAGGCTAGGAAGAAGCTGATGCCTGGCTCACTACCTCCAGGGAAAGAGCAGCTGGTTAACGATGATGGAGACACTGACATGGAGATCGAGAAACAGCTCTACTTCTTCACCTAGACCCACTATCCCCTCCTTCTACACCATGGACCTTGATGGAGCTTCGGGACTTGATGTACAGACATTTTCTAAACGTGTTCTGTATGTTAAAACAACATTTTCTTGTAGGTATGTGCATATTCTACTTTATTGTGGAGAGTTTATATTTTGCCAGTACATTTTCACTACCACAAGATGGCACCAAGATCCCTAGATCAAGAGTATGTAGAGGCTAAGGAAGACACCATGAATGGTCCTGTAAACTGAAAGTACAGGTCTTTAGAAATACTGAACACAAATACACCCACACACTCTGGGACTTTGTTTGAAGTGTTTTAATGTAACTTGATGCGTTCACATAAAGCTGAGTTCGGCTGGGATTCAAGCCAATCGAGGGTGATAGGTATCGCACATTTTAAAGGTAATTCTCCATTGAGCCGAAATATGCAGTGTTTACTGTGAATGGGATCTCTATGAAAGCAGGAACATTGCCTTTTAAAACTGCAAGCCTATAACCCGCAATCGTATTGAATCACGGCTTTATGGTATCTGAAGCCAAAAACCACAGGAATGGGTTTCTAGACATTGGCCTACTGTGTGAATCTCAACATCAGAACCAAACTGGCAACTCACAGACAAAATAGGTGAAAAAAAAGCATTAATTTAGCATTTTGCATTAATAAGGGCTCTCTCCTCATTTAAATCACCCGATAGTTAACACTCACTGCACAATCTATACAAATACGTTTGGATTGGGAGTTCCCTTCCACCTTCTGTAGCCTATAAACGTGTAATAACCGCTAAAATACAATCAAAATGATGAATATCCAATATGGCAAACTAAACGTATTCAGATTAGTTGGCTGTCCTTGGTTGAAATACTGTACATTGGATAATAACAGAATCGGACATTGACAAACACATGATCTATTTGACAGGAACAATAACTGATTACTATATGTATTGTTTACATTCATGACACATCAAAATAAGAGGACACCCTCATATAAAAAGTAAACCTCTAATTCTAGCATATTACGGTAACAAACTCTTCAGTTGATGTTCATTTTTACAATGGATGGACATTCAAATCATATCGGTTGCATTATACATCTTCATTGAGATAACATTTACATTCATTTATCTATTCACATGTGTTGTTCTAAACACTAACTAAATCCCATAGTACAAAACATTTAGCATTCTCGGTTTCAAGTGAAATATGTTGATCAAAAGGAAAATGTTAAGAAACACAGGTTAAATGCATATTATTCTGATGGAGATATATATTAGTGGACAGCGACGAATCATCATCAACGAAACATTATCATCAAACACCAAAAAAACAAGGATTATATAATATAAGTCTCAGCATGCTAATTCTTGTCATTGTACAAGACAAGGTCTAACCTACAGAGATGCACAACTAACTGTGGCACACAAATCCCTAGCCACACTAACAGACATGACTTTGCAAAGTGAGGGATTGTATGGTCACACACCAGTCCACATCAACTGAACACATATCTACCACGGATTCATGTTGGTCTGTAATATCCTTATACTGTGACCGCACTCTCTGCGGATGTCTCAGGGGGAGTTGGAATATGCAAAAAAACACCTTTCCTGTTCATGAGTACACAATAGGACAAATATAAGCACCTACCAAATGATTATTATTACACTATCAGTGACCACTAGGTGGTAGCTCTGAGCCACTCTACAAAGCAGTCAGTTGAATGAATTATTGAATTATTGCTGCATCTTAGTGATTCATTCGGTTTCCATTCCATCTGATACTGTGCAAATACAATTAATAGTAGGGTCTACAGTGTTAACTCAACATTGGCAATGTCAGGTGCTGTGGTCAACACATACTGGTGTAAAAAGTGCTGTATTCATTTTAATGAACATTTTGAACATTTATCAAGCTTTTTAATGATGTCACAACCAGGGGATGTATTGACATTGTAATGCTGTGATGTCAGCTCTGATAGAACATGAGTCAGAATCAAAACCATAGAAATAGAATCAGAACCATAGGAACAGAATAGGATTCTATTTCTATGATCAGAACTATGCCTGGATCTTCAGGTGGCAACAGGGTTCTAATTCCTAGTTATATGGTTGCTAGTTCTCCACTGAATTATGACAACACAATTAGCAACAAATCCAATAAATCTCACCTCCCTCTCTTTCTTTCTCCTTTCTTTTCTGACAACCACAAAAAAAAAAACACTGGAACCCTACTGTCACACTCCTCAACCTCCCTCCCCTCCATCCTCTGTCTCCCTCTCCCTCTATCTCTGCAGGGGGGCACTGAGACTGCCATTTGTGTTCCAGCAGGGAGTAATCTGGGCCAAGCCTCAGCCCATGCTGGGCAGGATGGGTATGATAGAGAGGGGGGTGAGAGTGACTGGCACTAATGAACATGTGACCTGGGCCCCATGCCTGCCCTGTCGACACTCTCCTGTTTCATGACACAGGACCTGCTTCCTGCATCAGATCAATCAACAACAAAACAAACAACAAAACACTGAATGTTAAGTTTGTCAAGGATAACCTCTTCATTCACCTCCCCACTAACAGTCAACTGTCTGAGCTCGTGTTTTTGTGCTTGGTTTGTATAATATGACTCTTTTAGTTTCAACAAAGCAAATGAAAGTCAAAGCATACAGATGTCTGATCTTAATTTGACCCGTTTCGTCGCAAGGGGGAATAATCCTGCAGCATGATGATTTTAATATCTGAAGAAATATTTAGAATTGCCACCAGGGGGCAGCTGGAAGCGATGTTTGTATACAATGCAGTACCGTACCTACATTGTACACTATACATACAAAAGTAGTGGATTCGGTTGCTGACAGGTGTATAAAATTGAGCACACAGCCATGCAATCGCCATGGACAAACACAGTCAGTAGAATGGCCTTACAGAAGAGCTCAGTGACTTTCAACATGGCACCGTCATAGGATGTTGCCTTTCCAAGTCAATTTGTCAAATGTCTGCCCTGCTAGAGCTGCCCTGGTCAACTGTAAGTGCTGTTATTGTGAAGTGGAAACATCTAGGAGCAACAACGGCTCAGCCACAAAGTGGTAGGCCACACAAGCTCACAGAATGGGACCGCTGAGTGCTGAAGCGCATAGCTCGTAAAAAATAGCACTTCTGTCCTCGGTTGCTACACTCACTACCGAGTTCCAAACTGCCTCTGGAAGCAACGTTAGCACAATAACTGTTCATAGGTAGCTTCATGAAATGGGTTTTCATGGCCGAGCAGTCGCACACAAGCCTAAGATCACCATACGCAATGCCAAGCTTCGGCTGGAGTGATGTAAAGCTCGCCGCTATTTGACTCAGGAGCAGTGGAAATGCGTTCTCTGGAGTGATGAATCATGCTTCACCATTTGGCAGTCCGACGGACTAATCTGGGTTTGGCAGATGCCAGGAGAAAGCTACCTGCCCGAATGTATAGTGCCACCTGTAAAGTTTGGTGGAGGAGGAATAATGGTCTGGGGCTGTTTTTCATGGTTCGGGCTAGGCCCCTTAGTTCCATGAAGGGAAATCTTAACGCTACAGCATACAATGACATTCTAGACAATTCTGTGCTTCCAACTTTGTGGCAACAGTTTGGGGAAGGCCCTTTCCTGTTTCAGCATGACAATGCCCCCGGGCACAAAGCCAGGTCCATACAGAAATGGTTTGTTGAGATCGGTGTGGAAGAACTTGACTGGCCTGCACAGAGCCCTGACCTCAACCCCATCGAACACCTTTGGGATGAATTTGAACGCCGATTGTGAGCCAGGCCTAATCGCCCAACATCAGTTACAAACCTCACTAATGCTCTTGTGGCTGAATGGAAGCAAGTCCCCACAGCAATGTTCCAATATCGAGTGGAAAGCCTTCCCAGAAGAGTGGAGGCTGTTATAGCAGCAAAGGGGGGACCGATTCCATATTAATGCCCATGATTTTGGAATAAGATGTTTGACGAGCAGGTGTAGTGTACCTTCGACTGCCGTTCCACTGGGCTCTGGTTCAAATAGCCTATTTAGGCTACGTGCAGGCAACAGTGCATCTGGTGTGAATTCTTATGTGAATTACAATAAATTACAAAAAGAAGTGGGACTGCCCCACTCCTTAAAAAATACCTTTAAGAAATAATAAATCATTGGAAAATAACAATTAGATTGTGAGCGTACATCCAACATAAAACAGGATTATAAATAGTACAAAGTAGGCTAAATGAATTCATAGAACATACACAGACCTAGCAAGCAACAATTAATGCTATGCTGACTGATTCCACCTGTGCTGAGATTCAGGTCGGAGATTTTGAGGTGGAAATTAAAAACTTCAGAGGACTTTTAAACCTCAAATACATTGCAAGTTTGTCCTTGGAGTTCCACCATCGGATCGTAAATTTGTCAATTAATTTAGATATTCTATAGCCTACATTAGGCCCACAAGTTAATTGCATTTATTTCAATGTTTTTAAGAAGTAAAACGAATAGTCTGTAATTTACACATCAAAGAAAAGTGTCTCAGCTCAACGAAACCAAAGTCTTTCAAGATATGTTTCCCCTCTGGTTGGTATTGTCATCGGAACAACGTAGTCCTTTTTGAACAGACTAAGGGCGATTTATCTATTTGACAAGCATTCAGTACAATATAAATAAAGTATTTCCTTGTTTACCACAGCAAATCTACTGTGGCAATTTACCAGACACTTTGTATGAATAGAAACTAATGTTGGTGTAGCCAGTTATTATTTTATTTGTTTCCTATTTATGTTATCCATTAAGGCGTCACTACAGACCCCCTGGTTCGATTCCAGGCTGTATCACAACCGGCCGTGATTGGGAATCCCATAGGGCGGCGCACAATTGGCCCAGCGTCGTCCGGGTTTGGCCGGTGTAGGCCGTCATTGTAAATAAGAATTTGTTCTTAACTGACTTGCCTAGTTAAATAAAGGTAAAATAAATAATAAATAAAACAATTTGTGTCTGGTATGGTCATTTCTTATCAAGATTGACCCAGCTAACAACAAACATTCCCACAACTTTAGAGAACGTTCCCTTAAGTGTCTCTTTAGGTCAACCAAAGTTTTCATATGAATGTTCCCGTGATGTGCAAGGAATGTTTCCAAGAGACCATTCCCTTAATGTCAAATAGAGCTTGGAACGTGGTTAACATGTTCTCAGAACTTAGGATATGAATGTTCTAGACATGTTTCATGGGAACATTGTGAGACCATTCATGTGTCCAGTTTTTTGTGGGTTAGGAGAATATTCCATCAACGTCCCACAAAACATACACAGAACATGGTTGCCATGTTCTCAGAATATAAGATATTAATGTTCTCGACACGTTTCATGGGAACGTTGCAAGAACATTTCTGTGTATCAGTTGTCAGGACGTCGCCTGATGGTCCCAAAGAAACGTTCTCCAAATTTTGTTGCATTACAGAACACGTCTTGTTACTATTGCGAAGCCCTGATTGCTGAACCACTGATCTACTCACAGCTCTTTTTGTCTGTTGGCAACATTAGGGATACTCACACACAGAGTACTTTTATCTTGCGTACAGTGCCTTCAGAAAGTATTGAAGTACACATCTACATTTTAGTCACTTAGCAGACGCTGTTATCCAGAGCGACTTAAGCAAGGTTAAGTGCCTTGCTTAAGGGCACATCAACAGATTTTTCACCTTGTTGGCTCAGGGATTAGAACCAGCGACCTTTCGGTTACTGACACAACGCTCTTACCCACTAAGCTACAACACCCTTGACTTTTCCACATCTTGTTGTGTTACAGCCTGAATTTAAAATGTATTATATTGAGATGTTTTGTCACTGGACTACACACAAAAACCCATAATGTTAAAGTGGAATTATGTTTTTTTTTCGAAATTAATAAAAAATTTAAAGCTGAAATGTCTTGAATCAATAAGTATTCAACCCCTTTGTTATGGGAAGCCTAAATAAGTTCAGGAGTAAAAATATAGGATGTTGCATGGACACACTCAGTGTTTAACAGGATTCTTTAATGACTACCTCATCTCTGTACCCCACACATACAATAATCTGTAAGGTCCCTCAGATTCAACCACAAAGGAGGTTTTATTGGCAAAGGGCACTTATTAGTAGATTTAAAAAAAGAAGCAGATGTTGAATATCCCTTTGAGCATGGGGAAGTTATTAATTAAACTTTGGATGTTGTCACTACAAAGATACAGGCGTCCTTCCTAATGCAGTTGCCGTAGAGGAAGGAAACCACTCAGGGATTTCAGCATGAGGCCAATGGTGACTTTAAAACAGTTACAGAGTTTAATGGCTGTGATAGGAGAAAACTGAGGATGGATCAACAACATTGTAGTTACTCCACAATACTAACCTAATTGACAGAGGGAAAAGAAGGTAGCCTGTATAGAATACAAATATTCCAAAACATGTATCCTGTTTGCAACAAGGCACTAAAGTAATACTTCAAAAAGTATGGCAAAGCAATTTGGGCCAAATCCAATACAACACATTACTGAGTACCGCTCTCCATATTTTCAAGCATAGTGGTGGCTGCATCATGTTATGGGTATGATTTTAATCGTTAATGACTGGGGAGTCATTCAGGATAAAAACGGAATGGAGCTAAGCACAGGCAAAAACCTGGTTCAGTCTGCTTTCCACCAGACACTGGGAGATGAATTTACCTTTCAGCAGGACAATAACCTAAAACTCCAGCAGTACAATAACCTAAAACTCAAGGCCAAATCTACACTGGAATTGCTTACCAAAAACAGTGAATGTTCCTGAGTGGCCGAGTTACAGTTTTTACTTAAATCTGCTTGAAAATGTATGGCAAGACCTGAAAATGGTTGTCTAGCAATGATCAACAACCAACTTGACAGAGCTTGAAGAATTTTGAAAATAATAATGGGCAAATGTTGCACAATCCAGGTGTGCAAAGCTCTTAGAGTTACCCAGAAAGACTCACAGCTGTAATCACTGCCAAAGGTGATTCTAACATGTATTAAATGAAGATATAGTGTTATAGTTTTCATGAATTTTTTACAAAAGCCAAATGGGTGTGAATACTTTCTGAAGGCACTGTATTGGACATACGTGATTATATTGTGCATGTTCATTTATACAGTAATAATTATTAAACATGTCCACACCTGGGATTTGAACTCACAACCTCTTGGTTCATGGCATTCAGATCTTCCTGCTACACCACCATGTCTGTTATCAGTTAATTTGACTATTCTCTCATCATTTATTTGATTTACTTATTTCAACACTTTAAGGGCTTTCTGTATAGTTGTCTAATGTTGGTGGGGCATGTTAACCTGTTTTAAAGTTTGTTATTTGCCAAAAGGGAGTGGGCCAGAATCGAACCCACAGCGACATGTTAGGCCTTTATCTGCACGTTGAAGGCAGCGGCCATAACCGCTAGACCACCTCAGGCCACAATTGAACTACATTTTGACAGTTGATTCGTAACCCTCTTTTTCAACAATATATACTAAATTGTCTTTTTGGTTTTAAAATCAGTCGCTCACTTTCAAGCGCCATTACGCTCCGTTCCGTAGGCTACCTCACTATTCTCAATTTTGTGTTGTCTTTACATCTGATATTATAGGCCTGTGTGTGATTAGTTTTGATAGGCTACAGTAAGCTATAGTTTAGTTCTACTGTACGGCCGCATTTCGGATACACTTGTGTCATAGTGGAGACTAATATCTATGTTGTGTTATTAAGCAATATAAAATGATGGTTGTTGATGTGTATGGATACATTTCAGATACATTTTTGTACATTTGAATGTTGTGGTAATAGGACCTATAGGCCTACAGTAGCAGTAGGACATTTATTAATATTCTGTCGGGTGCTTTTAGCGTTTGAGAGTGAGGAAGGATGATTTTGATAGCTGGCACTGGTCCGAATGACTCGACTGCCCCCACATGGAGAATAAGAAAAACTGTGGGTTTTCAGTGAACATATCTAAATCGCAAGACTCATTTGAATGTCCTGATATTCAGGAACATTTTCTGCGACAAAAGAGGGATCAAATTAAGATCCAACATCTGCATGAAGTAGAAAGTCAACATAAATAAAACATATTGTTTGTTGCATGAGAGCATTTATTCCTGTAATTCCAGTGGATAGGATACAGTAATTCAAGCAGATTTTATGTGTATAAAAAGAGTAACCTCATGTATGAGGGTGTGGGTTTGGAGGTGTGGGCTGAAAGCAATATGTCAAGTTGTTTACGTGTTTTCTCTTCAGTTGATGGCTAAGCTGCTTTGTATATACTGTATATATACACACACTCCAGAAGCTGAGGATTGGATTTTTAGATTAAAAGTGAAAATCTAATTGTCTTTTTGTGTCTGAGTTTCTTAGATATGTATATTCTACATCAGTAACTTTCACAGTCTGTAACTCCCCCCTCTGCATATGCGTGTGAACTTGTGTCACATCATGGCATAGTAAGTTATATTTCTTCCTTCTCTTCAGAAGTCACTGTGCTTGTGGGTATTGCATTGGGTGCTATATCTACTCACCCCTATGTGTTCAAATGCACAATGTATACATAGACTCATTCTTTGTGTGTATGTACTGTACTGTGTTTAGCTGCAGTATGTGCACTGTAGTGTTAGGGAGAGGGGCCATCGACTTGCAATGAGATGGCATAGGTTTTGGAGAGATGAGAGAGATGTCAAGTGTGTGTGTATGTGCACATCAAATGTGTGTAGACCCAGTTAGGGTGTTGAGAGGTACTGTCCCACTACAGTAAAGGGTGTCAGATGTGCCTGTGGAGCTCGGGCAGGTCTGAGGAGGAGAAAGCGGGCCGGGGCTCGATGCCTCTGGTCTTCATGAAGCCCAGAAGCTGCTCAGGGATCTCAGCCAGTACGTCTTTGGCCAGCCGGGCCATGCTCAGGACCTGGTTCCCTGACTGGTCCACGTAGTCCCGGAAAGGAACAAACTGTATGGGGGTTGGGGGATGGATGACAACAGGGACAGGACACACAACTGTCGTAGGGTACTGAAAGTATTGAATGTCTGGGAGAAAAAACGTATTGGTCCTACTACTGATCATGAGCATCAAATACTAAAGACTAAAGCAACAAATTCAAGTTTCTTTTGGAGAATCTCAGTTGCATTTCCTTGATTCCTCTGCTGCTTCTCAAACCCCATTGGATGAGAAGGTCAGAGGGGAGGGACCACTGACCTTCTCATCCAATAGCTTTTGAGAAGGAGGCGAGGAGAGAGGATGTGAGGAATCAATGATATGCAATTGAGATACTCAGTTGTTGTCTGGCCATAACCTACCTGCACAATGTCTCTTTCAGCAAAGCGCCCTCTGGAGGACACTCTGACTTCGTCTCCATCCAGCTCCTCCATGGCTAGACAGAGACACAATACATGAGAAGCTTTTCAGACTAGCACTCTGGGGAACAGTTGAAGTCAAAACATCTACAGATACTAGAAGGAAAATGTTATGTGCTACTAGCAGTTATTTAAAATCGGACTAATCACTGCTAAGCACTGTGGACCCATTTATGCTGTAAGTGCTTTTGAATAGAAAGGTCATTCTAAAAGGCTTGCAGAATTCAGCTGGCTTTAGAACATCTCATTGAGTCTGATACTCAGACAACTCAACCCAGACATAAACAAGTATTCATAACTGCACACAATCCTGCCACACTACAGTGCACAAACTCTTAGATAGACACATCCAAACGAATGCACAGACACACACAGGAGTGCAGCAAAAGGAAAAGAAACCAGACAACAAGGCTTGAAGCACACATATCAACACACATTTTCAGACACAGCTACTGCTGAAGAGTAACTCCTCTGAACTGCCATCAAGTGGTCTGAACTCATGACCTCTGCAATGCCTGACTGACTTCACAGCGTTCGATTGCCTAACCAAGTGAAAAATTCAGCCGAATCGAGCGCAGATGATGCCCAGAGTTACGCCTCACTGGGCTGAAACAGAGACTACCCTCCTTCTGTCTTTCTGTCTGTCTGTCCCTCCCTCCCTCCCTCCCACCCCCCTTAAGGAGTCATTGATCTAAAGAGGGCCTGGATACTTGACACTGCAACACTGACTTTCTAAAGCAACCCTCAAAGGAGAAATGCACCGTAAAAATACAAAAGCAGCTGAGCAGGACTGTGCTTCTCTGTTCTACCTTTATGGGCGCCACACTCACCGTCAAACTTTGCAGGTCCAACCCCTACGATGATGATAGACATGGGGAGAGCAGCTGCCTAGTAGGGAGAGAAAGAAAGAGGAGTTACAGACAAACAGTAGTAGCCTCGATAGTTCGATAGTTCACTGTCTACATATAAGCTGGCCCTGCTGAAGGAGGAGCTGTACTGTGTACTCCACTCACGTTGACCACAGCCTCCTTGGTCTGCACCATGTCAGAGATAACTCCGTCTGTGATCATCAACAACACAAAGTACTGAGAGCCATCTGTCACATCCTGCGCAGACCTGAGGGAGCACATGCACGCACGCGCACACGCGCACACACGCACACACACACACACACACACACACACACACACACACACACACACACACACACACACACACACACACACACAAGAGAGTTAACAAGCAGTGTTAGGAGTGTGTGCCTGAGCGAGATTGAGAGTGAGTGAGTTTATATGTGATGGCAAATGTTTACAGCCTCTCACTAGAGAGATACAGTAATTAAGGACCGTTGTCCAGTGAGACTTGACACTTTGACCTCTGGCATTACCCAGTCGTTTCCTCTCATCTCAGAACAAGAGGAGCGAACAAAAACAAAAGAGAAAAATTACATTTTTTCCAAATCCCCTTCATTCCAATTTCAGCAAGGGAGCCACAGGCACTGTGAGAAATAAAATGAACAACAGAGACACTCATTTCAGGCCCCAGGTGTTATTATGTTAGACAAGCTCCAAGACGCGTCTCACAGTTGTTTGTCTGAGTCGGAAATGTTCTCCCTGGAGTGTCCTTCACCTGGTTTAGGCTCCGAGAACACATTCCTAATAAAGGTAAATAAGATGTTCCACCTGGCTGAGTGTAGCATCGATCCCTGTCTGAGACCAGAGCTGTGGGGGAGTAATGACCACTATCCCCCCCGGACCGAGGGATATACTGCACTCTGATATATCCAAGAGCCAGGGGTGTCAGCGACATACAAAGACCAATGGGATGTTAGACAGGTAACAGTGAGCTGTAAGGGTAGGGGATGGCACAGAGGCTAGTGCACATCTCAATGAGCAAAATTGGTTGAAATATGTATTTCCAAAATTTTTTTCAATGTTTTTTCAACATCTTTTCAATGTATTTTCAACCAAAAACATGTATTTTCAACTTCTTGTGCTTATAGGGGTGACTGGTTGTTATTCTAGTCACTTTACACAGCTGCTATTGCAATGCCCTGTTGCCCTGTCCTCTTCCCTTCACCATCATGGTGGAATGGGATGCTAAAACCGTTTGTAGTTTTTTAATTCTTAGCCAGAGCTCTCCTGAAATGACAGCCTCTATGATTTGAGAAGAACCAAAAACTTTTAAATGACACTCTGGAGGAGACAAATTCTCTCAGCACGTGTAGAAACATGCATATTACTCAGAGCAGAAGCTACAGAACAACATCAGTTGTCTGAAAGACATCCTCCACATTGTGCTGTTGGTGCTCCTACAATTAGACCTAATAGACTCATACTGTATAAACCATGGAATGAATTATACGTGCGCCAGCCATCTGCTCGTCGGAGAGGGAGAGCATCGCTGCCTAGGGGAGAAAGAGCCTGGCAGAGATAACAGCTTCAAGTACATAGTATAGCCTTGCATCTCAAGGGGCTGTGTATATGTGTATGTTCTAATCTAGTACAGGGGTTCCCAAACTTTTTCACTCGGGGCCCCTCCTCCAGCATTGGGGAACATCCCGTGCCCCCCCGCACACACGCCACTGTTCATGACACAAACTGTTCACACCCCTCTTGTTAGTGTAGAGAATTTTGCAGGTTTAAAGACAATTTACTGCAATTCTACATATTTTGTCATGGGGTGCAAAGAAAATGGTGCAGTTTGCTATGTCTAATGTGTATTCATGTGATATTTGAGAGACAAAAAAATTACAACAATATCTATGGGCTAAAAAACCTAAATAAAAAAACGTTAGCTGACATGGGCTAGTTGATCTGGACATTTCTGACAAGTTATAAATAGATCTCTAAGGTATGGAATGACTGACATGACAAAAGGAACTGATGATGCACTACCCAATTTCGAAATTGCACCTTGTGCAATCTACTACTACAACTTTCAAGAGTAAGTTTAAAGCCGGCTAGGCTACCTTCCGTAGCATTCATATCAATTCCATTCCTATATAGTGTGTCAGAGGTTTCCAGAGGTCTAGTCCATTGTGATCTCTTTACCGTGCCACCTGGTTGATGACTGGAGAGAAGTTGGTGGGTCCGTAGAGTTGGACCGTCCTGAGGCTCTGGAAGTATGCCTCCAACACTCCCTCTATCCCCACACAGTTAGGGTTTTCATTGTCACCACTCTGCAAGGGACAGGAGGAGATGCATGTCACCATGAAACAGTTGTCAGACTTAATGTACTTAAAGACATTCAGTTATCAATAACTTCATGGTAAATTGTGTCACTGGTGATCAAAACCTCAACAATCAACCCACCTTTACACATCCACTCCTTTCTACAATAAGGCCCAGGAAAAGTAAGAGCTAAATGTGCAGTGTAATAACAATAAAACGACAAACACCTGCCAAGATTTTTTTAAAATAATAAATAACGTTCTGTTCATAATTAATATGGGTCTTCAATATTCAATAGCCACTGGAGAACCAACCAGCCCAGTGTTCACAATGCTCAAGCCTTTGTTGTTGTTGTTGTTGTTTGGGAAGTAATGCTGCAGGTCAGAGAGACGGAGAGCTCTTTTGGCTTGACAACAGCAGCCAGTGGAGCAGAGCCTGTGATTGGAGGAAGCTCCTTAGAAGGATGTGAGTGAGGATGCTGGGAGTCCCCCGCAGGGCTGGGAGATGAGCCGGCTTCTGAGTGCGTGCGGCCAGCTGTCACCGCGGCGATGAGGCTTGGCCCCTGTCCTCAATCAGGTCCTCACTCAGCGGGCAGAACGCTGTCACAGCTGCACTGAGACAGTGACAGAGCACGTTTACTGCTGGTGTTGGAAATATGATGGAGTGATGAGAGGACACTCTGCCATCATACAGACAGACAGCAGACACACTCAGGGGTGCCCTTGAGACGTTAACTTTTGGAAAATGTGTCAGGAAGCTAATCAGCTTTTTGGTTTGATGAACAGCAACTTTAAAGCAAGGCATACTTTCTCTGATGGATTATTTATGGTCACAGTGTCCTTTTCTTCTGAATCTGAATGATCTGAGAGAAATTATTTATTTTAGGCAAACATTTAAGTGGAGGGAAAGTACATGAAGCCAAACAACGGAAAATTACTTTTATGTGTCTGCCAGTTGATTTGCTTGTTTACTTTTCTCATCATCAGCACATCTCCTCCTCATGGGGGAGAGATTCCCAGAAGCAGCGCTCCACATCCTCAAGCAGATGATACCCTTCTCTATCCCCTTCCCTTCCTGATGGAGGGTTGGCTTCAAAAGTCTCAAATCAAACAGGCTGCATCATCACTGTGATAACTACAGAAACACAGCAGGGCGGAGGGACAGGTGTTCTCTCTCTCTCTCTCTCTCTCTCTCTCTCTCTCTCTCTCTCTCTCTCTCTCTCTCTCTCTCTCTCTCTCTCTCTCTCTCTCTCTCTCTCTCTCTCTCTCTCTCTCTCTCTCTCTCTCTCTCTCTCTCCTCTCTCTCTCTCTCTCTCTCTCTCTCTCTACTCTCTCTCTCTCTCTCTCTCTCTCTCTCTCTCTCTCTCTCTCTCTCTCTCTCTCTCTCTATCTCTCTCTCTCTCTCTATCTCTCTCTCTCTCTCTCTCTACTCTCTCTTCGTCTCTCTCTCTCTCCCTCAATCTCTGAGTCTTGCTGATTGGGAGAGCTTATCACTAAGCAGGATAAGACACACATTCTTACTCCAGAAACTCATCTTTTGATGAATAACAAATAAACAAAAAGAAAGAAGAATGCCTTCATTCTGAGGAGTCAATAGCTTGGTTATTGAAGGTACACACTTGCTTTTTTCTTGCACAGGTGTGTTTTTGATATTCAGGTGCTGGGTGAGTCACAGGCTTCTCTAGCTCTCAGAAGGTTAAACGAAGCAAGGTTAACCATGAATAACCGATAACAAGCCTCTCTGCCGACTGGCCTTGTCCACACCAACCCGTAATGTGCAGCATTACACAATATCCTGCTCTAATACAGTACATTCGGAAAGTATTCAGACCCCTTGACTTTTTCCACATTTTGTCACATGCCTTACTCTAAAATTGATACAATAATTTTTTCCCCTCATCAATCTACACACAACACCCCATAATGACAAAGCGAAAACAGGTTTTTAGAATTTTTAGCAAATTTATAAAAAATAGAAATACCTTATTTACAGAAGTATTCAGACACTTTGCTATGAGACTCTAAATTGAGCTCAGCTGCATCCTGTTTCCAATGATCATCCTTGAGATGTTTGTACAACTTGATTGGAGTCCACCTGTGGTAAATTCAATTGATTGGACATGATTTGGAAAGGCACGGACCTGTCTATATAAGGTCCCACAGTTGACAGTGCATGTCAGAGCAAAAACCAAGCCATGAGGTGGAAGGAATTGTCGAGGCACAGATCTGGGGAAGGGTACCAAAACATTTCTGCAGCATTGAAGGTCCGCAAGAACACAGTGGCCTCCATCATTCTTAAATGGAAGAAGTTTGTAACCACCAAGACTCTTCCTAGAGCTGGCCACCCGGCCAAACTGAGCAATTGGGGGAGAAGGGCCTTGGCCAGGGAGGTGACCAAGAACCTGATGGTCACTCTGACAGAGCTCCAGAGTTCCTCTGTGGAGATGGGAGAACCTTCCAGAAGGACAACCATCTCTGCAGCACTCCACCAATCAGGCCTTTATGGTAGATTGGCCAGACGGAAGCCATTTCTCAGTAAAAGGCACAAAAGGCACAAAAGTGGTCCTCTGTAGCTCAATTGGTAGAGCATGGCGCTTGTAACGCCAGGGTAGTGGGTTCGATCCCCGGGACCACCCATACGTAAAAATGTATGCACACATGACTGTAAGTCGCTTTGGATAAAAGCGTCTGCTAAATGGCATATTATTATTATTATACAGCCCACTTGGAGTTTGCCAAAAGGCACCTAAAGGACTCTCAGACCATGAGAAACAAGATTCTCTGTTCTGATGAAACGAAGATTGAACTCTTTGGCCTGAATGCCAAGTGTCACGTCTGGAGGAAACCTGGCACCATCCCTACAGTGAAGCATGGTGGTGGCAGCATCATGCTGTGGGGATGTTTATCAGCAGCAGGGACTGGGAGACTAGTCAGGATCGAGGGAAAGATGAACGGAGCACAGAGAGATCCTTGATGAAAACCTGCTCCAGAGCGCTCAGGACCTCAGACTGGGGCGAAGGTTCATCTTCCAACAGGACAATGACCCTAAGCACACAGCCAAGACAACGCAGGAGTGGCTTAAGGACAAGTCTCTGAATGTCCTTGAGTGGCCCAGCCAGAGACCGAGAGACTTGAACCCGATCAAACATCTCTTTTTTTTTTTTTTTTTTTTTAATGTATTTGCAAACATTTCTAAAAACCAGTTTTTGCTTTGTCATTATGGGGTATTGTGTGTAGATTGATGAAAAAAACAATGTAATCAATTTTAAAATAAGGCTGTAACGTAACAGAATGTGGAAAAAGTCAAGGGGTTTGAATACGTTCCAAATACATTGTATATCTGTATGCCTACTACACAAGCATTGAAGCTGAAGGCCCTATTCAAAACTGCTCACCAAGTTATAGCGTGACGTTTTTTTTTCAAAGTTTGCACATTAAGTGAACATTTAAGTGATAATGCCAGGGAAGCCGTGATTTGGAGGAAATTGGCACGGGTGTTGTTAGGCCCGAGATGAAGTTGAGGTTGTTAGTTCGATTGGCAGGTTGCTACGGCAAACACAAATGGTTGCTATGGAGGCTCTCTCCCAAGGAGTAGGGTTAATCCAAGCGTTCTGACCTCATAATGGCAGTCAAGCAGCCAAGATGACTGGCTAAAGTTGGCTAGCTTGCTAGCTACTTCCAGACACAAATGAGAAGACACCCCACTCTGAGCGATGTACTAGCCTAGCTGGCTAGTGTTTTCATGTTATCAAGAGGGTTAGTGATTGTAACTGTGTTACTGGCAACAATTGAATTATGTTTTTTTAGCCGATGTTTACTTACACCTGTCATAACAAATCGAGTTTGGGCGTTCGTAAATTCCTCAATTATTCAGCGCTCAGGCACTCTCAAACCAGAGTGCTCTGAAATCGGAGTGCCAGGGTGAATTTACGAACACACCCATAATGTTTTATGAACATAATCAGATCACATTTACACTTCTCCAGAAGTTGTATTGCATGTGCCCCATGGACATTCTCACCATAAAACCAGGACGGTGAATCATTCTAGTAAGTTTGGTTTTAATAAAATTAAATGAAAAACAAGCAATCAGATTTTTTTTTTCAACAACAACAACAATAAATACATGTAAAATGTAATGATATCATACAATTGCCAGGATAAAAAATGACAATGACGCATTGCTGTTGAACCAGCCTTCATTATAGTAGGCCTAGGGCTTGAACATAAGAAATGGAAAACAAGCAATTGTTACAGGAAAATAACTTATAAATACGAGGTTTAAAAAGGAAATGTCAGCTCACTGTTTTGCTCCTCTCAAACTTGATCTTTTAATAAAGCTTTGATGATTAAGATGTATTTCTAAGTGGTCTCACGAGCCAAACCCTATATTGCATTGGGCAGGACAAAAAAAGGCTCAATTGGAGAGTAGGGGAGGCTATGTTTGGTTTTTACTCAAATAAAACAAAATGGAAAAAACGTTTTTTTATGTTTCTAAATACGAAGTATACAGGCACCAAAAGCTCATTAGTTGTTCCATGTGCATATGGGCAGTGTCTGTCACGACTGGGTAGGCTGCGTTTCCGCGGTCAAAATTCATGCCATAATCAACCGCGTTACCGCTAAAATCAGGTTTTGGTTGGTCTTAAAGGCGCAATATGCAGAAATCGCTCTGCCATTCCCTGGTTGCAAAAATTCTAATAGTTCGCCTAATTTCAGTTTATGTGAAAAAACAAGCATGTAGAGCACACATGTCAAACTCATTGCACGGAGGGTTTTTCGTTCCACCCTTGTACTTGATGAATTAAGGTCACTAATTAGTAAGGAACTCCCCTTATCTGGTCGTCTAGGTCTTGAAAGGAAAAAACAAAAACCCGCAGACACTTGGTCCTCAGTGGAATGAGTTTGACACCCCTGGTGTAGAGCATACAGGGGCGCAACTTTCACTGGGGACTGAAATTGCATTTTTGTCTCCCCCAGTTTTATCATTGGAATGTGATACAAAACTAGGCAACGGTGTGCTTTAGGACCATGTGGATGCCTCCTAGTTGTCGGGTAGGCTGTTTGGAGTGTTTATCAGACAAAAAAACTAAAACTACAAAAAAATGATTATGTCCCCCCCACTTCTAAAACCAAAGTGGCACCCGAGATAAATATATTTTCAATAACCATCTAAACCACTGTGAAATATATGTTCAATAACCAAAATTGTATTGTTTTTTCAGCTGTTTGAAACTGGTGTTTAAAACAGAAAGTAAAAGATGCAAAAACGAAACTTGAGAACAGGAAGCATAGAAATAGCGCACATAGAACAGACCTACCGCTTCTTAGACTTGCTTTCAATGAGAATGACAGATCTATAATTTACTTTTATATGTGAATTTGGTAGGGTCACCCAAAAAGTGCCATATTGCAACTTTAAATATCCCTACCAGCAGTGCCTGAAATTAGCACTTTGGATCATGTTTTTAAGGACACACCTCAAATATTTCCATCCTTCCCATCTGAGCGCAAGCGAGCTGACATAAGACAGGTAAATTACCAATCCTTGCGCAACAGTTTAAAAATAGCAGAGCGCTGGCTTTAACAGGTCAAAATTGCAAATGTGCGTTTGACACTAGCGCCACATTAACGGCAGCCGAAAATCTCTTCAGTTTGTGTTGGAAAGGAAAGGGTTAACACTGAAGAGAAAAAAACATCCAATTAAATTTTTTACATATTGGACCATGCAAATAGCCTATGCATGGTCTAGATCAGGGGTATTTAACTCTTACCCTACCAGGTCCAGAGCCTGCTGGTTTCTGTTCTACCTGATAATGAATTGCACCCAGGTCTACATTAGTCCCCGATTAGAGGGAAAGAATGAAAAAACGCACTAAAACTGGCTTCGAGGTCTAGAGTTAAGTTTGAGGAGTCTATAGTATCAGATGTGCCATTGGCAATAAGCGTTCTTATAATAATAATTATTAATTATTATTCACCCAAAAAAATTGATTATTTTGGTTTCTATTACAAAGTATGTCATTGCCATTTTAAGACGCCATTGCCCCTTTAAGAGACCTTTACTTTGCCAGCAGCAACAGTAGGCTACACACCACTGTTTGAGTTGAGCGCTGCAGTGGTGCACATTATAGACTTTTTAATTCCCTTCATCACACAGAGAGAGTTTTATTGCGGATCTACAGTGATCTCAAAAACAACCATCCATATGAGGGAACTCTGTCGCAGTGACGGATAACTTTAACCTTCGTAATAATAATAATAATATGCCATTTAGCAGACGCTTTTATCCAAAGCGACTTACAGTCATGTGCTAATACATTTTTACGTATGGGTGGTCCCGGGGATCGAACCCACTACCCTGGCGTTACAAGCGCCATGCTCTACCAATTGAGCTACAGATGACCGTATAGGTTCGCCCTTTTCAAGAAAAAGTTACACTGATATATACAAAGGTACGTGGAAACCCCTTCAAATTAGTGGATTCGGCTATTTTAGTAACACCCATTGCTGACAGGTGTAGAAAATCGAGCACACCGCCATGCAATCTCCATAGACAAACATTGGCAGTAGAATGGCCTTACTGAAGAGCTCAGTGACTTTCAACGTGGCACCGTCATAGGATGCCACCTTTCCAACAAGTCAGTTCGTCAGATTTCTGCCCTGCTAAAGCTGCCCCGGTCAACTGTAAGTGCTGTTATTGTGAAGTGGAAATGTCTAGGAGCAACAACGGCTCAGCTGCGAAGTATTAGGCCACAAGCTCACAGAATGGGACTGCTGAGTGCTGTAACGCGGTAAAAATTGTCTGTCCTTGATTGCAACACTCACTACCGAGTTCCAAACTGCTTCTGGAAGCAACGTCAGCACAATAACTGTTAATAGGGAGCTTCATGAAATGGGTTTCCATGGTCGATCAACCGCACACAAGCCTAAGATCACCATGCGCAATGCAAAGCGTCGGCTGGAGTGGTGTAAAGCTCGCTGCTATTTGACTCAGGAGCAGTGGAAAGACGCTTCACCATCTGGCAGTCCGACGGACAAATCTGGTTTTGGCAGATTCCAGGAGAACGCTACCTGCCCGGATGTATAGTGCCAACTGTACAGTTTGGTGGAGGAGGAATAATGGTCTGGGGCTGTTTTTCACGATTCGGGCTAGGCCACTTAGTTCCAGTGAAGGGATATCTTAACACTTATCACGACTTCCTCCGTAGCTGCCTCCTATCCTTGTTCGGGCAGGCTTCAACGTTCGTCGTCACTGGCCTTCTTGCCACTGCCGCTCCTCATCTCATCATTCCATTTGTTTTGTCTTGTTTTTACACACACCTGGTTCATATCCCCTCATCAGTCCTTGTATAATTATTCCCTCTGCCCCCCATGTATTTGTGTGTGATTGTTTTCATGTGGAGGTGACGATAGCTCGGTGGAGCTTTATGTATTTTATCGCCGGGATATTCACACGTGTGTTTTTGTTTTCTCCAGTGCACTGTTATACCGCACTGTAGTGTTTATTCTGTGAATTACCCCTCCTGCGCCTGACTCCGTCCAAATCACCGCTACAGAATCACACACCCAACAGCATGGAGTCAGCAGGAGCGGACTATATGCCTGGAGTTGTTGAGCGGGTCTGGGAGCATGCCAACATGATAGCCAGCTTGGACAAAGCGATGGATCGGGTTCTCCAGGTCGTCCAGTGCCTGGAGAGGAGAGGACCCAACCCTATGGAACCAGCTGATCGACCAGATCCAGCCACCCACACCTCATCGCCCAGAGGTATTCACCTGTCTCGACCGAGGGAATACGATGGGACAGCGGCCCGCTGCCAGGGTTTCCTTCTGCAGCTGGACCTCTATTTTACCACCATCAGCCCAGCTCCATTGGATTGGGAGAAGGTGTCCACCCTCATCTCCTGCCTCTCGGGGAAAGCCCTGGAGTGAAGGAGGAGACGCTTTGGACAACTACGGGGAGTTTGCTCGTCTCTTCCGAGCAGTTTTCGATCATCCCCCCAAAGGAAGAGAGGCGGGCGAGCGTCTGGTCCATCTGAACCGCGCAAGACTTTCCCCTGGAGATTACAACTCTAGCGGCAGGTTCCGGGTGGAACGAGCGGGCCCTCATCGACCACTTCCGATGCAGCCTGCGTGAGGACGTCCAAAGGGAGCTAGCCTGCCGGATATAGATACTTTTGTACCTGTTTCCTCCAGCATCTTCACAAGGTCCTTTGCTGTTGTTCTGGGATTGATTTGCACTTTTCGCACCAAAGTACGTTCTTCTCTAGGAGACAGAACGTGTCTCCTTCCTGAGTGGTATGACAGCTGTGTGGTCCCATGGTGTTTATACTTGCGTCCTATTGTTTGTACAGATGAACGTGGTACCTTCAGGCGTTTGGAAATTGCTCCCAAGGATGAACCAGACTTGTGGAGGTCTACAATTTATGGAGGTCTTGGCTGATTTCTTTTGAATTGTTGGAAAAATTACTTGTGTCATGCACAAAGTAGATGTCCTAACCGACTTGCCAAAACTATAGTTTGTTAACAAGAAATTTGTGGAGTGGTTGAAAAACGAGTTTTAATGACTCCAACCTAAGTGTATGTAAACTTCCGACTTCAACTATACGTCTCCGAGTCCCTGCGCCAGGGGTTCATACGTCCCTCCACTTCACCCGCCTCCTTTTTCGTGAAGAAGAAAGACGGAGGTCTGTGGCCTTCCATTGATTACTGTACACTTAATCAAACTACCATTCACTATAGTTACCCTCTACCCCTCATCTCCTCTGTTATCGAATCAATGCATGTGGCGCGCTTCTTCACATAATTAGATCTCAGGAGTGCGTACAACCTTGTACGTGTCCAGGAAGGGGATGAGTGGAAGACAGCATTTAGCACAACCTCGGGGCATTATGAATACCTGGTGATGCCGTACGGGTTGATGAATGCTCCATCAGTCTTCCAGTCCTTTGTGAACGAGGTGTTTCGGGACATGCTTGGTCGCAGTGTGGTGGTCTACATCGATGACATTCTAGTGTATTCCGCAATGCACGCCGAGCATGTGTCCCTGGTTCGCAGAGTCCTGGGCCAACTGTTGGAGCATGAACTATATGCCAAGGCAGAAAAGTGTCTGTACTTCCAACAGTCTGTCTCTTTCCTCGGATACCACATCACTCCCTCAGTTGTGGAGATGGAGGGAGACTGCATTTCAGCCGTGCGTAATTGGCCGACTCCAACCACGGTAAAGAAGGTGCAGCGCTTAATTGGCTTTGCCAATTACTATCGGAGGTTTATCCGGGGCTTTGGCAAGGTCGCAGCTCCCATCACCTCTCTGTTGAAGGGTGGGCCATCCCAGATCCGCTGATCTGCTGAGGCTGACAGGGATTTCAGTAACCTGAGGGCTCTGTTCACCTCAGCCCCGGTACTGGCCCATTCCGATCCATCATTGCCATTTGTAGTGGAGGTGGATGCGTCCGAGGTAGCGGTAGGCGCTGCCCTATCCCAACGCTCGGGCACGCCATCCAAGCTCCGCCCCTGTGCCTTCTTCTCTAAGAAGCTCAGCCCAGCGGAGCAGAACTATGACGCTGGTGATCGGGAGCTGTTGGCTGTTGTCAGATCCCTGACCACATGGAGGCACTGGCTCGAGGGGGCAAAACACCCTTTCCTCGTCTGGACTGACCACCGTGACCTGGAGTACATCCGGGCAGCGAGGAGGCTGAACCCTCGCCAGGCCAGGTGGGCCTTTTTCTTCACCCGGTTTGATTTCACGCTGTCCTACATACCAGGCACAAAGAACGTGAAGGCAGACACATTGTCACGGCTGTATGACACAGAGGAGAGGCCAATAGACAACACCACCATACTCCCGGCCTCCTGCATTGTGGCGCCGGTAGTGTGGGCTGTGGACGTGGACATAGAGCGGGCGTTACGCACAGAGCCATCTCCACCTCAGTGCCCAGCTGGCCTGCGGTACGTGCCGTCTATTGTCCGTGATCGTCTTTTCTATTGGGCACACACGTCCCCCTCCTCCGATCACCCAGGCATCGGCCGTACAGTGCGCTGCCTGACCAGAAGTACCGGTGGCCTACCTTGGGTAAGGATGTGAGGGTGTATGTCTCCTCCTGCTCGGTGTGCACCAAAGTGAGGCACCTAGCCACCTTCCAGCGGGTAAATTACATCCCTTACCAGTTCCACATTGAGAAAGTATGAGAAAGAATCTGTATGAGAAAGAATCTGAGAAATAGCTAGAGGTATCTTACTCCAATCTGATACAAAAGATGTGTATTTACTTCTGGGTTTGGATGTAGCAGAGTGTGTCTAGTAGCAGTGTTTGTGTTTGTGTGTGTTTGTGTGTGTGTCTAACCAGAGGGAAGGCATGGGAGATCTTTCCGTCGGGGGGCAGCTTGGCTCCGAAGCCATAGGCTGGGAAAAGCTTGTCACTGTCATAGTCCTGGATGATCTCCCCCACAGCTTTGAGTGCCATGGCGTAGGCGTTCATCTGGTACGGGTTCATGTAGTGGAGGGAGGTGGGCTGAGACGGATTACCTGTCAGAGAGCACAGACAAACACACATAGAGACACAACTGAAATGAAGATAAATGAATGTCCGCTCACTGCGGATTCCTGTCGTGACCTATCCCACTGTGTTATATAATATGTGCATAAATATATTTTTGATTTGGCCTATGACAGCCCTAAGCTCCAGATTTACCATTAGAAGCAGTGAAGTCGATGGCTACTGTGAAGTTGAGTTGTGTCCTGTTGGGAAAGACAGGACATAAAATAGATCAAACTTGATCCAAATTAGAATACTGGCGTCCGAGAGGACCAAAGCTCTTCAACCAGGACTTTGATCAATAGTTTATTGAGTAGTTATATTACTCTGGCCCTGGTCCTATGGGCCCAATTGACTAACTGGTTAGATGTAGCAGTGTGGAGCAGTGTGAATATGATGCAAATAGCTCCATGTCCAAGACCTTTAGTCAGGGGGGTTCTCAAGCCCTTTATCCACATAGCGATGGGCCTAATTAACACTGGGCTAATTAACATTCCACTCACCCGCCTCGGATGAAATCCACAAACGTATACTCTGACTCCACTTTGAAGGACAGCAGTGTTACCTGGTGACCGTAGTGAGGGTGGGGGGATGGGGAGAAGGAAAGTATGATAACAATAATTACCCCTATAAATCAATACAATGGTGAAGCTGACAGGCAGATATGAGGAAGGTACTTACCGTGCCGGAGTTTACGTATTTCTTTTTCTTGCCCTTCTTTTTTGGATTTAGAACCTGGTTTGTGGAAAATAAAAGAATGGATAAGAAAACGATTACAGTAAATTATTAAAGCAATATGAACTGAAGATGCTTGTGGTAAATACTGTGCATAATGTGTATGTGGATGTACATATCTATTCAAGGTGCAACATAAACTTGACAACTGAAAGGATATGCCTGATAATAGTAATCACATACAGTATATATGTATACTGAGTATACAAAACATGACATAGACTGACCAGGTGAATCCAGGTGAAAGCTATGATCCCTTATTGATGTCACTTGTTAAATCCACTTCAATCAGTGTAGATGAAGTTGAGGAGACAGGTTAAAAAAATGATTTTTAATCTTTGAGACAATTGAGACATGGATTGTGTATGTGTGCCATTCAGAGGGTGCCAAAATATTTAAGTGCCTTTGAACGGGGTATGGTAGTAGGTGCCAGGCGCACCGGTTTGTGTCAAGAACTGCAACGCTGCTGGTTTTTCATGCTCAACAGTTTCCTGTGTGTATCAAGAATGGTCCACCACCCAAAGGACATCCATCCAACTTGACACAACTGTGGGAAGCATTGGAGTCAACATGGGCCAGCAACTCAATATTAGGAATGTGTTCCTAATGTTTGGTATACTCAGTGTATTTACTATTGAAAATTAACAAACATTTGTGGCTCACCTCATAGACATTAAACTGGTTTTGTCCACGTGAGAAATCTCTGTAACTTGTGGTGAACTCACCGATGAAATCATGGCTGAAGGGAAGAATAACTGAAGGTTTGACACACATTCACAAAGCCTTACAGACATTCATGTGTTCATCAAAAAGCGCACAAAAAGTACCTTCCATCTCTGTCCCAGTCATACACATCCACTTTAACCGTTCTGGTAGGGAAGCAGAAAAAACAATTCAAGAAACGTATTTAACTTGTTCAACATGACCTTAGACACAACCACCATAGACCTACTTACTCTACATGTCCAAGAGAGTTAGGCTACTGTCCTGTCAACACAACACTGACTCACAGAGACTCCGTCAGCATCGTTGACATTGATTGGTGTGAGATGTGGTGTAAATACTCTGAGTCAATTCCAATAACACCAGTGCTGGCCCCTGGGACACCACGGCCGACTGCTGGAATTATTCTGAATGCCCCAGTGACTGACAGGTGGCGTCATCATCTGGCTCTGCACTGTAGAGCCGGGTTTCCCAAACTCAGTCCTGGGGCCTCCCCTGGGTGCACGTTTTGTTTTTTTGCCCTAGCACTACACAGCTGATTCAAATAACCAAGTCATCAAGTTTGGGAAACCCTGCTGTAGAGGTTCCCCATTGGCTCCCCCCCAGACAGTGTCTTTCTCTAACCTGTCATAGTCCCCATTGCACAGGGCCCTCACTGCGATGGTGAAGGGCTGCCAAACAGGGTTCAGTGTGTTCTTAACCACCTCTGTCTTATGACAGATAGTGAACCTGGAACAGAGTAGTAGAGAAATTTACAGAGAGGAACTCACAATGTACATACCTCTGAAACTAGGAACTATCACAAGCATTGAGAGAATCCCAAGAACATGGGATACTCAGAGCTAGAACACTCCAAGTACATGACAAACTGTGGTAGAATATTGAAAACACAGATGGAACTAGACATTGGATGTTCCCTCGGCAGGAACACTCACGTTCCATCCTCATTACTTCGGTAGAAGACCAGGAAGGGGTCAGACTTCCCAAAGAAGTCCTTCTTGTCCAGCTTGTTGGCACACAGCTGCATGGTAGCAATGTCCTGGAGAGGAACATTAACAGAGAACTTTTGCATAGCCTCTCACTGTAGCACATAATCAACATATTACTCTAGTCTAACCCTAAGGCAGGGGTTTTCAAACTTTTCTTGCCCGGGGTCCCCCGCCCAGGCAAACCTGTGACCCAGGGACCTCCATCATATGTTAGCACAAAACAAATTAACATCTGTCTTATCATCAGGTGAAGGATAAAGGCAAGTAGAAGTAATCAACATTTTAACATGAATAGATTTGGTAGACAGTTTCATTATTTTGACCTCCCCAAAGTTCATTGGAAGAGGAAGTGTAAACTTTAACATAGTCTACTAGCTAGAAAGGTATCTTGGCGGCGTATAGAACATTTAGCTGTTGTAAAGCAAATTATCTGCAAATCTATGCAATTTTCAATTGAGCTGAAAGCAATTCTACACAGTTTGGCATGGAGCTGAGAGACAATTTGGCAGTTTTAAAGCTACTTTTCTGCAATTCTATGCATATTGCCATGGCTAATGATGTGTTCCTCTGCTCAAACATTATAACAAAATCAATGGGCATGTGCCCTGAATGCCCGGTTTATGGAATTTTAGATTCTCCCTGACTGTCTAGCTTTTATTTGATTGTTAGTTCTCAAAGATGGTACTATTTAAAAATATAAATAGTTCCTTCTCTTTTCTGCATGCTTTATATCTGGTTTTGGTCGTTTAAGTTGACACAAACTGTTTTTCCATCCTGAAAATTACCACTTAGATGGCCCGCCAAATAATTTTCTATAAACAATAAAAACCTCTAATTAGCTCCAATTACTGTAATTTCCTCCATAGAAAAAATAAATGTGACTTGTTTCAAGAAACTAGGTGTATGTCGCTCGTCACTACCTTACAGGAGAGGCATTTGAATGTAAACATTTTTTAAAAATAAAAATGATTTTCTTTTGCCAGAAATGCCTTCTGGAACATGTGAACTTTCATGTGCTTTAATAACAAACTTGTATGCCAAATGTAAAAACAAATAAAATTGTTAAATTACGAGCCTAGTTGTTTTAGCCACAGAAAAATACAGGAACTTTCCCGCTAGCCATGATTGGCTGAGCTAATGGAAGGGCTGGACATGCCGAGAGATGAGTTTGTATTGGTCTGCCATGTAGCACGCTTCTGTCTATAACATGAGCTGCTCAGTATGTTTAGGTAATCCTTTCTAACTCAGCATTTTTTTTTGTTATTCAAGTTGTATTTCTTTTTTCAACAAACAAACAAATAAACAAAACCAAAAATGTTTTAAATAAAACATTGTACAGCATAAAAACATTAAGCATGACATCCAGACATATCCTCCAACATAGCACACATTCACAGTCACATAGTATCTCACAAGCTACAATACAGAACTAAATCGGTTCACAAGCAGAAGTCATCACCTCCCAGTCTTAGAAACAACATGACAAATAAAATGCACCCAGCTTCTAGAATTGTCGTTTCTACCAGTGATGCTAGCAAGCATTTGTTCATAAGATGCTACCTCCAACATTGATTCTATCCACTTTCAGAGTAGGAGTAGCATGACCCTTCCAAATTCCAAGGATTACTCTAGCTGCTGTAGTGATACCAACCGTGATCAGTGCAAAATACTAATTTGTTACATTAGGTAACTCTGCTCTATCTCCCAAGAGACATATTCTCTGTGAAACTGGAATTGTTTCCAGTTTCACAAAGACCAGCAGTAGAATATCGTCTGCATACATAAGCAGCTTATGTTCTTTTCCTCCTCCATGGACACTCCTAATTTCTGGATCTGTTCTTATCATTGTTGCAAGAGGCTCTAAAACTATGGTAAAAGGAGAGGGGAAAGCTAGCAACCCTGCCTTGTGCCTCTAGAAAGACAGAAAAAAAGGACACAACCCAATTGAGATGGTTTGGGATGAGTCAGACGGCGGAGTGAAGGAAAAGCAGCCAACAAGTGCTCAGCATATGTGGGAACTCCTTCAAGACTGTTGGAAAAGCATTCCAGGTGAAGCTGGTTGAGAGAATGCCAAGAGGGTGCAAAGCTGTCATCAAGGCAAGGGGGGGCTATTTGAAGAATCTCAAATATCAAATATATTTTGATTTGTTTAACACTTTTTTGGGTACTACATGATTCCATATGTGTTATTCCATAGTTTTGATATCTTCACTATCATTCTACAATGTAAAAAATTGTAAAAATAAAGAAAAACCCTTGAATGAGTAGGTGTGTCCAAACTTTTGACTGGTAGTGTATACACATCTTCATAAAAACATTGAAACACACTGTTGATCTCTTTGGATAAAGTCACCACCTTTATTGCCCTTCTTAATTGCTGGGATTACATTAGAAGTGTTCTGCATTTTTTGTTGTCTTGCTAGTAGCCTGCCTGTCTTCTCACCTCCCTCATAAAAACTGGTTCTAAGCCTAAACAGTGCATATTCTGCCCTTTTTGTTATACATTTAGTGCAACTGAAGTCTCAGTTTGCATGCAGTTTGAAACGTGCTATCTGTGAAATGTCTTGCCAAATCCCTTTCCAAGACACATATCTGGGTTTCTATTATTTGTATTGCTTCAGCCCCTTCTCTCTTCTTTTTGGACGCATTTGTTATTATTTTCCCTCTAATATATGCTTTAGAGGTTTCCCATACTGTGGAAATCCTTTCAGTTGAGCCTATGTTGATCTCAAAAAAGGATCTAAGATCATTTGCTAGTGATTGGCTAAATATCTCATCTTGTAATGGTGTTGAGTCAGCACCGGTACCCCCCTGTATATAGCCTCCCTTACTGTTATTTTATTTTACTGCTGCTCTTTAGTTATTTGCTTTATTTTTTTACTTAACACTTTATTTTATTTTAAAATATGCATTGTTGGTTAAGGGCTTGTAAGTAAGCATTTCACTGTAATGTCTACACCTGTTGTATTCGGCGCATGTGGCAAATAAAATTTGAGTCTAAATCTACCCTTCCTTACATTTTCGGAGTTTATATCAACATGTAACTCTACTATAGCATGATCTGTGAGGGCGATTGGCCCAATCTTGCAATCAATCACATTATTAACCATGAAATTAGATATCAAGAAGAAATCTATTCTGGAGTGTGTCTTATGACAGTGGGAGAAAAAAGTATATCCATTAGGATGGACTAATCTCCATATGTCTGTAAGGCCCATAGCTTCTGGTAGCATATGTATTGCAAGTCTATCTTTTGGAGTGGAGTTACATGTACATTTACTTCTATCAATCATATTGTCCGTCACTTGGTTAAAGTCACCAGCAAGGACGATCTGCCCCTCCATATTTCCCAGTATCACGTTGACTTCAAGGTCCTCCTTGTTATGAGCATATATGTTGCATAACACTATCTTAATCCCATTTATAAGAGCTTCAATGCAGATAAGCCTGCCAAACTCAGAGTGTTGCTTAACATTACAAAATTAAGTATTTTGCTTATCAGAATGATCACCCCATTTTGTTTGGAATTAAATGAGCTATGATAAACTTCTGCAAACCAGCCTTTCAGTACCTCTGTATCTGTTAAATGTTATTCCTGTACTAACATAATATCCGCTATGTCAAAATCTTTTTAACTTGGTTACCACAACCATTTACAGTATGTTCCAAGAGATTATGTTTCCATAACCATTAGCCATATTTGCTCTGAGTAGTTATAGCCTGTGAGCATAAAGTGTCCCAGTTAACACGTTACAACTCTAATGAACATCAAATCAAATCAAATGTTATTTGTCACATGCGCCGAATACAACAGGTGTAGACCTTACCGTGAAATGCTTACTTACAAGCCCTTAACCAACAATGCAGTTCAAGAAAGAGTTAAGAAAATATTTACTAAATAAACTAAAGTAACTCAATAAAAGAACAATAACGAGGCTACAGTATATACAGGGGGTACCGATACCGAGTCAATGTGAGGGGGTACAGGTTAGTCGAGGTTATATAACATTTCACAATATATGCTCCTGCTGTAGAAATAAAACAGTGTAAATAAACGTAGAAAAACAATCCCCAAATAAAACAAAGCAACTACGAATGTAACGTTGCTTCTCGTCATCACATAACTGTCAAAGTCCAGACCTAATCCCAATTGAGATGTTGTGGCAGGACTTGAAACGAGCAGTTCATGCTTGAAAACCCACACGTCACTGAGTTAAAGCAGTTCTGCATGGAAGGGTGGGCCAAAATTCCTCCACAGCGACGTGAGAGACTGATCAACAACTACAGGAAGCATTTGGTTGGAGTCATTACAGCTAAAGGTGGCACAACCAGTTATTGAGTGTAAGGGGGCAATTCGTTTTTCACACAGGGGAATTGGGTGTTGCATAACTTTGTTTATGAAATAAATTAAATAATATGTAATTGTTGTGTTATTTGTTCACTTATGTTCCCTTTATCTAATATTAGGTTTTGGTTGAAGATCTGATAACATTCAGTATCACAAATATGCAAAAGTAGAGAAAATTAGAAAGGGGGCAAATACTTTTTCATAGTACTGTATGTGTTTATCCATGTCTTGGTGGGGGGATTCAGGAGGACTTGCTGTTTGTTTGCTAGTCGATGTGGCCTTCTGTGAATACCGCGTGATAGGCCCAAATACATTTGTAGCGTGTGTCGACATTCCAATAATGCCACTTTAGCGAGATGTTTCAAAATGTAAATTATCTTTATATTAGACTGTACTTAAAGTCAATATATTAAGACAAAAATGAAAGTGTATGCCGTTGAATTTCAATATTTACATGCGGGTATTTGGAGCTCTCTAAAGTGCTGCCATCTTTTCGGCGGTCCCATGTGAGTTTTGAAATCAGTGGAATGCCCGGTGGAAGCACAGTATGATAGCTAAGGAGATAAATAAAATTCTGCCATTTGACTGCAAATAATGAGGAGGAAAAGAGAACACACAGAAGAAGGCTGTTGTATAAAACACCTGTCTCCGGATTACATTTACATTTTACATTTTAGTCATTTAGCAGACACTCTTATCCATAGCGACTTACAGTTAGTAGTTCGTTTTTTTATACCATGGCATCCATGACAGAGAGTGAGAAGCGTTCATCCATGTATACGGGTAAGAGTTTAGCTAGCTACATTTTCAGATATTATACATTTCTAATTTTGTCAGAATGTCATTTCCATTGCAAGTTAAAGCGTACTGTTAGCTAGCTAGCTAACGTTAGCTGGCTGGCTCACTAGCTAACATTATGTGTATGATCTGTGTAGTAATATTATTCGTATCTCAGAGCCATTTGCATTGCTAGTTATAGCCTAATGTTAGCTAGCTAGCTAACATTGAACCGAGCTAGTTGGTTAGCTTTAGCTACCAGCAGATGCAGGGTAGTAATGTTATTAGCTGGATTTATGGTTCATTGTTTAGCTAGCTAGCTAGCTAGCTACATGTCTAAACAAAAGACTCCACTATGCAAGTAACCATTTCACTGTAACGTTTACACCTTCTGTATCCTGTGCATGTGACAAATAAACATTGATTTTATTTGATATAGTGTGTATTTACCAGAGACGGTAATGTGAAGAACAACATGACCTACACCAAAGTCAAATTAGGATATAACGTTAGGCCAATGAGACAGTGTCCAAGTTCTCAAATTCACTGGTAGAATGTCCTGCTTTTATTTCGTCACACTCACAAACGTAAGCTATTTTCAGTAATTAGCTCGCCATTAACTTGTAAATAATGATCTTGTTGTGTGTTTATTTTCCTGTAATAACGAATACAAATTAGCTAAAGTTAAGACGTTGTCAGCTGTATGCTATGGTCATTATTTGAACTGGCTAGCCAGCTATCTTAACATTAGCTAGCTAACAAGCTAGAAACGACTAAACATTGTTTAGAAAGTTGCTTTTAGTTGCCTGGTTTGCTAGATTGACATATACTAAATACATTTGGGTTAAATAAACGGATGGATTTATTGGTGTTAAAATATACCAGTTATGCTATTTTGGACCACCAGGCTGCTGATGTCATGTAGCCTGTCGTTTATACTTTTTCAAGTTTGATGTCGGACGACAATAGAATGTTCATGATGTCACTGCGACAACTGTCTACAGAAATGTTGATAGACATAGTATAAACCAGCCTTTAGTCTTGAAGTCTTTGGTTGTTTAGTACCGTCCTCACTCTGTATAGCACATGGCCTCATGTGAATCCTTAAAGAGATGGGTGGGGCTAAGGCTTAAGAGAGTGTGAATGATGCTGCATGGGTGTAGACAAAGAAGAGCTCTCCAGTTGGTGTAGCAAAACATTCAAGGCCATTTTCTCAAAAGTGGGGTTACAAGTTTATCAACTTTCAAAGTAGAATGACTTTCCCATTGTTCCTCAACTGTAGTATATGATATACCATTTTCTAGCTCGGAGTCTCTACTTTTATCCAATGTAAAAATCACAAGACCGAATCGAGCTGGTCGGTCACAAATAGTTAGAGATTTTGGAAATTAAGCCCTTTATCTACTTCCCCAGAGTCGGATGTTCCTGTAGACTTCCAGTCATTGTGTTAATGCTAGTTAGCATTGGCTTGTGAAACTACCTCTAACTTCCTTCATATTCGACGCAGAGACATAAATTCTGATGCAGATAGCGATATTCATAAAATAAGGAATAGTCTTCTGGACAGCAGCTCTACAGCACAACTCAATTACAGGCGCTCCAACATGTGAAGCTAGCCAGACAGCATAATAACCACAGCAAACATGTTTAGCTTTAATTGTGACTCCGAGCCAACCCCTTTTACCTCGCAAGGAAATGAAAAAACAACACCGTACAGAATTCCTCACATGGACGCTATTATTTAGTCTGAGGGCTTAATAATATGTATGGCTGTTAATGGTCTGTCGGTGGTTGTGCATCCGTTGGTTGGTCCGCTGCTCTGTTTTGGGTAGAAGGACTAGTAGGACAGGTCCCTGTGGAGAAGCCCCGGGACTGAGGCATCCCGCATGGAGCCACTGTATTGAGCTCGTCTTCTCCAGCGCGGTGCAGCGCAGCGGCAGACTCAAAGGTGGCTGATAGCAGGAGAGGGGCATCATGGGAAATCCCTTAGCAGCCAGTTCCTCAGTGACAGAGTGACGAGCTCCGCCCACGCACATCTGAATTTCTAAGCAGTTTCTCTTTCAGTTATTCCTGGAGTAAACAACCATGGAGATTAACTCAGCCCTCTCCTTCTCCTTCTGCCCTCCCTCTCCTTTCTCTCCTAGTCCTAAATATTTCAAAAACTAAAAGCATTGTATTTGGAACAAATCATTCACTAAACCCTAAACCTCAACTAAATCTTGTAATAAATAATGTGGCAATTGAGCAAGTTGAGGTGGCTAAACTGCTTGGAGTAACCCTGGATTGTAAACTGTTATGGTCAAAACATGTTGATACAACAGTAGCTAAGATTGGGTGAAGTCTGTCCATAATAAAGCGCTGCTCTGCCTTTTTAACAACACTATCAACAAGGCAGGTCCTACAGGCCCTAGTTTTGTCTCAAGGTTCGCACCTGGACTACTGTTCAGTTGTGTGGTCAGGTGCCACAAAGAGGACGGCTGGCCCTTATATGTACACGGAGAGATAACATTAATAATATGCATGTACATCTCTCATGGCTCAAAGTGGAGGAGAGATTGACTTCATCACTACTTGTTTGTAAGAGGTGTTGACATGCTGAATGCACCGAGGTGTCTGTTTAAACTACTAGCACACTGCTCGGACACCCATGCATTCCCCACAAGACATGCCATCAAAGGTCTCTTCACAATCCCCAAGTCAAGAACAGACTATGGGAGGAGCACAGTACTACATAGAGCCATGGCTACATGGAACTCTATTCCACATCAGGTAACTGATGCAAGCAGTAGAATCAGATTTTAAAAAACAATAAAAATACACCTTATGGAACAGCGGGGACTGTGAAGAGACACACACACAGGCACAGACACACATACACATCACATGATAAGACACGCACTCTACACACACGTACACAGGGATTTTGTATTGTAGATATGTGATAGTAGAGTAGTGGCCTGAGCGCACACACTTAATGTGTTGAGAAAAGGGTTATGTCATGTACAGTGGGGAAAAAAAGTATTTAGTCAGCCACCAATTGTGCAAGTTCTCCCACTTAAAAAGATGAGAGAGGCCTGTAATTTTCATCATAGGTACACGTCAACTATGACAGACAAATTGAGAAAAAAATATCCAGAAAATCACATTGTAGGATTTTTTATGAATTTATTTGCAAATTATGGTGGAAAATAAGTATTTGGTCACCTACAAACAAGCAAGATTTCTGGCTCTCACAGACCTGTAACTTCTTCTTTAAGAGGCACCTCTGTCCTCCACTCGTTACCTGTATTAATGGCACCTGTTTGAACTTGTTATCAGTATAAAAGACACCTGTCCACAACCTCAAACAGTCACACTCCAAACTCCACTATGGCCAAGACCAAAGAGCTGTCAAAGGACACCAGAAACAAAATTGTAGACCTGCACCAGGCTGGGAAGACTGAATCTGCAATAGGTAAGCAGCTTGGTTTGAAGAAATCAACTGTGGGAGCAATTATTAGGAAATGGAAGACATACAAGACCACTGATAATCTCCCTCGATCTGGGGCTCCACGCAAGATCTCACCCCGTGGGGTCAAAATGATCACAAGAACGGTGAGCAAAAAATCCCATAACCACACGGGGGGACCTAGTGAATGACCTGCAGAGAGCTGGGACCACATTAACAAAGCCTACCATCAGTAACACACTACGCCGCCAGGGACTCAAATCCTGCAGTGCCAGACGTGTCCCCCTGCTTAAGCCAGCATGTCCAGGCCCGTCTGAAGTTTGCTAGAGTGCATGCGGATGATCCAGAAGAGGATTGGGAGAATGTCATATGGTCAGATGAAACCAAAATATAACTTTTCTGGTAAAAACTCAACTCGTCGTGTTTGGAGGACAAAGAATGCTGAGTTGCATCCAAAGAACACCATCCCTACTGTGAAGCATGGGGGTGGAAACATCATGCTTTGGGGCTGTTTTTCTGCAAAGGGACCAGGACGACTGATCCGTGTAAAGGAAAGAATGAATGGGGCCAGGTATTGTGAGATTTTGAGTGAAAACCTCCTTCCATCAGCAAGGGCATTGAAGATGAAACGTGGCTGGGTCTTTCAGCATGACAATGATCCCAAACACACCGCCCTGGCAACGAAGGAGTGGCTTCGTAAGATCCGTGTTGCCCAGCGACAGCCCCAAAACATCACTGCTCTAGAGGAGATCTGCATGGAGGAATGGGCCAAAATACCAGCAACAGTGTGTGAAAACCTTGTGAAGACTTACAGAAAACGTTTGACCTGTGTCATTGCCAACAAAGGGTATATAACAAAGTATTGAGAAACTTTTGTTATTGACCAAATACTTATTTTCCACCATAATTTGCAAATAAATTCATTAAAAATCCTACAATGTGATTTTCTGGATTTTTTTTCCTCATTTTGTCTGTCATAGTTGACGTGTACCTATGATGAAAATTACAGGCCTCTCTCATCTTTTTAAGTGGGAGAACTTGCACAATTGGTGGCTGACTAAATACTTTTTTCCCCCACTGTAATATTTTAAATGGTATATACTGTAACTGCCTTAATCTTGCTGGACCCCAGGAAGAGTAGCTGCTGCCTTGGGGATCTGGGCTGATGTAGCTAAACAATTGTTACCAAATGGATGAGATGCTGAGAGTTGGAATGAAGGAGTGTAATTAATACTGTAGGGTTTTGACAAAGGAGTTGGGGGATAATAGCATGTGTGTCTGTGTATGTGAGTGAAGGGGAGCGCTACAAAGGGAAATGTACAAATCACGGAGTGAAACATTTTAGAGAAGAGAGAACAAACCCATCAGCCTTTTTTTGAAAATATTGCAAATATAAAGAGATGGGATAAAAGAGGTCCCCGCCCTCCTGAGAGTCAACTACAGTATGAGAATGGCAAAATTATCCAGTAAAAGAATAAGCTTAGACATTATGGATCAATATAATCCCTCTTGAGGTGGGGTTTACTGGCATCCTTCTCCACAGCAATGGCTGAAACATAAGCTGACTTTTGTGGCCTCAGAGGGGAAAAGGTGACTTGTCAGATACTGACCCTACAGTTACTGAGCTCCTCCGCCACGAAGATAATGGTCCCTAACTTCTTCCCAGGAATCCCACTGTGAAAGAGAAAAAGAGAAGGAGAGGCAAAAGAGAGAGGGAGAGAATGACAGAGAGAGATATTTTAATACTAATGACAATATGATACATAGTCATATAGTCACAGCCCCGCTCTTCCTCTGAATATTGAGGCAGCATTCATTAACCATGCAACACTTACTGCATAGCACATCAACACAGCCGTCTTTCCTTTCTTGTTCTGCTTTAATGCAGTTGCCATCACATCAAGGTTAAAGCTTTTGTTTTTACTTAATTTAAACTTACTTTCACTTTGTCGATTCAATTTATTCCAATAAAGGCACGATTCAATGAACTGAGAGGATAGCGAGCGAGAGCGAGGGCAGAGAAAGCCAGAGGAGACAAGGCGAGAGAGGGTAAGCGTGAGGCTGTGTGACAGTTAGGGGCTTGCGAGGTCAACCCTGCAAGCTGGTCAATTACTGTGCAGTGGGAAAATCTGGGTAACTCTGGGCCAGCGACAGCTCGCTCCACTCCCCTCCTCCAGTCATTAGTAGAGTGAACTCCTGGGGAGAATCTCAATTGCATTGCCTTGATTCCTCGCGTCATCTCTCCTTGCTTCTTTCTCAAAACCCTTTCGATGATAAGGTTAGAAGGGAGGGACCTCTGATCTTCTCATCCCATGGGGTTTGAGAAGGATGTGAGGAATCAAGTAAATGCAATTGAGATTCTCCCCTAGTGCAGCTCATCCTCTCACCACATCCAGCACATCACTCTCTCTGACATGGCCGACCTCCTAGCACATCACCTTATCACCTACACTGAGCAGAGGCCTTGTCTCACAGTAGTACAAGATGGTGATGGGTTACCTATCCAGCTATCCACCTCATTCTTCCACCTTGACACACATTCTCCTATTGGTATTTTCTGCATAACAGAGCTGTCCAATCAAACCATGTCCAATCTCATAGAGTGCTCACTGAGTTACAGAGGTGGCACAGTGCAAGACTATAACAGTGTGCAATTCTGACTGAGATTGGGCATCCCTCATTATATCTAGGGTTGCAAAGCTATCGGTAATTTACCTAAATTATCGTAATTTTGGTAATTAATAGACAATCTATGTTAACTTTGGTCATTTTATACTTGAATAACTTTTACAAAATGTATTCATATATGGTATACATTCTTTATATCCGTATCCATATTGTCCATGAGTTTCTAGTGGACAGACCATAAGGTTCAAGAGAAAATTACCTAATTAATAAAAAACACATCTAATCAACAATGGCATTATTTTTCATTAACTCTACAACTCTTCCAACTATTGACTTTTTTCACAACTGCTACCAGTTTGATGCCAAAACATTGACAGCAAATACAAATTGACATAGTTAAATAAATAAAAGTGTGTATAAAAATAGTTACAAGATATTTGATGATGAAACCCTCATATTAAACACCGATTGTATTCACTTAGTTGATGGTTTATATTTAGGATAATGTTTTATGGCTTTGATATTCAATGTTTTATTAAAAAATAATCTTACTTAATTATTTCATCTTTGTACATGTGATAAGGCCACACAGAGGGCCAGAGATAATTACAGACACCTATGATAATCTGAAGTACCCAAAAAGGCCACTAGATGTCATTTTATAAACTTCCATATCAACCTTGAAAGTTACCTAAATTCTGTTAGTTTACTGGTAAACTTCGAAAGATTCCAGTAAAATACACTCCCTTTGAAACCCTAGTTATATCACACATGGTGAGTAATCGCAGTAAATTGGGGAGGAAATTGAAAATTAAGTGGAAAACAGAGTTTTCGTCTTCACCATCCTGAGATTATATACAAGGATGTTCTGGACATGGAGAGAAAATGACAAATTACTGTAAATTTCCTTGGTAACAGAAGTCACAGTTTCAGCAGCAAACAGGACACGTCGTCTAATTATGTCATAGAAACAGCCATCGAGGCCCTTTAGCAGACAACTGAGCACCAGGGCAGAAATCCTGTTAGCTAGAGGCCCACCATGTCTCAATGTGATTAGACCTGGGAGAGAAGGATACCCTTCAGAAACCTATCTCCTCCCTGTCACTTCCTCCCCTGTCTCTAGGCAAATGGGATAGCAAGAGTAGCGACAGGTTAGCAACCTATTCTTAAGCTGAAGATTCCAGAGATTTCTACACTTGTCACGATCGTCGAAAGGAGTAGACCAATGCGCAGCGTGGAATGAGAACATACTTTATTATATTCACCACACGAACAAAAACAACAAAACGATACGTGAAGTCCTTGGTAACAAACACTAACCATACACGGAACAAGATCCCACAATACACTGTGCCAAACAGGCTCCGAGGGCATTCCAAACAGGCTCCGAGTGCCAAACAGCCTCCGAGGGCATTCCTCCTCGGAGGCGGTTCCGGCTCCGGGCATGACCACCACCCTCTAATAACCCCCCTGTAGTGCCCCTGGTCTGGTCTGGCCCTGCTGGCTGGAGCTGGACAGGACATCGGTGGAGCGGATTGCTTAGGCTCCGGTGTGGAGCAGCTGACCGGTACCTGACCAGGCACCGGTGAACCGGGCACGGGCTGTGCCGGACTGACGACACGCACCCCAGGCTTGATGCGGGAAGCAGGAATGGGCCGGACCGGGCTGACGACGCGCACCCCTGGCTTGGTGCGGGGAGCAGGAACGGGCCGGACCGGGCTGACGATGCGCACCACAGGCTTGGTGCGGGGAGCAGGAATGGGCCAGACCGGGCTGACGACGCGCACCCCTGGCTTGGTGCGGGGAGCAGGAACGGGCTGGACAGGGCTGACGATGCGCACCACAGGCTTGGTGCGGGGAGCAGGAATGGGCCGGACCGGGCTGACGACGCGCACCCCTGGCTTGGTGCGGGGAGCAGGAGCGGCCGGGCCGGGCTGGCGACGCGCACCATTGGCTTGGTGCGGGGAACAGGCCGGGCCGGGCTGGCGACGCGCACCATAGGCTTGGTGCGGGGAGCAGGAACAGGCCGGGCCGGGCTGGCGACGCGCACCATTGGCTTGGTGCGGGGAGCAGGAACAGGCCGGGCCGGGCTGGCAACGCGCACTATTGGCTTGGTGCGAGGGGCAGGAACAGGCCGGACCGGGCTGACGACGCGCACCATAGGCTTGGTGCGAGGGACAGGAACAGGCCGGACCGCACTAGGAACACACACCACTGGCCTTATACGGGGATCAGGAATGGGCCGGACCGGACTGGCAACACACTTCAATACCTCCCGTAACCCGGTGGCCTTCTCTCCTCGTCCACAAACTCGCCCTTTATCTGCCTCCAGCAGCCCCGTCGCCCATGCCATGTGCCCCCCCCTAAACATTTATTGTGGGTGCCTCTCGCCTGTCCGACGACGACACTGTTGGCGCCGTACCTCCTCTCTCGCCAAGGCTTTAACCTTTGCCCATGGTCCTTTGCCCTCGAACATGTCCTCCCAGGACCACCATTGGCCCACCTGGGCCATCGCCAACTTCTCCATCTCCTTACCCGGCGTTAGCTCCGAAACACGCTGCTTGGTCCAGTATTGGTGGGATCTTCTGTCACGATCGTCGAAAGGAGTAGACCAATGCGCAGCGTGGAATGCGAACATACTTTATTATATTCACCACACAAACAAAAACAACAAAACGATACGTGACGTCCTTGGTAACAAACACTAACCATACACGGAACAAGATCCCACAATACACTGTGCCAAACAGGCTGCCTAAGTATGGTTCCCAATCAGAGACAACAGAAGAAGAACTTGACTGGTCTGCACAGAGCCCTAACCTCAACCCCATCGAACACCTTTGGGATGAATTGGAACGCCGACTGTGAGCCAGGCCTAATCGCCCAACATCAGTGCCCTACCTCACTAATGCTCTTGTGGCTGAATGGAATCAAGTCCCCGCAGCAATGTTCCAACATCTAGTGGAAAGCTTTCCCAGAAGAGTGGAGGCTGTTATAGCAGCAAAGGGCGGACCAACTCCATATTAATGCCCATGATTTTGGAATAAGATGTTCGATGAGCAGGTGTCCTCATACTTTTGGTTCATGTAGTGTATTTCAGAGCTGCATTGTGGTTGATCTCCATATCAGAACCTCATTATGAAAATGTAACAGCCGTAACATCAAAGGGCTAATCTACATAGATATGCAATTATGCATATACTGTATGTACACCTACATCATGTATGCAAATTAGAGTTTCCCAACTTGGTGTATGGGGCAGTGTAAAGTGTGTAAATCATAATACACAGTAAAACCTTAATCACAGTTTTGTGTGTGTGTGTGTGTGTGTGTGTGTGTGTGTGTGTGTGTAAGTGGGTGTGTGTGAGTGTGTGTGTGTACGTGAACTCGCAGCAGGTGTGAAATTGTGGAAGCATGAGGTACGCTCTCCACACCAAATCTTACAGATAAAAATACGACCATCATGCAATGTCTTGTAGAGCACCTATCTTATCTTCTAAAAGGGGAAAATGAAATGTATTTGCCCAATCATACTTTTACACTATGGAGCTTACAGTCCTCTTCAGTTACCATAGAAACCAACAGGTAAGTGGTAGAGAAGTGCTTCTTCCTCCACAGCATGATATTCCGTTCTCAAAACAGTGACCTACAAAAAGAGGAGGCGGAGGCCATCGCCAGGCATTTTGTATAGGCTCTCCTCCTCCTCTCACTCTCAGGGGAGTGTGTGGTATAAAGGCAACGCTGGGAGGATGTTTATTTTTATTTTTTTGCAACTAGATTTTTGCTTCTATCAATGTAATTGTCTGCATCATTTCCAATCCAGCCTTATATATATATTTTATAAATATATATATTATTTTAAATATATATATATATTTTAAATATATTTTCCTTTATTATTTTCCCCTAACCCTACCACCCTTCCCCTAATTGGAGTAAACTAATGGACAACAACACTTAGGCTTGTACTTCCAGCTTATACATACAATATACATTTTACGGACACAGTATCTTATACAGTGGGGAAAAAAAGTATTTAGTCAGCCACCAATTGTGCAAGTTCTTCCACTTAAAAAGATGAGAGAGGCCTGTAATTTTCATCATAGGTACACGTCAACTATGACAGACAAAATGAGGAAAAAAAATCCAGAAAATCACATTGTAGGATATTTAATCAATGTATTTGCAAATTATGGTGGAAAATAAGTATTTGGTCAATAACAAAAGTTTCTCAATACTTTGTTATATACCCTTTGTTGGCAATGACACAGGTCAAACGTTTTCTGTAAGTCTTCACAAGGTTTTCACACACTGTTGCTGGTATTTTGGCCCATTCCTACATGCAGATCTCCTCTAGAGCAGTGATGTTTTGGGGCTGTCGCTGGGCAACACGGACTTTCAACTCCCTCCAAAGATTTTCTATGGGGTTGAGATCTGGAGACTGGCTAGGCCACTCCAGGACCTTGAAATGCTTCTTACGAAGCCACTCCTTCGTTGCCCGGGCGGTGTGTTTGGGATCATTGTCATGCTGAAAGACCCAGCCACGTTTCACCTTCAATGCCCTTGCTGATGGAAGGAGGTTTTCACTCAAAATCTCACGATACATGGCCCCATTCATTCTTTCCTTTACACAGATCAGTCGTCCTGGTCCCTTTGCAGAAAAACAGCCCCAAAGCATGATGTTTCCACCCCCCATGCTTCACAGTAGGTATGGTGTTCTTTGGATGCAACTCAGCATTCTTTGTCCTCCAAACAGTTGAGTTTTTACCAAAAAGTTATATTTTGGTTTCATCTGACCATATGACATTCTCCCAATCCTCTTCTGGATCATCCAAATGCACTCTAGCAAACTTCAGACGGGCCTGGACATGTACTGGTTTAAGCAGGGGGACACGTCTGGCACTGCAGGATTTGAGTCTCTGGCGGCGTAGTGTGTTACTGATGGTAGGCTTTGTTACTTTGGTCCCAGCTCTCTGCAGGTCATTCACTAGGTCCCCCCGTGTGGTTCTGGGATTTTTGCTCACCGTTCTTGTGATCATTTTGACCCCACGGGGTGAGATCTTGCGTGGAGCCCCAGATCGAGGGAGATTATCAGGGGTCTTGTATGTCTTCCATTTCCTAATAATTGCTCCCACAGTTGATTTCTTCAAACCAAGCTGCTTACCTATTGCAGATTCAGTCTTCCCAGCCTGGTGCAGGTCTACAATTTTGTTTCTGGTGTCCTTTGACAGCTCTTTGGTCTTGGCCATAGTGGAATTTGGAGTGTGACTGTTTGAGGTTGTGGACAGGTGTCTTTTATACTGATAACAAGTTCAAACAGGTGCCATTAATACAGGTAACGAGTGGAGGACAGAGGAGCCTCTTAAAGAAGAAGTTACAGGTCTGTGAGAGCCAGAAATCTGGCTTGTTTGTAGGTGACCAAATACTTATTTTCCACCATAATTTGCAAATAAATTCATTAAAAATCCTACAATGTGATTTTCTGGGAAAAAAATTCTCTATTTGTCTGTCATAGTTGACGTGTACCTATGAAGAAAATTACAGGCCTCTCTCATCTTTTTAAGTGGGAGAACTTGCACAATTGGTGGCTGACTAAATACTTTTTTTCCCCACTGTACATTAGTTATCTTTTGTTTGTTTTTAGTCCCATCCTCCCCTTAACCCCTCCCTTCTATCTCTGAAGACCATATATTTTTCAACTGTGCTGTGATGTTTCACAAAAGTTCTGAACCTATATACATTTTACAGACACAGTATATCTTACATTCGTTTTTTTTGTCCCACCCTTCAGCTCCCGTCAACCCCTCCCATCTACAGTTGAAGTCGGAAGTTTACATACACCTTAGCCAAATACATTTAAACTCAGGTTTTCATAATTCCTGACATTTAATCCTAGTAAAAATTCCCTGTCTTAGGTCAGTTAGGATCACCACTTTATTTAAAGAATGTGAAATGTCAGAGTAATAGTAGAGAGAATTATTTATTTCAGCTTTTATTTCTTTCATCACATTCCCAGTGGGTCAGAAGTTTACATACACTCAATTAGTATTTGGTAGCATTGCCTTTAAATTGTTTAACTTGGGTCAAATGTTTCAGGTAGCCTTCCACAAGCTTCCCACAATAAGTTGGGTGAATTTTGGCCTATTCCTCCTGACAGAACTGGTGTAACTGAGTCAAATTTGTAGGCCTCCTTGCTCGCACACGCCTTTTCTGTTCTGACCACACATTTTCTATAGGATTGAGGTCAGGGCTTTGTGATGGCCACTCCAATACCTTGACTTTGTTGTCCTTAAGTCATTTTGCCACAACTTTGGAAGTAAGCTTGGGGTCATTGTCCATTTGGAAGACACATTTGCGACCAAGCTTTAACTTCCTGACTGATGTCTTGAGATATTGCTTCAATATATCCACATCATTTTCCTTCCTCATGATGCCATCTATTTTGTGAAGTGCACCAGTCCTTCCTGCAGCAAAGCACCCCCACAGCATGATGCTGCCACCCCCGTGCCTCACGGTTGGGATTGTGTTCTTCGGCTTGCAAGCTACCCCCTTTTTCTCCAAACATAACTATGGTCATTATGGCCAAACAGTTCTATTTTAGTTTCATCAAACCAGAGGACATTTCTCCAAAAAGTACAATCTTTGTCCCCATGTGCAGTTGCAAACCGTAGTCTGGCTTTATTATGGCGGTTTTGGAGCAGTGGCTTCTTCCTTGCTGAGCGGCCTTTCAGGTTATGTCGATATAGGACTCGTTTTACTGTGGATATAGATACTTTTGTACCTGTTTCCTCCAGCATCTTCACAAGGTCCTTTGCTGCTGTTCTGGGATTGATTTGCACTTTTCGCGCCATTGTACGTTAATCTCTAGGAGACAGAACGCGTCTCCTTCCTGAGCGGTATGATGGCATGGTGTTTATACTTGCATACTATTGTTTGTACAGATGAACGTGGTACCTTCAGGCGTTTGGAAATAGCTCCCAAGGATGAACCAGACTTGTGGAGGTCTACAATTTATTTTCTGAGGTCTTGGCTGATTTCTGTTGATTGTCTCATGATGTCAAGCAAAGAGGCACTGAGTTTGAAGGTAGGCCTTGAAATACATCCACAGGTACACCTCCAATTGACTAAAATTATGTAAATTAGCCTATCAGAAGCTTCTAAAGCTATGACATCATTTTCTGGAATTTTCCAAGCTGTTTAAAGGCACAGTCAACTTAGTGTATGTAAACTTCTGACCCACTGGAATTGTGATACAGTGAATTATAAGTGAAATAATCTGTCTGTAAACAATTGTTGGAAAAATTACTTGTGTCACGCACAAAGTAGATGTCCTAACCAACTTGCCAAAACTATAGTTTGTTAACAAGAAATTTGTGGAGTGGTTGAAAAACGAGTTTTAATGACTCCAACCTAAGTGTATGTAAACTTCCGACTTCAACTGTATCTCTGAAGACCATCCCGTTTTGATTTGTATTTGCCATATATTTTTTAACTGTGCTGTGATGTTTCACAAAAGTTATGAACCTTTCTATTCTCATAGTTTCTACAGATTGTAAATTATATATAATTTTCTTTGCTAAGAGTATTTTTATATTATTGATCGATTGACTATGACTTTTCAGACCACCCAGCAGTGCTATTTGCAGAGTTAATTCCAGGTAAATGTTGCAGGGAGGATGTGTGTTTGGGGTTGTTTTGACATTCATGTGAAACACACTAAACACATAGAGGAGTTGTCTCCAGGCTTTGTCATTACAGATGCCCTCTGGGATGCAGGCTCTGTCTGCTGTTGGTTATTCTGTATCTGTCCCTCTCTCTCTCTCTCTCTCTCTGTCACAGCTTGCTACATGTCTCCCAGGAATGTGGCCTTCTAAATGCCAGAGAGTCGAGTAGGGAGAATGGCAGATTTTGGAACAAAACCCACATATTTTTCCTTCGCTGCTCTCGGCATCTTTGTAGCTTCATCCATTGTTGGTCTAAAATGGTGGTCTTTTGAGTGACCAACCATACAGGCTGAATTATGATTGTTTTTATTGTTGAAAGCAAGGGTTTTCTTCAGGGTGAAGCATTTCTAAAGGATTCTCAAAATGACATGTCATTGGCAAATCATTTCTGTTTGAACAAGACTTTTAGTTTGTGATGGAGGATGCAATTTGCATGCTTTACTTTTCAGAATGTGTCAGTATGTGAGCAGGACCATTGGTGAGTGTGCCTGCGTGCATGCATGTGTGCACAGCCACAGGGTCGCTTTACTCTGGTAACGCCAAGCTGGCAGAGCACATTTTTATCTTGCCAATAGAGAAAGTGCGTGCATCTCTCTCTCTCTCTCTCTCTCTCTCTCTCTCTCTCTCTCTCTCTCTCTCTCTCTCTCTCTCTCTCTCTCTCTCTCTCTCTCTCTCTCTCTCTCTCTCTCTCTCTCGTCAGGTCTAACAAGGCTTGAACTGGGAGATACACAGTGATGGCTTCATGGGGACGATAAGCTTGAACACGTATAAATAGAGAAATGGATGAAGATGGCCAATGGGATCTTTTATTGTAATAGAGAACATTGGCTCCCATGGTCATGTGTAAAGTCAATGAATGGCCTCTGTTTTAGGAGTCTGTTCCTGAGAAATAAAACATGATCGGTATTTACAAATGTTGTTGATGTGTTGTCGCTCCATACGCCTCCAAATAAGAACATAAATACCTCCACACAAACACACAGACAAAAAGCTAAGTGCACTCAGTCTGCTATTCTGTAATTAACATTTTCCAGCTGATGAACTCATAACATAAATGCAAACAGCACATAATTTTTTTGCGCACAAAATTACGGTATCAAGAAGTTGATTACAAGATGTTAGGATGTCGTGCACCAGAGGTGCTTCGGCAATCTATGCTTTTTCACTAGTCTCTTTCTGAGGCTATAGAGTATGGAATATTGCCATGGGTTTATACCATAATTAAATGTCAACGTTTACAGTTCATCTACAGTGCTGTGCTCCATTTCCAATCTACAGACAGATAGTCCTCCCTCAAGACCGAGCCACATTTGCCATTCACATGGGCCATGACATCCAGCCAGAGAGAGGTACCATTCCCTCATTAAAATGCTAATCAATTTATAACATTTTTGACATGCGTTTTTCTTGTTCAAATAAACCTACCATTAAAATGATAGACTGATCATTTCTTTTTCAGTGGGCAAACGTACAAAATCAGCAGGGGATCAAATACTTTTTTCCCTCACTGTATGGGCCAGTTCTCACTTCATTAGGCCTGTAATGGTGTGATGGATAGTGGGAGAGAGAGTGGGTTAGACTTACGAGAGGCTCTTCTCCAGCCGTCCGCCCGGGGAGCCAATGATCTCCCCCAGAGTGCAGAATGTCTGACCCAGGAAGTCCTAGTGCAGAGAGCCTGGGGTTAGTCATTTGACCCTTCTGACAGCAAGGCAGTTCATTGTAGTACCGTACATACAATGCTTTATCATTCTGAGTAAGAAGTAATACAGCTAAGGCATCACACATGCCAGGTTGAAAGCTAAGTGATCCAAATCAAATCAAATCAAATTGTATCATTCACATACACATATTTAGCAGATGTTATTGCAGGTGTAGCGAAATGCTTGTGTTCTTAGCTCCAACAGTGCAGTAGTATCTAACAATTCACAACAATACACACAAATCTAAAAGTAAAAGAATGGAAATATATAAATATTAGGACGAGCAATGTCAGCTTTTCATTGAATGAAATACAGTAGAATACAGTACATACATATCATATACAAAGTGGCTGAAGACACTGAAAACGCAGCATTTTATTATGGACATACAGTATGTTATCAAAAAGGTTAAAATGATCAAATCTATCAGGTGTATCTTATAAACCCGATACATCTCATTGTCCAAAGTTGTTTTTACCAAACTAACATTTCAAGCTGGGGTTATATCTGCCCACACAACACAGAAAAGCAGATGGGGACATTGAGAAGCACAGACATGGCAAAGCAAATAAAAACACTGGCCCAAGAACAGCAACAGAGATCTCTGACACACTACATTACATACACTACAGTATGAAAAATAAAAAAGGTATGCACTCACTAACTGTAAGTTGCTCTGGATAAGAGCGTCTGCTAAATAACTAAAATGTAAAATGTACATTATGCTGTTTCAAAATGCAACTAGCGTACGGTAGCTTTGGCTTTGACGTCGTCTCTCAAAGTGCTTTACCTGAGTGTTTGATATAATGGGATGGCTTAATGATACTATGGTTGATTGGAACAAAAAAAACACCACAGAGATTGGACAAGTGACAACAGAAGTACAGAAAATCACACCAATCTCACATCATGAATGGCTGTCTCTAAATACAAATAAGGAGACGTTACAAAACACGCCATAATGACTGACATTACAGCTGTAAATGTATTTACTAGGTGCATCAATACTAACCTTCTGCGCTCCCGTATTTTGTTGAGCACAAAGGGAATAGAACACAGTCAGAGGTCAAATATAGAATAGAATATTGTAGACTATTGTATTCATACAAAGACAACAAGCTTCCTTCTGATAATTATAGTTCCTCTGTACTGTCAGTATTGGGCCACGATGGCATGATTAACAATTTAACATTAACAACGTGTTTTATACTGTGAGGGGAGACACTTACAAATTTTGAAATATTTGAACTTCTGGAGTCCACATTGTATCTGCAAGAAACCAAACGTAGTTAGGTATAAATCACTTAAAATGACAAAATATATCAGTGTGAATAGCCAGTGAGCTAGGGAAGTACATCCTTACCTATCAGTTCAGATATTGGATACGTGTCGTCCTGAACTAAATGAGCAAATCAAATGATCTCTAAATTAACCTTAACATTTCACAGGGATGTTTCTGCAGGAAGGAGGGATACACAGTAGAGGGGCTGAGAACATTATCTTTGGCTGTGTCCCAAATGGCACCCTATTCACTTTATAGTGCACTAAACAGGGAATAGAGTGCAATTTGGAATGCAGCCCTTATATCCCAACATGAGAACATCCATTGACTGTTGGACTAGTCAACATCCATTGACTGTCTCTGAATCCTATTCACTGTGGATATGAAGCCAATCCTCCACCTCGGGTTCAGGGCTTCGACGCATTGGTTCAATGGTATAGAACATGATTGAGTCCCATCATTTAGGAGTTATCAGTTTGTCTGTAGCATGACTGTTATGCTGGAGTAGACTGATTGATTATTTGCCCTTTGCTAATTAAAAATGAATATTGACCCTGTTAACACCTGAGACACACTGACTGTTTGTAAGAACTTTGTCACAGCGCAGAACAATTGCACTTGATTATTATTATATATTTTCTTATAATTTATTTGTATTGTTTTTCCATGGCATATAATTGGACATTTAAAATGTATACAATGTCAATACATACCGTATATCCCTTTCCCACCCCCTCCCTATACCCCACCCCACCCACACAAACTATTTGATGTATTTAATTAAGTTTGAAGAATTTGTTTTTACGGTAAAGTTTAAATAATACAGTAAGTATAAACAACAAAGCAGAAATTAAATACAAATAAACAGAAATAACACAACACAAAAAATACATATTACAACATACCCATATTTGTTTATGAATACACAGAAATACACAGTAGCTTTTTTTATTATATCAAATTAGGTTGCTGGGGTTCTCATTTCTATCATATGGAACTGTTACATTCTTTAAAATGGTCAACATAAGGTTTCCAGATTTTGTCAAACATGTCTTCTTTCTGCTTGACTTTATAAAACAAAGAATCTAGTGGAACGTAACTATACTGAACAAAAATATAAACGCAACATGTAAAGTGTTGGTCCCATGTTTCATGAGCTAAAATAAAAGATTACAGACATTTTACATACGCACAAAAAGCTTTTTTCTCTCAAATTTTGTGCACGAATTTGTTTACATCCCTGTTAGTGAGCATTTATCCTATACCAAGACAAACCATCCACATGACAGGTTTGGCATATCAAGAAGCTGATTAAACAGCATAATCATTACACAGGTGCACCTTGTGCTGGGAACAATTAAAGGCCACTCTAAAATGTGCAGTTTTGTCACACAACACAATGCCACAGATGTCTCAAGTTTTGAGGGAGCGTGCAATTGGCACGCCGGCCTCAAAACCGCAGATTACGTGTAACCAAGCCAGCCCTTCCACATCCGGCTTCTTCACCTGCGAGATCGTCTGAGACCAGCCACCCAGACAGCTGATGAAACTCTGGGTTTGCACAACCGAAGAATTTCTGCACAAACAGTCAGAAACCGTCTCAGGGAAGCTCTTCTGCGTGCTCGTCGTCCTTACCAGGACCTGACTGCAGTTCGGCATCGTAACCGACTTCAGTGGGAAATGCTCACCTTTGATGGCCACTGGCATGCTGAAGAAGTGTGGTCTTCACAGATGAATCCTGGTTTCAACTGTACCGGACAGATGGCGTCGTGTGGGTGAGCGGTTTGCTGATGTTAACGTTGTGAACAGAGCGCCCCATGGTGGCAGTGGGGTTATGGTATGGGCAGTCATAAGCTACGGACAACGACCACAATTGCATTTTATCAATGGCAATTTGAATGCACAGAGATACCGTGACGAGATCCTGAGGCCCATTGTCATGCCATTCTTACACCGCCATCACCTCATGTTTCAGCATGATAATGCACAGCCCCATGTCGCAAGGATCTGTACACAATTCCTGGAAGCTGAACATGTCCCAGTTCTTCCATGGCCTGCATAATCACCAGACATGTCACCCATTGAGCATGTTTGGAATGCTCTGGATCAACATGTATGACAGCGTGTTCCAGTTTCCGCCAATATCCAGCAACTTCGCACAACCATTGAAGAATAGTGGGACAACATTCCACAGGCCACAATCAACAGCCTGATCAACTCTATGTGAAGGAGATGTGTCACGCTGCATGAGGCAAATGGTGGTCAAACTAGAAACTGACTGGTTTTCTGATCCAGGCCCCTACTTTTTTAGGTATCTGTGATGAAAATATACATCTCTGTATTCCCAGTCATGTGAAATCCATAGATTAGGGCCTAAGGAATTTATTTCAATTGACTGATTTCCTTATGAACTATAACTCAGTAAAATCTTTGAAATTGTGTCATGTTGCGTTTATATATTTTTTCACTGTACATAGTTCAGCCCTCCAGTTCATTATTGAAGGTGAGTGTGATGCTTTCCAAATGATAGCTATAAATTTTTTGCAGCAATAAGATCTAGCTTACAAAACCTTCTTTGATATATATTTTCCAACAAACATGATTGTGGAGATGGATGGATATAAATTCCAACACAATGATATAATGGCACAGACATTATCCCAAAATGGTGTCAGTTTGTCACAGGACCACAGCATATATAACAGGGTTCCTCTGTGCTTTCTGCATCTCCAACAGAGATGTGACATTTCTGGGTGCATTACATGCATTCTGGCAGGAGTGTAGTAAATCATATGGATTATCTTGAATTGCAATAATTCATGTCTAAAGTTGTAGAAGCAGGTATGAACATTTTCACATACTATATCTGTGACCAATAGTTCTCATCAATTTCTTCGTTCAGATCTGTTTCCATTTTTTCCTCATAGGTTCTGAGCTATCAGGTAGAGATTCAATCAACCCTTGATATAACTTGGCAATCAACTTCTCTGGCATAGCAGCTTTAGGTTCATCCAGATTATGTTGAAGCGATTGAATACGATTTCTTAGTTGTAAGAACTTAAAGAAATTGGCCTTGGATAACCCACATTTTTCTCGTATTTGATTGAATGACAGTAGGGAGCCATCATAGTGCATATGCTCAAAATTCATGATGCCACTTTGGAACCAGGACTTAAAGGTGTTGTCATTAAATGCTGGCGGTAATGTGGGGTTGTTCCAAATAGGGGTGCCTGGCGATATGGGTTCGTTCCATTTCATGAATTTATGTACATTTTCTCAAATACGAATGGAATTGACAATCATTGGATTATCAGTTTTTTTCTTTAAAGCCTTGGACCCAAAGTAGAGAGTACATTTTAAATCATAGGGTATTACATGTATGGCTTCAATACTCCTCCAAGCACAATGATAGTCTGCTGTCCCTTGTTTAAGTGAACACAGTTGTGCGGCCCAGTAATGCATTTCCATATGAGGTAGTGCAACACCTCCAGCTCTATAAAGTAGGTGTAAAATATTAAATTTGACTCTTGAGGTCTTTCCATTCCAAATGAAGTTGGAGAGTAGGCCATTTATTTTCTTAAAGAAGTTGGATGGAATTGAAACTGGTAAGGCTTGGAATAAATACATCAATCTTGGTAATTGTTCATTATGTTGACCCTACCTAACATAGAAATCTACTTTCCAAGCTTGAAAAGTCATAATTCGTTTTAGTGTTCTCCCAATTCACTTTGAATCCTGATACAGCACCATGTGGCCAACATTGGCAAAATAAATGACAGAGAAAGTTCTGGTTCAGATAAATACAGTAAAATGTAATCTGCATAAAATGATATCACATGTTGTTCTCCACCAATCTCTATTCCCCAGATTGAGCCATGAGTTCTGATGATTGATGCCAGGAGTTCCGTGGATAAAGCAAATAAATAACTAGACAGGGGGCATCCTTGTCTTGTCCCTCCTGTTAATTATTTATGCATAGTCACTTTAACTCTACCCACATGTACATATTACTTCAACTACCTCAACTAGCCGGTGCCCCCGCACATTGACTCTGCACCGGTACCCCCCTGTATATATAGCCTCCCTACTGTTATTTTATTTTGCTTCTGCTCTTTTTTTCTCAACACTTTTTTTTGTTGTTGTTTATTTTTACTTTTCTTGTTAAATAGAAATGCACTGTTGGTTAAGGGCTGTAAGTAAGCATTTCACTGTAATGTCTGCACCTGTTGTATTCGGCGCATGTGGCCAATAAAATTTGATTTGATTTGATTTGATAACTTAAATGGATCTGAGATTTGTCAATTTGTTCTTATATCTGATTTGGGGGATTTATTACAAAAACTAAATCCAGGAAATAAATACCAGACCAAAATGAAACTTTTTTACGACAGCCACCAAATATGGCCATTCCACTCTATCGAACACTTTTTCAGCATCTAATGAAACTGCTACTTTTGGAACGTTTAAGTTCCCGGTATGATGGATTATATTGAAAAATTGGCAGAGATTGTCTGAACCCGGTTTGATCTGAGTGAATCAACTTTTGTTTTACCATTTCTATGCGAAAGCCAATACCTTTAGCAATGATTTTGTAATCCACATCCAAAAGTGATACTGGGCGGAAGGAACCACATGACAATGGATCCTTATCTCGCTTTTTAAGTAGGGTGATTGTAGCCAAACAGTGATTGGGAAAGTTCATTTTCCTCTAGAGCTGATGTGAGCATAAGTCCCATAGGCTTTAGTAATTATAGTTTATAGTGTCTATAAAATTCCACTGGGAATCCACCAATACCAGGAGATTTCCTATTTTGTAGATTATTGATGACCTCCACCAGTTTATCTAGGGAAATGTTTATATCCATATTAATTTTCTCTGGTTCACTTATAATTGGTAAATTGGCCTTATTAAGGAAATCTTTCTTTGAACTTTTGATATCGGTTTGATACAGTTCATGATAAAAAATATAAAAGACTGAGTTAATTTCAGAAGGATCCATTGTCAAGCCACCATCTGAGGCTTTAATGTTGTGGATGGTACATTCCTCTTTCTAGTTCTTAATTTGCCAAGCAAGCATTTCCCCACACTTTCAACTTGCTCATCATAGTGTTGTTTGGATTTCAGGGCAGCAATCTCTGCAGAATGGGTGTTTATTGTGCTATATTCAAGCTTCAAAGTTTTCAACTGTTTCTATCTAAGCTGTGTTTTCTTTCTAAGTTGTAGATTTTCTGTTCTAGTATTTCTAATTCTTTATTGGTCTTATTTTTCTTATGAGAAGAGTAAGACATGATACAACCTCTCATATAAGCTTCAAGAGCTTCCCAGACAACAGTTGGGCATACTTCATTGTCTACATTTATTTCCAAAAACATGTCTATCTGTGTGTTGAGATATGAGGTAAACTCTTTATCTCCAAGTAACATTGTGTTCATTCGCCATGTCTTTGTTATTGACATAGGAGGATTGATCTTAAACATGAAGGACATTGGGCTATGGTCTGTAATTATTCTAGGAAGGTATTCACATTCAGAGACACAGTCAGTTAAAGGAAAGTTTACAATAAAAAAGTCAATTCTTGAATATAAGTTGTGGACATGAGAGTAATAGGAGTATTCTCTTTCAGTTGGATGTTTATATCTCAACAGTTCACATAGACCCATCTCTTTGATGTTATGGTTTAATACCATTGACATATTAGGAAGAGGATATACACTGCTCAAAAAAATAAAGGGAACACTTAAACAACACAATGTAACTCCAAGTCAATCACACTTCTGTGAAATCAAACTGTCCACTTAGGAAGCAACCCTGATTGACAATACATTTCACATGCTGTTGTGCAAATGGAATAGACAACAGGTGGAAATTATAGGCAATTAGCAAGACACCCCCCAATAAAGGACTGGTTTTGCAGGTGGTGACCACAGACCACTTCTCAGTTCCTATGCTTCCTGGCTGATGTTTTGGTCACTTTTGAATGCTGGCGGTGCTTTCACTCTAGTGGTAGCATGAGACGGAGTCTACAACCCACACAAGTGGCTCAGGTAGTGCAGCTCATTCAGGATGGCACATCAATGCGAGCTGTGGCAAGAAGGTTTGCTGTGTCTGTCAGCGTAGTGTCCAGAGCATGGAGGCGCTACCAGGAGACAGGCCAGTACATCAGGAGACGTGGAGGAGGCCGTAGGAGGGCAACAACCCAGCAGCAGGACTGCTACCTCCGCCTTTGTGCAAGGAGGAGCAGGAGGAGCACTGCCAGAGCCCTGCAAAATGACCTCCAGCGGCCACAAATGTGCATGTGTCTGCTCAAACGGTCAGAAACAGACTCCATGAGGGTGGTATGAGGGCCCGACGTCCACAGGTGGGGGCTGTGCTTACAGCCCAACACCGTGCAGGACATTTGGCATTTGCCAGAGAACACCAAGATTGGCAAATTCGCCACTGGCGCCCTGTGCTCTTCACAGATGAAAGCAGGTTCACACTGAGCGCATGTGACAGACGTGACAGAGTCTGGAGACGCCGTGGAGAACGTTCTGCTGCCTGCAACATCCTCCAGCATGACCGGTTTGGCGGTGGGTCAGTCATGGTGTGGGGTGGCATTTCTTTGGAGGGCCGCATAGCCCTCCATGTGCTCGCCAGAGGTAGCCTGACTGCCATTAGGTACCGAGATGAGATCCTCAGACTCCTTGTGAGACCATATGCTGGTGCGGTTGGCCCTGGGTTCCTCCTAATGCAAGACAATGCTAGACCTCATGTGGCTGGAGTGTGTCAGCAGTTCCTGCAAGAGGAAGGCATTGATGCTATGGACTGGCCCGCCTGCTTCCCCAGACCTGAATCAATTGAGCACATCTGGGACATCATGTCTCGCTCCATCCACCAACGCCACGTTGCACCACAGACTGTCCAGGAGTTGGCGGATGCTTTAGTCCAGGTCTGGGAGGAGATCCCTCAGGAGACCATCCGCCACCTCATCAGGAGCATGCCCAGGCGTTGTAGGGAGGTCATACAGGCACGTGGAGGCCACACACACTACTGAGCCTCATTTTGACTTGTTTTAAGGACATTACATCAAAGTTGGATCAGCCTGTAGTGTGGTTTTCCACTTTAATTTTGAGGGTGACTCCAAATCCAGACCTCCATGGGTTGATACATTTGATTTCCATTGATAATTTTTGTGTGATTTTGTTGTCAGCACATTTATCTATGTAAAGAAAAAAGTATTTAATTAGATTATTTTATTCATTCAGATCTAGGATGTGTTATTATAGTGTTCCCTTTATTTTTTTGAGCAGTGTAGTTTAGCTGATGACTTGTCTAGTGTTGCATCCAGCACACAGTTAAAGTCACAACCCCATATAATATGAATGTTACATTGAGATAGTTTTAATATTCACTGAGTATACCAAACATTAGGAACACCTTCCTAATATTGAGTTGCACCCCCCGAAAGCATTCCACGAGGATGCTGGCCCATGTTGACTCCAATGCTTCCCACAGTTGTGTCAAGTTGGCTGGAAGTCCTTTGAGTTGTGGACCATTCTTGATACACACGGGAAACTTTTGAGCGTGAAAAACCCAGCAGTGTTGCAGTTCTTGACACAAACCGGTGCACCTGGCACCTACTACCACACGCCGTTCAAAGGCACTTACATGTTTTGTCTTGCTCGTTCACCCTCTGAATGGCACACATACACAATCCATGTTTCAATTGTCTCAAGGCTTAAACATCCTTCTTTATCCTGTCTCCTCCCTTTTATCTAACCTGATTGAAGTGGATTTAACAAGTGACATCAATAAGGGATCATAGCTTTTACCTGTATTCACTTGGTCAGTCTATGTCATGGAAAGAGCAGGTGTTCTTAATGTTTTGTATATTCAAATAAATTTTTATTTGTCACATGCGCTGAATACAAGAGGTGCAGACCTTACAGTGAAATGCTTACTTACAGTGTAAGGTCGTTAATGAACTTTGGTTTGTCTTCATTTGGGAAATAGCAATTCAGTAAAGTGACTTTTTCTTGTGCCAGGTTTCCTTTTACAATTAAAGGTAAACTTTCTATTGGTGATAGGTAGTGTTGCATTATATACCGAAACTTCTGTACTTTTTCGATACTAGAACATGAAAAACGGTTCGGTACTAGAATTTTTGTTACTTTCAATACTTCTGTCAAATGTGTCTCACGGATCAAGCTTGTCTATCAGTGCAGCCGACCCCTTATTATAGCGCGCATCGCGCCTGCTCCACTTACTCATTGCTAGCCTGCACTGGGAGTCTGGGCTGCATCATGTTAGCGCCCCACTCATGCTGCACAGAAGTTAACACACTGTTAATTACTGTCTGCAAAACAATGTCCTGGCTATAACACTTTACAATGGAAAAAGATATGGGTAGCTTCCAGCTTTGTAGGCTAACTTTCCTTGCTAGCTGACAGCTAAAGCTAACATTAATTCACTACCCTAGTACTTTACTTATGATAACCATAATGCAAACCATAATGCAAAATCTGTTGATTTCAAAGCTGATTGCCACCAAAACCTTTATTCATTCACTTATTCAGTCTCTCTCACATCTCTCCCAAGGAAAAGGCTATAAGGACACGCATGATGCCCAAAACGATATTTCATTTCAGAATTTATCAAAATTAGGTTACGGTTAGGGTAAGGGTTAGGGTCAAGTTTAAGGGTTTGGTTAAGGTTAGGGTTAAGGTAAGGGTCCGTTTTAGGTTTTTGCTAGTCAGCTGTGTACTTATAGTCTTTCCCCTCTCCCAAAGATTATGGTGAATAAAGTCATTACTGGTGAAAGAGACATCACACATTTTTAAAAAAAAAATAAGCTACTTCTATGCAAATGTTGTTGATGAGTACAATAAAATAACTCCCAAATGGAAGGGAAACAGATTGTTTGTCATCTGTAGCCCAATGTAATGAGAGGTCCCCTGTAGCTCAGTTTGTAGATTATGGCGCTTGCAACGCCAGGGTTGTGGGTTTGTTTCCCACGGGGGCCAGTATGAAAATGTATGCTCTCACTAAACTGTAAGTCGCTCTGGATAAGAGTGTCTGCTAAATGACTAAAATGTAAAAATGAAATAAACCAGAACAAGCTCAATAACCCAACACAATCCTATTGCATATGCATTCACCTGTATTTTGGATAGGCCTAAAATATTTATTCAGTTTATCAATAGAGATTTACCATTCAAATAGATGTAGTTTATGTTGGTAAAAACAATGTCAAATGGATTGTTTGATTATATCATTAATTAATTAATGCATACATGGCTGTCTGAAAAATGTTGAGGTAAAAAAAATCAAAATGTAATGATATTGAACTAAAAAAAAACAACAACGATTGAACAGAGCAGTAGCTGAGTTTATCTGTCTGGATCAAGTGCCATTCTGTAGCTTTGACCAATATGCCTTCTTTTTTTGCTGTGGTATCGTTTTGGTATCATTTTGGTATCGAGTATCGTGATGGTATCGAGTATTTTGATATACTAAACCTGGTATCGAAGTCAACATTCTGGTATCGTGACAGCACTAGTGATAGGGGAGTTTCTTGTAAATAACAGATGTTGGCGTTATTCTTTTTCAAAAAAGAAAATACCTTAATTATTTTGGCTGGCTGCACAATACCATTTACATTCTATGTCACACATGTTAATGTATTTATATCTTAATGGTTATCCACAACACGTGATATTGGGATTGGTCTTTAGTAGGGCTGTCAAACCATTAATCGCATGATTTTCTGTAGTTAATCGCATTTCATCATAATTTTTTTTTTTGCTAGAATTTGGCCCTAAAGAAAGATTTTTCCATTTGAAGTTTAACACTTCTGCGCACACACGCACACACACACACACACACACACACACACACACACACACACACACGCACACGCACACGCATTCACGCTTCAGGCATTCTAAATCAGGGGTCTCCAACCTTTTCTAGCATGAGAGCTACTTTTAAAAAATGAAACATGACGCGAGCTACTCATTTTTTTCTACTTTTCAAATAGACACATTCTTCTCCTCTCCCCTACAACTCTTCCCCGGGTCTTTAGTGTACAAGAGAAAGTAGTGCACTATGTTTTCTGTCAATACACCTGGTAAACTAATGGTTATTAAAAAACTCTAAGTGGGGCCTTATAAAAGCAGAGATTTTTTCTCCCAAATTATGTTTAATATTTTCCCAAATTAGGTTTTTTCAGTTTTATTTTTCCAGGTTTTAGAAAGAAAAAAAAATGTCACACTCAAAATTACAATTGTTCATAGAGAAACAATGAAATTGGATGTTCTGAGTCCATGTCAATGCTTAAATCACATCAGAATACTTTGTTTTTGGTCTGGAAGAAAACTAACACATTTTGTTTTTTGAGTGTAATCCCCCTTAATTGCATATCTAGCGAGTGAGTAATGTGCCGTCTAATGTGCCGGTCTAGCGATGGTTCTGTACTGCTGCTACTCATTTCAAGTTTGCAAATAACATATTATATACTTCTGCCAGGTAAGCCTACTTTGCAGTTAACATTTCATTGACAAGGTTTTGGGGAAAGTATTTCTGTTAACCCACAAGACGGTTATCACATCAACTGGCTACACATTGAGTGATAGACAAACGCGCGCACCACACAGACAGACAGGGTCAATATTGCTGGAAATTGTTTGGCAGATATTATGTTAGGTTTGGCTTTTTAAGCAAATAGTGGCTTACCAGGGGTGGGATAATGTCAATGTCTAGTTGATTAGATAGTAGCTGGGAGCTTGTGGTGTCTGGTACTTGTGATATTTGTTTATGACAGTTTGCAGTAGAATACATGAAAATTGCATGTACTTTCAGAGTTGTTTGGCGAGCTACTCATAGATGGGCTGTGAGCTACTGGTAGCTCGTGATCGACCTGTTGGAGACCCCTGTTCTAAATGATGTTCCTCCAATTTCTGGTTGGAGGGTTGACTGTAGGAAAAAAATAACTGCCTCGACAGTGCATTCAGAAAGTATTCACACCCCTTGACCTTTTCCACATTTTGTTGTGTTACAAATTGGGATTAAAATGGATTTGTCTTTTTTTATTTTTTTTAAACTACAGATTATTTTTTTTATTTTTTTAAGATGAATGAAAAATACAACACTATTATATCTTGATTAGATGAGTATTCAACCCCCTGAGTCAATACATGTTCAAATCACCTTTTTGCTTAAGTCTCTAAGAGCTTTACAAACCTGGATTGTACAATATTTGCAATATATATATATTTTTTTACTTTTCAAGCTCTGTCAAGTTTGTTGTTGATCCTTGCTAGACAGTCAAGTCGTGCCATAGACTTTTCAAGCCAATTTAAGTCAAAAATGTAACTAGGCCACTCAGGAACATTCAATGTAGTCTTGGTAAGCAACTCCAGTGTATATTTAGCATTGGGTTTTAGGTTATTTTCCTGCTGAAAGGTGAATTTGTCTCCCAGTGTCTGTTGGAAAGCAGACTGAACCAGGTTTTCCTCAAGGATTTCGCCTGTGCTTAGCTCCATTCCGTTTCTTTTTTAATCCTGAAAAACTCCCCAGTCCTTGCCAATGACGAGCATATTCATAACATGATGCAGCTACCACCATGCTTGAAAATATTAAGAGTGGTGCTTAGTGATGAATTTGCCACAAATATAATGCTTTGTATTCAGGACAAAAAGTTAATGTCTTTGCCACATTTTTTGCAGTATTACTTTAGTGTCTTATTGCAAACAGGATGCATGTTTTGGAGAAAAAAAAATTCTCTACAGGCTTCCTTCTTTTTACTCTGTCATTTAGGTTAGTATTGTGGAGTAACTACAATGTTGTTGATCCAACCTCAGTTTTCTCCTATCACAGCCATTAAACTCTAGTCCTCCTCTGTTCCTCTGGTGATGTAGAGGCTAACCCAGGCCCTGCAGCCCTCAGTATCACTCCTACTCCCCAGGCGCTATCATTTGATGACTTCTGTAATCGCAAAAGTCTTGGTTTCTTGGTTTCTTGCACATAAATATCAGAAGTCTACTTCCTAAGTTTGAGTTATTCACTGCGTTAGCACACTCTGCCAACCCTGATGTTCTAGCAGTGTCTGAATCCTGGCTCAGGAAGGCCACCAAAAATTCTGAAATTTCCATCCCCAACTATAACATTTTCCGTCTAGATAGAACTGCCAAAGGGGGTGAAGTTGCAATCTACTGTAGAGATAGCCTGCAGAGCTCTATCATACTATCCAGGTCTGTGCCCAAACAGTTTGAGCTTCTACTTCTAAAAATCCACCTTTCCAGAAATAAGTCTCTCACTGTTGCCGCTTGCTACAGACCCCCTCAGCCCCCAGCTGTGCCCTGGACACCATATGTGAATTGATTGCCCCCATTTATCCTCAGAGTTTGTACTGCTTGGTGACCTAAATTGGGATATGCTTAATACCCCAGCCATCCTACAATCCAAGCTAGATGCCCTCAACCTCACGCAAATTATCAACGAACCTACCAGGTACAACCCTAAATCCGTAAACATGGGTACCCTCATAGATATCATCCTGACTAACATACCCTCTAAATACACCTCAGCTGTCTTCAACCAGGATCTCAGCGATCACTGCCTTATTGCCTGCGTCCGTAACGGGTCCGCGGTCAAACGACCACCCCCTCATCACTGTCAAACGCTCCCTAAAACACTTTAGCGAGGAGGCCTTCCTAATTGACCTGGCCCAGGTATCCTGGATGGATATAGATCTCATTCCGTCAGTAGAGGATGCCTGGTTGTTCCTTAAAAGTAATTTCCTCTCAATCTTAAATAAACATGCCCCATTCAAAAATACAGAACTAAGAACCGATATAGCCCCTGGTTCTCCTCAGACTTGACTGCCCTTGACCAGCACAAAAACATCATGTGGCGTACAGCATTAGCATCAAATAGCCCCCGCGATATGCAACTTTTCAGGGAAGTTAGGAACCAATATACACAAGCAGTCAGGAAAGCAAAGGCCAACTTTTTCAAACAGAAATTTGCATCCTGTAGCACTAACTCCAAAAAGTTTTGGGACACTGTAAAGTCCATGGAGAATAAGAGCACTTCCTCCCAGCTGCCCACTGCACTGAGGCTAGGAAACACTATCACCACCGATAAATCTACAATAATCGAGAATTTCAACAAGCATTTTGCTACAGCTGGCCATGCTTTCCATCTGGCTACCACTAACCCGGCCACCAACTCTGCACCCTCTGCTGCAACTTGCCCATGCCCCCCCGCTTCTCCTTCACACAAATTCAGACAGCTGATGTTTTGAAAGCGCTGCAAAATCTGGACCCCTACAAATCAGCTGGGCTAGACAATCTGGACCCTTTCTTTCTAAAACTAGCCGCCGAAATTGTCGCTACCCCTATTACTAGTCTGTTCAACCTCTCTTTCATAACGTCTGAGATCCCCAGAGATTGGAAAGCTGCCGCGGTCATCCCCCTCTTCAAAGGGGGTGACACTCTAGATCCAAATTGCTACAGATAGCTGTCTAGCTACGTCAGTACAGGGCTAAATTACAGAGGCCGGCCTTAGCTACGCTAACTTGTTATGTTAGCTAGCTACAGTAGCTAACTAAATTAGGTAGCTAGAGTAATGTCAACAATCTAGCTTGATTTATATTCGTTTGCTAATATCTGATCAGACACATTCAGCATGCTATAATGTAACATAAATCAAGTGTATTATTTTGCCATTGACTCGAAAAGCAGAGGTTGTGAAATATGAACACGAGACTCACATCCTTTTGAAAATATAGATTGCTATTATTTTCTGTGCATATCATGAAAGAAGTCCCAATTTAACACCCTACGCCTGTTCCCTATTAGGTGTAGAATACGCCCAGGAGTAGCTCATAGAAAGGCTTACTCCCAGGTGGTGCAACACGTAGAGTTATGACCCACTTACGACCATTTTGCAAAACAATACGAATATAGAAACATGAAGCTGATGTGAAAACATTCCATTCAATAGGGTGAATTAGTGTCACAATATTGATGCATAGAGATAAGCATCACGTACGTGAATCATAAGGTAATGCATTGCATTCAATGGGGGGAAGATTGGTGTCACAATATTGATGCCTAGAGATAAGGGTCAGATACATGATGCCTAAGTGAATACATTGCATTCAATAAGATTGACGCATAGGTATGCATCAAGTCGTTGACACATAAGTCAATTGCATTCATGTCTGTCGGTTTTCTCTCACTCTCTCTATTCCCCTTTCCCTCTCTCCTCTCTCTCTTTCTGTCTCCCTCCCTCCCTCCTCTCTACCTCTCTTTTCCTCCCTCTGTCTCTCTCTCTCTACCTCCTCTTTATCCTCTCCTTCTCTTCTCCCTCTCTCTTCTTTCACCCCCTCCACCCTCTCCCCCCTCTCTCTCACTCCTTCTCTCTCTCTCTTAGGGAGAGAGAGAGAGAGAGAGAGAGAGAGAGAGAGAGAGAGAGAGAGAGAGAGAGAGAGAGAGAGAGACGCAAAGCGAGGGAGAGAGAAGGAGGGAGGGAGCAATAGAGAGAGAGGGATTAGAGAATAGCGAGAGAGCACGAGAGAGAGACAGAGAGAGAGAGAGAGAGAGAGAGAGAGAGAGAGAGAGAGAGAGAGAGAGAGAGAGAGAGAGAGAGAGAGAGAGAGAGAGAAAACCAACAGACATTAATGCAATTGACTTATGTGTCAACTACTTGATCCATATCTTTGCATCAATCTCATTGAATGCAATGTATTCACTTTCGCGTCATGTCTCTGATGCTTATCTCTTGGCATCAATATTGTGACACTAATCTTCCCCCCGTTGAATGCAATGTATTAACTTAAGCATCATGTCTGTGAAGCTTATCTCTAGGCATCAATATTGGGACACTAATCTTTCCCCCATTGAATGCAATGCATTCACATAGGCATCATGTATCTAGAAGTGTATATTTTTGCAAAAACGTACCAGATTGATGCTTTTCAATTATATACTGTAATGTTGTATTTGATCATGTTCAATTATATCTGCTAATTTCATATCTGATGTAACCCCTTTAAAAATATATATATAATGATACTTACATTTACATTACATTTGAGTCATTTAGCAGACGCTCTTATCCAGAGCGACTTACAGTTAGTGAGTGCATACATTATTTTAGGCAATCGAACCCACAACCCTGGCGTTGCAAACGCCATGCTCTACCAACTGAGCTACATCCCTGCCGGCCATTCCCTCCCCTACCCTGGACGACGCTGGGCCAATTGTGCGCCGCCCCATGGGTCTCCCTCTAGGCTAGAAGCTAAAATAAACCTTTAATTTATACATAGGACCAATTTATGATGATCTGTTTCAAGCATTTTCTTTGCTTCCTTGTTATTCTTTCAGATCACAGTGTAGCCATGTCCCTCAGTCCCTTGTCATTCATCCCCTTATAAGATTGAGGGAGCCACCATAACGGGCTGGCCAAACATAGATCCAGCTCAAGCCTTTTCATTTATTACATTGATTACATGCTGTCATTACATTCACTTGGATTTTCTGGTAAGCCACCCCACCTCTTATTCCAGATCTAGATAAAGATCACGTAGGTGCCGTTCTAGGTTGAACGTAGTCAACGATATACAGTAGGCTTTGTTGTTTTATTTTATTTTATTGAACAGCGTCTAAACTGTGTGGCTGTGTGAGACCTAAATCTTGCATCTCGCTCATCTCAATATCTGCGTTGCTGCTTGTGGCAGAATTATACAACTGCATAATTATATGATTGAACCTCAAAATATTTTCTTTCAATAACTAATTGTGGCTCCTTGTTAGACGTTGGTATCGACTAAAGTGAGTTCAGAGACACTACTAACATACATTTGCACTGTCTAAGCAGATGAAGAAAATATCTGAACTGATATGACTGAACTGGGCAACGCGTGGAGGCTGAAACTGGGTTAACCCTGTAAAGAAAACCGCGGATGAACAAAAATACATAATTACGGGGCTTATTGAATGATTAAACGGGATGGAAGACTTCTGTCACCGTTCAAATCTTAATTTAGAAAATTTCCCGGAAAGCTGTGGAACAAATGGAATGGAAGAATTCCTGGAAAAGTTAATACCACAACTATTTGGACAGGAGAACTTCACACGGGCTCTCATAAACCAACGAGCACATCGAACAAGTGGCCTAAGAGGGGACCTGAGCAGCAAACCAAGGGGCATCATCGCAGAGTTCCTTAACTATAGGGACAAAGATTTGTTCTACGACTGGCCATCCAAGCCAAAAAGTCAGGATTCCGACCTTTGATGTATGAGGGCCATCGGATCTACATCAACGCCAACATGAGCAGAGACCTCTACATGAAACGTACCTACAGATTGTACACCAGATAATGTGATATAAACTAAGATTTTTGGTATCTATTACTGGGTGTTACAGGTTTAGCTATACAAAACATCGCCATTCAACTAACCTGGAATTGGCAATACTATCTTTGTTCTCGTTTCGGCCAAACATGTATCTTCTAAAATGTTTGTGTCCAGTTGCAGGTGGTTCGTTTGAATTTAGAAAATGCTCTGTTATTAAAATAAATAAAAATGTTGCTCCATGAAGTAATCCAACAATGTGTATGCCGACATCTTGTCTATTTCAAATCTTCTCTCATTGATCAAGACAGGTCCCACTGGGCAAAAACTGGTTGAATCAACATTTTTCCCATGTCATTTCAACATAGAAATTCAATGTGATGAAGTTGAATCAACGTAGAAAACTGAAAAAAGTAATCAACATAAGGGAATTTCGTATTTTTCTCAATCAACTTTTTACCTAAATCCACATTTTTTGTTGAATTCACGTTGGTTGACAACTCAACCAAATGTAAATCAAAACTAGATGTTGAACTGACGTCTGTGCCCAGTGGGGTGAGTGTAATCATGACATGTGGACCCAGCTGTCTCAATCAATGAGAGAAGATTTGAAATAGACAAGATGGCGGCGTACTCATTGTTGGATTACTTCATGGAGCAAAACATTTATTTATTTGAATAAAGCATTTTCTAAATTCAAACGAACCACCTGCAACTGGACACAGACATTTTAAAATATACATGTTTGGCCGAATCGAGAACAAAGATAGTATCGCCAATACCAGGTTAGTTTAAAAAATCTATTGCAACGTTTTGTGTAGGCAAACCTGTAACGTCCAGTAATGGATACCAAAAATCTTTGGTTATATCATATTATTTGGTGTACAATCTGTAGGTACATGAAACGCAGAGAATTTGACCCCATAAAGAAAAAGCTATGTGAAAAACGAATCCCGTTCTCTCTGGTGTAACCTGCATAACTACGGGTTAAATGAAAGGAAAGAGACATCACTCTGAAATCAGCAAAATAAGCTACCCGATTCCTGTATAACCTGGAAAAGGAGAACGGTGGAAATGGCAATGAAAAAACTCTATAGACTACAGGACAGCTTCTCAACAGACGCGGTGTTTAGGCAACTGAAATTAGGTGAATGATGGAATGTTGCACCCCACCACATCAAAGACACCGAAGAGAAAGGTACTGTATGTGTTGTTAATGCCTTCACTCACACGCCTATTGAAAAGACAATCACAGCACCACTCAGGTGATGAATAATGAATAACACTTTAATTACTATTGGCTATGCAGCCTAAATGACAACCCATTAATTGGTAGGCTATAGATACAGTTGAAGTCGGAAGTTTACATACACTTAGGTTGGAGTCATTAAAACTCGTTTTTCAACCACTCCACAAATTTCTTGTTAACAAACTATAGTTTTGGCAAGTCGGTTTGGACATCTACTTTGTGCATGACACAAGTAATTTTTCCAACAATTGTTTACAGACAGATTATTTCACTTATAATTCACTGTATCACAATTCCAGTGGGTCAGAAGTTTACATACACTAAGTTGACTGTGCCTTTAAACAGCTTGGAAAATTCCAGAAAATTATGTCATGGCTTTAGAAGCTTCTGATAGGCTAATTGACATCATTTGAGTCAAATGGAGGTGTACCTGTGGATGTATTTCAAGGCCTACCTTCAAACTCAGTACCTCTTTGCTTGACGTCATTGGAAATTCTAAAGAAATTAGCCAAGACCTCCGAAATAAATTGTAGACCTCCACAAGTCTGCTTCATCCTTGGGAGCAATTTCCAAATGCCTGAAGGTACCATGTTCATCTGTACAAACAATAGTATGCAAGTATAAACACCATGGGACCACGCAGCCGTCATACTGCTCAGGAAGGAGACGTGTTCTGTCTCCTAGAGATGAACGTACCTTGGTGCGAAAAGTGCAAATCAATCCCAGAACAGCAGCAAAGGACCTTGTGAAGATGCTGTAGGAAATGGGTACAAAAGTATCTATTTCCACAGTAAAACGAATCCTATATCGACATAACCTGAAAGGCTGCTCAGCAAGGAAGAAGCCACTGCTCCAAAACTGCCATAAAAAAGCCAGACTACGGTTTGCAACTGCACATGGGGACAAAGCTCTTACTTTTTGGAGAAATGTCCTCTGGTCTGATGAAACAAAAATAGAACTGTTTGGCCATAATGACCATCATTATGTTTGGAGGGAAAAGGGGGATGCTTGCAAGCCGAAGAACACCATCCCAACCGTGAAGCACGGGGGTGGCAGCATCATGCTGTGGGGGTGGTTCGCTGCAGGAGGGACTGGTGCACTTCACAAAATAGATGTCATCATGAAGAAGGAAAATGATGTGGATATATTTTGAAGCAACATCTCAATACATCTGTCAGGAAGTTAAAGCTTGGTTGCAAATGTGTCTTCCAAATGGACAATGACCCCAAGCATACTTCCAAAGTTGTGGCAAAATGGCTTAAGGACAACAAAGTAAAGGTATTGGAGTGGCCATCACAAAGCCCTGACCTCAATCCTATAGAACATTTGTGGGCAGAACTGAAAAAGCGTGTGCGAGCAAGGAGGCCAACAAACCTGACTCAGTTACACCAGCTCTGTCAAGAGGAATGGGCCAAAATTCACCCAATTTATTGTAGGAAGCTTGTGGAAGGCTACCCGAAATGTTTGACCCAAGTTAAACAATTTAAAGGCAATGCTACCAAAAACGAATTGAGTGTATGTAAACTTCTGACCCACTGGGAATGTGATGAAAGAAATAAAAGCTGAAATAAATAATTCTCTCTACTATTATTCTGACATTTCACATTCTTAAAATAAAGTGGTGATCCTAACTGACCTTAGACAGGGAATTGTTACTAGGATTAAATGTCAGGAATTGTGAAAAACTGAGTTTAAATGTATTTGGCTAAGGTGTGTGTATGACTTCAACTATATGATCTATCCGTTTAGGTAACAAACTGACAAGTGAACAAGACAACATGCTGATTGCAATGCTCTAGTGTCACGATCGTTGAAGGGAGTGGACCAATGCGCAGCGTGATAAGTGAACATACTTTATTAGATTCACCACACGAAACAAAAACAACAAAACGATAACGTGAAGTCCTTGGTTACATACACAAACCAACACGGAACAAGATCCCACAATCACACATGCCCAAACGGCTGCCTAAGTATGGTTCCCAATCAGAGACAACAAGCAACAGCTGATTCTCGTTGCCTCTGATTGAGAACCACCCCGGCCAACACAGAAACACATTAACTAGATAATGAACATAGAACACAAACACATAGAATCTACACACCCTGGCTCAACATATAAGAGTCCCAGAGCCAGGGCGTGACATCTAGAGCCAGGGTTTCTCAAACTCGGTCCTGTTGGACAATTATATTGAAATTAATTAGTTAACCCTCGAACAGCTATACCTCGAGGGACCCCCCTTCAAGCTAATGAGCAGTCATTCTGACTGCAACAGTGTAATTAACGCATTTCATGTATTCTATCGCAAAAATAATCATTTGGTTGTGTTCATGAAGGTCTTAGGTAACATTAGAATACATTTTATTTTCTTCTTCAAATAACACAATAGCGTTTTCATTACTTTATGTTACTGTAGGCTACATGTAAAAACAAAAAGCCACTAAAATCACCGACATTCAAGTGTTCAATACATTTTATTAGTGGAGTGCCTTTGTTACAACTATGAAATAGAAAGCATCTGTGTTGGAACGCGTGACCCTCTCCTATACCCAAAATAATAATTAAAACAAAGTGGATAGCAGAGAACATGTCGACCGTTTACCCTCACTTCTTGGACAGAGCAGAGCCTTAGAAATGCAGTTTTAGAAACTGTTCTTCCTACTGTAAGCATTGAATGGCAATGCGGGAATTTTGATAGAGCACAGGGCTGCGGGCCAGAAGGTTGTGGGTTCGCAGACCACTGTGGACAAGAGTAGGGGTGGAAAGATCTCCTTTGTAGTAAAAGCATTGCATGAATCAATCTATCATCGTATTTACAGGCCAGAGAAAAAATTGCCTTTTATAAACATTTAATTACATTCTATGTAATTTTACATATTAACAGAATCTTTTTTTATAACATTTACATAATTTAGCAGACGCTCTTATCCAGAGTGACTTACAAATTGGTGCATTCAACTTATGATAGCCAGTGGGACAACCACTTTTTTTTTTATGGGGGAGGGGGTTGGGGGTAGAAGGATTACTATATACTATTCCAGGTATTCCTTAAAGAGGAATTACCACACAAATTACCAAACCTACAGGTTAAGAATGGACAGAGAGATAGGCCTATGTGTTCATCTTATCATATTTCTCCAATGCCAAATCAGTGTGTCTTGTTTGCAACAAAACTGTCTGTGTTTAAACATCTTCTATTGTACAGGAAGTTAATAGCTTAATCAATTGATAGTGACAGAATTAGATTACTTCCCAAGCAAAGTCAGCTTCTGAATGTCAAGGAAACTAAACAATGATATCCCCATATGCATCGGAGTCACGTCTTTCCCGGGTATTTTACAGCTTGATTCTAGCATAAAGCATCACGGACCAAAGCGCTATTACAGATCACTTCATATAAACAAATCCATTTTAATTTTCTTAAAAATCTTAAACTAACAAGGGGTAGGCATGTCCGTTTTGCCATTTTCTCTAATAAAAGCAAGGCCTATGGCATACCCTCTCATAACCCCTTATTTCGAGTCTTGGTTTTAACTTAACAGCCCTTCACTGACACGGAGGTAGGCTATTTAAAGAGTGCATGATGGGTGGAGGAATTGACCAACAAATCTATGGATACAGCAGCCTATAGGCTAATTTCGTCTCTCAAACGGGTAGGCCTACCTGTTATTTCTTAAATAAGAAGAAATAGGCTCCAACACAAAGCCCTATTTTTGTTAGTAAAGTCTAATTAAAATGAAGACGGTTTTAATTAATTATGCCTACTTGAATATGCCTACTTTCAGCACCATGAGCTGTCCATTTCCGATTGATTGTGCCCCGGCTGCTGCTTCAAGTTTCAGCACCACAATGTAAGTTAGTCAAATCTGTCTTATTGTGAGGTCAGTAACTCTGATAAATATATCATGGGCAAGAAACATATTGTGTTTAATAAAATCTATTGTAGTAGTAGCAAGCTATCAAAGTTGACCTCCGGTACTCCATCTCAACTGTGCACTCTCCTTTTCAAACTGAACAGAACATAGGCTATAGGCTAGTCTGCGCGCAAGATAGTATATTCTTTGGACTAGGCCTAATCAAAAAATAAATAATCGGAAGGAGCTTTTGACTCTCCTCCTGAACTGCCACTGTAGCCCTTCACAGCACAGCCATTGGTTAAGCAGCACACAAAAAAAGTTTTTAATCAGTAAGAGCAGAGCAGGCCGGGGCTCAGGGTTGGAGTGTCCATTGCAGTGTGTAATGCAGCCTAGTTTTATTTACACCTTCCCAACAGCTATCTTAGAAATATAACTTTGCTCTGTGCTTCTCCGAGCATGCACTTCGTAGCCTATATCCTATAGGCTATGGATCATTTGCTTGAGACCACACTAAATAGTCTATAGGTGCACTTGATATTGGGCTCCCGAGTGGCGCAGCGGTCTAAGGCACTGCATCTCAGTGCTTGAGGCGTCACTACAGATTAGATTCCAGGCTGTATCACAACCGGCCGTGATTGGGAGTCCCATAGGGCGGCACACAATTGGCCTAGCGTCGTCCGGGTTTGGCCAGTGTAAGCCGTCATTGTAAATAAGAATTTGTTCTTAACTGACTTGCCTAGTTAAATAAAGGTAAAATAAAATATATATATATTGCGCGCCCAAAAGAGAAGCAGAGATGAGGGGCGGCATCAGGCACACATGGATATAGCCTAATAAGTAACTAATTCTAAAACACTATTATTGACATTTCATCAATTACAAATTACATGACCCTCCCCTGGTCTAGATTTTAAAAAATACTAAACCCTCCCCTTGACTGAAATTGAAAAAACAGACAATGAATATTCCTTTGAGCATGGTGAAGTTTTGAATTACACTTTGGATGGTGTATCAATACACCCAGTCTCTACAAAGATACAGGCGTCCTTCCTAACTCTGTTGCTGGAGAGGAAGGAAACCACTCAGGGATTTCACCATGAGGCCCATGGTGTTTTTTTATTTTATTTTTTTATATATATTTTTTTATTTCACCTTTATTTAACCAGGTAAGCCAGTTGAGAACAGGTTCTCATTTACAACTGCGACCTGGCCAAGATAAAGCAAAGTAGTGCAATAAAAAACAACACAGAGTTACATATGGGGTAAAAAACATAAAGTCAGAAATACAACAGAAAATATATATACAGTGTGTGCAAATGTAGCAAGTTATGGAGGTAAGGCAATAAATAGGCTATAGTGCAGAATAATTACAATAGTATTAACACTGGAATGCTAGATGTGCAAGAGATTATGTGCAAATAGAGATACTGGGGTGCAAAAGAGCAAAATAAATAACAATATAGGGATGAGGTAGTTGGGTGGGCTAATTTCAGATGGGCTGTGTACAGGTGCAGTGATCGGTAAGGTGCTCTGACAACTGATGCTTAAAGTTATTGAGGGAGATAAGAGTCTCCAGCTTCAGAGATTTTTGCAATTCGTTCCAGTCATTGGCAGCAGAGAACTGGAAGGAATGGCGGCCAAAGGAGGTGTTGGCTTTGGGAATGACCAGTGAGATATACCTGCTGGAGCGCAGACTACGGGTGGGTGCTGCTATGGTGACCAATGAGCTAAGATAAGGCGGGGATTTGCCTAGCAGTGATTTATAGATGGCCTGGAGCCAGTGGGTTTGGCTGACGAACATGTAGTGAGGACCAGCCAACAAGAGCGTACAGGTCACAGTGGTGGGTAGTGTATGGGGCTTTGGAGACAAAACGGATGGCACTGTGATAGACTACATCCAATTTGCTGAGTAGAGTGTTGGAGGCTATTTTGTAAATGACATCGCCGAAGTCAAGGATCAGTAGGATAGTCAGTTTTACGAGGGCATGTTTGGCAGCATGAGTGAAGGAGGCTTTGTTGCGAAATAGGAAGCCGATTCTAGATTTAACTTTGGATTGGAGATTCTTTATGTGAGTCTGGAAGTTTAGTTTACAGTCTAACCAGACACCTAGGTATTTGTAGTTGTCCACATACTCTAGGTCAGACCCGTCGAGAGTGGTGATTCTAGTCGGGTGGGCGGGTGCCAGCAGCGTTCGATTGAAAAGCATGCATTTAGTTTTACTAGTGTTTAAGAGCAGTTGGAGGCTACTGAAGGATTGTTGTATGGCATTGAAGCTCGTTTGGAGGTTTGTTAACACAGTGTCCAATGAAGGGCCAGATGTATACAAAATGGTGTCGTCTGCGTAGAGGTGGATCTGAGAGTCACCAGCAGCAAGAGCGACATCATTGATATACACGGAGAAAAGTGTCGGCCCAAGAATTGAACCCTGTGGCACCCCCATAGAGACTGCCATAGGTCCAGACAACAGGCCCTCCGATTTGACACACTGAACTCTATCTGAGAAGTAGTTGGTGAACCAGGCGAGGCAGTCATTTGAGAAACCAAGGCTATTTAGTCTGCCAATAAGAATGCGGTGGTTGACAGAGTCGAAAGCCTTGGCCAGGTCGATGAAGACGGCTGCACAGTACTGTCTATTATCAATCGCGGTTATAATATCGTTTAGGACCTTGAGCGTGGCTGAAGTGCACCCGTGACCAGCTCGGAAACCGGATTGCATAGCGGAGAAGGTACGGTGGTATTCGAAATGGTCGATGATCTGTTTGTTAACTTGGCTTTCGAATACTTTCGAAAGGCAGGGCAACCACTTATTTGCCCAGCCAGATATCAAATAACCAAATATACAGATGGAGATTCAATGAAACAAAAACAAAACTGTTGGATGACATTGGTAGTTTCAGAAAGCAACAATGATAAATGCCTTCAATGGCATTAGCCTACTTCATTATAATATTTTCGCCATTCAGTGATATTAATTCCCACAGTAATTACTGATTGATCCATCCAGCTGTGGTTAAGAAAACGTGCATGCATAGTGGTGGGCTTTGCGAAGTGATGGGACATACCTCGTAAAGTTTAGAACTGCCACAAGGATGGTAACAACCTAGTAATGGGCGCTGCCTAGAAACCATCATTATGAAGCATCACATCTCATGAACGCGCGTTGCTTATGTCGGACTTAGCTACGACTAGTCTTACTTTTGGTTGGTGCAACAGGTGTAAATTCTGATCCCAAAGTCGGACATAGCTACGCCCAACCTAGCATTTAAGACCAACTTGTTTACGCCCAACTGGTGCAACCGGCTCCAACTGTCTAGCAGTAGGTATTTCCCAGTTGGCATGGAGACCGAGAGGTTGGTCACTTACACATCAAAGCGGAGATTCTGCTTCTCTTCAAAGAAGAAGTCCAGGAAAAACTTCCGCACAAAGTTTGGATTCAGCGTGTTGTCAATCATCTCTGTTCTGCCAAACTAAAACAGCAGCCAGGGAAAGAAAATACAGAGGTGACAGAGTGATGCTACATGTAACAGAACCTCACATTTCTGTTTAATCCACCAGAAAAGACAGAACAAATATTACAACAAATATTATGTTTAAACTCAAATATACTAATTGATTATATATTTTTTTACTGTATAATCTTTGTAAATGATCTGATAAAAAGGACTGCTGGAGTTATGTCACACATGCAGCTAACAAAAATATATGGAAATGTCTGCTCTATCCAAAATTACAACTAACTAATTGCAGCATTACCGCAAAAATGTAGGAGGCAAGTGGAAGTGGGAGAAGCTAATGAACTTGTCTGTCGGTCCTACATTAAAGACCAAAATTGGTTAAAGAAAATTGTGATAAATAAAAAAGTATACCAGTTTCATTTAAGGACCAACAAATTTACTGCTGCGCCATACAGTTTTAAAAATTGTTGGAAAGAGATGTTTTATGTACCGATTCCATGGCACAGGGTTTATGAACTGATACACAAAACAACGCCGGATTCAAAACTTTGAGTTTTTCAATGTAAATGATTATACAACATTTGTGCAACCAATAGGATGTGTATGGGGGATTTTGCTGCGAAGAGACAGAATCATTACTAGATCACTTGTTTTGGTACTGCCCATATGTAGCTTGTTTTTGGTCGCAGGTTCAGGAATGGCTGAAGAATTGCAACATTTACCTGGAGCTAACTCTGCAAATAGCACTGCTGGGTGACTTGAAAATCCATAGTCAATCGATCAATAATATTATAATACTCTTAGTAAAAATTTTCATCTTTAATTTACAAACTGTAGAAACTATGAGAATAGAAAGGTTCAGAACTTTTGTGAAACATTACAGCACAGTTGAAAAATATATGGCAATTAGAAATCAAAACAGGATGGTTTTTAGAGATAGATGGGAGGGGTAGAGGGTAGCTGAAGGATGGGACTAAAAACAAATAAAAAAAGATAACTAATGTAAAATATACTGTGTCCGAAAAATGTATATAGTACGTATAAGCTGGAAGTAGAAGCCTAATTATTGTTGTCCATTATTTTACTTAAATTAGGGGAGGGGTGATAGGGTTAGTGGAAAATAATAAAGAACTATATGGGGGATTGGAAATTATGCAGACAATTACATTGGTAGAACCCACAATCTATCTGCAATATTAAAGATGATCTAACCCCTATTTGTTTAAATAAAAAATAATTACAGAACCTACATCAAAACATAATCTCCATGATAGATATCAGGATGACCCATATGATAATCAATGACACAATGTCACTGTAAATCTAAGCATATGAACGTTTAACATCACTAGCAATAACCGTATATGTTAACTTCAACATTGTGATCAACACAAAAACAATGATCAGCAAAGCCACAGTAATCTAAATGGGATCAATAGCACAGTGCCACACCCATTCCCATTACAGCCTGTGATGTGATCTACATCTTCAGTGAGTCAGAATCACCACTATGTTTAAACAAGGGGAGTGTTATGTTCTAATGGCTGGCTCCCCAGACAGACCAGAACCAAAGGAAAAGAGAGTGTCTCAGTGATTCTGAACTTGTCTCAGCCGGCCGGGCCAGGGCTGTGGCACTATATGTATCTGCCTGGCAATCAGACGCTAATCCCCATTGGGCAGAGGGCCTGGCTGGTATGCTCCGACAGCACAGAGTAGTAATAAGCTATTGATCCCTGCACTGCCTCAATACCAGGCTCATGTCCTTACCACCCAGCGCACATAATCCCAGCTATCAACTCTGTCCCTCCCAATCCATTATCAGGCCTGGGAGGGTCGTTTATTGGAACCCTACCGGCCTACCTGGCATCCATTGACCAAGGAACGTCCAATGATACACTTCCACCTGTTCTATTTTGGGCTGCGTTCTTTGAGGTACGATTGGTTAATGGGTAGTGGAGCCTTGTGGGGAATGTTAGTGGATAAATTGTGTTGTTAGGGGGATACACTTTAAATGATTGTGAAGTGACTGAAACTAAGAGGTCACAGCTACAGAGGAAACAAATAGATTTACTCTTAACACCATTTTACTCTTAGTTTACACCAACACTTAAGTGCATATCATTTATCAAACCTTTTGTTGGTGTCTCAGTGTATGTGGTATTGATCAGAAATAGAGAGGGGGGGAGTGAGGCAAGGTGCTTTGGCTTGTGAGTTTTCACTAAATGAATGGTGCAAATATCTCTGTAGTTGGTGATTGAAAGTTTACTCTGCTGAGAGCGTTACAATATTTATGCCCTCTCATTGATTAGCCCTGTCACATTGAATAAGCAGGTGGAAGACATCTTGCTGTAAGGGGATAGACTCAGACAAAGCCCTTAATTACATTTTTTGTCAAGCAGTGTTGACTTTTGAATCATGAAATATATAAACAAACAAAAACCATCAGCACCATGTCAGAGATTAAATTGGTTATGTGCTTTAAAACCTTATCCTGTCTGCTTCTTACCCCAGGCCATTCTACACTAATAGGAAGGCTGGTAAAATCCATGCCAATTACTGTTAATGGCTAGTGGTGCCTTATCCCACCTGTTAGTTAGGGCAATGTGCTGGACAGTACAGTATGTTTCGACTCCATGCCCAAGAGGGTTAAGGCAGTGCTGGAAAATGATGGTGGCCACACAAAATATTGACACTTTGGGCCCAATCTGGACATTTTCACTTAGGGGTGTACTCACTTTTGTTGCCAGCGGTTTAGACATGAATGGCTGTGTGTTGAGTTATTTTGAGGGGACAGCAAATGTACACTGTTATACAAGCTGTACACTCACTACTTTACATTGCAGCAAAGTGTCATTTCTTCAGTGTTGTCACATGAAAAGATATACTCAAATATTTACACAAATGTGAGGGGTGTACTCACTTTTGTGAGATACTGTATGTCATTTGGAACAATCAGGATATAATAATATCAGGAAATCATTTCAGTGTCAGTGGCTCAGCTACCTACTGTGCACAGGCGTCATTTCAACGTCTAGTTTTGATTTACATTTATGTTAAAAGTTAGGTGAAAAAAAGACAAAATGCCTTTATGTTGATGACTTTTTTTAAATCCAAAGAGTTTTCTACGTTGATTCAACGTCATCACATTGTTTTTTTTTGTTTGACATTATGTGGAAACAACATTGATTCAACCAGTTTTTGCCCAGTGGGCAGAGAAGAAGATGGAACAACATGAGTCTCAGTCCGGAGGGTCTTACATTTTCCCCCAATCATAGAAATCAGTACCTGTAAGTAAGCAGAACAGTGACTAAGGATGAAAATGAAAAAAGCTGAAAATATAACTTAATTTTCCACTCACCTCCCTCCACTCTTTGGTCCCGATACCCTGCACATACAGCACAACCACTGTATAGAAAGAGACAGATAGACAGAGTCGAAAGAAGGCCATAAGAGAACTTCTGAATGCAGAGGACTCAATAGGGCCAGTCTTCAACAGATTAAAACCAAAATGTAAAAACATTGAAATTAGTCGAGAAAACTGATTTGGTAGCATAGGTTCAGGTTGGTCACATCCATTTAAAACAGCTCATCAGTGGTTGAATGTTGGGCATTAGCGGTATAACCCACTTCACTCTGGCTTCGTGCAGGCAATTAAAAAAGGTTATCTTCTAATGACCAATTAAGAACAGCATCGGGGCCGGGTACCTTGGCAACGTTACTGCATTGGCAGCTGCTGTTCACTGCACTCATGGTAGGTCTATCCCGCTGATGATTTATGCTAGCTAATGCAACTAGAAACCCCTTTGGTAACGATTATGCATAATTATGCAGACTAGCTGCCCAGATTCAAACCACTGGTGAAATGCCACAATAGAGAGCAAAATTACATTACATTATCAGTCATTTAGCAGATGCTCTTATCCAGAGCGACTTACAGTTAGTGAGTGCATACATAATTTTTTTAATTATTTCATACTGGCCCCCCGTGGGAATCGAACCCACAACCCTGGCGTTGCAAGCGCCATGCTCTACCAACTGAGCTACATCCCTGCCGGCCATTCCCTCCCCTACCTTGGACGACGCTAGGCCAATTGTGCGCCGCCCCATGGGTCTCCCGGTCGCGGCCGGCTACGACAGAGCCTGGATTCGAACTAGGATCTCTAGTGGCACAGCTAGCACTGCGATGCAGTGCCTTAGACCACTGCATCCCTTGGATCATTAATTGTTTATTTTATTTAATCTTTATTTAAGCAGGCAAGTCAATTAAGAACACATTCTTAATTACAATGACGGCCTGGCAAGAGGCCTCCTGTAGGGAAGCGGAATAATAATTTTTAAAATAACAATGTAAGACAAACGGACAACACAGACAGAAGACACTGGCAACAGCACAAATACATTTACATTTACATTTTAGTCATTTAGCAGATGCTCTTATCCAGTGCATACATTTTTTCATACTGGATACAACAGGAAACAAACAGTTGATGTGTGTGTGTGCGTGCAGGCATGAGTACGGCAGTAGAGGCTCCTCAGTGAAATTTTATAAAAATACAAATTGTGAAACATAAAAAAAGTTATCCTTTTTAGATAAAACTATACTAAATATATTAATATGCCACCAAATAATTGATTAAAATACACTGTTTTGCAATGAAAGCCTACAGTAACTTCAACAGCACTGTCTGGGGTAGCACCATGGTGTAGCCGGAGGACAGCTAGCTTCCTTCCTTCTCTGGCTACATTGACTTCAATACAAAACCTAGGAGGCTCGTAGGTCTCACCCCCTTCCATAGACAAACATGGTAATTATGACCACTTCTGGAGGACGTCCTCCAACCAATCAAAGCTCTTGCAAATCAAATCAAATCTAATTTGATTTGTAACATACACGTGTTTAGCAGATGTTATAGCGGGTGTAGCGAAATGCTTGTGCTTCTAGCTCCGACAGTGCAGTAATATCTAACAAGTAATATCTAACAATTTCACAACATAAGAAAATATACATATATGGACAAGCAATGACAGAGCGGCATGGACTAAGATACAGTAGAATATTATAGAATAGAATGCAGTATATACATATGAGATGAGTAGTGCAAGATATGTAAACATTATTAAAGTGACTGTAAACATTATAAAAAGTCACTAGTGTTCCATTTCTTAAAGTGGCCAGTGATTTCAATAGGCAGCAGCAGCCTCTAATGTGCTAGTGATGGCTATTTAACAGTCTGATGGCCTTGAGATAGAAGCTGTTTTTCATTCTCTCGGTCCCAGCTTTGATGCACCTGTACTGAACTCGCCTTCTGGATGATAGCGGGGTGAACAGGCAGTGGCTCGGGTGGTTGATGTCCTTGATGATCTTTTTGGCCTTCCTGTGACATCGGGTGCTGTATATGTTTTGGAGGGCGGGTAGTTTGCCCCCGATAATGCGTTCGGCAGACAGCACCACACTCTGGAGAGCCCTGCGGTTGCGGGCGGTGCAGTTGCCATACCAGGCGGTGATACAGCCCGACAGGATGCTCTCAATTGTGCATCTGTAAAAGTTTGTGAGGGTTTTAGGTGCCAAGCCGAATTTCTTCAGCCTCCTGAGGTTGAAGGGGCTCTGTTGCGCCTTCTTCACCACACTGTCTGCGTGGGTGGACCATTTCAGTTTGTCTGTGATGTGTACGCCAAGGAACTTGAAGCTTTCCACCTTCTCCACTGCGGTCCCGTCGATGTGGATAGGGGGGTGCACCCAATGCTGTTTCCTGAAGTCCACGATCATCTCCTTTGTTTTGTTGACGTTGAGTGAGAGGTTATTTACCTGGCACCACACTCCCAGAGCCCACACCTCCTCCCTGTAGGCGGTCTCGTCATTGTTGGTAATCAAGCCTACTACTGTTGTGTCATCTGCAAACTTGATGATTGAGTTGGAGGTGTGCTTGGCCACGCAGTCATGGGTGAACAGGGAGTACAGGAGGGGGCTGAGCATGCACCCTTGCGGGGCCCCAGTGTTGAGGATCAGCGAAGTGGAGATGTTGTTTCTTACCTTCACCACCTGGGAGCGGCCCGTCAGGAAGTCCAGGACCCAGTTGCACAGGGCAGGGTTCAGACCCAGGGCCTCGAGCTTAATGATGAGCTTGGAGGGTACTATGGTGTTGAATGCTGAGCTATAGTCAATGAACAGCATTCTGACATAGGTATTCCTCTTGTCCGGATGGGATAGGGCAGTGTGCAGTGTGATGGCGATTGCGTCGTCTGTGGATCTATTGGGGCGGTAAGCAAATTGAAGTGGGTCTAGGGTGACAGGTAAGGTAGAGGTGATATGATCCTTGACTAGTCTCTCAAAGCACTTCATGATGACAGAGGTGAGTGCTACAGGGCGATAATCATTTAGTTCAGTTACCTTTGCTTTCTTGAGTACAGGAACAATGGTGGCCATCTTGAAGCATGTGGGAACAGCAGACTGGGAGAGGGAGAGATTGAATATGTCCATAAACACACCAGCCAGCTGTTCTGCACATGCTCTAAGGACGCGGCTAGTGATGCCGTCTGGGCCGGCAGCCTTGCGGGGGTTAACATGCTTAAATGTCTTAATCACGTCGGCCACAGAGAAGGAGAGGACACAGTCCTTGGTAGTGGGCCTCGTCAGTGGCACTGTGTTATCCTCAAAGCGGGCGTAGAAGGTGTTTAGCTTGTCTGGAAGCGAGACGTCGGTTTAGGCGACGTGGCTGGTTTTCCTTTTGTAGTCCGTGATTGTCTGTAGACCCTGCCACATACGTCTCGTGTCTGAGCCGTTGAATTGACACTCCACTTTGTCTCTTTACTGATGTTTTGCCAGTTTAATTGCCTTGCGGAGTGAGTAGCTACACTTTTTTTATTCTGCCATATTCCCAGTCACCTTGCCATAGTTGAACCGCGTGGTTCGCGCTTTCAGATTTGCGCGAATGCTGCCATCTATCTACGGTTTCTGGTTAGGGTAGGTTTTAATAGTCACAGTGGGCACAATGTCACCTATACACTTCCTGATAAACTCAGTCACCGTTTCAGTGTATTCGTCTAAATTATTTTAGGAAACTACCCTGAACATTTCCCAGTCCGCGTGATCAAAACAATCTTGAAGCATGGATTCCGATTGGTCAGACCAGCGTTGAATAGTCCTTAGCACAGGTATTTCCTATTTGAGTTTCTGCCTATAGGAAGGAGGAGCAAAATGGAGTCGTGGTCAGATTTGCCGAAAGGAGGGCGTGGGAGGTTCTTATAACCATCCCGGAAGTTCGAATTGCAATGCTCAAGGATTTTGGCAGCGCGAGAACAACAGTCGATATGTTGATAGAACTTCTGCAGCCTAGTCCTCAAATTTGCTTTGTTAAAAATCCCCGGCTTCAATAAATGCAGCCTCAGGATATGTGGTTTCCAGTTTGCATAAAGTCCAGTGAAGTTCTTTGAGGGCCGTCGTAGTATCGGCTTGAGGGGGGATATACACGGCCGTGACTATAACCGAAGAAAATTCTCTTGGGAGATAATATGGTAGGCATTTAATTGTGAGATATTCCAGGTTGGGTGAACAAAAGGACTCGAGTTCCTGTATGTTACTACAATTACACCATGAGTCGTTAATCATGAAACACACGCGGAGGCCCTTCTGCTTCCCGGAGAGATATTTATTCCTGTCTGCGCGATGAACTGAGAACCCCTCTGGCTGGACCGATTTTGACAGAATATCCCAAGAGAGCCATGTTTCCGTGAAACAAAGTATGTTACAGGCCGTATTGTCTCTCTGGAAAGAAATCCTTGCCCGGAGTTCATCCATCTTGTTAACCAAAGACTGAACATTAGCGAGTAGTATACTTGGAAGAGGTGGGTGGTGTGCGCGCCTCCTAAGTCGAACCAGCAGGCCGCTCCGAGTGCCTCTCCTCCGCCGGCGATGTTTTGGGTCAGCCGCTGGAATCAGTTCAGTTGCCCTGGGGAGAGCAAACAAAGTATCTGCTTCGGGAAAGTCGTATTCCTGGTCGTAATGCTGGTGAGTTACCGCCGCTCTGATATCCAATATTTTCCCCCGGCTGTATGCAATGATACAAAACATTTTCTGAGCTAATAATGTAAAAAAGAATACATAAAAAAAACAAAATACTGCAAAGTTTCCTAAGAGCTAGTCACGAGGCCGCCATCTTCGTCGGCGCCAGTATGAACTGACATGTTCATCCAATCTTAGAATTACAGTGGGGAGAACAAGTATTTGATACACTGCCAATTTTGCAGGTTTTCCTACTTACAAAGCATGTAGAGGTCTGTAATTTTGATCATAGGTACACTTCAACTGTGAGAGACGGAATCTAAAACAAAAATCCAGAAAATCACATTGTATGATTTTTAAGTAATTAATTTGCATTTTATTGCATGAAATAAGTATTTGATACATCAGAAAAGCAGAACTTAATATTTGGTACAGAAACCTTTGTTTGCAATTACAGAGATCATACGTTTCCTGTAGGTCTTGACCAGGTTTGCACACACTGCAGCAGGTATTTTGGCCCACTCCTCCATACAGACCTTCTCCAGATCCTTCAGGTTTCGGGGCTGTCGCTGGGCAATACGGACTTTCAGCTCCCTCCAAAGATTTTCTATTGGGTTCAGGTCTGGAGACTGGCTAGGCCACTCCAGGACCTTGAGATGCTTCTTACGGAGCCACTCCTTAGTTGCCCTGGCTGTGTGTTTCGGGTCGTTGTCATGCTGGAAGACCCAGCCACGACCCATCTTCAATGATCTTACTGAGGGAAGGAGGTTGTTGGCCAAGATCTCGCGATACATGGCCCCATCCATCCTCCCCTCAATACGGTGCAGTCGTCCTGTCCCCTTTGCAGAAAAGCATCTCCAAAGAATGATGTTTCCACCTCCATGCTTCACGGTTGGGATGGTGTTCTTGGGGTTGTACTCATCCTTCTTCTTACTCCAAACACGGCGAATGGAGTTTAGACCAAAAAGCTCTATTTTTGTCTCATCAGACAACATGACCTTCTCCCATTCCTCCTCTGGATCATCCAGATGGTCATTGGCAAACTTCAGACGGGCCTGGACATGCGCTGGCTTGAGCAGCGGGACCTTGCGTGCGCTGCAGGATTTTAATCCATGACGGCGTAGTGTGTTACTAATGGTTTTCTTTGAGACTGTGGTCCCAGCTGTCTTCAGGTCATTGACCAGGTCCTGCCATGTAGTTCTGGGCTGATCCCTCACCTTCCTCATGATCATTGATGCCCCATGAGGTGAGATCTTGCATGGAGCCCCAGACCGAGGGTGATTGACCGTCATCTTGAACTTCTTCCATTTTCTAATAATTGCGCCAACAGTTGTTGCCTTCTCACCAAGCTGCTTGCCTATTGTCATGTAGCCCATCCCAGCCTTGTGCAAGTCTACAATTCTATCCCTGATGTCCTTACACAGCTCTCTGGTCTTGGCCATTGTGGAGAGGTTGGAGACTGTTTGATTGAGTGTGTGGACAGGTGTCTTTTATACAGGTAACGAGTTCAAACAGGTGCAGTTAATACAGGTAATGAGAGGAGAACAGGAGGTCTTCTTAAAGAAAAACAAACAGGTCTGTGAGAGCTGGAATTCTTACTGGTTGGTAGGTGATCAAATACTTATGTCATGCAATAAAATGCAAATGAATTACTTAAAAATCATACAATGTGATTTTCTGGATTATTGTTATAGATTCCGTCTCTCACAGTTGAAGTGTACCTATGATAAAAATCACAGACCTCTACATGCTTTGTTAGTAGGAAAACCTGCAAAATCGGCAGTGTATCAAATACTTGTTCTCTCCACTGTATGATCAGATAATTAAACTGGTCTGTTGTATTGGGATTGTGCCACAGAGCATTATGGGGGTTCTATGTGTTGAGAAGCTTGGTGACATTGTTGGATAGAGATTAAGAGTGATGGCTGAGCATTTTCTGGATATTATTATATTCAAATTCGTTTTTTCAAATTACAGGAGACGGAGGAAGTATATTATCAAAAGTTTACTTGGTTTTAGAACTTTCTTTTTGTGTCCAGTTAGTGCATTTTATTTAAATGTGCCTCGCTAACTTCAGTAGCTAGCTACCAGCTCGAGTGTGCAGTTTTCTCCGCCAGAATGGTGGAATGGCCAACACTGCCGAAAATGTTGTGGACTTTTTGTTGAAGAACCCCTTTCATTCTCTGGGGTACACGGAAAAGGTGCAAATTAAAAGCGAAGTTCTACCTCTGCCTGAGATCAGTTTCATGAAGAAGGATGAAAAGGTGAGGGCGTTCAATACCAACTGGTGTCAAAAGTATAGCTGGTTAACATGGAGCCTTTCATCAAGTCGCCTGTATTGCCGGCCCTGCCTGCTTTTTTGGAAAGGTCTGAACCTTGGTCGAAAGGTGGGTACAGTGACCTGAAGAACATCGATCATTCAGCTAAACAGCCAAACAAAAGCAGGGAGCATATAAACGCCCACATCAGATTCAAACTTCTGGGAAAAAGCTGCATCGATTATGACGAAGGTCTCCGGATTTAAACTGAGCAACACAACAAGAAAGTACGAAGAAACAGGGATATGCTCAAGCGGTTTATGAACACCACTGCGTTTTGGGGCATGCAATAATTTGCTTTTAGAGGACACGACGAGAGGGAAAGTTCCGCCAACAAGGGCAACTACAAGCAGCTTGCAGAGGTAATTACACGTTACGATGCTTTACTTGCTGAACATTTCAAATGTTCGACTGTCTTTTCTGGGATGTCGAAAACTATTCAGAATGATTTGATAGCTTTCATCACATCATCCATTAAAAGTTAGATTTAAGAGAGAGGTTGATGCAGCGCATTTTTTTTTGTGCGCTCAAGTAGGCTTTCCACTTTCCTACGGTATTTATTTAGCAAAGATGATAACACATAATCACTCCGGACAGACACAAGCAAAAACTCATGACATAAATGTTGCATCAGCCTAGGCTACACCTAAACATTAGACATCTGACATGCTGTATGGGATGAAAACAAGACTATTTTTCAGTCTGATCAACTGTAGGCTACTAATAAGAGCAGCTGCATACATCCTATGCGCCCGGTCCATCTGGTCAGGGTAAACTAATTGGTAACGTTATGTATTTATAGTCCATTTGTGTGTCAGGAGAAAATGTGAATGTGATCAAATTTAGTTTATATTCAAAATTGAGCTGGCTAGGCTGCCTACACGTTTTTAATCCAACATTATTAACCGGAATTAATCAACATAATAGTGATGACAGATGTGAGTAAATTTTTTATAAGGCCTACAGTTGCATACATGCAAACATGCATAAAGCAAGCTCAGCCCTGTGAGTTCTATTGTCTATCAGTTGTTGTCTATGTGTCTGGGTAGAGGAAATCCCCCTCCTAATCTAGTCTAAATATAATTTATATGAACAAATATAAGGTAGCTGCAGTTTGACAGGGTTTTCATCCCCCACCAGGGCCAGGAGTTTCTTTCAGGAGTTTTTTGTAACCATGTGACCTGATTAGGAAAAACTGGTCCCATCATATCAAACCTTTTTACAACTGATTAATCACTGTCATACCTTATAGGGTCCAGAGTTTTCCTAGTTAGGTTAACATATAAGGAAAAACTCCAGGCCCCAGGGGGTAAAAATTGCCCCACCGCTCTGGGACCTATGGTGCCACCAGTCTGCTTGCAGTTGTCAGTTACGGTATGTGGATGATCAGGGCTTTATTCAGGAACATTTATTAGGCTACTTTGATGTGTCAAGTGGGCGAGATGCGCAGTCTGTGTTTGACTTTATGAATTTTGAGATGTCTGAGTTTAACTTCATAGAGGAACTCGTTGTCCAAACCTACGATGGCGCTGTAATGTATCTGCTATTTGTATTTACAGCTAAGTCCCCTCCTGTTCCCTGATTTAAGAGGTGATGACTACTCCACTCCACTACCATTGTCAACTTTCTCTTGACATGAACTGAAGCCACGTCTCATCCACTGGCATATTGAATGTTTCCTCTCCAAGCACTGTGAGTACCCCTATCAATTTTCTCTCATTACTGTATGTAGAGTCAATCACATACACAAACACAATCACATTATTGCACATCAATGATTTTACTCCTTGCTTGGACTAACTCATTCTTAGCTCTTTTGTCTAACTGTGTAGTGTGTTGTGTTATTGTTTTTTGTCTTCCCAGTCAAATCCTGAACACCTCAACTCATGCCTCATACCCTCATTCAATCACTTCTGTGATCCCTTTCCAACACTGTGTAAGTAGCCCTCTCATTCCCATTCCCCATAATATTGTACTATAAATGTCTTTATGAAATGCTTTAGGTTAAAATAATTTGTTATGATTTAACTGGATAGAACCCAAATGCAGACAAGTACACCAAGCCAGAGAAGTTTTAACAGGTTTATTATAATGTTCAATAGTCCAGGTTTCCAATAAATGGGGAAGAGCAAGTCCAGGTTACAGGGAGGGTACAGATCCAGGTCAGGGCAGGTGTGGTACCGTAATGTCCTAGTGTCCGTGGTGAGTCCAAAGGAGAGGCCCGATAGTGGAGAGCAGGATGGTGGTGGCAGGAGTGAAGCGGAGGCAGGAGTCAGGTTCCAAATATCTGTGGTACAGGAGAAAAAGTAAATAACCAGTCCAAAAACACAAGAGCGAAAACAGACAGGTTGAGTCGGCAGCGAGACTAACATGGTTGTCTTGACTATGATCTGACGATGAGTGGAAAGTTTGACCGGGTCTTAAAGGCTGAGGTGATTATGGTGAATGAGCTGCAGCTGGAACCCTGACTCCCGCACACCAGACTTCACTCCTGCAATCAAGGACAGACAGAGGGGAGGGGAGAGCAGAGAGAGAGCTACCTAGCAGCAGTAGGCCTAACAGTACCCCCCTCTACGGACGCCACCTGGCGGCCGACGGGGTTTATCGGGATGTAACCTATGAAACTCTCGGACCAGATCAGGATCCACAATGAAGCTCCTGGGCACCCAGGAACGTTCCTCGGGACCATAACCCTCCCAATCCACCAGGTACTGGAAACCACGACCTCGGCGGCGAACATCCAGAAGTCGCCGGACAGTGTAGACCGGACCCCCACCCACGATCTTGGGCGGAGGAGGGGACGAGAGGGCGGGCACAAAGGGCTAACCGACACAGGCTTAATCTGGGAAACATGAAAGGTGGAATGAACCCGTAGGGAGGCAGGAAGCTGTAGCTTAACCGCGCAGGGGTTAACAATAGACAGTATCTTGAACGGTCCTATAAAACGAGGCGCCATCTTCTTAGACTCCACCTTCAATGGAAGGTCCCGTGACTTCAGCCATACCTCTTGACCAGGAGAGTAACCGGGAGCCTGGGACCGGTGACGGTTGGCTTGCCTCTGCATGTACGCCGAAGCTCGGGACAGAGCTACCCTGGCCTTCCTCCAGACCTTGAAGCAGCGGCGCATGTGGGACTGCACCGAGGGTACCGCAAGTTCCCTCTCTTGGGAAGGGAACAGGGGAGGTTGATAACCCAGAGCACACAGAAAAGGAGACAAACCAGAGGAAGCGTTAGTCAAGGTGTTATGAGCATATTCCACCCAGGGGAGCATGGAGCTCCATGACCCAGGGTTAGACCCAGTGACACAGCGAAGAGCGGTCTCCATCTCCTGGTTCGCTCTCTCGGCTTGCCCGTTGGTCTGGGGGTGATATCCAGAGGACAGGCTGGATGTAATGCCCAAAGCTTTACAGAAAGCTTTCCACACCTGGGAGACAAACTGGGGACCCCTGTCAGAGACAATATCCGTGGGTAGACCATGAGAGCGGAACACATGTTCAACCAAAATATCAGCCGTCTCTCTGGCAGTGGGCAGTTTAGGTAGGGCCAAAAAATGATCGAACTTAGAAAAACGATCAATCACCGTAAGAATGACAGTCTTACCAGATGAGGGGGGAAGTCCAGTGACAAAATCCATAGCGATATGCGACCAGGGCCGGCTGGGTATAGGTAGAGGTCGTAGATGACCAGCGCTGGCCTGGGTGGAGTTTTTACTTCGTGCACATACCGTACAAGCAGCAATGAAGGCTCGAGTGTCCGCCTCCATCGTGGCCCACCAGAACTTCCGTCGCACAAAGTCAAGGGTCCGCGAAACTCCAGGGTGACAGGTAAGGGGAGACGAGTGAGCCCACTGAAGTACCTGGGAGCGAGCAGACTCAGGGACAAACATCCGGTTAGGAGGACCCCTCCCAGGGTCAGCTTGCTGATGTTGAGCCTGTCTAACAATCCCCTCGATGTCACATGTGATGACTGCAATACTGCAGGTAGGAGGCAAAATGGGTTCAGGGTTACTACCAGTATCAACAGCCGAATGAACACGAGACAGGGCGTCAGGCTTGACGTTGCGTGACCCAGGACGGTAAGACAGAGAAAAATTGAATCTCCCAAAAAATAGTGCCCACCTGGCTTGACGGGGTTGAGCTGCTTCGCTGACTGGAGGTAAGCCAGATTCTTATGATCCGTCCAAACGATGAAGGGTTGTTCCGCCCCCTCCAACCAATGTCGCCACTCCTCGAGAGCCAGCTTAACGGCGAGCAGTTCACGATTTCCAACATCATAATTCCTCTCTGCCTGAGAAAGTTTCCTTGAGAGAAAAGCACAGGGATGCAGTTTGTTATCTTCAGGAGAACGTTGTGACAACACTGCACCTACCCCAGTGTCGGATGCATCCACCTCCACGACAAACTGGCGGTCGGGGTCCGGCTGCATCAGAATGGGAGCCGAGGCGAGCGATGTTTCAGTTCTTCGAACGCTGATTCGGCCCCTTCATTCCAAGCGAACGGTCGTGAGATGGAGGTGAGAGCGGTGAGTGGCGCCGCAATGCGGCTGTAGTCCTTGATGAACCTCCTATAGAAGTTCGCAAACCCCAGGAATCGTTGAAGTTGTTTGCGGGTAGAGGGAGCTGGCCAGTCCGTGACAGCAGAGATCTTAGCTGGGTCCATCCGCAGCTCCCCCTGAGCTATGATGTAACCCAAAAAAGAGGTCTCAGACACATGAAATTCACATTTCTCCATCTTCACAATACAGGCAGACCCGAGCCTGAATACGACGTGCACTCTCCTCTGAGGACAACCATGCACGACCCACCTCCATGGCTTCGGGTTCAGTCCTCCTCGTATCGACTCGGGAAGACACGGCTCTCTCCGTAGGGACGATGCAGGGAGGAGTTTGTTGATGACAGACAGGTTGCTTGGAACTAACACTCCTCTCCCGGCGGCGCTCCCGAATCCGATTATCCAACCTGATAGTGAGTGAAATAAGATTATCCAGCGTAGGCGATTCATCATATGACACCAATTCATCTTTTAAGGTCTCAGACAAAGCATTGATGAACACTCCTTGTAATGCCTCGTCATTCCAACCACTCACTGCTGCTAAAGTCCGAAACTCCACTGCCATCTCCGCCACACTACGAGCCCCCCTGCCGAAGAGAAAACAGCCGTTTCGCAGCCTCCTTGCCTCATACGGGGTGGTCAAAAACCTTCCTCATCTCCGTGGTGAAGGCAACGTAAGCGTTGCAAATGTCCGACTGACTCTCCCAGACCGCGGATCCCCAGGCACGAGCGGAACCGCTAGTAGAGTTGATAAGGTAGGCAATACGGGCTCTTTCTGAGGCGTAGGTGAGGGGCTGTTGTTCAAACACTAACGAGCATTGAGTCAAAAAATCGCCACAGGTTCCCATGTTCCCGTCATAGCGGTCTGGAGCAGGAACAAAAGGCTCTCTGATCTGGGCTGAAGGGGTAGTAAGGGCAGACACTTGATTGGTGAGTAATTGAACCTGATTAAGCAGCACCTGACTGTCCTCAGCAATCGTCTTAAACAGGGTATCATGTTGGCCAAGTAGAATGCCCTGATTGGCTATGGCAGTCCAAATTTGAGTGCACTCTGGGGTGGTATCCGAGCTACTGTCTGCTGGGTTCATGTTGGTCAGATCATACTGTTATGATTTAACTGGATAGAACCCAAATGCAGACAAGTACACCAAGCCAGAGAAGTTTTAACAGGTTTATTATAATGTTCAATAGTCCAGGTTTCCAATAAATGGGGAAGAGCAAGTCCAGGTTACAGGGAGGGTACAGATCCAGGTCAGGGCAGGTGTGGTACCGTAATGTCCTAGTGTCCGTGGTGAGTCCAAAGGAGAGGCCCGATAGTGGAGAGCAGGATGGTGGTGGCAGGAGTGAAGCGGAGGCAGGAGTCAGGTTCCAAATATCTGTGGTACAGGAGAAAAAGTAAATAACCAGTCCAAAAAACACAAGAGCGAAAACAGACAGGTTGAGTCGGCAGCGAGACTAACATGGTTGTCTTGACTATGATCTGACGATGAGTGGAAAGTTTGACCGGGTCTTAAAGGCTGAGGTGATTATGGTGAATGAGCTGCAGCTGGAACCCTGACTCCCGCACACCAGACTTCACTCCTGCAATCAAGGACAGACAGAGGGGAGGGGGAGAGCAGAGAGAGAGCTACCTAGCAGCAGTAGGCCTAACATAATTAGTCTTTCACAATTTTTGAAACATATTTTGTCATCTCCGTGCGTTCTGCGCCTATACCATGGGTCTCCCATCCTCCTCAATTTTTCAAGTCACCAGCCTCCACTGGTGTACGGTGTGTGAAGTAAAACAAAATGCTTCCTTACATAAGGCAATGCAAACTAGTGACATTGGGTGACAACTAGAAACATTTACATGTCTCAACAACCTGTTCATCTATTTGTCCTTTGAACTGCAGGGATACCAGGTCCTGGAGTTTTAGGTTGGCTTGGAGGGAATTCCAAGACTAGGGGGCTGAGTAATGGTTCATTGCTGTACTCTGAGTACTGCACTGAGCCTGTCACGTTCGTTTAATGACTGGACAGACAAAGGCGCAGCTAATTCTGCACTATCAGCTCAAACATAAATACAGTGGGGAAAAAAAGTATTTAGTCAGCCACCAATTGTGCAAGTTCTCCCACTTAAAAAAATGAGAGAGGCCTGTAATTTTCATCATAGGTACACGTCAACTATGACAGACAAAATGAGATTTTTTTTTCCAGAAAATCACATTGTAGGATTTTTCATTAATTTATTTGCAAATTATGGTGGAAAATAAGTATTTGGTCAATAACAAAAGTTTCTCAATACTTTGTTATATACCCTTTGTTGGCAATGACACAGGTCAAACGTTTTCTGTAAGTCTTCACAAGGTTTTCACACACTGTTGCTGGTATTTTGGCCCATTCCTCCATGCAGATCTCCTCTAGAGCAGTGATGTTTTGGGGCTGTCGCTGGGCAACACAGACTTTCAACTCCCTCCAAAGATTTTCTATGGGGTTGAGATCTGGAGACTGGCTAGGCCACTCCAGGACCTTGAAATGCTTCTTACGAAGCCACTCCTTTGTTGCCCGGGCGGTGTGTTTGGGATCATTGTCATGCTGAAAGACCCAGCCACGTTTCATCTTCAATGCCCTTGCTGATGGAAGGAGGTTTTCACTCAAAATCTCACGATACATGGCCCCATTCATTCTTTCCTTTACACGGATCAGTCGTCCTGGTCCCTTTGCAGAAAAACAGCCCCAAAGCATGATGTTTCCACCCCCATGCTTCACAGTAGATATGGTGTTCTTTGGATGCAACTCAGCATTCTTTGTCCTCCAAAGACGACGTGTTGAGTTTTTACCAAAAAGTTATATTTTGGTTTCATCTGACCATATGACATTCTCCCAATCCTCTTCTGGATCATCCAAATGCAATCTAGCAAACTTCAGACAGGCCTGGACATGTACTGGCTTAAGCAGGGGGACACGTCTGCCACTGCAGGATTTGAGTCCCTGGCGGCGTAGTGTGTTACTGATGGTAGGCTTTGTTACTTTGGTCCCAGCTCTCTGCAGGTCATTCACTAGGTCCCCCCGTGTGGTTCTGGGATTTTTTCTCACCGTTCTTGTGATAATTTTGACCCCACGGGGTGAGATCTTGCGTGGAGCCCCAGATCGAGGGAGATTATCAGTGGTCTTGTATGTCTTCCATTTCCTAATAATTGCTCCCACAGTTGATTTCTTCAAACCAAGCTGCTTACCTATTGCAGATGCAGTCTTCTCAGCCTGGTGCAGGTCTACAATTTTGTTTCTGGTGTCCTTTGACAGCTCTTTGGTCTTGGCCATAGTGGAGTTTGGAGTGTGACTGTTTGAGGTTGTGGACAGGTGTCTTTTATACTGATAACAAGTTCAAACAGGTGCCATTAATACAGGTAACGAGTGGAGGACAGAGGAGCCTCTTAAAGAAGAAGTTAAAGGTCTGTGAGAGCCAGAAATCTTGCTTGTTTATAGGTGACCAAATACTTATTTTCCACCATAATTTGCAAATAAATTCATTAAAAATCCTACAATGTGATTTTCTGGATTTTATTCTTCTCAATTTGTCTGTCATAGTTGATGTGTACCTATGATGAAAATTACAGGCCTCTCTCATCTTTTTAAGTGGGAGAACTTGCACAATTGGTGGCTGACTAAATACTTTTTTTCCCCACTGTACGTACATGTTTATTAACGTAATAAACACTTGACAAAACAAGAAACGAAACGAAACGTGAAGTCCAAGGTAGCACACACGACATACCTTACAAGGAACAAGATCCCACAACTAGACAGTGCCAATAGGCTGCTTAAGTATTGCCCCCAATCAGAGACAACGAGCGACAGCTGCCTCTGATTGGGAACCACACTGGCCAACATAGAACTAGACATACTAGATCCTCATACATAGAACAAGCACAACAAGGAATATACACACCCTGACTCAACATATAAGCGTCCCCTGAGTCAGGGCGTGATAGTACCCCCCCCCCCAAAGGTGCGGACTCCGACCGCACAACATAAACATAACAGGGTAGGGGCCGGGTGGGCATTCCGCCTCGGAGGCGGATCCGGCTCGGGGCGTGACGACCTCTCACTCTCCGCCTCCCTGTTGCGCCCCTGGTCTGGTCTAGACCTCGGCGCGTTGCTTCCCCTCTCCTTCCTCCCATGATACGCCAGGCCCTGTCTGGACCCTGGTGTGGGAGACCCCGAACCTGGAGAGGGGCTGACGTCATGGTCTGGACTGGAGCCACTTACCGGAGCCGGACTTGGCACCGGTGGAGCGAACTGCTTTGGCTCCGGAGTGGAGCCGCTGACCGGAGCTGGATCAGGCACCGGCGGAGCGGACTGCTCTGGCTCCGGAGTGGACCGGCTGACCGGAACTGGATCAGGCGCCGGTGGAGCGGACTGCTCTGGCTCCGGAGTGGAGCAGCTGACCGGTGCCAGACCAGGCACTGGTGGAACGGGCACAGGCCGTGCCGGACTGGACAAACGCACCACTGGTCTGGTGCGAGGAGCAGGCACGGGCCGGACCGGACTAGGAACACGCACCACTGGCTTGGTGCGAGGAGCAGGAACAGGCCGGGCCGGACTGGCGACACGCACCACTGGCTTGGTGCGAGGAGCAGGAACAGCCGGGCTGGGCTGGCGACGCGCACCACTGGCTTGGTACGAGGAGCAGGAACAGGCCGGGCCGGGCTGGCGATGCGCACCACTGGCTTGGTGCGAGGAGCAGGAACAGGCCGGGCCGGACTGGCGACGCGCACCACTGGCTTGGTGCGAGGAGCAGGAACGGGCCGGACCGGACTGTGAAGGCGGACTGGAGGTCTGGAGCGGAGAGCTGGCACAACCCATCCTGGCTGGCTGCCCACTTTCGCACTACACGTGTGGGGCGCTGGCACAGGATGCACTGGGCTGTGCACGCGCACTGGCGATACAGTTCGTAGAACTGCCGCAGGATATGCAGGACCGAGGAGGCGTACTGGAGACCAGGAGCGTTGAGCCGGCACACCCCGTCCTGGCTGGATGCCCATCTTCGCATGGCACGTGCGTGGTGCAAGCACAGGACGTACAGGACTGTGCCGGCGCACTGGCGACACAGTACGTAGCTCCGCATAACACGGAGCTTGCCCAGTCATACGCCTCTTCGCGTGAGTACGGGGAGTTGGCTCTGCTCTAACCCTAGGCTCTGCCAACCACCCCGTGTGCCCCCCAAAAATGTTTTCTTGGGGCTGCTTCTCGGGCTTCCTCCTCGACCGGCCTCCTCCGTGTTGCCGTTGCTCCTCTCCTGCCTGGGCATCTACCTTAGCCCATGGTCCTTTCCCCGCAAATATCTCCTCCCATGACCACAAATTGGCCACCTGTGACATGGCCATCCGCTCCACCTGGGCACGCTGCTTGGTCCTCGTTTGGTGGGATCTTCTGTCACGTTCGTTTAATGACGGGACAGACCAAGGCGCAGCGTGATATACGTACATGTTTATTAACGTAATAAACACTTGACAAAACAAGAAACGAAACAAAACGTGAAGTCCAAGGTAGCACACACAACATACCTTACAAGGAACAAGATCCCACAACTAGACAGTGCCAATAGGCTGCTTAAGTATGGTCCCCAATCAGAGACAACGAGCGACAGCTGCCTCTGATTGGGAACCACACCGGCCAACATAGAACTAGACATACTAGATCCTCATACATAGAACAAGCACAACAAGGAATATACACACCCTGACTCAACATATAAGCGTCCCCTGAGTCAGGGCGTGACACAGCCAAAGAGGTGACACATAGGAACAATAACAGAGAGGACGATAGAACTGCTAAACTGCTGATCAACAAGGGGATTCACGTGGCCAAAAGTCGTTACAAGGAGCGGCTAGAACAACAATTCGCCACCAATGACTGCTTGTCTGTCTGGAAGGGTCTCCAGCAGATCACCAACTACAAACAGAATACCCCCCAGGCACCAGACGACCCACTACTGCCAAACCAGCTGAACGAGTTCTAATGTCGTTTTGAATCTCAGCCATCAAGAGTCTCCTCAGCTGTCTTGCCCCTCAGCTGACAACACCCTCAGTCTTCTGGACACTCCCTCCACGCCCTCCCCCACCCCCCTCCTGACTACTTTCTTCCCTTTCACCCCCCCTCACCCCCCCAACTTCCCTCCCTCCCTCCCTCTAGCCTACCCCTGACTGCCCTCCCCCTTGTCATCACAGACAAGAGGCAAAACAGCAGAAAGGCTGCAGGCCCAGACCGGGTCTCCTCAGCCACACTAAACCACTGCGCTGACCAGCTTTCCCGTTTTCACTGACATATTCAATCAGTCTCTAGAACTATGCACTGTACCTGCCTGCTTCAAATCCTCCACCATCATCCCATTCCCGAAGAAACAAAAGGTGACCGGCCTAAACGACTACAGACTTGTAGCGCTCATGAAAACCTTTGAGCACCTGGTCCCATCTCAAAACCACCACCGATGCCCTCCTTGACCCCATGAAGTTTGCCTACAGAGTCAATAGGTCTGTGGACGTCGCCTTCAACATGGGCTTCACTACATCCTCCAACACATCGACAACCCAAAGACATACGTGAGGATATTGTTTGTGGACTTTAACTCAGCGTTCAACACAATCATTTCATGAACATATCGGACTCCATCTGCCGGTGGCTCACCGGCTTCCTGACCAAGAGAACACAGCACGTTAAGATGGGAAAACATCTTTCAGACTCCCTATCTCTCAGCACGGGGGCACCACAGGGTTGCATGCTCTCCCCCCTCCTCTACTCACTCTACACCAATGACTGCAGCTACAACGATGCATCTGTCAAACTACTCAAGTTTGCTGATGACACCACCCTGGTCGATCTCCGATGGCAAGTACCATGGAGTCCAAGTACCATGGAGAGGTTGACCGCCTGGTGGCCTAGTGAAGTCACAACAGCCTGGAACTCAACACAGTCAAAACCATGGAGATGGTGGTTGACTTCAAGATATGACTTCAAGAAATACAGGGCCAACTCATTAAAATTCCTGGGGACTATCATCTCCCACAACCTCAAGTGGGAGGACAACATCACAGAGGTGACCAAGAAGGCTTGACAGAGAATGTACTATCTGCGCCAGTTGAGGAAACTCAAACTCTCTCTGACAATTCTGGTTCGGTTCTACACGTCCATCATTGAGTCCAACCTCACCTCTTCTATCACCGTCTGGTTTGGGTCTGCTTCTTCCCGCTGTAAGGGCAAACTACAGTGCATCGTCCGGTCTACGGAGAAGGTCATCGGCTGTCACCTTCCCACCATCAAGGACCTGCACACCTCCAAGATAAGGAAGCATGCAGGTAAGATCATCACCGACCCTGCCCACCCCGGAAACCACATCTTTCAAAGACACCGCTCTGGCAGAAGGTTTAGGTCAATCATGACCAAAACAGCCCACCACCTGAACAGTTTCTTCCCCCATGGTGTGGCCCTCATCAGCCGGCCATCGGGCTCATAGGGATTTAGTGACTTTGAATTGTGCCGATTACTGCACCTTGTAATCAATGACCTCAAATACTAATCTGCATTATACTGCATTTACACTATGTACACCTCGCACAACACAGTATATATTCGCCATGGCAGCATCCCTCCCTCTGCTTATATAGATATATCCCCTCTGTAAATGGTATATTCCCACTGAAACCAGCCTATACTGCAGAATGTTATGTTTTATGTTTACTGTACTGATATTATATATTCTGTATGATGTCTATGTGGACTTGTGTCTGTATTCTGTTTGTATATTGCCTATTGCTGGCAGCACCTTCACACTAAGGCAATGAAGAAGTCTACCAAATAAAGTCTACCAAAGTTGACTCTGTGTTTGTAAGCATGCCAGAGGTAAGGAAGTGAGATTGAGAGAGACAGGTCAAGGCAGAGATACGAGAGCTCCCAGTAGTGCCCTGTTGTCTGTTAAGTGAAAAAAAAAGCTGTAATAAATTACTAAAATAGTCTAATTCCAAAATACTACAGGGCCCGTTAGAGCATTAGTTAGTGCCTAGCAATGCAGCCCATTAAAAAAATGGAACTCTGTCAGGGATTTCCCGGTCAACAAAGTAAACAGCTTCAGTGGATATCGGGGGTGCCTTGCAGAAACAGCCTTTAAAGTTTGAACCGCGGTATGGAGCGAATCATTCTGAGGAGATGAGAAGTGGATTCCTCCAGGATGAGAAGCCCATAGCCTAACTCCCAGCATCAGACGGATAGTCTGCTTTATGGAAAGTGACTGGCAGAGGATACCCCATCTGGTGGGAAAGTGCAGAGCCAAATCAAAAGGAGCTGCACGCCAACTCTTCTACTCTGGCTTCAGGATCAGGTAACCAGGTGAACAGAAATTCAATTCAATCAACCTTACACTCTTAGAAAAAAAGTTCCTGTTCAGAAGAGTGCAGAGAAAGTTGACAATGATAACGATTGTTTATTCCACATAAGGAAACATGAACAGCTGAGGAACCTGTTTCCTGTGAGTATACTTTTTCATATCTTAATAATGTTGTACTTTTAATTACACATTACATTTGACACATAACACATTTTATTGAAATGTTAATTTACCACCGTCATGTGAACAACTAAAGTGTGAAAGGCCACTGGTGCACAGTTATCAAAAAAGTTATTTGACAGCCTCCCAAGTGGCGCAGTGGTCTAAGGCACTGTATCGCAGCACTTGATGCGTCACTATAGACCTGGGTTTGATCCCAGGCTGTGTCATAATCGACTGGGGCGGCGCACAATTGGCCCAGCATTGTCTGGGTTAGGGGAGGGTTTGGCCGGGGGTGCTTTACTTGGCTCATTGCGCTCTAGCTCCTTGTGGCGGGCCGGGCATTGGCTGAAAAGATACCTTGGTCAATCAAGCTAACCTTTACATGGTTAATTACAATATCAAATGTGGTTAATGAGTAGAAGTCAATCTAAACACATGATAAATACACTTATTTGTAAAGAAAATACAGGAATTCTAATTCAAATACAATTTTAGTATACTTCAAATTTACGAGAAATATACATGAAATGTACATAAGGTGTATTCAAAGTATATTTATTTTGCTCTTTATCTAATATACTAAGAATATATTTAAGTACAAAAAAAGTGTCCCAATTTACAATAGATAATTTAAAATGTATTTAATATACTTAAATGCTAAAAAAAATACAAATACACTTGACACTAAATGTATTACAATTTAATTAATTTACTTAAATATATTTATCACAGACCTACTTAAATATATTCAAATATATTAATGAAGTATGATTTAAGTATATTTAAATATTTCTTTCATTTGGGATTGTCGCAGGAGATTTTAATCAAGCAGGTTAAAACAAATTATTCCAAAGTATCACTAACATGTATCCTGCCCCAAGTGAGGAAACAACGTGCTGGACCATGTGTACACAAACATCAGCCAATCAGACCGTCTCTCTGTCGATCTATACAAGCAGCAACTCAAGAGGGAGCCATCAACACAGAGAATAGTGAGGCACTGGACAGATGGAGGCAGACTCAATGCTGCAGGACTGTTTTGAGAATACTGATTGGAATATGTTTAAAGATTCATCCACCCAGGACTAATCCATCAACATTAAGGAATATAAATTGTCAGTCACATGCTTCATTAGGGAATGTGCTGATGATGTTGTACCCACAATAACAATCCAGACATACCCCAACCAAAAACCCTGGATGAATGGAGAAATCCGTACTATGATAACAGCCTGTACAATACAAACTCAAACTTGAATCAATGTTTGACAACTCAGACTCGCGAAGCATGTGGCAAGGACTACAGGTTCTATTCTCGCTTCGAGGCAGACAATACCGAGCCATCCAGAAAGGCTCTCGCTGCTCCGGATGACAAGGTGCTTTCACACTCCGAGGCTGACGTGAGGAAAACTCTCAAAAGAGTGAATACTCACAAAGTCGCCGGCCCAGATGGCATCCCTGGCCGCGTCCTCAGAGTGTGCGCTGACCAGCTGGCGGGCATTTTTTCTGACATCTTCAACCTGTCCCTGTCCCAGGCTGTAGTAGCGACTTGCTTCAAGGAGACCACCATCGTCCCAGTACCAAAGAAACCAAGGTGACATGTCAAAATGACTATCGCCCCGTCGCACTCACCCCTGTCATCAAGAAGTGCTTCGAGAGGCAGTTCATGGCCCAAATCAAGGCCAGCATGCCAGGCCCAGTGGACCCATTTCAATTTGCCTACCACTCCAACAGACCCACGGAAGATGCCAATTCAATCGCTATTTATACAGCCCTAACACATCTGGACAACATGAACACCTATGTGAGAATGCTGTTCATTGACTACAGTTCAGCATTCAACACTATTGTTCCCTCCAAGCTCGTCACCAAGCTCAGAGCCCTGGGGTTTAGACACTACTCTCTGCAATTGGATCCTAAACTTCCTGACGGGCAGACCACAGGCTGTGGGGATTGGCAAAAACACCTCCTCCACACTGACTCTTAATACAGGGTCCCCCCAGGGTGTAGTCCCTGTTCACCCACGACTGCATAGCTATGCAAAACACCAACTCCATTATCAAGTTGGCTGACAACACCACGGTTGTAGGCCTGATAACCAACAATGATGAGTCAGCTTATAGGGAGGAGTTAAGTGAACTGGCAATTGAAGTGGTACATAACAACTAATAAAACTTAAAACTCCTCCGGCTCTCCCTTTGAATAACCCTTTTTCGTTCCAGGTAGAACCCTTTTGAGTTCCATGTAGAACTCTTTCCACAGAGGGTTCTACATGGAACCCAAAAGGGTTCTATCTGGAACCAAAAAAGGTTCTACCTGGAATCACAAAGGGTTCTCCTATGGGGACAGCCAAAGAACTGTTTTGGAACCCTTTTTTCCAAGAGTGTACTAATTAATCAATTATGCTTAATGTTGAGGTAGCCAATACAAAACGTATTTCAAATTTTGTCGTACTGTAACCTGAGGCATCGTTCCACCAATTAGATGCCTTTTGAGAAGTGTATCTTGGTGAAAAAAAAACGTTATTTCACCTAATTTGAACATTGTCAAAAAGAGCACATGTTCAACTTAATAAAATAAAAAATGTTTTCCCATAAATAAATAAAAAGTCTATAGTAAGTGCCTATTAAGTGCCAAATAAAGTAACAGGGTTGACGACTTCATCTTAAATCCCCTTGTGACAGGGGGAATGGAAGCTTGTTGTGTGCAACAGGGAGGGGAACATTTCTAGCCTGTTTATCTATGGGTAAGAGGGTTGACGTGTTATGCTCGACCCACTCAGTTTTCCACCACAAAACTCCAGGAAACCAAGAGTGTACCAAGAGAGTTCACCTGCTTTTACACTATGATTTGACTATTAGATGTTCAATGTTTCTCTTGAATAAAATTTTTAAAAAGGAATAGTTGCTATTATTTTTTTAATATACATTTTATTTACATTTACATTTTAGTCATTTAGCAGACACTCTTATCCAGAGCAACTTACAGTTAGTGAGTGCATACATACTGGCCCCCCGTGGGAATCGAACCCACAACCCTGGCGTTGCAAACGCCATGCTCTACCAACTGAGCTACATCCCTGCCGGCCATTCCCTCCCCTACCCTGGACGACGCTGGGCCAATTGTGCGCCGCCCCATGGGTCTCCCGGTCGCGGCCGGCTACGACAGAGCCTGGATTCTAACCAGGATCTCTAGTGGCACAGCTAGCACTGCGATGCAGTGCCTTTAGATCACAGCATAAACGTGCTTGGGCATTGGCATGTACAGTGCATTTGGAAAGTATTCAGACACCTTGACTTTTCAACATTTTGTTACGTTACAGCCTTATTCTAAAATTGATTAAATTGTTGTTTTTCCCCTCATCAATCTACACACAATGCCCCATAATGGCAAAGCAAAAACAGGTTTATAGAATTTTTTGCAAATGCCCCCCCATGTGTTATTTCATAGTTTTGACGTCATGGCTATTATTCCACAATGTAGAAAATAGTAAAAATAAAGAAAAACCCTTGAATGAGTAGGTGTGTCCAAACTTTTGACTGGTGCTGTATACAGTTGAAGTCGGAAGTTTACATACACTTAGGTTGGAGTCATTAAAACTTGTTTTTCAACCACTCCACAAATTTATTGTTAACAAACTATAGTTTTGGCAAGTCGGTTAGGACATCTACTTTGTGCATGACACAAGTAATTTTTCCAACAATTGTTTACAGACAGATTATTTCACTTATAATTCACTGTATCACATTTCCAGTGGGTCAGAAGTTTACATACACTATGTTGACTGTGCCTTTAAACAGCTTGGAAAATTCCAGAAAATGATGTCATGGCTTTGGAAGCTTCTGATAAGCTAATTGACATCATTTGAGTCAATTGGAGGTGTACCTGTGGATGTATTTCAAGGCCTACCTTCAAACTCAATGCCTCTTTGCTTGACATCATGGGAAAATCAAAAGAAATCAGTCAAGACCTCAGAAAAAAATTGTAGACCTCCACAAGTCTGGTTCATCCTTGGGAGCAATTTCCAAACGCCTGAAGGTACCACGTTCATCTGTACAAACAATAGTACGTAAATATAAACACCATGGGACCACGCAGCCGTCATACCGCTCAGGAAGGAGACGGGTTCTGTCTCCTAGAGATGAACGTACTTTGGTGCGAAAAGTGCAAATCAATCCCAGAACAACAGCAAAGGACCTTGTGAAGATGCTGGAGGAAACAGGAAGAAAAGTATCTATATCCACAGAAAAACGAGTCCTATATCGACATAACCTGAAAGGCCGCTCAGCAAGGAAGAAGCCACTGCTCCAAAACCGCCATAAAAAAGCCAGACTACGGTTTGCAACTGCACATGGGGACAAAGATCGTACTTTTTGGAGAAATGTCCTCTGGTCTGATGAAACAAAAATAGAACTGTTTGGCCATAATGACCATCTTTATGTTTGGAGGAAAAAGGGGAAGGCTTGCAAGCCGAAGAACACCATCCCAACCGTGAAGCACGAGGGTGGCAGCATCGTGCTGTGGGGGTGCTTTGCTGCAGGAGGGACTGGTGCACTTCACAAAATAGATGGCATCATGAGGAAGGAAAATTATGTGGATATATTGAAGCAACATCTCAAGACATCAGTCAGGAAGTTAAAACTTGGTCGCAAATGGGTCTTCCAAATGGACAATGAACCCAAGCATATTTCCAAAGTTGTGGCAAAATATCTTAAGGACAACAAAGTCAAGTTATTGGAGTGGCCATCACAAAGCCCTGACCTCAATCCTATAGAACATTTGTGGGCTGAAAAAGTGTGTGCGAGCAAGGAGGCCTACAAACCTGACTCAGTTACACCAGCTCTGTCAGGAAGAAGGGGCCAAAATTCACCCAATTTATTGACCCAAGTTAAACAATTTAAAGGCAATGCTACCAAATACTAATTGAGTGTATGTAAACTTCTGACCCACTGGGAATGTGATGAAATAAATAAAAGCTGAAATAAATAATTCTCTCTACTATTATTCTGACATTTCACATTCTTAAAATAAAGTGGTGATCCTAACTGACCTAAAACAGGGAATTTTTACTAGGATTAAATGTCAGGAATTATGAAAAACTGAGTTTAAATGTATTTGGCTAAGGTGTTTGTAAACTTCTGACTTCAACTGTATGTCTTCCCAGTCCTCTTGGGTTATTACTATTTGCAGTAAGGAATAGTTTCACCATATTAAAACAAGAGTTCAGTTCATGTAACAGTGCAGTCAAAAACGTGATTTTCCTGTTTGTTTTATGATATTTCCACACTGTGAAGTCGAAATAACCGTATGAAAATTATGATCGAGCCATTTTAGTGTAAGAGATTTTTTGAAAGAAAAATAAAACTAATGCAATTCCAGCCTGTTCAGGTGGGATGGAGATTTTGGCCCACAGCATGACATCACAATCTGATCTGATTATTCTGACCAATGACCTGTAGTCTTTTATTTACATATGTATCCTCCGACTCTGAAGGGGTAAGTGGAGTAGGCTCTAGAGTCTAGATTATCCTATCCACCAATCAGGGCTGTGTATAGTATGTAAACTTATTTACATTTTTGTATCAACACACCCACATGATCAGACTGAGCATTTCAATGGCAAAAGGAGGCTCAGGGAAATAAATGATAACAAAAATATTGAGTTATTTTCATGAAATAAACACACATAGTGATTTATGAAACATATTTAAAAAATACAATTAAAAAGACTGCTTTTGGGCTTTAACATGATGGACAGGTTTTTTTTCTTTTTTTTCCTTCAAATGAATCACTAATAACATGAAGTAAATAACAATCTTTAGAAATGACTTTGTCAAAGCAAAAAAATTACTAAGGCTTTACAATGATGGTGAAAACTTTGATAAATGTGGGGTTAAGTGGGTTAAACTCTTCCTAGAAGTCACAGAGGATGCACAGAGGGACATGTCAAGGCAGGTGGGGCAGAGCTACGTCACTGCAAAATCTACAGGGAGAGCTAGAAAGTTCAATCCCCTTTGGGTGCTGCCATAGATTTACATTAGAAGTGCCCATCCAAGAAGGCTCAAGGTCATTGGCCACAGATAAAATTATGTCAAATCACGTTATATCTACCGTAGCTTTGATTGGACTGATCATGTCAACATCATACTTTCAAAATCTTAGCCAGCAAGCTAGACAAGCAGTCATCATCATGAATCACGTCGACAATCTACTGGAAAATCCTTTTCAATCCTTGTCATATGAAGAGAAATTATAGATTACATGTATCGGTGCTCATCGGCCATTGGACATAAACATTACACAACAAGTTGGAAATTGCAAATTCAGGAAACAGTGGCTAACTGCAAGCGTTGCAAAGCAATCACTATTTTGCTTCCCCTGCCTGCTATTCGGTGGAGAGGGTTTAAGGGTATCTTTTCCAAGCTTAAAAGGATAAACATTCACACGCAACACCATGGGCCAGAAAAGGTTGAATACATTGGCCATACTGTCAAAACAACAGGAAACTCAGAACTGGGAAATCTCAGACTTATACTGGGAAAATATGTTTTGAACGGTCATGCAACTCGGAATTCCAAGTCGGGAACTCGGGTCTCTTTCTAGAGCGCCGACCTGAAGATCACTGACATCATAATTCAACCTTGTTGTTTTTCAGAGTTCCCAGTTTTCTTGAAAGCACCGTAAATCCAGAGAATGCCAGACTTTAATGACAAAGTTTTATGACAATTTGTCCACAAGAAGGACCACCGCGCCACCTTCCTGTTCAAGTGAGCACAGCACAACAGTGAGTCCAAAAGTTATTGTATGCTGCTGCATAAATGATGTAATATGCCAGGGAGATATAGCCCACTGAGATATAGAGATATAGCTCACTGATTGAACATACGTCACTTCCTGTTGAACGAGGAAGAGCTCGGATTTGTTGTTTTGAAAAATGTGTATTGGGAAGTTCTTAGTAGCTAGCTAACTTTTTAGTTTGGATCCCGCGACACAGTTGGCATCAGTTGCTGGGACTGCTAGTCTCTGTCCAGTGATCCTGCCGACCAAGGACGGATCTGAGGAGCTATTTTGCGTTGTAGCTGGCCTAGCTGCTAGCTAGCAGCATATCAAGCTAGCAAGGGTTTTTTGAGGGCTTGAACGCTGCACGCGACGCGGTTAGCCATTGTGGCTGGGACTGCGGATTGTCCCGGGTTTGTGGCTGTCTAGATCCCTGCTGTTTGTTGTTTTCAATCTTCCCTGTGACCTGCCATGTCTGGAACTGCGAGGAGTAACAGCGTAACCTACGTTGCTAGCTACCATGACAAAGACCAAAGCCGGCAGGAGTACCGTTGTCGAGGACAGTGGTGTCTCTCTATCACACGTGAAGGATCTTTTAAACAAACAAAAATAGTTCTACAAGCAGTTGTTACAACAACAAGAAAATAGCTTCAAGTGCTTTGTCCAAATACTGGTGGATTCAACTAATTAAAGAATGGACAACCTGACCAGAAAGGTCCAGGACCTAAAGAACAGTTTGCAGTTCACCTAGGGTCAGTTTGATTAGTTGAAACAGGAGAACGGCAATATGACAGCAATCTGTAAGTCACTGAGAGAGGACATCAGTTTTGTGTGTGAATCCATGATAACAATGACGGATAAATAAATAAATATAAAATAAAATAATAAATAAAATAAATAAATAAATCTCGAGGGACAATCAAGGCGGAACAACATAGTTGTGGACGGAATTGCAGAATCTCCACGAGACCTGGACGGAGTCTGAGGACAAAGTGAGGGAAATTATCTCTGAGAAATTGAAGATGGACCACAGGAAGATTGAGGTGGAGCACGCCCACAGGACTGGAAAACCCACCACCAGTCCAGGTGACAGGCCCAGGCCGATAGTGGTCAAGTTCCTGAGGTTCAAGGACAAGGTAGCTGTTCTGGAGCCAAGAACTTGAGAGGAACGTATATCTTCCTCAACGAGGACTATCCTGAAGCTGTGCACCAGATGAGGAAATAACTTATCCCAGCCATGAAAGCTGCCAGAGCGAGTGGGGACATTTCTTACATGACAGGCTCATTGTCCACCCTCCCTCCCAGAAGCCTGGAAGGGATGAGAGAGCCAAGCCTATGGGTTCGTAGCTTCAACCCCGCAGCACGCATGCAAACACACACACACACCAATTGATTAATGGACTGCTGAATGTATATTTTTGTCTCTTGTTTTGTTTTGTCTTTTCAGTATTGCGTCTATCTCTGATAAGCTACCCAGGAAAGGGCTGAAAATAGCCCATATTAATATATGTAGCCTTAGAAATAAGGTTAATAAAATCAATAACTTGCTAACATCAGGTAACATTCATATATTAGCAATTTCTGAGACTCACTTAGATAATTCATTTGATGATACAAGAATATAACATCTATAGAAGAGACAGAAATGCTTATGGGGAGGTGTTGCTGTATATATTCAGAGCCATATCCCTCTAATGTCAAGTGTTATTGAAGGGTTTTGGTTGCAGGTTCACTTGCCACATCTAAAGCCTTTTCTTTTGGGGTGTTGCCACCAAGTGCGAACAGTCAGTATCTAAATAATATGTGTGAAATGCTTGATAGTGTATGTGATGTAAACAGAGAGGTCTACTTTCTTGGGGACCTGAATATTGACTGGTTTTCATCAAGCTGTCCGCTCAAGAGGAAGCGTCTTACTGTAACCAGTGCCTGTAATCTGGTTCAGGTTATTAATCAACCTACCAGGGTGTTTACAAACACTACAGGAAAAAGACCATCCACATGTATCGATCACAACTTTACTAATACTGTAGAACTTTGTTCTAAAGCTGTATCCGTACCCATTGGATGCAGTGATCACAATATAGTGGTTATATCCAGGAAAGCCAAAGTTCCAACAGCTGGGCCTAAAAGAGTATATAAGAGATCATACAAAAGATTTTGCTGTGACTCGTGGATGATGTAAAAAATATTTGTTGGTCTGATGTGATTAATAAGGAGCAACCAGACGCTGCATTTGATGAATTTATGAAATTGCTTCTTCCAATTATTGATAAAGATGCACCTGTTAGGAAACTGACTGTTAGAACTGTTAAGGCTCCATGGATTGATGAGGAATTGAAAAACTGTATGGTTGAAAGAGATGGGGCAAAAGGAGTGGCTAATAAGTCTGGCTGCACATCTGACTGGCTGACTTACTGCAAATTGAGAAATTATGTGACTAAACTCAACAACAACAAAATTAACTGTATTATGAAGCCAAGATCAATGATATAAAGAATGATGGAAAAAATGTTTTGGCGTACTTTAAATGAAATTATGGGCAGAAAGACAAAATTCAACTCCATCTTTGATCGGATCAGATGGCTTATTCATCACAAAACCATTTGATGTTGCCAATTATTTTAATGATTACTTCATTGGCAAAGTGCGCAAACTTAGGCAGGAAATGCCAACAATGAACAGTGAGATATTGTATTCATGCATAAAAAAACAAATAATGAAATAAAAGCATTGCAAGTTTGAATTTTGTAAATTTAGTGTGGGAGAGGTGGAAAAAGTATTGTTATCGATCAATAATGACAAACCTCCTGGCATTGACAACTTAAATGGAAAGCTACTGAGGATGGTAGCTGACTCCATAGCCATTCCTATCTGTCATATCTTTAATCTGAGCCTAGAGGAAGGTCTTTTTCCTCAGGCCTGGAGGGAAGCCAAAGTAATTCCACTACCCAAGAATAGTAAAGCGGCCTTTACTGGTTCTAACAGCAGACCTATAAGCTTGCTGCCAGCTCTTAGCAAACTGTTGGAAAAAATGGTGTTTGACCAAATACAATGCTATTTCTCTGTAAACAAATTAACAACAGACTTTCAGCATGTACTGCACTGACACAAATGACTGATAATTGGTTGAAAGCTATTGATTCGAAATTGATAATTAGAAGATTGTGGCAGCTGTACTGTTACATTTCAGTGCAGCCTTTGATATTATTGACCATAACCTGTTGTTGAAAAAACTTATGTGTTATGGCTTTTCAACCTCTGTCATATCGTGGATTCAGAGTTATCTATCTAATAGAACTCAAAGGGTTTTCTTACATGGAAGCTTCTCTAATGTCAAACATGTAAAGTGTGGTGAACCACAGGGCAGCTCTCTAGGCCCTCTACCCTTTTCTATTTTTACCAATGACCTGCCACTGGCATTAAACAAAGCATGTGTGTCCATGTATGCTGATGATTCAACCATATACGCATCAGCAAACACAGCTAATGAAGTCAACAAAGAGTTGCAGTCTATTTTGGAATGGGTGGCTAGTAATAAACTGGTCCTGAACAGCATTGTATTTGGTACAAATAATTCCCTCAATTCTAGACCTCAGCTGAATCTGGTAATGAGTGGTGTGGCTGTTGAACAAGTTGAGGAGACTAAATTACTTGGCGCTACCTTAGATTGAAAACTATCATGGTCAAAACATATAGATTCAATGGTTGTAAAGATGGGGAGAGGTCTGTCCGTAATAAAGAGATGCTCTGCTTTTTTGACACCACACTCCAAAAAGCAAGTTCAGCAGGCTCTAGTTTTGTCTAATCTTCATTATTGTCCAGTTGTATGGTCCAGTGCTGCAAGGAAAGACCTAGTTAAGATGCAGCTGGCCCAAAACAGAGCGGCACGTCTTGCTCTTCATTGTAATCAGAGGGCTGATAGAAATACTATGCATGCCAGTCTCTCTTGGCTAAGAGTTGGGAAAGTGACTGCATCACTTCTTCTTTTTATAAGAAACATTAATGTGTTGAAAATCCCAAATTGTTTGCATAGTCAACTTACACACAGCTCTGACACACACATGTACCCCACTAGACATGCCACCAGGGGTCTTTTCACAGTCCCCAAATCCAGAAAAAATTCAAGAAAGCGTACAGTATTATATAGAGCAATTATTGCATGGAACTCCGTTACATCTCATATTGCTCAAACAGACAGCAAACCTGGTTTCAAAAAACAGATAAAGCAACACCTCATGGCACAACGCCTCTCCCCTATTTGACCTAGATAGTTTGTGTGTATGTATTGATATGTAGGCTACGTGTGCCTTTAAAAAAAAATTATGTACACTACCGTTCAAAAGTTTGGGGTCCCTTTTTATTTGTTAATTAAAAAATAATAATAATAGGGGGTAGATCAGCTTTAATATTTCAGATAGATTGTAACTTCCATCAATGTAATTCTCTGCATCACTTCCAATCCCCCATATGTTTTTTTTCTCGCATATATATATATATATATATATATTTATATATATATATATATATGTATACAGTGGGGGAAAAAAGTATTTAGTCAGCCACCAATTGTGCAAGTTCTCCCACTTAAAAAGATGAGAGAGGCCTGTAATTTTCATCATAGGTACACGTCAACTATGGCAGACAAATTGAGAATTGTTTTTCCAGAAAATCACATTGTAGGATTTTTTATGAATTTATTTGCAAATTATGGTGGAAAATAAGTATTTGTTCACCTACAAACAAGCAAGATTTCTGGCTCTCATAGACCTGTAACTTCTTCTTTAAGAGGCTGTCTAAAATGCATGCAAAAGAGCAAAATACCAGATAACATTCTTCACACTGTTAATTTATTTAAGTGTGAATCAAATTGAAGTAAGCAGAGGGTACGTTTGTGGTCAATGATGAATGATATTACATGGTTGTATGGAAGTTTACTACAGTGGCTTGCAACCTGGAATTAAAATGGATTTTGGGGGGTTTTGTATCATTTGATTTACACAACATGCCTACCACTTTGAAGATGCAAAATATTTTTTTTGTGAAACAAACAAGAAATAAGACAAAAAACACAGAAAACTTGAGCTTGCATAACTATTCACCCCCCCATTCTTCAAGGCAAAACTGCTACAGCTCCTTCAAGTTAGATGGGTTCGACTTGTGTACAGCAATCTTTAAGTCATACCACAGATTGTCAATTGGATTGAGGTCTGGGCTTTGACTAGGCCATTCCAATACATTTAAATGTTTCCCCTTAAACCACTCAAGTGTTGCTTTAGCAGTATGCTTAGGGTCATTGTCCTACTGGAAGGTGAACCTCCGTCCCAGTCTCAAATCTCTGGAAGACTGAAACAGGATGGTGTTCTCGGGGTGATGAGAGGTGTTGGGTTTGCGCCAGACATAGCGTTTTCCTTGATGGCCAAAAAGCTCAATTTTAGTCTCATCTGACCAGAGTATCTTCTTCCATATGTTTGGGGAGTCTCCCACATGCCTTTTGGCGAATACCAAACAAATGTTTTTTTCTTTAAGCAATGTCTTTTTTCTGGCCACTCTTCTGTAAAGCCCAGCTCTGTGGAGTGTATGGCTTAAAGTGGTCCTATGGACAGATACTCCAATCTCCGCTGTAGAGCTTTGCAGCTCCTTCAGGGTTATCTTTGGTCTCTTTGTTGCCTCTCTGATTAATGCCCTCCTTGCCTGGTCCGTGAGTTTTGGTGGGCGGCCCTCTCTCTTTTTGTAATGTATTTAATGGTGCTCCGTGGGATGTTCAAAGTTTAGGATATTTTTTTATAACCCAACCCTGATCTGTACTTCTCCACAACCTTGTCCTTGACCTGTTTGGAGAACTCCTTGGTTTTCATGGTGCCGCTCGCTTGGTGGTGCCCCTTGCTTGGTGGTGTTGCAGACTCTGGGGCCTTTCAGAACAGGTGTATTTATACTGAGATCATGTGACAGATCATGTTACACTTAGATTGCACAGAGGTGGACTTTATTTAACTAATTATGTGACTTCTGAAGGTAATTGGTTGCACCAGATCTTATTTAGGGGCTTCATAGCAAAGGGGGTGAATACATATGCACGCACCACTTTTCTATTATTTTATTTTTTTGAATTCTTTGAAACAAGTTATTTTTTTCATTTCACTTCACCAATTTCGACTATTTTGTGTATGTCCATTACATGAAATCCAAATAAAAATCCTTTTAAATTACAGGTTTTAATGCAACAAAATAGGAATAACGCCTAAGGGGGAGGAACACTTTTGCAAGGCACTGTTGATTTTCACAGGCTGGTTCTAGGATTTGCATTGCAAAAATAATCACAGTGGAAGGAACCCTAAAACCCTTGTTACCTGCATTCATTGCATAAAAGGTGCTTGCTATGAGGAACCCAGGAAGGTTCCTGCCGGTTTCAGGACTTGACTGTCACAAATCCATACTTAATCTCTCTCACAGCAATTTAGGAGAGGGAGGATTGCGCTGAGATCCCCGTTAATCTATGGGGGGGCACTTGCCCTAAATGAGCCATAAGTCTGGAGCCCCCTGAGCCCCAGCATGGATCTGCTTCAACAAGGTCACACACAAACACCACCAGTCTGCACCAATGATGTACACTGAACAAAAATATAAACGTAACATGCAACAATTTCAAGGACTTTACTGAGTTACACTTCATATAAGGAAATCAGTCAATTGAAATAAATTCATTAGGCCCTAATCTATTGATTTCACATGACTTGGAATACAGAAATGCATCTGTTGGTCACAGATACCTTTACAAAAAGATAGGTGCGTGGATCAGAAAACCAGTCAGTATCTGGTGTGACCACCATTTGCCTCATGCAGCGCGACACATCTCATTCGCATGGAGTTGATCAGGCTGTTGATTGTGGCCTGTGAAATGTTGTCCCACTCCTCTTCAATGGCTGTGCGAAGTTGCTGGATATTGGCAGGAACTGGAACACGCTGTTGTACACGTCGATCCAAAGCATCCTAAACATGCTCAATGGGTGACATGTCTGGTGAGTATGCAAGCCATGGAAGAACTGTGACATTTTCAGCTTCCAGAAATTGTGTACAGATCCTTGTTACATGAGGCATTATCATGCTGAAACATCTCTGTGCATTCAAATTGCCATTGATAAAATGCAATTGTGTTCATTGTTCGTAGCTTATGCCTGCCATACCATAACCCCACTGCCACCATGGGGCATTCTGTTAACAACGTTGACATCAGCAAACTGCTTGCCCACACAACGTCACATATGCTGTCTGCCATCTGCCCTGTACAGTTGAAACCGGGATTCATCTGTGAAGAGCACACTTCTCCAGCGTGCCAGTGGCCATCGAAGGTGAGCATTTGCCCACTGAAGTCGGTTACCACACCGAACTGCAGTCAGGTAAAGACCCTGGTGAGAATGACGAGCGCGCAGATGAGCTTCCCTGAGACGATTTCTGACAGTTTGTGTAGAAAGTTTTAATTTGTGCAAATCCACAGTTTCATCAGCTGTCAGATGATCCCACAGGTGAAGAAGACAGATTTGGAGCGCCTGGGCTGGCGTGGTTACACGTGTTCTGCAGTTGTGAGGCCAGTTGGACGTACTGCCAAATTCTCTAAAACGACTTATGGTAGAGAAATTACATTAAATTCTCTAGCAACAGCTCTGGTGGACATTCCTGCAGTCAGCATGCCAATTGCACGCTCCCTCAAAACATGAGACATCTGTGGCATTGTGTTGTGTGACAAAACTGCACATTTTAGAGTGGCCTTTTATTGTCCACAGCACCTGTGTAATGATCATGCTGTTTAATCAGCTTCTTGATATGCCACACCTGTCAGGTGGATGGATTATCTTGGCAAAGGAGAAATGCTCACTAACAGAGATGTAAAAAAAAGTGTGCACAAAATTTGAGGGAAATAAGCTTTTTGTGCTTTTTTGTTCTGTGATGTTTTATTTCAGCTCATGAAACATGTGGCCAACACTTTACATGTTGCATTTATATTTTTGTTCAGTATGTATAAACCCTGGATTGCTGATGCTATGTATTGGCCAATGATGGGCTTTGAAGCCACCGGTCAGCCATATCGGCAGTCCTCAGTAGAAGCAGTCATCCATAGGAATGAATTACATGTATTTAAGCTTTTTTTTTTATTGTAGTGGGAAAGTAACATTAGAATTACCCCCAAATTGTATGTTTAGCTCACATACTATAATTGTAAAGTATGCATTAAGGTTTATATAATAGAATAAACTTGGCAAAAACAAATGTAGACATTCATAAAGACATTTCTATAGCTTCCAAAATATTTTCTATAATGGTGGGGGAGTGCCAAGATGACGGCGCAGTGGCTTCAAAACAGTCCCCCTGCCAGTTATCTAGTGTATATATAAATCATTGGTCTGCACACAATACAGCTATGAGTCTTCCACCGCATGACACTGAGTCCTTATAGTTGACAAATCTAAAAATGGAAACAAAGAAGATACATGTCAATATCCCAGGGTAAGGCATAGTGTTGGAAATGGACTGTGAGTATAGACAGGGATGTCTGGGTCTACAATCCATGGGTGGTAAGTTCTTTAAAACTCAGTTGGATAGCATTATTCATTGTAAAGGATCTGGAAAACAACCAGCAACCTTTTTATAATCACCCAACTTCCCTTACTTCTTTTAAATCATAACCCACATTGCTGATGGTAGTAATGTTATGTCTGTAGGACGGTTACCTTTTAGGTAGTTATGAGTGTGGTATGCATACAGTATATAAGGCTGCCAATGAGAGGGTGGTGTAGGTGGCTAGAAAGGGTACATTATAGCTGTGTCATGATTCTAAGAGTGGAGGAGTCAATATAAATGTTATAAATATAGATGACTGTGGCTGCACCCTTCAGTTTCATAAAAGCTTTATTCCCACTTAAAAGAGCCATGCAAAAAATATATGAAATTGCAGCGTTTATATTAATCTGCAGCGGAGACCTACCCACCTCACTTTCAAATATTACCTTTTTAAAAGCACCTTGACTGGCTTAATAAGATTGAATAAACTAACGCACATCATTACCATCTCAAATCGACTCATGACAGGGACTAGCGTTTCCAAGCTTCGATCAGAGAGTATAACTTAATGAAAGTAATTATAGGTTTGTGATAGGAAACCCATACATTATTGGACCTCCTTAAATGACCTTTAATTACTTTTGGACAAGGAAGCAGTCCTTGGGTAGCTGACTTTGTAAATAGACTGAGGTGGTCATGCACATCGGGGGCAATAGGGTTTTCCACACTGCCTACTCCCTTCATATTCAAGAGGCTGGCGGTTCTGCATCAATGCGTGAGTCCAATTACTTGAGTCATACAGATCAGCTTTTGTAAGCAATTAAAAGCAATTGACTCATTCTGGCCAATTTATAATATGCAAAATGAGAAATCTTTAAATCATTGTTATAGAAACAACTCATTCCAAAACGGACCAACAGGTACAGTGGGGAAAAAAAGTATTTAGTCAGCCACCAATTGTGCAAGTTCTCTCACTTAAAAAGATGAGAGAGACCTGTAATTTTCATCATAGGTACACATCAACTATGACAGACAAAATGAGAAAAAAATCCAGAAAATCACATTGTAGGATTTATAACGAATTTATTTGCAAGTTATGGTGGAAAATAAGTATTTGGTCAACAACAAAAGTTTCTCAATACTTTGTTATATACCCTTTGTTGGCAATGACACAGGTCAAACGTTTTCTGTAAGTCTTCACAAGGTTTTCACACACTGTTGCTGGTATTTTGGCCCATTCCTCCATGCAGATCTCCTCTAGAGCAGTGATGTTTTGGGGCTGTCGCTGGGCAACACGGACTTTCAACTCCTTCCAAAGATTTTCTATGGGGTTGAGATCTGGAGACTGGCTAGGCCACTCCAGGACCTTGAAATGCTTCTTACGAAGCCACTCCTTCGTTGCCCGGGCGGTGTGTTTGGGATCATTGTCATGCTGAAAGACCCAGCCACGTTTCATCTTCAATGCCCTTGCTGATGGAAGGAGGTTTTCACTCAAAATCTCAAGATACATGGCCCATTCATTCTTTCCTTTACACGGATCATTCGTCCTGGTCCCTTTGCAGAAAAACAGCCCCAAAGCATGATGGTTCCACCCCCATGCTTCACAGTAGGTATGGTGTTCTTTGGATGCAACTCAGCATTCATTGTCCTCCAAACACGACGAGTTGAGTTTTTACCAAAAAGTTCTATTTTGGTTTCATCTGACCATATGACATTCTCCCAATCCTCTTCTGGATCATCCAAATGCACTCTAGCAAACTTCAGACGGGCCTGGACATGTACTGGCTTAAGCAGGGGGACACGTCTGGGACTGCAGGATTTGAGTCCCTAGCGGCGTAGTGTGTTACTGATGGTAGGCTTTGTTACTTTGGTCCCAGCTCTCTGCAGGTCATTCACTAGGTCCCCCCGTGTGGTTCTGGGATTTTTGCTCACCGTTCTTGTGATCATTTTGTTCCCACGGGGTGAGATCTTGCGTGGAGCCCCAGATCGAGGGAGATTATCAGTGGTCTTGTATGTCTTCCATTTCCTAATAATTGCTCCCACAGTTGATTTCTTCAAACCAAGCTGCTTACCTATTGCAGATTCAGTCTTCCCAGCCTGGTGCAGGTCTACAATTTTGTTTCTGGTGTCCTTTGACAGCTCTTTGGTCTTGGCCATAGTGGAGTTTGGAGTGTGACTGTTTGAGGTTGTGGACAGGTGTCTTTTATACTGATAACAAGTTCAAACAGGTGCCATTAATACAGGTAACAGAGGAGCCTCTTAAAGAAGAAGTTACAGGTCTGTGAGAGCCAGAAATCTTGCTTGTTTGTAGGTGACCAAATACTTATTTTCCACCATAATTTGCAAATAAATTCATTAAAAATCCTACAATGTGATTTTCTGGATTTTTTTCTCAATTTGTCTGTCATAATTGACGTGTACCTATGATGAAAATTACAGGCCTCTCTCATCTTTTTAAGTGGGAGAACTTGCACAATTGGTGGCTGACTAAATACTTTTTTCCCCCACTGTAGCTGACAAATGCTGTATGTGGTCTCTGATGTGGAGTAAAGAGAATTATCTCAACACTGTTCCTTTAAAGCTTTGACTCTTTCTTGACTGTCATCGTGATTAACTAGTTTGGACAGAGATTAAAGTGATATCGTAAATGAGGCCTTTTAAATGCAAGGAAGTACAATGGGACAAGTCAGAGCAATATACAGTACAGTGAAGTGCACTCAAACGATGAGATCAAATATCTCAAACATCACATTATGTATATCTCATACCAATGAAAGAGATTATGCTTGGAACTCAATTTTCTTTTCAGGATCCCAACTCCTCTAAGAAGCAATCACAACACAGAATGGATTTCAGTCAATCAGAGGAATTTGGGAGAGCAGTTTTCATCTCCTCATTGGTAGTCCATGCTTGGGTTAAGTGCATGCCTAGGGCTGTGACGCTCATGGAATTTTGGATGACGGTTGTTGGCCAGCCAAATGACTGTGGTCACCATAATAACCGTTTGAATAGCTTTTATTTTAAAGACGTATATTTTCTCCTCTCCTCCGCTACTGAAAGCATGTGCTGCCATAGAAATAGAATAAAGTAAACGTGAGTCCCGATTCAAGTCAATGACGGCATAATGGGTGGACTGGTGGCCATTGCGAGTTTACTCATAGAGCAGCGGTCACCAACTGGTCATCACCATGGTCAATATCTGTGTAGTATTTGACTGCTCTACAGATTACCTGCAATCATGAAAAACCAAGGAGATAAGACTCAAGAACTGTCAGAAAAGCGAATAAACATTTTTACCCGTCAAGACCTGAACCCAGACAGCTGTCAGTACAGGGTCTGCACCAATCACTTAATCACTGGTAAGTCTGATCGATTTCAAGTTTAGCTGATAGCTGTTATGCTAACCAGGTGTTAACAACAAGACTAAGTTAGCCAACATTAGCTAGCTAAATACCTTGTAGTCTAGCATGTGTCTCTCTCACCATAAAAATACACCTTTATAATAAAGCAACGCATGCATCTATCATCGCATTTACAGACAAATGTAATCCTACTATTCCTAATGTGATAAACAGATTGGATAGTCATAATTTATTAGGCTATTAATGTAACTCGATCTAATCACTGTGCATGACTGAACACATAGTGGCATAGGCCCATAGGTTATATCAGAGATGTCTCTTTTCTTTCCTTTGCTCTGAAAAAATGTGGCCTTTGATAAACACATTTCATGCAGTTGTACTACACTTTATATGTCTGGAGACATTAGCAGAATCTTTTTTAATCTGACAAATCATGGGGTAGCCTAGGCCTACTCTGTTGACAATGACAAACAGATCAATAAAAACGACCTTGTCTTCAATGCAACCATCTAATCTAAGCCTACGAAAAGGGGAGACACAAATTGTAAAATATGATGTCCATCTAGCCTGGACATTATTGTCCAAAAAAAACCCAGCGGCACTGACCCAATGATAATTTGTGTAGAACTTTATCCATAAGGAGGGAACATTTATGGACATTACAGCATAGGACAAAGGCCTCAATGGGATATGACAACCTGTTGTGTTGACTATTGGTTGTTCCAGCCCAACAATAGATGTAATCTTTATATGACACTAAAACACCTGAATGAATTAAACACAACCAAACATTCAAGAGCCCTGATGGTATAGGTGACCTTACGAAGTTATATTTTAACATCAGGTGTGCTTTGTATTTGTTTTTGTACTGTAGGTTCCCTAGCTGACCTCTATCAAGACCCTTGAAACCGAATGAAGGGTGTAGCATAACTGCGGCTTAAACAGAAACAGACGGTGTCGAAGTAACTAAAGTTTATTACAAAAACAGGGTGCAGGCAAAACGACAGGTCAAGGGCAGGCAGAGGTCCGTTACACAGATCAGAGTCCGAAAGGTACAGAACGGCAGGCAGTCTCATGGTCGGGGCAGGCAGAGGTCAATAATCCAGGATTGTGTGACAAGGTACAGAACGGCAGACAGGCTCAGGGTCAGGGCAGGCAGAGGTCAATACTGGGAAAACTAGAAAACAGGAGCTTTAGAAAATGACAGGAGCAAGGGGGGAAATGCTGGTAGGCTTGACGAACAAAACGAACTGGCAACAGACCAACAGAGAACACAGATATAAATACACTGGGGATAATGGGTTTGTGAGACAAAGGGCTGTGAGACATGGGTTTGATCCTAGACACATGAAAAGTGGGATATATACGGGTACGGGGCAACATAAGACGAACAGCAGAGGGGCTAATGATCTTGGAGATGGGGAAAGGGCTGATAAACCGGGGGGAAAGTTTGCGGGACTTCAACCGGAGGGGCAGATCACGGGTGGACAGCCATACCCTCTGCCCGAGACGATACCGGAGAGCCAGGTTCCGGTAGCGGTCCGCTTGTCGTCGATACCTGGAGGTGGTCTTGAGAAGAGCCAATCGGGCTCTTTTCCAGGTACGACGACAGCGGCGGCGAACAAACATCTGGGCCGAGGGTATGCCTTCCTCTTGCTCCGGGAAGAGCGGGGGCTGATAACCCAGGGAAGACTCAAAGGGCGAGAGACCCGTGGCAGAGCAGGGAAGGGTGTTGCGGGCGTATTCAACCCACACTAGTTGCTGGCTCCAGGTGGTGGGGTTTCATTATCACAGTGGCACATCCAAGTGCCACTCAGACCTCAGTATCTGGCATTGAACGTGGTGTTAGTAGTTGTGTGTATGTTTTGAATCAGGTATGTTTGTCCGTGGTTACAACACGTGTGCTGTTGGGGATACCCGTGGACTGGAGTTTAGAACCACTTCTGTAGGCCTATGGCTACATTGGTGTTGAATGTCATTATCAGATGCAAAATGGGTTCACATGGCTGATATCCTGAGAAAGAGTGACAATCAAATAAAACTAATTGGAGAAAAAGGTAATGTTCATTTGAGAATACAACACAGAAACACAAATTCATATTAGAGACAGATTCCCTTCCCCTCTTTATTGCAGGATTGTGATCTGTGATTACTCAACATTGACACTAGTTCATCTTGAATAATAGTTTTAAGTTAACAATTGAAACCAGTTTAAACACTTCACGTCCAAGAATCAACAAATTGTTTCATATAACGCTCTGGAGCAGGTTTTTATCAAGGATCTCTCTGTACTTTGCTCCGTTCAACTTTCCCTCGATCCTGATTAGTCTCCCAGTCACTGCCGCTGAAAATCATCCCCACAGCATGACGCTGCCACCAACATGCTTCACCGTAGGGATAGAGTCTTGGTGGTTCAAAACTTCTTCCATTTAGGAATGATGGAGGCCACTGTTCTTGGTGACCTTCAATGCTGCAGACATTTTTTGGTACCCTTCCCCAGATTTGTGCCTCGACACAATCCTGTCTCAGAGCTCTACGGACAATTCCTTCGACCTCATGGCTTGGTTTTTGCTCTGACATGCACTGTCAACTGTGGGACCTTATATAGACAGGTGTGTGCCTTTCCACAGGTGGACTCCAATCAAGTTGTAGAAACATCTCAAGGATGATCAATGGAAAAAGGATGCACTTGAGCTCAATTTCGAGTCTCATAGCAAAGGGTCTGAATACTTACGTAAATAAGGTATTTCTTTTTTTTATTTGTAATCAATTTGCTAAAATTTCTAAAAACCTGTTTTCACTTTGTCATTATAAGGTATTGTGTGCAGATTGATGAGGGGAAAAAAGAATCAATTTTAGAATAAGGCTGTAACGTAACAAAATGTGGAAAAAGTCAAGGGCTCTGAATACTTTCTGAATGCACTCTATGTAGCCTACAGTTAATCATTATAAAATATAAAGGCAACATGGAAAGTGTTGGTCCCATGTTTCATGAGCTGAAATAACAGATCCCAAAAATTTTCCATATGCACAAAAAGCTTATTTTTCTCAAATTTTGTGCACAAAATTATTTACATCCGGTTAGTGAGCATTTCTACTTTGCCAAGATAATCCATCCACCTGACAGGTGTGGCATATCAAGAAGCTGATTAAACAGCATGATCATTACACAGGTGCACCTTGTGCTGTGGACAATAAAAGTCCACTCTAAAATGTACAGTTTTGTAACACAACAAAATGCCACAGATGTCTCAACTTTTGAGGGAGCGTTCAATTGGCATGCTGACTGCAGGAACGTCCACCAGAGCTGTTACCAGAAAAGGGAATGTTAATTTCTCTATCATTTTAGAGAATTTGGCAGTACCTCCAACCGGCCTCTTAACCGCAGACCACGTGTATGGCGTTGTGTGGGCGAGCGGTTTGCTGATGTCAACGTTGTGAACAGAGTGCCCCATGGTGGCGGTGGAGTTATGGTATGGGCAGGCATAAGCTACAGACAACGAACACAATTGCATTTTATTGATGGCAATTTGAATGCACAGAGATACAGTGACGAGATCCTGAGGCCCATTGTGTGGCCCATATTTTTTAAGGTATCTGTGACCAACAGATGCATATCTGTATTCCCAGTCATGTGAAAACCATAGATTAGGGCCTAATGAATTTATTTTAATTGACTGATTTCCTGAAATGAACTGTAACTCAGTTAAATCTTTAAATTGTTGCATGTTGCGTTTATATTTTTGTTCAGTATAGTTATCATAATTGGCTTGGTGGATGGCCCTTAACTCTGACACAACACAACTAATGTTGTTATCACAAAAGAAGTAGCCTACTAGTAGGCCTAGCTAACGTTAGCGAACTTGAATGAAATAAAAATAAAATTACACTTATACACTTACAGTACACTTATACTGTACTTATTTACTTTACTTTTATAGTCTATAAATGGATTCCTTCAAATAATTTACTCTGGCAAGTTTGCCACTGGCGCGTTGCAGTATGGAAGTCGAACCCATCACTTCCGTTGTTTGGCTGTGCACATAGCAACGTTTGAAAATGAGGTGGATAGGAGCAAAGCAGGAAGTTAAAGCAAGACGTGTGCTGTGATTTGTTGATTCAACTCAACTGACGTTACATAAAATGCATTCCATTGCACGAGCCACATCAGTTAACATCATTTGAATGAACATTCTACGTTACCATGGAAAGTATTGCATCACAATCCCAGGCAGCCATTGCGAGTGTACCCATGAGTTTACCAGTCAGATTTCCAGGTTTAGAGGTTCCAAGCACGTTCTATTCATTGTATTTCTATGTGTGCTGCTACTGCAGGGAGGGGGGCGTTGCGTAGTTCATTCCACAAAAACAAAGTGGTATTATTTTGATGATGGTCATCAACAATAACAGTCGGTTACATGGCTACATGGTAGAATTATACAGCATCAAACACATGCATGCGCACACACAGACACACACAAACAAAACATCAAGCGCTTAGACACAGATGGATAATTGGACAGGTACATAGACAAAGCATTAAGTAATTCAATCATGGACACTTGTACACAACAATCTATTTACTTTTCACAGAAAATTGATCCCCGGCCACAAATTGGTACAAGGACAAAGTTATTTGATGTCTGAGCCATCTTTAAATTAGATAAGGGGGAGGGAGCTTACTACGTATTCAGAGCATGTTTGTCCATTTACACAAAGCCTGCACACAAACACACAAAGTAAATCTAATCTAAGTGATTGGCTCGGTAGATAGCACAAACTAGGAGAGGAAAAACACCATATCACGTTTCTTCATCACAGAACTTGTTGGAGATTAGGCACATCATTCAGGTGAATATAATCAAACCAAGTAAAGATTAAAACAACAACTACCTAAATCAATTTAAGCTGTCACCCTGGTATGACTCCAACCTGACAGGCTTTTGACTGGCATATAGTAGAGCTTTCCAAACAACACTATAGCAGGAACCATTTCTGTGTTGTATAAAGCATTTGAAGCACAGAACAAAATATAGGCCAAGTGGAAGGTGATTTCATTCCTGTGCTCCAAAGTGACGTGTGCATTTTGGAAGTCCAGTTTGGAGAGCAATATGACATACTCACAACAAAGTGAAATGAGAGGCCATGAACAAATGTCTACACACGAAAAAGATCAGATCAAAAACTCTTATCAAAGACTCAAGCAGATAACACTGCAGCTGTGGTTGTGTGACTGAGACCAAATCTTGGAGACAAGCAGAAAGGAGTGACAAACTGAGATGTAGGGAACAGATAAGGTAACCTATGTGACTTTGAAGACCAAAAGATAGGAGAAATGCTGAGTAAAACAGCTGTTAAAACTGACTATGAACCTGTGATGTGGAATCTCTACAATTTATCCTAAATCGTCATATTTCAAATCTCAGAATCATCCTTCTCAGAAATTATGACAAATATCTGTATCTGGATAAAATAAACTGCTTTATAATAGAAATGAATGCAGCTTAACTGCATAACGGAATGTTCATAACGTCCCTGACGTTTTTGTAAAAATGACTGAACCAACTCTCTAGAACAAAACCAATGAATTTACATGAGTACATTCAGGACAGATAGGACAAATTCATGCATGGAATTTCACACATTCTGATAAACACTCACTCAAAAAGAGGGGCACATACCAGGATCAGACTTGGAAAATGTGTCCACATCCAGAAGATCCCTATGGAAATAATATACAGGGCAAAGAAAATAATAATAATTTAATCAGGCTGTTATTCTTTCCATAGAATGTATTCAATGTCACTGCAGCACCCACTTGAACATATTTCAATGTAGTCTTTGTTTGCATGTTAGTACATCATTTCACATGGAAAACACTTGGTTGTTTTCCCTCCTCAAAACAAAATGTATTGCATACATCATTTAAAATGCTGTTGACTATCATTGAAGTGCTGAAGGCCGAATTTGCGAGAGAAAACAATAGCACTGAACAAACTGAATTGACTGTCATTATGTGAGATTCTACTTAGCCAGAGTCAGATGAACTCAAGGATACCATTTTTATGCCTCTGCATACAGTATGAAGGAAGTTAGAGGTAGTTTTGCGAGCCAATGCTAACTAGCATTAGCGCAATGACTGGAAGTCTACAGTTACGGTAGCGTATGTTCAGCGCTATTGTTTTCTCTCTTGAATTCTGCCTCCAGCTCTTCAATGATAGCCAACAGCATACTGTAAGTAGAGAAATTGCTTAATTGCCAGAATCGCAGTATCCCTTTAACATTTTGCTTATGTTTTGTGTTTTCCTCTGTTGTAGAAATACATTTATTCTGTGAGGACAACAAATTAATAATATTTCATGAAATATTCAGCATAACTGAAAAATGAATTGTTAAACAAAATACATAACAAATCATTGGGTGACACCAGAACATTTTTGCCTACATAATTGTGTAAGACTAAAGTGACATACATAATCAATTAGATAATAATAATATAATAATAATATGCCATTTAGCAGACGCTTTTATCCAAAGCGACTTACAGTCATGCGTGCATACATTTTTTTTGTGTATGGGTGGTCCCGGGGATCGAACCCACTACCTTGGCGTTACAAGCGCCGTGCCCTACCAGCTGAGCTACAGAGGACCACACAGCACATCACACAGCATCGTAATCAGTGGGCCGAACTTCCTGATAAGGAACGTGAACAACTGTTTCTACACCAATTTTGGCCCTGTACATAAATAACAATGACCTTATTTCACAATTACACACCTACAGAAAATGTCAGTAAAATAATGTATTTACAGGCCAAAATAGCCTAAACCCAATCTAGAGGCACACAAAATGTATGCCTCCATTAATGGCAGTCCCGAAATAATAGGAACTCGTTTGGTCCATTTACAGGTAATGTATCCTGATTAAAGTAATCACCTTAGAGTAGGAGATAAGATGTTGCTGTCATCACCATAGCACAATACTTTTGGTCATCAATGCTACAGGAGGTCTGAGTTCAACATCATCCCTCATGTATAGGATAAAATGCATGGTGCGATACATGTAAAATTATTAGTCACAGTAACCAACTCTTTCCTCCGCTGTCTCCTGGGACCATTTCTATATCGTCAGTATTTGAGTCACTGCCATTGGGTTCATGGTTCATATTATATCAAAGGGGAAACAACTACTCCCAATGACAGAAATGGCACAAACCCTGAGTGTCTGCGTTTGCTGGTGTCTGTTTCTGTGTGTCTGAAGAAGGTTGTAAAGCTGAAACGTCTGTGTACGCTCTCCCTGATGCAGTGAAAATAATCAGAAAATGATGTAAGCTTTATGCGACATTTTTGAGTGCGGACCCATTACATCTTTTTGTTTGGCTGCACTACTTGACCAGGTCAGTGAGTTGAGAATCCCTCGACTGTTTTCCTTTTTTTTTTACTCGTACCTCAGGTTCATGTGCAGCCAAACAAATGTGCAAAACACATCAAGGAAATGGGTTGTTGAGTGGCAGACAAATTAAATCAATGCTGTGGCTGATTGAGTAGTCTGTTTGAGACTTGCAATGTTTTATTAGCTGTGATAAGAGGAGAAGTTGCAGATGTGTCTCACACAGAACCCCCCTCTTGTTTCTAAGCATGGAGGAAATCCAAAGTTAAGGCTTTGTAATCTCCTAGGAGGCACCAGCAGCCATTCCATTCATTATTCAGAGGCAGGGAGAATTTTTGTCTGGTGCCAGTGGTGGCTGGGTTTGTGACCATGGATTCCTGACCATCACACTCTTTTCTTTGGACAGACAACACGAAGGCCACTCAGCCAACAGTGTATAATCCCATCCCACTGGGCGCACCATGTCATTTCATTTGGGTAATATTTGGTTAAGACGTTGATCAATCAGATTTCAACCAAGTTTGTTGAATTCCCAATGTGTTATCACTGCGCTTTCAACCATTTAAAAGCACAAGAAAGTTAAAATGGGACTACAATGTCAGATTTGCGTATTTATACAACAATTTAATGTGTTATCACTGTGCTTCATCTAATAGTCCAACCAAATGACCTGGATTGCAGTTCAGATTACATTAAGAGTTTAAGTGATCCATGCTGTTTCTGATTCTGTACAGATTATTAAAGCAATTGTGAAGATCTCCACAGACCTGCAACATTTGCATGGTATCCTGAACATGCACACTTTCTATGATTACATAAGAATACATTTATAGTTACAGTAGGCTAACCTCAAAATCTGACCATGGATGTGTTACTCGTTTTAAGGTTGAATAAATCCTGTTACAATAGTTTGTAAGATATCCTTAAATGTAGGTTATTTACTGTATTACAAAATTATTATTACATTTTGTTTGGCTGACAACACAACCAAATATTAACATTTTAAAGGATATCTAATGCTTGGATAGTTTCATCTGAGCCACTGGCTATTCTTTAACTTTTATTTTTGGTTTAGTTGGAGATGTGAATCCAACATATAATGTGTTATCTAGGCTATTTACTGTATTTCAAAGTGTAATTGAATTGTGTTTGGTTGTCAACACAAACAAATATCAACATTTGAATGAGATATACTATATTTTGTGCCACTGACTTAGTCTGGCTTTAATTCCAGTTTGTCTACAAATTAATAATTTATATATTGCATTCACATCTCCATCTCAACCAACAATCAAAGTTAAAGAATAGGACTTAATCAAATCAAACTTCATTTAAAGTGCATTTAAAGATTGATTTGATTTAATTTAGTCCTATTCTTTAACTTTGATTTTTGGTTGAGATGGAGACGTGAATCCAACATATCAATTCTTAATTTGTAGACTAACTGGAATTAAAGCCAGACTAAGTCAGAGGCACAGATGGAACTATCCAAACAGAAGTTGACAACAAAACACATTTCAATATATAGTTTGTCTACAAATTAATAATTTATATGTTGGATTCACATCTCCATCTCAACCTATAATGTAAGTTAAAGTGGGGTGGTTCCCAATTAGAGACAGCTGTGGCTCGTTGTCTCTGATTGGGGACCATACTTAGGCAGCCTGTTGTGCACTTGTCTTTTGTGGGATCTTGTTCCGTGTAGGTTTGTGTTTATGACCGAGGACTTCACGTTTCGTTTTTTTGTTTTGTTATTGTTACCAAGGCGCAGCATTTCACGCTGCGCCTTGGTCCGCTTATTACAACGATCGTGACAGGTACGGTACATACCGTAGGTTACGGTACAACAAATTGTATCTGTGGTTAATGAATCGCAGTTCTCAGTGTCTCAGAGTGATTATCCAATGAACTTTCCGGGAAATAGCCTTTTAAAATGATAAACTTGGATTAGCAAACACAACGTGCCATTGGAACACAGGACTGATGGTTGCTGATAATGGGCCTCTGAACGCCTATGTAGATATTCCATTCAAAATCAGCCGTTTCCAGCTACAATAGCAATTTACAACATTAACAATGTCTACACTGTATTTCTGAACAATTTGATGTTATTTTAATGGACAAAAAATTTGCTTTTCTTTCGAAAACAAGGATATTTCAAAGTGACCTCAAACTTTTGAACGGTAGTGTATATACAGTTGAAGTCGGAGGTTTACATACACTTAGGTTGGAGTCATTAAAACTCGTTTTTCAACCGCTCCACAAATTTCTTGTTAACAAACTATAGTTTTGGCAAGTCGGTTAGGACATCTACTTTGTGCATGACACAAGTCATTTTTCCAACAATTGTTTACAGACAGATGATTTCACTTATAATTCACTCTATCACAATTCCAGTGGGTCAGAAGTTGACTGTGCCTTTAAACAGCTTGGAAATTTCCAGAAAATAATATCATGGCTTTACAAGCTTCTGATAGGCTAATTGACATCATTTTAGTCAATTGGATGTGTACCTGTGGATGTATTTCAAGGCCTACTTTCAAAATCGGTGCCTCTTTGCTTGACATCATGGGAAAATCAAAAGAAATCAGCCAAGACCTCCGAAAAAAAATTGTAGACCTCCACAAGTCTGGTTCATCCTTGGGAGCAATTTCCAAACGCCTGAAGGTACCACGTTCATCTGTACAATAAATAGTATGCAAGTATAAACACCATGGGAACACGCAGCCGTCATACCGCTCAGGACGGAGACACGTTCTGTCTCCTAGAGATGAACGTACTTTGGTGCGAAAAGTGCAAATCAATCCCAGAACAACAGCAAAGGACCTTGTGAAGATGCTGGAGGAAACAGGTACAAAAGTATCTATATCCACAGTAAAACAAGTCCTATATTGACATAACCTGAAAGGCCGCTCAGCAAGGAAGAAGCCACTGCTCCAAAACCACCATAGAAAAGCCAGACTACGGTTTGCAACTGCACATGGGGACAAAGATCGTACTTTTTGGAGAAATGTCCTCTGGTCTGATGAAACAAAAATAGAACTGTTTGGCCATAATGACCATCATTATGTTTGGAGGAAAAAGGGGAAGCTTGCAAGCCGAAGAACACCATCCCAACGAGGGTGGCAGCATCGTGCTGTGGGGGTGCTTTGCTGCAGGAGGGACTGGTGCACTTCACAAAATAGAAGGCATCATGAGGAAGGAAAATTATGTGGATATATTGAAGCAACATCTCAAGACATCAGTCAGGAAGTTAAAGCTTGTTCTCAAATGGGTCTTCCAAATGGACAATGACCCCAAGCATATTTCCAAAGTTGTGGCAAAATGGCTTAAGGACAACAAAGTCAAGGTATTGGAGTGGCCATTACAAAGCCCTGACCTCAATCCTATAGAAAATGTGAAAAGTGTGTGCGAGCAAGGAGGCCTACAAACCTGACTCAGTAACACCAGCTCTGTCAGGAGGAATGTGCCAAAATTCACCCAACTTATTGTGGGAAGCTTGTGGAAGGTAACCCGAAACGTTTGACCCAAGTTAAACAATTTAAAGGCAATGCTACCAAATACTAATTGAGTGTATGTAAATGTCTGACCCACTGGGAATGTGATGAAATAAATAAATGCTGAAATAAATCATTCTCTCTACTATTATTCTGACATTTTACATTCTTAAAATAAAGTGGTGATCCTAACTGACCTAAGAAAGGGAATTTTTACTAGGATTAAATGTCATGAATTGTGAAAAACAGAGTTTAAATGTATTTGGCTAAGGTGTATGTACATTTCCGACTTCAACTGTATTTGCGAGAAAAAAAACATATGGGGAATTGGAAGTGATGCAGACAATTACATTGATGGAAGTTACAATCTATCAGCAATATTAAAGCTGATCTACCCCCTAAAAAAAAGCTTTGGACTTTGTTAAAATTCTAGTTCTATTCTATTTCGAGGCTACACATGTTTTCATGAAAAATAGTAATGCTGTTTCCAACAACCAATGAGCAACTCTGCTGTAAATCCAGCTACATATTGAACGTTGAGATTGCCAAAAGGCCAGTCTCTTTTGTAATGATAAGGAGTGGAACGTTAGCTAAAGACATTGGGGGTGGGGGGGGCTTAGGGCCCCCAAAAGGCTTAGGGCCCCCAAAAGGCTAGGGTCAGCCGACCCTGACTCTATAGATCAAATTGGATCTGCCATTGTATGAATTTATTTCTAAATCGATTGCTGTGTCAATTAATCAACCGATTTTACAGATTATGTACAGTGCCAGGGCTTTTTAATCACACTGGAAGCTGATGGGATTAAACATCTGACCGTTGAAAAGGATGTCGAGGGGGCAACAACAGGCACATTTGATACTGAGGGCTGCATACAGAGGTAGAGGAGTCTGCTTATTATTGAAGTACTGTATTCTCAGAAAGACATAATGTGACAAAAGTTTTCATGAAGACAATTACGTGGAAAACGTGGGTACTCCACACATGTAATGGTTTGCTAACAGGTAGCCAAGGTCTATTGTAGACATGGTTCTACATAGGCTACACCTGCTTGAGAGGGGATTCATCGATAGCCATACCACAACATTATCCAGTCTCAGTGCCTGAAAATGATGCATGAACACTCTGTTGACTACACAGGGCTGATGCACTGCAGTCAGGCACATCTCGGCGCACCTTTTGAAGGTGTATCAGGAAGGTGGTGAATGAGCAAGCATGCATGAGGTGAAACAATGGTTTTATCATATTTCTACTCTATGCTTGGTATTCTAAAACAATAAGAATGTTGACTAAATTAAGAGAAATATTCAACTTGGTATGCATACTTATTTCATTTGAATACAGAAAATGTGCTTTAAATAATTGTAATTTTATATTAGCACACATAAGCGTCTCATCTGCTTGTTGTGAAATACTTTCAATACAAGATGTTTCACTTATAGAAGATCAAATCATGTCATTTAACATTTTATCATGCATTCATGACCTTACCTGCATGACACGGTTACTTCTATTTTAGTTGCAGGAACGATGTTGTTCAGCGGATCGAACTCCCCTATTGATGCCATCATCTCTTTAAAGGTGCACGTTTCAAGCTCTTTTGGTGAAATATATCAAGAATATTCTCTACCATTAAAAACTTAAATCAAACCACATGTTAGTGGTAAAGCCATATCCGTCTTCATTGAGTTTTGGAAAGAAGCGAGTCCTAGAGTAAAATACATTGCATTGGAGAGGAAAGCAATTCATCCTTCTCGGTGTAGCCTACAGGGGAACTGAAGCGCGCGCGTCTCAGCACAGAAGGATTCCCTTCCCACCAACTTCTATATTTCCAGTGCTTTCGACAGGTGGTGTTAGAAGCACGGGATGCACTTTTGCTGAAGGATTTTCTTTGGCAAAGATTATACTATTTGTTTCTTTCTCTGATACTCCTTCAACCTTCAGTCTATTTGTGTTTTTAATCTATTTTTATTTAATGTAATATTATTATTGGCCTGCTTGACACAAACATACAGGATACATATATTGTTTATATGTTGTATCCTATTTAATTATGCAACAAATCAAGGCATATTTAAATTTACACCTTCATTTTTGTCCTGGATACAGAACAAAAATAAGTCTAAATCTGAAACCCATTCTTGAGTATCTTGAATTGTTTATAATTTCCCTCCTCTAAGACAGGCCACCTAGTAATGCAGACCTTGTGCTTTGTTTGTTGAAATGTTTGTATTTGTTTTAATGGATTGTTGTTTCTCTTCCTATTACCTCTGTACTTTTCACAGAATGCAGTAATGTTGAGACAGATCGGTCACAAAAAGTTTTGTCTGTGATTGATCAGTCTAAAGAATACTGAAACGTAGGTACGTTTACGGCTAAGATTTATTGAAGAAAATAAAAATTAACTAAATTCAGGCAGCCTAGTCTCAGAGGTAATCAGAGTTATGGATCACAGAGGAATTTACTATAATCACATTTACGTATTTTCTGCTCACACCAAAGCCTTTCATTAACAAATATAAACATTGCTCAGTAAGACAGGTTTCATTGAATCCAGCAACGTCTCCCTGTAGGTTGTTTTTATAATCTGGTAAGAGCGCCTCCTGTCTGAGTTTCAGGGACTAAAATTTAAATTAGAATAGAAACCCACCCCACGTGACTTGGGTTGCAATATGATATGTAAACTGACGCAAAGAGGGGATGGAACTTGAACTGAGAGAGGATGGCTGGTAGAGAGAAGGCCCAGTTGTGTGTGTTTTGTTCTTATCATACCGTTTGCTCCAAGGGAACCCAGAGGGAAGGGTTTGAGGATGAAGATAAAGGTTTCCAGAAGAACTGTATGATGGGAAGAAGATTAATCACATCCATCAATAGAGGTAATACGTTTATTTTCCAAGCAGTAAAGAGTTCAAACAAGGTGAACAAATACAATTTAGTTTCACTGAATCATTTACAGAGAGATGCATGGAGCAGGATTGTTGAGATGATGTTCAGACAGAAATAATCAATTAGACCTTACTAAAATAAAACAGCCAGAGATAAGAGACTGAAGGTAAACCTCTGAAACACCCCAGATCCATTTAATGACTTACACAAACAAGAGGACCAATTGTTGTATTAATCCATTGAGCATTATAAACTCCCTCATCCTTAGTCCACTTCAGCTCTAATTGGCAGTGAATGTGATGGTATCTTTGCTCCAGTCACCGACTAGAACAAATGAAGACGGATAGATGTTATTATACCTGGTGGCTATGTGTATTGTTCTGGAGGCACATTCCATTTGGCAGCTTATCAGGCAGAAATTGAAATTCTTAACGCCGGAAAAATTTACTGCGAGAGCGAGAGAGCGAGAGAGAGAGAGAGAGAGAGAGAAGGGTAGTAACAGAGGAAGCCGGTATAGTTATCTGCCGATTTTCCACTCCTCTCTTTTTTGGGAGCCTCTATATCTTCTGGGTAAAAGAATGACAAACTCTGCTTTGGCCTCACTGGCTGCATCCATCTGCTGGGATGCGTAATTGCCCTCAGGGTGAATTCCTGTTTAGTTTTCCTGTCACAGACAAGGGACTAGCCAGGGAAGAGAAAACACATTGGCTGAGAGTTATTGTCATTACACCTGCAAACAAAGGACTGACAGTGTCCTCATACCCTTGAGATGCCAATGCACCAGCTAGTTCCTAGCCCTGTTAGAGGAGATTAACAATGTTCCAAAGTAGCCTAATTCCCTATGGAGACTGCAGGGAGAAAGACTATCCCTGGTTCTTATTGTCCTCATCATCCTGTGCACTCTTGCAATGCAACCACATCCATTACACAAGTCTTGCTGACGTCAAATGGTATCATACTGGCAACATGGGCAGTTGTCAGCTCAGAGGATAGCCTGGAGCACATTACAGTTACTAGACATCACATTATATCACAAAGCTGTGCCCAAACAATAACCTACAGATGTTTTAGGGCTTCAATACAGCTAAATGTCTAGTACCGATTAGGCCAGTTTGGATGCTCAAAATAGAGCACTCCACTACAATATCCAAAAGGTAGATCATCTTAGTACACACACACACACACACACAGTCTTGTACAGCTAACCTTGTATGGACACACAATTGAGTCCCATTCAAAATCCTATTTTCCCTAACCCTAAACCTAACCCTAACCCATACTCTTACCCTAACCCTAACCCTAACCTTAACCCATAAACCTAACCTTAACCCTAACCCTAACCCTAACCCTAAACCTAAACCTAGCTCCTAACCCTAACCCTAAAACTAACCCTAGCTCCTAACCCTAACCCTTAACGTCATTCTAAACCTAACACTAATTTTAACCTTAACCCTAAACCCCCTGGAAATAGCATTTGACCTTGTGGGGACTAACAAAATGTCCCCAGTTGGTCAAATGTTTGTTTGTTTACTATTCTTGTGGAGACTTCTGGTCCCCACAGGAATAGTTCAACACTTCCACACACACACACACACACACACACAACAAGGTAAAGTGCAATCAGGCATGAAGAGTATAATGAGTAGGACTGAGTTAGGAGTCGGAGGTTGTGAATCAGAGTTAATGAAGTAATGTACAAACACAAAGTTATATTGGCTGCACTGGGTTCTGTTGGGTGCTTTTCTGACTTACCTTAGTTATTCATCAGATTGAAAATGCTGATCAGGTCACATCAAGTGCCACAGGCACTGCCACACAGAAGCTAAATGCCAGTTTCTACACAAGTCCTCTAAGAATGGTCTAAAGATGCCTTTGTTCCCACAATACATCACTGACAACATTGGGTGCGCTGAGCAAAGCAAAACCGATTCCTAAATCAAGTGTCAATCCCACACACCCACACAATCCCGCACCCACATTCACAAGTATGCAACACACTGAAAAAAGTTTATACTTTGATCCATTTCTAGAATGATCTGATGCAATTCACAGCATGATACTGAAATGGACTCTGAAACCTTTGACGGTATATATATCTACAATCAATTACCTTTTTTACATTGGTGTTCCATACCATACAAGTAATCTGAAAAGCAGTGCACATCTCTGGGAAAGAGTTCAAACAGCCCAAGTGTCTAGAAGATTGAAAATCTACTATGGGTTGCTTCTGAAATCATTTACCAGTTCTAGGGCACAGAAGAGCTGGAGGGGACTGCATGGGAATGAGGCAACAAGACAACGAGTCTGATATTGTGCCTACATCTGACACTTTAGATTCGGCATCACCAACATCACTATCCTCTCAGACAACACTTGGACTGGCATAGTCAAACACAGGGATAGCATTGACTCACCATCCCTCCTGTTGTCCGAATTACAGAAACTTTACTGTGATTTTGAGGAAAGTGAGCAATGTATGATACTTCATTAGGATGGCAACAAACGATGCCTGAATGCTACCTTAGAGGAAGCAATATTCTGATGGCTGGTTTCTTGGAAGTAATATTGTTTCAGAGCTTAAGGTCAGAAGTGATATGAGGAAAGAGGCTACGGCTCCATCAAACAGTAGTTCCATCAAACAGATCCATGTGTACAGCAACAAATAGAAATTGGACTCTATCTAACAGTTCAATACTTCTGTCATACATGAAGACAACATGCACTTGCTTTTTTCCTTCAAGAAGTTCAGTCTGAGCCATGAACGATCACAACCTTAACAAAATCAGGCAGCAGATTCGGTTCTTGGTGCCAAGATTAAACCAATTACAGTTTTTCTCAGTCGCTTTGGTGCATTTTTCACATCATCCCTAACATGTGCAAAATAATAAGTGCATTTCTCAGAACAATTTGTACAAACTGCAATATACAATAGATATGTTTCTAAAGCTAGTCAGTCACTAAAAATCCTTAGTACATCTCTCAAAAGTAAATATTCATGCCAATGATCATGTCAGTGTCATCAGAATGATAAGTCATTGAGTCATTGTTCACGAACAAGGTTGTCAAAATGTTTAGGCATGTTGTCAATGGAACTGTGTACTTTGACAGTATTACCTGATGTAAACTTAGGCTACAGTTTGGATGACAGTTACTGTATTGAAAATGCACAAGGCTGCACTTCTATGGCATATATCAATTTCAACAGTACTATTTACATATTACTGTATGTGGGTTATTGATTGAAAGAGACTGGACAACCCAAGGGGCACAAAGGAAAAAAAACTAAATTAGAAAGAAACACAGGAAACCACCCCTAAGGCACAACTTTGCCCACAGCACTGTTCTAGTGCTGTCTCTACACATCCAGACGTTCCTGTCTGTCAGCCCACATATTCTCATCCACATCACACCGGATATTTTCCCTTCCAATGCAACGTGGAAAGAATCTTTTGGAATGCCTTATCCATCCTCTGCAGGCGTCTACTGTGGTGTCCTCACATGCTGCATCCATTGCAGCCAGCAGGGTCATCTGTGTGTGTGGCTGACGATCGTACACCTTCCACCTCCATGCTGAAAAGAACTCCTCAATTGGGTTAAGGAATGGTGAATAAGGTGGGAGGAATTCTATGAGCATCCTCGGGTGGGTCACAAACCATTGCCTTATGATGTTTGATCGATGGAAACTCACATTATCACAAATGACCACATACTTTGGCAAATCCTCTCTAAACAGACCCCTCTCATCATCAGGGATGAGAGCCCTGTAGAGAGTCTCTAAAAAGTTGAGTAGATGCTGGGTGTTGTATGGCCCTAAAAGGGGGATATGGGTTAGGACACCATGCTCCGAAATAGCAGCACACATGGTGATATTTCCTCCCCGTTGGCCTGGCAAATCCACAGTAGCTCTGTGACCGATGATATTCCGACCCCGCCTTCTGCATTTGGTCAGGTTGAAGCCAGCCTCATCCACGTATACAAAGTTGTGAGAGGGTTCACTTGATTCCAACTCCATTATACGCTATATCCCAGAACACACAGTTGAATTTGTTTTGGTAAGGAAGAGTGACATAAAATGTACATATATTGCATGTTCCTTCCACAGCAATGGAAATGTGTGCAGTTTATGCTTACTGTACTATGTAACACTATAAAATGTTGCTGTAAAGTAGTTACATAGATATATGTTTTACCTGTACATACTGGTACCGTAGCTCCTTAACTCTGTCCTCATTCCTTTGGAATGGTACACGGTACAGCTGTTTCATACTCATCTGGTTTCTATGCAGCACCCTGTCGATGGTTGAGATACTAACCGTATGGATGTTTTCAAAGACATCGTTGTCTTCTATAATGGTCCTTTGTATTTCCCTGAGTCTCATGGCATTGTTTGCTCGGACCATGGTGCAAATAGCCTCCTCCTGTTGAGGTGTGAAAAGGCGTCCTCTGCCACCGGTTTGAGGTAATCTTGCAGTCCTATGTGTGGAAAAATGCAGTGATGCATCGCACACTTTCACATAGACAAAAACTATGCGAACACACATTTTACTGTAAAACATACAGGTGGGTGCATGTAAGGTGCAGTATGTATCTGTATAGAGTATATTTCTGTATGCTGTGAAATACAAGTGGACTACTGTAATATGAAGCATTGTAGGAAGTATACAGTATACTGCTTATATACAGTAACAGTGCACTGTACATTGGTGGACATACCTGTTCTCTCTTCGAAACGTTTGTACTATTGAGGACACGGTTGATCTCCCAATATTCGGCTGCACCCCTTCGACCCGCCTCAGCCATTGTAAGGCCATGATTGACAACATGGTCTACAATAGTGGCCCTTATGTCATCAGATATGCGCCTATGTCCTCTTCTGCCTCTTCCTCTGTTTTGCCTTCCACCACGCATCCTTGCTCCTCTTCTTCCTCCTCTTGGCTGTTGACCCTGTTCGTTTCCTGGTCCATCCATTATTGGAAAATTGCAACTCTGTGTTGTGGTCTGTCTATATATGCTTGCCAATTGATTCTTCATGAGATGCACCTTTGAGCAATTTAGACAACTGGTTGATTGTTGGTTGAACTAACACTTTACATTCCTTCATGAGTGAGGGTTAATTTCACCTGCACGATTCAGCAATTTACGTTTTTGTACAAAAGGTCTAATAGAAATGTGTAAAACTATGCTTGACAGTTTATGACAAATAGTTCAACAATTTTGCATGTAATGGCTTATGCAAGGAACTAATGCCTAGATGTTTTGAGGGGTAAGACTATTCAACAGAGAACCATCTACTATATTTTGATCAACATGACATGAGCAATTGAAAATGTGGAAAAAAGCTGACACTTGTACATTATCAATTGCAATATGTACAAAAGCAATTGCAATTTGTTCAAAGGAATAAGAAATTGCTTTAATGATGTGCACAAGTGACTAGATGATTTGGAATTTGTACAAGTAGTATCAAGAATTGCACTTTTGATCTAAGAAATGCACCAAAGCGACTGAGAAAAACTGTATTACCAAACATTTACTGAAATAGATGTTATGTAATACTGCCCCCTGGTTTTATAAAACACATGCATCTCTTTTTTGAGACACAATATTCTTGCAGTTCCTTTTCCATCCAGCAGACAGCAGCATATGTCAAGACTAGTGTGAATTCACACAAAGGGAACTTGTTTCAGATGTAGCTAGCTTGAGAACATTTGTATTTATTTTTATGAGATCCCAGAGTCGCCACAGACAAACGTAAATACTCACACAAAAATAGGTCACAGATAACTCAAGGATAAACATGTACATACATAATAGCACTGACACTCTAGACAGAAACCTGAGCACAGCACACACAAATGTACCAAACCCATATACATTCAGACAATAACTCATATTCGATGCTGTTAAATGTTTTATGGTGCACAGTGGCACAGAAACACAAGTGGGTGTTGCAGTTGCATCTCTCAGTGCATGCTAAGCACAAAAGTAGTAACAACCTCTGTAAAGGATGAAGGCATCCCACCACTCTATGTGTCATGTCCTTAAATCAACTGCTGCGCTGCATGCCTCTCTCACACTGGCTGTGCTGCTTCACACTGGAAGCTGCCCTGCTATTCCCCTGTGTGTGTGTGTGTGTGTGTGTGTGTGTGTGTGTGTGTGTGTGTGTGTGTGTGTGTGTGTGTGTGTGTGTGTGTGTGTGTGTGTGTGTGTGTAGGGTGCAGTGGAACTCCATTGGCTATGTCCTGTTTGTTTGTTAAACCATGTGGATAAAATGTGTGTGCTGTCTCAGAAGGGGGAGCCTCTGAGCAATTTTAGACATTCTAGGCTTTTCCTAATGCAGAGATTCTAATTATCGTGTGATTGTCTTATCAACCTCTGAAGCAGGTCTCCATTCATAAAACAGTGTGTAGGCCTACTGAGGCATGATCTCTTGACCTAGATATTCATGAACATGTTAGTGCCAGATTACTTTTCATTAGCGAGTAATCGATTTGAGAGAAGACAACTATTCAATCACCAACACGATTAAAACAACATTCAATTCAATCACTTCCCATATTACTTGCTGATGGACAGTTGATAGGGATCAGTTGATAGGGATCATCTTTAGTGGGATCATCTTTAGAAAATAAACATTCTGTCTTCTGTGGGTAGGCCTATGTCTTATCAAAATGGCTAACCTAAATCTGCATACAAACAATCGTTATAATTATAGTAAAAGAATAAGGAGGGGAGACCATTTTTCATGCAAATCTCTGTTAGTTATTGTTCGGTACGTGAACGCGCCGCCATCAACAGTGCTCAGCGTCTTCTGAGAGCGCGCGAGGGATACACGGAGAGACAGGACGACGAGGGGAGAGGCAGGAAGAGGGCGTGAGACAAATAGGAAAAATCACAATAATGGAGTGGCGGCGGAGGAGGTCGGTTTCGCGAGCTCGGACTGGTCATAGTTGACGTTTAATTTTATCAAAATTGGATGTAAATTATATCTTTAGGGACTGTGCACCGATATCTCCACCTCAAAGAAGCCCTCCACGGATGCCTCAGATGCTACACGTAAACGGGGGATCCACCACTGGCACTAGGCAACGGCTTATCATTTCTGGTGGGCTTGGATGAGAATACTAAAGGACATATTTTTAAGGTAGCATTAGTTGAGGAGATTGCAAAACCGTTTTTCTGTGAAATATCCTATTTCGGACTCCACTTCTCTTTTCTTAGGAACGATGTTGAATTACTTGCCTTTGTAAGTTATTAATTAACAGTATTATACATACATGTATCTATTCAACAATGTGTAGGCTTGTAGGTTCGCAGGTTGAATCTACAATGATTAGGTAGCCAAAATAAATAAACAAAGGCTAGTCAATAATAATAATAATAATAAATCAACGTATTTTCTTAATGGATTTATTCTGAATAGCTACACTGCTATCACATTTACAAGCACAGCTTTGACAACCGGAGACGCGCAAAGACTGAGTGAGTCATTAAAATAACGAAAAGAAAGCTATAGTGGAAAACATGTTGCCTTCACAAGAAGCCGCCAAGATTTACCATGATAACTACATGCGGAACTCCCGTGCCATCGGGGTACTCTGGGCGATATTCACCATATGCTTTGCTATCATCAACGTGGTGGTCTTCATTCAGCCCTACTGGATCGGGGACAGTGTGAGCACGCCGCAAGTGGGTTACTTCGGCTTGTTCCACCAGTGCGTTGGAAGAGGACCTCCCAACCGAGAGCTCACCTGCACGGGCAGCTTCGCCGAGTTCAGCTCCATCCCCTCCGGCGCCTTCAAAGCGGCCTCGGTATTTGTGTTTCTGTCCATGGTGCTGATTCTGGGCTGCATCGCCTGCATGGCGCTCTTCTTCTTCTGCAACACCGCTACCGTCTACAAGACCTGTGCCTGGATGCAGCTCCTATGTGGTAAGTAAAACCAATGGCAACTCAGTTACACAATATTGTTTCAGTACATGAGTATATTAGGGAATATGATTTTCACTGGTATGTCACAGACGACTGAAAACACATGGATCTGCAACACTGGTTACAAGTTACATGCAAACAACCATGTCAAAGAAATTGCAACATGCTGCTTAGGGCTGTTGCTATTGCTAAGGATGATAGGTTAGATCTAGAGGCAGACTAGATTCACCTTGCTACAAAATCATTTTGACTCCACATTTCTACACAGATTCCAAACTCTCCTGGCTTACTGGGAGTGGAAGTTGGATGTCTTCATGTCATTTTCCAATCAGTCATGAGTCATGGAACTGTGGAAGGAAGACAGATATCATATAGGCTGCCACACTGACCCACAAATCAGTCAAAAAAACAGCCAACACACTACAAAAGGCCTCCTTGTGTTGGGTGGATGCATTCCTTCAACCATGACCTAACCATATAGAGAGCTGCCCTCCTGATAAATAGAAGAAACCGGTAGTCTATGGAACTTAATTCACTCACTCCCACACAGATCTATACCTCAAGGACCTCCCAGAACAGATTATAACTTCATCAATGCAGGTCGTTCCATTTAATTTCAGCAAGACACCCACCATCTCAGATCGTTTTGAAATGGTTTATGTAGTTAGAAAAATATAAGATACGCATTCCTGCAACATTATTTTGTTGAAAGACAATTTGAACTCTGAGAAATGTAGCTAATTGATTGCACCCAAATTGGACATTTCAATTTGTAGGATTCATACAGTGCCTTCAGAAAGTTTTCACTCCCCTTGACTTTTTATACATTTGTTGTGTTACAGCCTGAACTGAAAATGGATTACATTTAGATTTCATGTCACTGACACAATACCCCATAATGTCAAAATTGAATTCTGTTTTTAGAAATGTTTAAAAATTAAGTACAGATGAAAAGCTGAAATGTCTTGAGTCAATAAGTATTCAACCTTTTTGTTATGGCAAGCCTAAATAAGTTCACGAATAAAAATGTGCTTAACAAGTCAAATAATAAGTTGCATGGACTCACTCTGTGTACAATAATAGTGTTTAACATGACTTTTAAATTACTACCCCATCTCTGTGCCCCACACATACAAACATCTGTAAGGTCCCTCAGTTGAGCAGTGAATTTGAAGCACAGGTTCAACCACAAAGACCAGGGAGGTTTTCTAATGGTTCGCAAAGAAGAACACCTATTGGTAGATGGAAAAATAAAATAAAATAAATAGCAGACATTGAATTTCCCTTTGAGCATGGTGCAGTTATTAATTACACTTTGGATGGTGTATCAATACACCCAGTCATTACTGTCACGACTTCCGCCGAGGCTGCCACCCCTCCTTGTTTGGGCAGGTTTCGGCGTTCGGCGTCACCGGCTTACTAGCTACTGCCGATCCATTTATCATCACTCCATTTGTCTTGTCTTCAATCACACACACCTGGTCCTTATTCCGTCATTAGTCATGGTATAAGTGTTCCCTCTGTTTCCTTGTCTGTGTGGGTGATTGTTTATTGTGGAGGTTTGTGAAGCTCGTGTATTGTGTATCGACAGGAGTATTTTCCCGTGTACCTTGTTTTTCCAGTGTGCCTGTTTTGTGCCCGGGAGTGTGTTTGACGCATTTCTGCGTAAACCTGTATTTTGCGGATTAAAGCCTGTTATTCTGTGATTTACCCTCCTGCGCCTGACTTCTTCAACACCACCTCATCACAATTACAAATGATACAGGCACCCTTCCTAACTCAGTTGCCGGAGAGGAAGGAAACCGCTCAGGGTTTTCACCATGAGGCCAATGGTGATTTTAAAACAGTTACAGAGTTTAATGGCTGTGATAGGACATAACTGAGGATAGATCAACAACATTGTAGTTACTTCACAATACAAATATAAATTACAGATTGAAAAGAAGGAAGTCTGTACAGAATAAAACATATTCCAAAACATGGATCCTTTTTACAATAAGGCACTAAAGTAATACTGCAAAACATTTGGCAAATAAATTACATTTTGCTGAATACAAAGCGTTATATTTGGGGCAAATCCAACACAACACATCACTGAGTCCCACTCTTCATATTTTCAAGCATGGTGGTGTCTGCATCATGTTATGGGAATGCTTGTCATCGGCAAGGACTCTGAAGTTATTTTGGATAAAAATAAACTGAATAAAGCTAAGCACAGGCAAAATCCTAGAGAAACACTTGGTTCAGTCTGCTTTCCAACAGACACTGGGAGACAAATTCAATTTTCAGCAGGACAACTACCTAAAACAAAAGGCCAAATATACACTGGAGTTGCTTACCAAGATGTAATTTAATGTTCCTGAGTGGCATAGTTACAGTTTTTACCTAAATCTGCAAATACACTGGCTCAAAAAAATTAAGGGAACACTAAAATAACACATCCTAGATCTGAATGAATGAAATAATCTTATTAAATACTTTTTTCTTTACATAGTTGAATGTGCTGACAACAAAATCACACAAAAATTATCAATGGAAATCAAATTTATCAACCCATGGAGGTCTGGATTTGGAGTCACCCTCAAAATTAAAGTGGAAAACCACACTACAGGCTGATCCAACTTTGATGTAATGTCCTTAAAACAAGTCAAAATGAGGCTCAGTAGTGTGTGTGGCCTCCACGTGCCTGTATGACCTCCCTACAACGCCTGGGCATGCTCCTGATGAGGTGGCGGATGTTCTCCTGAGGGATCTCCTCCCAGACCTGGACTAAAGCATCCGCCAACTCCTGGACAGTCTGTGGTGCAACGTGGCGTTGGTGGATGGAGCGAGACATGATGTCCCAGATGTGCTCAATTGGATTCAGGTCTGGGGAACGGGCGGGCCAGTCCATAGCATCAATGCCTTCCTCTTGCAGGAACTGCTGACACACTCCAGCCACATGAGGTCTAGCATTGTCTTGCATTAGGAGGAACCCAGGGCCAACCGCACCAGCATATGGTCTCACAAGGGGTCTGAGGATCTCATCACGGTACCTAATGGCAGTCAGGCTACCTCTGGCGAGCACATGGAGGGCTGTGCGGCCCCCCAAAGAAATGCCACCCCACACCATGACTGACCCACCGCCAAACCGGTCATGCTGGAGGATGTTGCAGGCAGCAGAACGTTCTCCACGGCGTCTCCAGACTCTGTCACGTCTGTCATATGTGCTCAGTGTGCACCTGCTTTCATCTGTGAAGAGCACAGGGCGCCAGTGGCGAATTTGCCAATCTTGGTGTTCTCTGGCAAATGCCAAACGTCCTGCACGGTGTTGGGCTGTAAGCACAACCCCCACCTGTGGACGTCGGTCCCTCATACCACCCTCATGGAGTCTGTTTCTGACCGTTTGAGCAGACACATGCACATTTGTGGCTTGCTGGAGGTCATTTTGCAGGGCTCTGGCAGTGCTCCTCCTGCTCCTCCTTGCACAAAGGCAGAGGTAGCAGTCCTGCTGCTGGGTTGTTGCCCTCCTATGGCCTCCTCCACGTCTCCTGATGTACTGGCCTGTCTCCTGGTAGCGCCTCCATGCTCTGGACACTACGCTGACAGACACAGCAAACCTTCTTGCCACAGCTTGCATTGATGTGCCATCCTGGATGAGCTGCACTACCGGAGCCACTTGTGTGGGTTGTAGACTCCGTCTCATGCTACCACTAGAGTGAAAGCACCGCCAGCATTCAAAAGTGACCAAAACATCAGCCAGGAAGCCTAGGAACTGAGAAGTGGTCTGTGGTCACCACCTGCAAAACCAGTCCTTTATTGGGGGTGTCTTGCTAATTGCCTATAATTTCCACCTGTTGTCTATCCATTTGCACAACAGCATGTGAAATGTATTGTCAATCAGTGTTGCATCCTAAGTGGACAGTTTGATTTCACAGAAGTGTGATTGACTTGGAGTTACATTGTGTTGTTCCCTTTTTTTTTTGAGCAGTGTATATGGCAAGACTTAAAAATGGCTGTCAAGCAATGATCAACAACCAAGTTTGAATAATTTTTTAAAGAATAATGGACAAATATGGTACAACCCAGGAGTGCAAATCACTTACAGACTTAATCAGAATGATTCACAGCTGTTATAGCTGCCAAAGGTGATTCTAACATGTATTGAAAAACAAATATCTTCCACTTTGACATTACAGAGTATTTTGTGTAAATCATTGACAAAAAATGACTATTCAAGTAATTTTAATCCCACTTTGTAACAGAACAGAATGTGGAAAAAGTCAAGGGGTGTGAATACTTTCTGAAGGCACTGTATAATATTCATTAAATATAATACCCAACATCCGATTTGGACCAAACCACATCTTAATAATGAATAAAACGGTGTTTCTATATGAAACGGTTTTGTTATATTTCAGTCTTCTGTGAGGTATATAAAGTGTAATATTGGGATGCAAACTCAACATTTAATACATTTCAACTCTATATCTGACATGGTACAGGTGTCTTCTTTTGTAAGCCCATAACCATGTGTGTGAGGTGTATACTTTTGTTACAAAGTAGATTTGTTTAAGACTACCAAGAAACACTGTGTCGTAAAAATTTTGAAAAGCATAATTTGCTTTGTCATTACGGAGTATTGTGTGTAGGCCAGTGACAAAACAAATGCTCAATTAAATCCATTTAAATTCATTCTGTAAGACAACAAAATGTGGAAAAAGTCAAGGGGTGTGAATACTTTCTGAGAGCTGTCATTTGTTGGACTATTCGAGAAGATTTGGGTTACAGCATTCGGTAGCTAAGAGAAGGACAAACTGAATTGCTTTCATGGAGGACTGGCTTGACTTGTGAGAATGACCACACAATGTATTTTCATCATGAGCAAAAGCTATTGGTTTTCTACACAAAGTTGAAAAAAAATGTTGTGATCCATTTAATAAACACAAGAGACCAGAAGAATGTATACAATTGTGTGGCAGTAACAGCCGGAAGAGCAGCATATGTGACTCGTTTCAGGAAACTAGCTGTTTGTCGCGCGTCACTACTTCACAGGAGAGCCATTTGAATGTAAACTTAAAAAAAAAAAAAAAAATCTGTTTTTTTGGCAGAAATGCCTTCTGGAACATGTGAACTTTCATGTGCCTTAATAACAAACTTGTATGCCATCTGTAAATATGAATAAATAAATAAAATTACGAGCCTAGTTGGTTTAGCCACAGAAAAAGACAGCAACCTTCCCGCTAGCCAAGATTGGCTGAGATAATGAGTGGGCTGGACATGCCGAGAGATGAGTTCGGATTGGTCTGCCATGTAGCCCGCTTCTGTCTATTACATGAGCTGGTTAGTATGTGTAGATAATCCTTTCTAAAGAGGCTTTTTTTGAAAGATATCACGTAGTAGAACTGCATAAGTGTTGCTCTCCACTTTCTGGAGGACCGAGTTTTGAAATCAGTGGAATTAGAGTATGAGGCTAAGGAGATGGAGAAAATTCTGGCGTTTGATTGCAAATATGCAGACAGAGTCGAAAAGAGAACACACAGAAGGCTGTTGTATAAAACAACTGTCTCCGGATTATATATTCAAACGAAGGCAACCATGGCATCCATGACAGAGAAAGAGAAGCATCCATCCATGTATATGGGTAAAATAGTCTAGCTAACTACATTTTCAGATATGACACATTTTGTCAAAAAGTCATTTTTCATTTCAAGTTAAAGTGTACTGTTAGCTAGCTAGCTGACATTAGCTGGCTGGCTCGCTAGCTAACGTTACGTGTCTGAGATCTGTGTAGTTATATTATTAATATTGCAGATCCATTTGCATTGCTAGGTATAGCCTAATGTTAGCTAGCTAACATTGAACCTGGTTGGTTAGCTACCTGTAGATTCATGCAGGGTAGTAACGTTATGAGTTGGGATTATGGTTCATTGTTTAGCTAGCTAGCTACATGTAAAAACAAAAGACTCCACTATGCATGTAACCATTTCAATAGAATGTTCATGATGTCACTGCGACAACTGTCAATAGACGTAGCTGGTAAATTCGCTCTGGCTATGTACTCCAATTTCAGAGCACTCTCGTCTGAGTGTGCCAGAGCACAGAATAACTGACGAATTTATGAACGCTCAACACCCGTTGAATATGGCCGATGTCAGTAAACGTTGGCAAAAAGGCGTAATTCAATTGTTGCCAGCAGCACAGTTGCAGTCACCAACGCTCTGGATAACATAAAAACAGCCTAACCAGCTCTGCTAGGATGAGTAAAAGCTGTGAGCTGTTATCTCATTTGTTAATGGAAGTATCTAGCAAGCTAGCCAACATTAGCCAGTTATCTTGGGTGCTTCACTGCTGTTGTTAGGTCAGACTCCAAGATGGCATAGCAGTGCGGTCGTGTATTATGTTGTGTCCTCGTGTAAATAGCCTGTTTTTTTAGTTTTTTTGTATTTTTCGTATATATTTCTCTATCTCACTTTCCATCCTTAGCTAAATATACTTTCCTGCAACCCGCCTCACCCAATGTGGAACGGATTCTATTATTTCTTCATACCTTTTATCAAGAACCCACGGCTGAAACTAGCCAGCTAGCCAGCTAACTAACTACCTGCTATTAGCTATTGCTATTAGCCACCGTTAGCGGTCTTCACCACTGTCCGTGGCCTGCACTACCTACCAGCCAGCTCTAGCCTGGACGATTATCGGCCAGTCTGCTGTAGCAGCCTACAAATTGCTCCCAGACTTACCTATTGCTGTTCACTGGACCTTATGATCACTCAGCTACACATCTGATGCCCGCTGGACTGTTCCTTTTCACGGTACCCCATCCTGTTTATCTGTTTAGCCTCAGCCCAAACTTTCATCGCCATTACCAGTTGTTGTCTTAGCCCTCTCGAATAACACCTGTGATTGCGTTATGCCTCTCGCCCATGTCAATATGCCTAGCCTATTGCTGTTTGGGTTAGTTGTTATTGTACTATGTCACTGTAAAGCCCCCAGTCCCGCTCAATCTGCCTCAGATAGCTTCTTTGTCCCACCCCCCATACACGCGGAGACTGGCTCAATCGGTACCTCCAGTGATGCTATCTCTTTCATCGTTACCCAATGCTTAGGTGTACCTCGACTGTACTCATATCCTTACATATCCTTGTCTGTACATAATGCCCTGAATCTACTCTACAACGCCCAGAAATCTGCCCCGTTTATTCTCTGTACCCAAAGCACTAGAAGACCAGTTCTTAAAGCCTTTAGCCATATACTTATTATATTCCTCCTCTGTTCCTCTGGTGATGTAGAGGTTAACCCAGGCCCTGTAGCCCCCGGTATCACTCCTACTCCCCAGGCGCTATCATTTGTTGACTTCTGTAACCGTAAAAGCCTTGGTTTCTTGCATGTTAACATCAGAAGCCTCCTCCCCAAGTTTGAGTTATTCTCTGCATTAGCACACTCTGCCAACCCTGATGTTCTAGCAGTGTCTGAATCCTGGCTTAGGAAGGCCACCAAAAATTCAGAAGTTTCCATTCCGAACTACAACATTTTCCGTCTAGGTAGAACTGCCAAAGGGGGCGAAGTTGCAATCTACTGTAGAGATAGCCTGCAGAGTTCTTTCATACTATCCAGGTCTGTGCCCAAAGAGTTTGAGCTTCTACTTCTAAAAATCCACCTTTCCAGAAATAAGTATCTCACTGTCGCCGCTTGCTACAGACCTCCTCAGCCCCCAGTTGTGCCCTGGACACCATATGTGAATTGCTTGCCACCCATCTATCCTCAGAGTTCGTACTGCTTGGTGACCTAAACTGGGATATGCTTAACACCCCGGCCGTCCTACAATCTAAACTAGATGCCCTCAATCTGACACAAATTATCAAGGAACCTACCAGGTACATCCCTAAATCCGTAAACATGGGCACCCTCATAGATATCATCCTGACTAATGTACCCTCTAAATACACCTCCGCTGTCTTCAACCAGGATCTCAGCGATCACTGCCTCATTGCCTGCGTCCAAAATGGGTCCGCGGTCAAACGACCACCCCTCATCACTGTCAAACGCTCCCTAAAACACTTCAGCGAGCAGGCCTTTCTAATTGACCTGGCCCGGGTATCCTGGATGGATATTGACCTCATTCCGTCAGTAGAGGATGCCTGGATGTTCTTCAAAAGTGCTTTCCTCTTCTTCTTAAATAAGCATGCACCATTCAAAAAATTCAGAACTAAGAACAGATATAGCCCCTGGTTCACCCCAGACTTTACTGCCCTTGACCAGCACAAAAACATCCTGTGGCGTACTGCATTAGCATCGAACAGCCCCCGCGATATGCAACTTTTCAGGGAAGTCAGGAACCAATATACACAATCAGTTAGGAAAGCAAAGGCTAGCTTTTTCAAACAGAAATGTGCATCCTGTAGCACTAACTCCAAAAAGTTTTGGGACACTTGTAAATAAAAGCACCTCCTCCCAGCTACCCACTGCACTGAGGCTAGGAAACACTGTCACCACCGATAATCTACGATGATCGAGAAATTTCAATAAGCATTTTGCTATGGCTGGCCATGCTTTCCACCTGGCTACCCCTACCCCGGCCACCAGCTCTGCACCCTCCGCTGCAACTTACCCATGCCCCCCCGCTTCTCCTTGACCCAAATTCAGACAGCTGATGTCCTGAAAGAGCTGCAAAATCTGGACCCCTACAAATCAGCTGGGCTAGACAATCTGGACCTATTCTTTCTAAAATTCTTTCTAAAATTAGCAGCCGAAATTGTCGCAACCCCTATTACTAGCCTGTTCAACCTCTCTTTCGTATCGTCTGAGATCCCCAGAGATTGGAAAGCTGCCGCGGTCATCCCCCTCTTCAAAGGGGGTGACACTCTAGATCCAAACTGTTACAGACCTATATCCATCCTACCCTGCCTTTCGAAAGTATTTGAAGGCAACGTAAACAGATCACCGACCACTTCGAATCCCACCGTACCTTCTCCGCTATACAATCTGGTTTCCGAGCTGGTCATGGGTGCACCTCAGCCACGCTCAAGGTCCTAAACGATATAATAACTGTGATTGATAAAAGACAGTACTGTGCAGCCGTCTTCATCAACCTGTCCAAGGCTTTTGACTCTGTCAATCACTGCATTCTTATTGGCAGACTAAATAGCCTTGGTTTCTCAACTGACTGCCTCGCCTGGTTCACCAACTACTTTTCAGATAGAGTTCAATGTGTCAAATCGGAGGGCTTGTTGTCTGGACCTCTGGCAGTCTCTATGGGGGTGCCACAGGGTTTAATTCTCGGGCCGACTCTACTCTCTGTGTATATCAATGATGTCGCTCTTGCTGCTGGTGACTCTCAGATCCACCTCTATGCAGACGACACCATTTTGTATACATCTGGCCCTTCATTGGACACTGTGTTAATAAACCTCCAAACGAGCTTCAAACGAGCATTCAACACTCCTTCTGTGGCCTCCAACTGCTCTTAAGCGCTAGTAGATCTAAATGAATGCTCTTCAATCGAACGCTGCTTGCACCCGCCCGCCCGACTAGAATCACTACTCTCGGCGGGTCAGACTTAGAATATGTGGACAACTACAAATACCTAGGTGTCTGGTTAGACCGTAAACTCTCCTTCCAGACTCACATTAATCTCCAATCCAAAGCTAAATTTAGAATTGGCTTCTTGTTTCGTAACAAAGCCTCCTTCACTCATGCTGCTAAACATGCCCTCGTAAAACGGACTATCCTACCGATCCTTGACTTCGCCGATGTCATTTACAAAATAGCTTCCAACACTCAACTCAGCAAATTGGATGTAGTGTATCACAGTGCCATCCGTTTTGTCACCAAAGCCCCATATACTACCCACCATTGTGACCTGTACGCTCTCGTTGGCTGGCCCTCACTACATATTCGTCGCCAAACCCACTGGCTCCAGGTCATCTATAAATCACTTCTAGGCAAATCCCCGCCTTATTTTAGCTCATTGGTCACCATAGCAACACCCACCCGTAGTATGCGCTCCAGCAGGTATATCTCACTGGTCATCCCCAAAGCCAACACCTCCTTTGGCCGCCATTCCTTCCAGTTCTCTGCTGCAAATGACTGGAACGAACTACAAAAATCTCTGAAGCTGGAGACACTTATCTCCCTCATTAACTTTAAGCATCAATTGTCAGAGCAGCTTACGGATCACTGCACCTGTACACAGCCCATCTGTAATTAGCCCACCCAACTACCTCATCCCCATATTGTTATTTACATTGTTATTTATTTTGCACATTTTCACCCCAGTATCTCTATTTGCACATCATCTTCTGCACATCTATCACTCCAGTGTTAATACTAAATTGTAATTATTTTTGCACTATGGCCTATTTATTGCCTTACCTCCATGACTTACTACATTTGCACACACTGTATATAGATTTTCTATTTTCTATTGTGTTATTGACTGTACATTTTTGTTTATTCCATATGTAACGCTGTGTTGTTGTTTTTATCGCACTGCTTTGCTTTATCTTGGCCAGGTCGCAGTTGTAAATGAGAACTTGTTCTCAACTGGCTTACCTGGTTAAATAAAAATATTATATAGTGTGCAAATCCTGGTACTTTCACACTAATTTATGGGGGGAAATGCAAGCGACTTCAATGGCTAATTTCTCTGAAAAAAAACATCACACAATTCACTGAGAATACATGACATAATATTAATCATTGTTAAGAAAATGTTTGGTCCAAATCTGATGTCAGGTACTATATTTATTGAATATTATATGAATCCTATAAATTGAAATGGTCAATTTGGGTGCAATCAATAAGCTTCATTTCTCAAAGTTCAAGTAAACTTTCAACATAATAATGTTTCAGGGATGCAAATCTTATCTGTGTCTAACTACAGAAACAATTTCAGAACAATCTGAGATGGTGGGTGTCGAAAACCTCTTTCTTGTGCTTTTTGAGGTGGAACGAATCTTGCGATACGCACAAACGTGTGGGAGTAAGATTACCTCAACAGTCAGCAGACTGAGAGCAGAAAAATATCAGCAGTTTAATTTTTTTCTGTTTGTATTGTTTTCTTCATCTGTCCACTCTCCTTTCTGATCTGCAGAGTCAGTTTGTTTGGTTGGTTGGTTGGAAGAATGTTCAACAATCAGCAAGATGGAGGAACAGAAAATCCATGAAATAATATTGCCATACTCTTAGGATGCCAGGACACTCACTATGCATTCTTATGAAAAGAGACAAAAACATGCATGCAGCTACAGTGGGGAAAAAAGTATTTAGTCAGCCACCAATTGTGCAAGTTCTCCCACTTAAAAAGATGAGAGAGGCCTGTAATTTTCATCATAGGTACACGTCAACTATGACAGACAAAATGAGAAAAATAAATCCAGAAAATCACATTGTAGGATTTTTAATGAATTTATTTGCAAATTATGGTGAAAAATAAGTATTTGGTCAATAACAAAAATTTCTCAATACTTTGTTATATACCCTTTGTTGGCAATGACACAGGTCAAACGTTTGCTTAAGCAGGGGGACACGTCTGGCACTGACAGACAAAATGAGGAAAGAAAATCCAGAAAATCACATTGTAGGATTTTTAATGAATTTATTTGCAAATTATGGTGAAAAATAAGTATTTGGTCAATAACAAACGTTTCTCAATACTTTGTTATATACCCTTCGTTGGCAATGACACAGGTCAAACGTTTGCTGTAAGTCTTCACAAAGTTTTCACACACTGTTGCTGGTATTTTGGCCCATTCCTCCATGCAGATCTCCTCTAGAGCAGTGATGTTTTGGGGCTGTCGCTGGGCAACACGGACTTTCAACTCCCTCCAAAGATTTTCTATGGGGTTGAGATCTGGAGACTGGCTAGGCCACTCCAGGACCTTGAAATGCTTCTTACGAAGCCACTCCTTCGTTGCCCGGGCGGTGTGTTTGGGATCATTGTCATGCTGAAAGACCCAGCCACGTTTCATCTTCAATGCCCTTGCTGATGGAAGGAGGTTTTCACTCAAAATCTCACGATACATGGCCCCATTCATTCTTTCCTTTACACGGATCAGTCGTACTGGTCCCTTTGCAGAAAAACAGCCCCAAAGCATGATGTTTACACCCCCATGCTTCACAGTAGGTATGGTGTTCTTTGGATGCAACTCAGCATTCTTTGTCCTCCAAACACGACGAGTTGAGTTTTTACCAAAAAGTTCTATTTTGGTTTCATCTGACCAAATTACATTCTCCCAATCCTCTTCTGGATCATCCAAATGCACTCTAGCAAACTTCAGACGGGCCTGGACATGTACTGGCTTAAGCAGGGGGACACGTCTGGCACTGCAGGATTTTAGTCCCTGGTGGCGTAGTGTGTTACTGATGGTAGGCTTTGTTACTTTGGTCCCAGCTCTCTGCAGGTCATTCACTAGGTCCCCCCGTGTGGTTCTGGGATTTCTGCTCACCGTTCTTGTGATAATTTTGACCCCACGGGGTGAGATCTTGCGTGGAGCCCCAGATCGAGGGAGATTATCAGTGGTCTTGTATGTCTTCCATTTCCTAATAATTGCTCCCACAGTTGATTTCTTCAAACCAAGCTGCTTACCTATTGCAGATTCAGTCTTCCCAGCCTGCTGCAGGTCTACAATTTTGTTTCTGGTGTCCTTTGACAGCTCTTTGGTCTTGGCCATAGTGGAGTTTGGAGTGTGACTGTTTGAGGTTGTGGACAGGTGTCTTTTAAACTGATAACAAGTTCAAACAGGTGCCATTAATACAGGTAACGAGTGGAGGACAGAGGAGCCTCTTAAAGAAGAAGTTACAGGTCTGTGAGAGCCAGAAATCTTGCTTGTTTGTAGGTGACCAAATACTTATTTTCCACCATAATTTGCAAATAAATTCATTACAAATCCTACAATGTGATTTTCTGGAAAAAAAAATCTCAATTTGTCTGTCATAGTTGATGTGTACCTATGATGAAAATTACAGGCCTCTCTCATCTTTTTTAGTGGGAGAACTTGCACAATTGGTGGCTGACTAAATACTTTTTTCCCCCACTGTATTTAGGCTTGCTATAACAAAGGGGTTGAATACCTATTGATTCAATACATTTCAGCTTTTCAATTTTTTATTAATTTGTAAAAAATTTGAAAAACCTAATTCCACTTTGACATTATGGGATATTGTGTGTAGGCCAGTGACCAAAAATCTCAATTTAATCCATTTTAAATTCAGGCTGTAACACGACAAAATGTGGAAAAGGTCAAGGGGTGTGAATACTTTCTGAAGGCACTGTATGTGTTTGCAATTGAGGCCCTTTCCCATTCCCAGTGGCTAATGGATCAGCTCCAACTCGGTACAGGGTATAGCCTTGTGATGAGGCTGCCTCTGCTGCCCTGTGTACAGGTGAGAGGCCTGATAGTGTTGGCTATGGGTCTAATGCTCTCACCACTGAGGAGATGATAGTTTAATCAGCTGCTGTATCCTGGGCTGTGGCATAGTGCCGTGGCAGAGCGTGGTGCCAACAGCGGGCCGGGCCTGGGAAGAGGACAAAATGGACCAGCTGCTCCTCTCAGTGCCCATGACCTTCCTCATGGGGAGTACCATCATGGTTCTCCTCTTCAGTCAGGAGAGCTCAGTGTTATATGTTGTACTGTATATACAAAACCATAAACTGAAAAAGGAATACACATCTTTTCTCTGTCTTTCTCATTGAGTTTATAGAGGCTTGCGAAAGTATTTCCCCCCCTTGGCATTTTTCCTATTTTGTTGCCTTACAACCTGATTTTTGGGGGGGTTTGTACCATTTGATTTACACAACATGCCTACCACTTTGTAATATTTTTATTGTGAAACAAACAAGAAAAAAGACAAGACTTGAGCGTGCTTAACTATTCAATACTTTGTAGAGCCACCTTTTGCAGCAAATACAGCTGCATGTCTCTTGGGGTATGTCTCTATAAGCTTGGCACATCTAGCCACTGGGATTTTTGCCCATTCTTCAAGGCAAAACTGCTCCAGCTCCTTCAAGTTGGATGGGTTCCACTGGTGTACAGCAATCTTTAAGTCATACCACAGATTCTCAATTGGAATGAGGTCTGGGCTTTGACTAGGCCATTCCAAGACATTTAAATGTTTCCCCTTAAACCACTCAAGTGCTGCTTTAGCAGTATGCTTAGGGTCATTGTCCTTCTGGAAGGTGAACCTCTGTCCCAGTCTCAAATCTCTGGAAGACTGAAACAGGTTTCCCTCAAGAATTTCCCTGTATTTAGCACCATCCATCATTCCTTCAATTCTGACTAGTTTCCCAGTCCCTGCCGATGAAAAACATCCCCACAGCATGATGCTGCCACCACTATGCTTCACTGTGGGGATGGTGTTCTCGGGGTGATGAGAGGTGTTGAGTTTGCGCCAGACGTAGCGTTTTTCTTGATGGCCAAAAAGCTAAATTTTAGTCTCATCTGACCAGAGTACCTTCTTCCATATGTTTGGGGAGTCTCCCACATGCCTTTTGGCGAACACCAAACGTGTTTGCTTATTTTTTTCTTTAAGCAATGCCTTTTTTCTGGCCACTCTTCCGTAAAGCCCAGCTTTGTGGAGTGTATGGCTTAAAGTGGTCCTATTGACAGATACTCCAATCTCCGCTGTGGAGCTTTACAGCTCCTTCAGGGTTATCTTTGTTATTTTTATTGCCTCTCTGATTAATGCCTTCCTTGCCTGGTCTGTGAGTTTTGATGGGCGGCCCTCTCTTGGCAGGTTTGTTGTGGTGCCATATTCTTTCCATTTTTAATAATGTATTTAATGGTGCTCCGTGGGATGGTCAAAGTTTCGGATATTTTTTTATAACCCAACCCTGATCTGTACTTCTCCACAACTTTGTCCTTGACTTGTTTGGATAGCTCCTTGGTCTTCATGGTGCCGCTTGCTTGGTGGTGCCCCTTGCCTAGTGGTGTTGCAGACTCAGGGGCATTTCAGAACAGGAGTATATACAGTTGAAGTCGGAAGTTTACATACACCTTAGCCAAATACATTTAAACTCAGTTTTTCACAATTTCTGACAAAGAATCATAGTAAAATTCCCTGTCTTGGGTCAGTTAGGATCACCACTTTATTTTAAGAATGTGAAATGTCAGAATAATAGTAGAGAAAATGATTTATTTCAGCTTTTATTTCTTTCATGATATTCCCAGTGGGTCAGAAGTTTACATACACTCAATTAGTATTTGGTAGCATTGCCTTTAAATTGTTTAACTTGGGTCAAACATTTTGGGTTGCCTTCCACAAGCTTCCCACAAGAAGTTGGGTGAATTTTGGCCCATTCCTCCTGACAGAGCTGGTGTAACTGAGTCAGGTTTGTAGGCCTCCTTGCTCGCACACGCTTTTTCAGTTCTGCCGACACATTTTCTATAGGATTGAGGTTTTGTGACAGCCACTTCAATACCTTGACTTTGTTGTCCTTAAGCCATTTTGCCACGACTTTGGAAGTATGCTTGGGGTCATTGTCCATTTGGAAGACCCATTTGCGACCAAGCTTTAACTTCCTGACTGATGTCTTGAGATGTTGCTTCAATATATCCACATAATTTTCCTTCCTCATGATGCTATCTATTTTGTGAAGTGCACCAGTCCCTCCTGCAGCAAAGCACCCCCACAGCATGATGCTGTCACCCCTGTGCCTCACGGTTGGGATGGTGTTCTTCGGCTTGCAAGGACCCCCTTTTTCCTCCAAACATAACGATGGTAATTATTGCCAAATAGTTCTATTTTTGTTTCATCAGACCAGAGGACATTTCTCCAAAAAGTATGATCTTTGTCCCCATGTGCAGTTGCAAACCATAGTCTGGCTTTTGGAGAAGTGGCTTCTTCCTTGCTGAGCGGCCTTTCAGGTTATGTCAATATAGGACTTGTTTTACTGTGGATATAGATACTTTTGTACCTGTTTCCTCCAGCATCTTGACAAGGTCCTTTGCTGTTGTTCTGGGATTGATTTGCACTTTTCGCACCAAAGTACGTTAATCTCTAGGAGACAGAACACGTCTCCTTCCTGAGCGGTATGATGGCTGCGTGGTCCCATGGTGTTTATACTTGTGTACTATTGTTTGTACAGATGAACGTGGTACCTTCAGGCGTTTGAAAAATTATCCCAAGGATGAACCAGACTTGTGGAGGTCTTGGCTGATTTCTTTAGATTTTCCCATGATGTCAAGCAAAGAGGCACTGAGTTTGAAGGTAGGCCTTGAAATACATCCACAGGTACAACTGCAATTGACTCAAATGATGTCAATTAGCCTATCAGAAGCTTCTAAAGCCATAACATCATTTTCTGGAATTTTCCAAGCTGTTTAAAGGCACAGTCAACTTAGTGTATATAAACTTGACCGACTGGAATTGTGATACAGTGAATTATAAGTGAAATAATCTCTCTGTAAACAATTGTTGGAAAAATTACTTGTGTCATGCACAAAGTAGATGTCGTAACCGACTTGCCAAAACTATAGTTTGTGGAGAGGTTGAAAAACTAATTTTAATAACTCCAACCTAAGTGTATGTAAACTTCCGACTTCAACTGTATACTGAGATATTGTGACAGATCATATGACACTTAGATTGCACACAGGTGGACTTTATTTAACTAATTATGTGACTTCTGAAGGTAATTGGTTGCACCAGATCTTATTTAGGGGCTTCATAGTACGCACCCCTTTTCCTATATTTATTTTGTATAATGTTTTGAAACAAGTTATTTTTGTAATTTCACTTCACAAATTTGGACTATTTTGTGTGTGTCCATTACATGAAATCCAAATAAAAATCAATTTAAATTACAGGTTGTAATGCAACAAAATAGGAAAAAGGCCAAGGGGGATGAATACTTTTGTAAGGCACTGTATGACAGGATCTCTGAACTGCTTGTCCTGCTCCATCCTCTCTCCGGCGAACGTTCCTTTAAAGTGCAACTGAACGCAAAAAATAGCTTCTCTGGTTAAAAACTGCCTATTTTGCATCAATATTCATCAGAATAGTTTTTTCCAGTGCCAAAATTTACTAAAATGTGTAAGTAGGATAATTTCATAAGGTCAAAATATTCCAAAACTGAGTTTTGTGAGATTTGTGTAACTGAGGATGTCACATCTTACATGAGGGTTGGGTTTTGATTTCAATCCTGCCCACACAGGACCACTGCCTGGCACATTCTAATTACGGCTGTCAGTAATCAAATCATCCGGATCACAGCTGCCCGGTGTGCTGCAGTGCACACTATCCAATCGCTCACCAGAATCAACCAGTAACCTGCTAATTTATTTACAGCCAGCCGAACTAACCATTAGCACGCAGCGCCTCAGACATTTTTTAGACATATATGCAAGACATCGTCGCAAATGTTATGTTGAAAGAACAAGATTCGTTTTTCATATACGGCTCAGGTTTTTTCTCCAACTGAAATATCCTCACATTCATGTGCTAAAGTTAGCACAAACACAACCTTCATCAAAGATAGCTACATCTAGAAAGCAGTAAATGCAGTACGCTCAAAGCAGGATTCCCTGACTAACCACGTTCAGTTTTGTCATGCCGCGTCATGCGGTTGCTAAGCCATTTCGTACAGTGTCCAGAAACGGAAGAAGAAGCGAGACATCCCTCTCCCTCAATTTTTTCTGGTTCATATACAGTCAATGACCTAAGCAGACCAGACCCAGCTGCTAATGCATTGGTGCCTATGAGAGAGCAACCCTGTAAATGTTTTCCCCAATGGTAAACGGCCTGAGTGGGACATCTTCATTTATTCACCATCTTTGCGGTGGCCTGTTCTGGATGGTGGCTGAAGAGGGACAAACATCATTACTGCCAGTATATGATATAGCAAACATAACACACCCACATAGAGCAACACCCCCAAGAAACATGTCTTGTTTGTCTTAATGAGTACCGGAAAAGCCCAGGTGGAATCGGTAAGTTCAGCCCCTCTTGAAGTCATTTCGCTGGTGCCCTGCAACTATGTTAGACAGAAGGAGGAGAAATCAATCACACACTCCATGCCAAACACATCGAGAGAGGGATGGATAGCATACTGACCGAAATTGAAAAAAACAAAAGGCCATGCAAATGTATACGATAGCTGGTCTCCCAGAAATAAAAGATATGCTAAATGTATGTGTCCCCCAAAAATAATAGCACATAACTTACAAGAGGATAGCCTGATTTCTACTGGCCAGTGGTTTCTAACTCTACACCCCATCTCCCATAGGTCCTCCATCATCTCATCTCTCCACTCATGTCCTGACCCTGTCTCCCTGAAATATTAAACAGAACTAAGTATGACACTGCCTGGCGTTCTGCTCCACTCTACTCAGTGTACAACTAGCTACTCCTGCAGCAGAATACCATATTTCTTTTAAAGAGACATTTCACACAAAAACTATCTTTTGGTATTTTCTTAATTATTCCACTGTTGATACGGTCCCAAAATGTTTTGCATGTCAGCAGTCAAGTTATCAAGATATTGGACTTTTAAGAGAAGCAAAGTGTCATTGGCCACATCATCATGATGATGCAAAATGCATCATATGATGCAGAAAATACCAAAATATAGTTTTTGAGTGAAATGTCTCTTTAAGCTCTTCTACTGTTTCTGTCCCTGAGCAAGGTCCTGAGGCTGAGAGGCTGACAAAATGAAGCAGCAGATTCTACAGGAAGTGTACATTGTAGTATTTTATTGATCACATGAGGCCAGACAATATACAGGTGATTATCCAACTTTAAGGCAAAGGTAGCAGAGCTGTGACTATAATAGCAGGAACAAGCTTTAGTGCTGTATATTACTGAATGGTACCAACAAGCATTCATGGTTTCATGTTTAAGTTGACCTTGAATCAGATAGAAAACAAGTTCAAGCGTTGACACAATGGAGAGTGGAACAGAATGAAACCAAATGCGGATCTGCTTCCACATGTGGTCTTCTGTAGCTCAACTGGTAGAGCACGGCGCTTGTAACGCCAAGGTAGTGGGTTCGATCCCCGGGACCACCCATACACAAAAAATGTATGCATGCATGACTGTAAGTCGCTTTGGATAAAAGCGTCTGCTAAATAGCATATTATATTATTATTACATACCCTGGATGAGATGAGAAGCTCTGAACCAACATAACTTGTTGTACAATGGGATTCCCTTCACCCGTGGCCATGCTTTTGAGCACTAGGCTACCAGGGGGATTTGAACATGGCACTGAGCCACTGCGTTTGATAGCCCACGTGTACCTCTCTTTCTCTCCATCTCTCTCTCTCTCTCTCTCTCTCTCTCTCTCTCTCTCTCTCTCTCTCTCTCTCTCTCTCTCTCTCTCTCTCTCTCTCTCTCTCTCTCTCTCCATCTCTCCATCTCTCTCTCTCTCTCTCTCTCTCTCTCTCTCTCTCTCTCTCTCTCTCTCTCTCTCTCTCTCTCTCTCTCTCTCTCTCTCTCTCTCTCTCTCTCGCTCTCTCTCTCTCTCTCTCTCTCTCTGTGTGTCTCTGTGGTGTTTGATGTATGTCAGCCTCATGTGTGAGATGTTATATAACAGGAGAGGCAGCTCATTATGATGATCTTATTCCTCTGGTCCCCTTCAGGGAGATGGCTTCCTCACTTTAATACCCCCATTCATTCAGTACCAGCAGGGGTGTTTTGTTTTTCCCTGTGTTAACATGTTTTTGTGTTCTACCTGTGTTACTGTAAAAGTGTTCTACGTGTGTGTATGTGTGTATGTATGTATGTATGTGTGTGTGTGTGTGTGTGTGTGTGTGTGTGTGTGTGTATGTGTGTGTGTGTGTGTGTGTGTGTGTGTGTGTGTGTGTGTGTGCGAGCGTGTGTGCATGCGTGTGTGTGTGTGTGTGCATGGTTGCCGAATTGATGAGGAGGATTCCATTTCGTTTACAAGTTGGCCCCTTTTTTGCTGTTTGTGAAAAAATAAATTGCGTTGCGTTTCTGTGTTTGTGTCTGTGTTAGTGTATGTGTTTGTGTATGTGTTAGTGTATGTGTTAGTGTATGTGTTTGTGTATGTGTTTGTGTATGTGTTTGTGTATGCGCGAGTATGCGGATAAGTGCATGTACGTGCAAGTGTTTTCCATAAGCTTGCAAAAGGAGGTGTAACACGTCGATAAACAGAAGTATAAATAAAGGAGAGAGTCTATCCCGGGAGATCCCATGCTTTCTCTTTGCCCTGAGATTTCTGCCCAGGCTTCCCTGAAATGCACATGTTTTAATTATCAGATGCAAATAAATAATTCCAAAGTCAACGGGGCCCTACTAAAAATAATCTGCCGAGTGAATAATATATTCTTTTTGACCCATATTTGCATTGTCCCTCCTGAGAGAGAGAGAGAGAGAGAGAGAGAGAGAGAGAGAGAGAGAGAGAGAGAGAGAGAGAGAGAGAGAGAGAGAGAGAGAGAGAGAGAGAGAGAGAGAGAGAGAGAGAGACGGAGAGAGAGACGGAGAGAGAGATTGGAATAAAAATTAGAGGATTCACTTGCTCAGGCTTTATAATCATTCTGGAGGCTTTTCCTTAGCTTCACTGAAAACCATTCTCAAAAAGCAGGGAGGGAAAATAACTCAGTTCCTGATAGTTTCTTAAGGGGTGATTGTGAGTAGCTAAAACAGAGGGAGTTGTGGTTTCGGGTGTGTCAGTGAATAGTTAGGGTAACCTTATATTGCCCACCCTGACTTTTCCCACCCTGCTGGGTACCCAGGGGACTGGAGCTGGGCACTTGACAGCATATGTGTTGCGACTTTGACTTGGAACGGTGGAGAGCTGGGCACAGAGGGGTTTGAATGAGTTGACACCTCAGGTCCAGACTTAGGAGCCACTTTGAAAAAAGGGAACGCCAGTCAAGTGGAGCAACAGACGGACCAATAATGAAACAGATTGCCCTCTCAGCGTTGATTTAAGGGCTGCCAAGGTTTGGGGCTGGCCAGTGGCAGAGGATAGATGATTTATTGCATTACGTTGGTCTGCGAGATCACATAGATGATACAGACCCAAACCACTGTGTCTCCACTGCTGAAAACCTCACACTCTCAGGAGTTAGTTACGTTTTCATTACAGTTTCTTAAAAGTAACTTGTGAGTATGAACTGAAAAAGCACCCACAATCATAAAGTTCCAAATGGGTTTTAACAGTGTAATAATGCTGTAATCCAGAGTGATTTAGAAGTTGTAACTCAACTGTAACTCAACCACCCCATGTGAGTCTGTCTGGTCCCGTGTAGCTCAGTTGGTAGAGCATGGCGCTTGCAACGCCAGGATTGTGGGTTCGATTCCCACGGGGGGCCAGTATGAAAATTTATTCACTCACTAACTGTAAGTCGCTCTGGATAAAAGTGTCTGCTAAAATGACAAAAAAATTAAATATGTATTTTGACAGTGTGTTTGTCCATTCAGAGAAAATAACACAGAAAGCGAAGAGAAAACAACAATGCCAAAGTCTGACAAAAGGGTATCAGAACTGGGCTTCTAGCCTGATTGCCAAATCACAAAAATACATTTGATAGTAATTGAATTACCCTCTTGGAGAGGAATAGAAACAGCTGTCCTTTTCCCCCTTAGAGGTGTTTCTCTATTGTCTCCTTAATTAAAACTGTACTAAGGTCATTGACACCGACAGGGCAGACTGTATTTTCATATGACCTCCTGCCTTTCATATGACCTCCTGCCTTTCATATGACCTCCTGCCTTTCATATGACCTCCGGCCTTTCAATTGACCTCCGGCCCTTCTTCTCCTTTTCTGCATTTCCCCTGCCTCAGGAAGAGACGTAGAGAGAGATAATTTGTGTTCTGAGTGACATTGTAGCATGTTTTAAAAGCTCATTTCAAAGCATATGGTATACATTTGAGATTATTCAATTACAGCACTTGACAGACTGTTTGACACTTTCATTTGACTTATTGTAGCTCTGGGGCCACACAACATTGCGTTTGAATGGTTAAGAGAAGAAACCACTCCAGAGTAATTATGATCAAATGGGGCCTAGAGCTCTCATCATGATAATATGACTAGATGTATAAAGTGCAGCACATATTTTATTTGCTAACAGTTTAAACACATGCCCACAACATAAGGCTAGCCATAATCTACACATTCTTTACTTCCAGAATTTTTTTTGGGTTTTGCAATTCTCACTTAGGCCTTTTCAGCCTCGTGGCCCTTTGTACTCCAGGATATTTTGAATGATCCAGATCTGGCTTGCCAACATTACTGCCCTCAAATGTCAAAGGGCATCAAGCTGATGGGTGTGAGAATAAACCCCATGGTGTTGCTAGGCCCACAGCTCCCAGAGCTCGTAGTGACATTCTTCGTTACACAGCGTGAGCTGCTTCAAATGCTCACATCTCAACCGAACTGCCCAGGTCCACTACACATGGTAGCATACAGACACTAAAGGCTCCGAATTTTTCCTTTGAATTGGGGTCTTTTGGAGTTTATTATTTAGTCGTGAAAGTAAGCGATGAGATGCAAGGAGGTGAAAAAAGAGAGAGAGAGGAAAGAGAGGGAGAACAGGAATGTGAGAGAGAGAGAGAGAGAGAGAGAGAGAGAGAGAGAGAGAGAGAGAGAGAGAGAGAGAGAGAGAGAGAGAGAGAGAGAGAGAGAGAGAGAGGGAACTAAAAGTGGGCCAGCTCTACCGCTATACTCTGTAGCTCTGTCTCCTCCTCGCTCCTCTCCCTGGCTGCTGCCTTTGAAGTTCTCTGTACAAGTTCAGAAATATCTTATGAGGGGGGAGAAACAGAGGGGAAAAGAAGAGAAAAGACAACTTCAAAGCGCTTGGATTTTGTTTCTCAGAACAAGATATTTGTGGTGCAATGATTTTCAACCTGGGGGGCAGATAAATAAAAGGGGGGTGAGTGGGCCTGAAGGCCAGCAGGCCAGCCAGGAGGGGGAGGGATATAGCACACACTGCTGAGTGTTACTCACCAAACCTCAGGGGAAGCTTTACAGGGCTGACTGAGGAGGAGAAAGACCCTTCCAATAGAATTGTGTGGGGGGGTAAAGGGTAAATTAGCATTTCTACATTTAGCTGGAAGATGAAAAGTTATTATTAGAGCGTTTCAGGCTCATGTCTTTTCATCCTAGTGCATGTGTCTATGTTAGCGGTTGCATAATGCCATCGTTATCAACTGGACTGTCTGAGCTCAGCGTCGTTGATGGATGAGCTGTTTGGTGTTTGGGAATAATGGGAAGCCGTGTGTTTGGCGCTGCTCAGCAGTATTGGGTATATCATCTGGGAGGCCGTCTTACAAGCTCATTAATATGGGATCAGCAGAGGGGTTGCAGTGAGCTCAGCAGCAGCGAGGCAGATGTGGTGGACTCAGGCACTCCGGGACAGAAGAATGAGAGAGAGTTGGGGACTCAGAGAGACCCAGAGTCCCAGAGCTGAAAGATAAACAGCAGCAGGAACATCAGCAGAAAATACCCTCTTCCATCTCACCAACCCCCTGAGAGCCAGGCACAGGGATCTTACTTACTCTCTCACTCAAAGAAAAGTGACTCATGACTTCTATGTGATTTTCCATGCCAATGCTAATGTCTCCTTTATGTCTCTAAAACATTATTGCAATTACAGCAATTATGGTTGCATTTTGTTATCCAACACACATAGCCTACACTGTATTTGGACCATAGAGATCACAACGTTGTATCTGTGCCAAGTATGGCATCTGTGAAAGCATGGACAGTGCCATTGAGGCTATCTCCATTTTAAAGTAGTTCAAAAAAGTGTAAAGCTAATATCTGCAGTGCTGGAGTCTGGAACCAAATCTTGTGTCATTCATTTATTGTGGCCAATAGATGGCGGTCATATAGCTTAAAGCCATTTACAAACTAGGCAAACCAATTTGAAGAAGACAATGCTCTGATCATTGGCTGATCACGCCCAACCCATAGGAATCGCCACTCAGTTGACTACTTTAAAATGGTGGAAACCCTCAATGGTAATGTCCATGCAAAAAACACTTATTTACATGTAATGATCTCTATACATCTCTATGATTTATACTGGTCTTTTGATGACAATGTAATAAACGTTTACCTTTTGAATCATGCATCCATGTTTTTCATAGACTATAGCTCCTAAACATCCTCTCTCTCTTCTCTCTCTCCCCCAGCTGTATGCCTGGTGTTGGGCTGTATAATCTTTCCAGACGGCTGGGATGCAGAGGTGGTGCGGGACCTGTGTGGGGAGGAGACGGGGAAGTATACCCTGGGTAACTGCTCTGTCCGCTGGTCTTACATCCTTGCTATTATCGGCATCCTGGACGCCCTGATCCTCTCCTTCCTGGCCTTCGTCCTGGGAAACAGACAGAACAACATGTTCCTGGAGGAACATAAGGCTGACAACAATAAAGGTGAGGGATGGATTAGACCAAGACAAGTCTGCGTCTGAAATGACACCATTTTCTCCTTACAGTGCACTTATTTTAACCAGGACCCATTGGGTTCTGGTTAAAAGTAGTTATGTCGGGAATAGGGTGCCATTTCAGACACACACAAGCAATAACCAAAACCCATCATATCTATAATTAATCAACATGTACGTTGGTTTCCAAAGTCAGATAGATTTTCCTGTATACAAATTAGATAGATTGCATAACATGCTCTGAGGGTTGACATGATTTCAGAATTATAAAATAATACATCTGATATTGTTATTCAGTCTATCAGTGTAACTTATTGCACTCACCATGGAACTGCATGAATGAGGGTAGGAATGTCCACCAAAGTCTGTTCTCACTGTTTGCACAGGATTGCATCAGACCTGTCTGTTCATATTGAGTTATCAGAACGGAGAGACGTTCGTTCAGGGGACCTATGAAGAGCTTGATGTCAGAACCTAATTTGAAGTGTCGTCTTATGACAGAAAAGTAATAGAGCCCTCATTAAAAATTTTTTTTTTTAGTCATTTAGCAGACGCTCTTATCCAGAGCGACTTACAGGAGCAATTTGGGTTAAATGCCTTGCTCAAGGGCACATCGACAGATTTTTCACCTAGTTGGCTCGGGGATTAGAACCAGCAACCTTTCGGTTACTGTCACAACACTCTTAACCACTAAGCTACCTGCCGCCAACTCATGAAGATGTTAACTGTCTGATCAGAGGATTACACTGTTTGGTAGGGAAATGCCAAAGTATCATGATTTCTTTATACTACTATACTCTCTATAGTGGTTTCCATGGTTACTCACCAGATTTCAGTGGGATATGGCAGTATCTATATATCATCTGCAGTGTCTCTCTCACCACTCATCTGATTAACCCTGCACTAACTCACTGATATAGATTATACTGTGTGTAATATTGTATGTGCTGTACAGAGCTGCAACAAAATATTTACAGTATACATTTTTTACATTCAGTTTACAACAATATTTTACTTTGTTCTCGCAGATTTTGCTGTGTCCGGGGTAAGTGACTTCGTAAGTGAACTGTACACAGTGTCATGGCTTTGTGCACGGTGCAGTTATTGTCTAAATTGATCAGTGTGTTTGTCGCATTAGTCCTGTCTTGTATAATATGTGTTTGGCTGAATAAGTTCAAAGCACTGTATTGTTGTGTATTGTAAAACATTGCTATATAATTGTTATTATTTCAATATCCTTACATGATGTGCTGTTGTGATACTTTTTTTCTTGCCCTTAGATTGAGGTCCGGGACAGAAGAAGCGACCCAAGGTATGTTGGAGTCCAGCGGTTGTACTGATGGGATCTTTGCCATGGATGACCCCCTCTCCTCTACTCCCTGTCATCCAGTCATCAGGCTATATGTGCAGACCACATGTATAGATGTAGGATCTTAATTTTAGCCAGTTTGCTACAGCAGGGAAATAATCCTGCAGCAACAGGAAATGTGAATTATTATGTAGATAATAAATAATGGACATTTTTGTAGGGGTTGATCCATTTTTCGTAAGGGAAAATCAAGTCTGAAATTTCAGTGGAAATAACAAACTTCAGAAGTCTTTTTAAACCTCAGATACACTACAAGTTTAACATTTCCTATATTACAAGAAAGTTCTCCTGCAACAAGGTGATCAAATTAAGAGCCTACATCTGTACAGCATTCTGTATTATAAAACTGGGAAAAAACATATTTTACAAAGGCGCTATGATGTTGTAAAGTGCATTAACACTACTTTTAAAAAAAATGACAATATTTGTAAATATTGTGTGCCCAAAAGGAACTATATTTTGCAGCTTTACAGAAATCGACATCTCTGGGAATCAATGTACTGTACATACAATGTAATGTATAAAGTATATCGGTACTGGTACATTGGGCAAAGAAACAAGATCACCCAACAATGAAAATGTTGTTCAGTGTATTTCTACCCTTTGCATAACGATTTGAGTACAAAAGGTGGAATAAAGTAGAACAAAACAAATATTTTGTAAATATTTTATATACCCTATAAAACTAAGCTTTTGGTGTTTCTTTTTGAAGGTATTTACTGTAAACAATGACAATTTGAAAATCATTTTTGAAATGATTAAACTGAAACAGGATAGATTAAAGAAATTATCCAGTAGATAGATGACAGGAAAACGTGATATTTGGCATTAATCTCTCAGAAGGAAGCCCTGTATGCTGCATTCTCCTCGGGCTCCTCAGCACTGAGACACTCGGGCCCCAGGTCTCCACCACACCGTCCAAACAGGCACATTGCAGTGACCAACACACACTGTGCCAGGCTGCCAGCCCAGATGGGCTTTCAGTGGGCCTGTGTGTAATTAACCTTAAAACCCCACAATGGGAAAAGTATCCTGGTAAAAATCTATGTAAAATCAGCATTTCTACTAACTTTTAAAAGGAACATTTTCAAATGGCATCTAGTGAAGAACTACACATTTGTACTTATTGTCCATCATCTTTGCTACACTGTACACAGTTATTGTAAATTAAGAAGCTAAATATATGTTTTTAGGTGGCAGATGATTCTCAGGAAGCTGTACTGTACTGTAAGACAGTAATTACTGTACACTGAATCAAACACTACTGTTCCTCCAGAATAGAGCCTTGGGTCTGATGGGACACTTCAAGATTTCAAGCATAGCTTTTGTGACCCAATGAGCACACATACCTTAACCTAATGAGCACACTACTGTACCTTTAGGTGCATATTGGATTCTATAATACAGATGGGATACATAACCAGTGACTCTAATTGTTTTATTCTGGCTCCAAAGTAAGGCTGAGCTCTGAGTCATGTCTTTGTCCCATCACTCAACTCAGTGAATTACAGGCAGCTAACAGAGTCAGGGAGAAGAGTTCTAGAAGCTTCTACAGACACTCACAAAAAGAGACACTGGGGATAGATACAGTATTACAGATATATAGCATCTAAAAATATTTTTAGATATCAAGATTGTAGATATTGGTCTCAATCAGTTTGTACTTTTCAAAGTATCTTACCCACAGAAATGTTGACAAAATATGTTGCCATCATTTGAAAAATGTATCAATGATAACCGGTGGAATTGTTTTGTATATTGAAGTATAATACTGTATATGTGATTGTTGAGTATTTCTGCTCACATTTTAGTTGTATGTGTTATTGAATGAAGCAGTAATGTAATGTGAGATTACCACTGAAAATGTGATGATGATCATTCAGTCACTCACTTTGTAAAATGTCTTAATCCCAAGAAGGCAACACTTATTGATAGAGTGCTGGTCCAACAACAACAACAACAACAACATCAACAACAACATCAAATAAGAGTTTCCCATTTTCTAATGAGTGTCCAATGATATAAATGTGTCAAAATTCTGTATCCTTTTCTGAATATACAGTGCATTCAGACCCCTTTACTTTTTCCACTTTTTTTTTAACGTTACATCCTTATTCTAAAATGGATTTAATTGTTTTTCGCCTCATCAATCTACATACAATACCCCATAATGACAAAGCAAAAACAGGTTTTTAGACATTTTTGCAAATGTATTAAAAATAAAAATGGAAATATGACATTTACATAAGTATTCAGACCCTTTACTCAGTGCTTTGTTGAAGCACCTTTAACAGTGATTACTGCCTTGAGTCTTCTTGGGTATGACACTACAAGCTTGGCACACCTGTATTTGGGGAGTTTCTCCCATTCTGCTCTGCAGATCCTTTCAAGCTCTGTCAGGTTGGATGGGGAGCATCGCCGCACAGCTATTTTCAGGTCCCTCCAGAGATGTTCGATCGGGTTCAAGTCTGGGCTCTGGCTGGGCCACTCAAGGACATTCAGAGACTTGTCCCGAATCAACTCCTGCGTTGTCTTGGCTGTGTGCTTAGGGTCGTTGTCCTGTTGGAAGGTGAACCTCCGCCCCAGTCTGAGGTCCTGAACGCTCTGGAGCAGGTTTTCATCAAGCATCTCTCTGTACTTTGCTCTGTTCATCTTTCCCTCGATTCTGACTAGTTTCCCAGTCCCTGCTGTTGAAAAACATCCCCACAGCATGATGCTGCCACCACTATGCTTCACCGTAGGGATGGTGCCAGGTTTCCTCCAGACATGACGCTTGGCATTCAGGCCAAAGAGTTCAATCTTTGTTTCATCAGACCAGAGAATCTTGTTTCTCATGGTCTGAGAGTCCTTTAGGTGCCTTTTGGCAAACTCCAAGCGGGCTGTCATGTGCCTTTTACTGAGGAGTGGCTTCTGTCTGGCCACTCTACCATAAAGGCCTGATTGGTGGAGTGCTGCAGAAATGGTTGTCCTTCTGGAAGGTTCTCCCATCTCCACAGAGGAACTCTAGAGCTCTGTCAGAGTGACCATCGGGTTCTTGGTCAGGGCTGCGGCCAGCTCTAGGAAGAGTCTTGGTGGTTCCAAACTTCTTCCATTTAAGAATGATGGAGGCCACTGTGTTCTTGGGGACCTTCAATGCTGCAGACATCTTTTGATACCCTTCCCCAGATCTGTGCCTCGACACAATCCTGTCTCGGAGCTCTACGGACAATTCCTTCATCCTCACGGCTTGTTTTTTTTTTCTGACATGCACTGTTACTGTGGGACCTTATATAGACAGGTGTGTGCCTTTCCAAATCATGTCCAATCAATTGAATTTACCACAGGTGGACTCCAATCAAGTTGTAGTAACATCTCAAGGATGATCAATGGAAACAGGATGCACTTATTTTGGCTCTGTACTCCAGTACTTTGGATTTGAAATGATACAGTTAATGATACAGGTTAAAGTGCAGACTGTCAGCTTTAATTTGAATATTTGAATATTTGAGTATTTGAATCCTGAATAATGATGAGTGAGAACTTTACAGACGCACAAATATCATACCCCCCCAAAAATGCTAACCTCCCCTGTTATTGTAATGGTGAGAGGTTATCATGTCTTGGGGGTATGATATTTCTGTGTCTGTAACTTTCTGACTCATCATTATTCACGATTCATTCAGGACTATCTGTAATCATGGTAGCATCCACATTAATGTAGAAGTGTTTAGAAACATATTCTATTCTTATTTACAATAAAAGTGACTCCAAAATGACACAATACATTATTTACCATTCACTTCAATTGGGCACAAAATAATCTGAAACACAACTAAAACAAACAGCAAATGCATCCAACAAGTCTGTAGAGTCCCAAGCTTAGTGTAATCATTGCGTGCTAGGAATTTGGGACCAAATACTAAACTTTTGACTGCTTCAATACACATAAGTGAATTTGTCCAAATACTTTTGGCCTAAAATGTGCTGTAATTTCTAAACGTTTCACCTGATGTGTATGAAAATACCCTCATATTAAAACTGACAGTCTGCAATGTAACCTCAGAGGCATTGTATAATTCAAATCCAAAGTGCTGGAGTGCAGAGCCAAAACAACAAAATAAATTGTCACTGTCCCAGTAATTACGGAAGGCACTGTATCTGACATTTTCAAGTAAAATGTGTGAACAAAGTTATAAAGTATTTGGAGAAGGTCAAATAAATATGTTTTACTTACAGAGGAGGCTAGTCTTGATTTGTTCAGGAGCTGCTGATCCTTATCCTGATGACACGTGTTGGACAGGGGCAGTGTATAGAGCATCCTGTGCCCCTCTAACAGGAAGTGAGTCACCAAGGAGGAAGTCAAGGCCATAGAGAATGGAGTCTCCTATGGTGGCATTGAGAAGATAGCCTCACAAATTCTCACTCTGTCATAACAGTCCGTCATCAGTCTGGTCTTCACTGTGAGGTCCTCTGAGCTACCTACCGCAGTAGGCCTACTGTCAGAGAGAAACAGGTTAAGTCAACACAGCCCTGCTCCCATCAATATTGGCAATTACACAATAGATGGAAGTAGAGCAATCGTAGTCCCATTTACAATGGGAAAAACAAGACGATGTTTGCCTCACATTCCAGCATGACTGACGACAAAAAACACCAGCCTGACATTGATGTGATCGCAGCAGTTGTCTTAGCGGTTGTGATGTTGGTTGGTCTGGGTTGAGGGGTGACTAGTGGTGAACGGGCCTGTCAGAGGGCCACCACACCATCCAGTCCCTTAGACTCTGGGACCGTTTATTTTCCTTTCTCTCAGAGCGAGCTTTGCTGACTGGCCAGGCAGCCTGTGGGAAGACAGACAGACATGCAGACAGACAGACAGGGAACCTAATAAGACAACAGATGTCTGTAAAACTCACTGTGTAGACCTACACCTCTTAAACCCTCCCACCTTGTGTCTGTGAATATGGGTGCACATAATTGTATATGCGTAATAATGTGGCTAAAGGCTTTACAACAATACAGTTCATTGTACAAGAGTGGAAAAAATAAGACATTATTTAGTAGGCCTACATTCTGACACGTTTTTTTTCTGGAAATGCCTCACAACAACATACAGTACATGAATTGTTTCATTATTTCCTGAATTGGTTTCTCGCCTGGCATAAATGTTTAAGCCTATGGCGATGAAGGCTCTACCACAATTCTCCTCCCTCACTATAGAGCTCCCACGCTGCATTATATTTTTATTGCAGTCTCAAGCCATATGTACTGTAGCAAATATACACAGAAAAGTACAAAATGTTCCCTTAGAAATCATACTGTGCTTACAGTAGCCTACATACAGAATTGATCCACTAATTTATGCAAGCCCTCACAATTACAGTAATAAGTGCAATAAATGCAACACAGCTCTATAAACTACTTCCTGACAGTTAAACTGTTTCAGACAGGTGAGGTAACTAATGTAATTCTCACTCCATTCAAACCCACTCTCCCATTTCTTAAATGCCTCTGAACACCCTCAGTATCCATGACCATTGAAATGTTATGCTAGTTTAGTTTTCCTCAACAACATAACCCAGTCTCTGCTTAGCGACGTCATGACTTCACTCCCAGACAGCTTCTCCGTGTAATTAAATGTGTTGACTTGAGACAATCTCATCCAGAAAGACCTACGCAGTCTGCCTCTGTCACCAAGTCATAATGACGCACCTACAGTCATATAGTAGACATTGCTCCTTGTGTGGGTGTAATGTGTGTGTGTGTGTGTGTTGTCTGCACGTGCATACGTGCATGCGTGTGTTGCGTGTGTGTGTGCATGTGCATGCAAGAAAGAGGGAAAGAGAGAGCAAAAGACAGAGAGAAAGAAAGAATCCTAGAAAGGCTCTGTGATGAACCACAGTATGCCATGACGGCATGAAGGATAGCCACAGGAAACCCTAGATAGCCACAGGAAACCCTAGATGGCCACAGGAAACCAGTATGAAAAAAGTATGAAAATGTATGCACTCACTACTGTAAGTCGCTCTGGATAAGAGCGTCTGCTAAATTACTAAAATGTAAATGTAAAATGTAATGACGGGCATTTTACTTATATATGTGCTCCTTCACCCACACAGAGCAGAGGAGAGGAGACTTGTAGACACCACATGGGCCAATCTTAATATTTACAGGGATGCTTGGTTAGCCAGCCAAACCCAAATACCCTGAAACAGAAGGTGGAGGGAGAGTGGAAGAAGGGAAAGCAGATCAGTGGCTGGAATGAAAAAAGGAAAAACTAATGGTCAGATGGAATCTATTCATTTTTTTAACTTCATGCCTCAGCCCATTTTTTTGTAGAGTTCACGGGTGGGAAGTAGTCTATAAATACAGACTGTAGAGATGTTGGGTTGTCACTAAGGCATTACAGTAGCTGCAGGTGGATGTGCTCCCTAGTTATCTTAACAGGCACCTTCCCAGCTGTCTTGGTGTGAAGAGTTAGTTGAAGACTTTTCCAAGCGAAACATTTTAATAATTGAAAATCCAGGTTTCTCTTCTTTTGGAGGGAGTTTTTGTCAGTGGATGGTTATGTTGCGTCCGGGGAGTGCGGTCACCTCATCATGGTCATTGCTGTGGACTGCGTTGCTGTCTCTCATCCTCCTATGGAGCTGTGGTCTGTCCCAGGCCTCCATGTATCACTCCAGAGGTATGAACTGCTCTCACACTCTTCTGACAGCTGCTGCTAATTCTGATAACAACAGTGATACCGAATGTTTAATGGAATGGGATCTGATAAAAACATGGCATTTTGAAAGTGGATTTTTTTTTGTGTGTTTTCTTTTGTAGCTTAATGTTGTTCTGCTCACAGTATTTGTACCACTGGCACCCATGCAAAATCATGGAATCAGACTAGAAAAAAATTTAACATAGCCTACCTTAGCTCCATATGTTGTTCCAGTGGGATGGCAGAGGACCCCTGCCTGCCCAGGGCTAATGTATGGCTAAACAGTTTCACAGTGACTGGTGCTGCAGGCGATGATGGGACGACTTGCCCCTCTTCTCTATTGTGTTTATCTGACCTTTATCTGGCCTGAAGGGCTCTTCATGTTAGATCTGCTTCTCACAAGGTGAAACGTTTGTTCCATGAGTCTTTTTGGTCCCAGCCTATTGTCTGTAGGGACAAGAGGAACTCAGCCATGAAGTGTGATCTCAACACTGGAGGGCAAATACAGGATCAAGCCTAAATGTTTCGACCACATCTGTCCTCTCTGGCATATGAGAACAGTCACTTACCCTTTTTATCTGCAGGTTGTCATTCATCTTTCCCTGGAGGCAGAACTGAGCGATTTCCGCTTGCTGGGCCAGCTGCAAAGTCAAAATTGTCTATATCGTAAAAGTGAAAATGAAAAATAGGTTTTTGGTCTTAATTTAAGGTTAGGGTTAAGCATTAGGGTTAGCACTGTGGTTAATGTTAGGGTTTATGACTTTGTGGATGTGCCAGTTAGTGACCACTCTGCAGAGCTGCTTCCAGGGCAAGATTCATGACAATAAATGCCAACCAACTTTTTATCTCCATTTCATGTCAACAGGTAAATGCACGTACAAAGACAAGCTCTTCAAGGCGGGAGCGTCCTTCCAGAGAGGCTGTGACAAGTGCTTTTGTCACGAGTTTGGCTTCTTCTGCTTTTCGTGAGTAAAACTGTGCCAAATCATGAAATTGTTGTCATAATTGTCCATTTGAAGAAATCAATCATCATGAACAATTGTTTATCACATCCGGCACATGTTTAATGTTGCATAAAGACCCCATGTCTCGTTTATGTTCTGTAGGCCAAATAAGCCCACGTCGTGGCCTAATAAGTGTCAGCGGCTGATGACAGAGTGTGGCTACAGGGTCGTCTACAAGCACAGCCCAGAGCTGGAGTGTCGGGCCTATAGCTGGATCGGTTGATTATCCAGCATTCTATGCCTCTGTCTGCACAATATATAGACAGCAAGAACTGTCAATATCACCTTCAGAGACGGTTAAATCTACAGTACAGCTTCACATTGATGCAAAATAATTTCCTAATGAAATAAGTGTAATATAGTCTTTCTTCCAGGACCTAATTGCTGTACTTGCATACAGTTCCAGTGTATTGGGTTCAATATAAGTTCATTCAGATAGTGATATTATCTGTTCTGATGTTCACACCCAAAGGCTCTGTTCTATTGTTAATTCTCGCTCAAGAAGGAGATTGCTCATGAATGGTTGGTTGTTGTAAAAACATCAGCATCTTTTTGTCTTAAGGAAATGTATATATTTCATATGTATATGCTTGTAAATTAAATGTTATTATTCTTTTTCCATTAAAGAGCTCCCTCTTACATAGCCCTGATGTTCTTCTTCCATACACAATATTGTCTTCCAACATAACCTCTAGAATGACATGACCTTCTTCTATTGAAAATCAGACAAAAACAAACCTATTGTCTTAACAGATGGAAAACTATACCTTATGAATCATTATATCAATTTAAAGGTACATTTAGTTTAAAGGTACATTTAGTTTGGATCAAAATGTATTTAATGTGCACTACTAGCACTGACTTTGCTGATACGTTCCTTATTGAGGAAAATGTACTACGACTGTGAAATGTGGTTGTCTCACCTAGCTATCTTAAGATGAATGCACTAACTGTAAGTCACTCTGGATAAGAGTGTCTGCTAAATGACTACAATGTAACGTAAATATAATTCAGTCTGAGCCAGTGAAGCTTGATTATTATTCTGTTGGCGTTGAACAGATCTAGTGAAACAAATCCGGCATCTGGCAAGCAAACACATAACATTTACTCTAGCCCTGATCAGAATAATCAACTAACATAACCATGTGACCTCACCGTCTTGGGGAAACTACTAGTAGACGAAAAATAAAAGGCATGCAGGTGTAAGCCCAAAAGAGACAATGGAAACAATCAATTTCTAGCAATACGTGATTTATTGCATGCTGTAAAAAAGAACTGCAAATATACAGTAGCATCATTGGCGCAGTGCACTGTGTGCAGCACAGCTGTGGAAAGTCTAGTCACAAGCTCTATATTTCAGTAAATCATACCACACTTATATAAGTTTATACTTCATACATTCATTACACTTTACAGATAATCAAATGCCCCATACATTTATCAGAAGAGACAAATCTAGTCTTACTTAATAAATGAACATAAAATAGTACATTTCACAGACATTGGCCTCGAGCAAATTGTCAAAAATGTATACTGTATATCCTTCCCGTAGTCTTAGTGACTCAGCACCACTGTGTTTGTCTCTGCATAACACATTTATATAACACATTTATCTACTAACTTGGTATCAAGTTGGCTCCAGGGGTCCCCATGAGCGGGGCTATCAAGTCTCCAGGGCCAGGGTTCAGGAGCTAAGCCATGGGTGCAGGAGACATTGGGCAGCACTGGCCCTCCTCTCTGGCTGGAAGTCCAACATGTGCAACATGAAGTCAGAGAACAGAGAGGCCTCCTTCAGCATGAAGTGGTATTTCTCCACCAACACCTCATATAGACCCCAGGGCCGCAGCACACCGATACGACGCATGTCCCCTGGGAGAATACATGATAGAGACAGGTAAGACAGAGGAGGTAAATACAAGAGAGCTTTGTGACTTGGAAATAAATTGTAGTCTTTGTATGTTTGTCTTCACTAAAGAAGTACGGTATGATTTGTCAAAATGAGCATCTGCAACATTTACATCAGAGTCCTTTCTCTACGTTGGAACTATTGACGATTTTCAAAGCAAATCCTTCACTCACCTCTGCGATTGAAGTACTCCATGGAATATTTGCCAGACAAGGCTACTGCTGCTGGGACTTTGCCAAGGAGCTCTATTATGTGAGCAATGTGGTCTGGAGGGAACAGAACCAAAACCCCACTGGATAAACAATTATGCAAAAGTCACAAAGTGGACACAATGTTATCTCCACTGAATCCTATGTCAATATTTGTCACGCCTAATATCGACCTACCTTCCTCTAAAGAAAATGTCTTCCCAGCTATGGGCTCAAATAATGAATCCCCAGTGACCAACTCGAAAGCCTAGAATAAAAAGAAGAACAATTGAATTGCCTGGAACTATTCTAGAGTGGCATCTATCTACAAAGCTTAGTGCTAGAGGAGTGGGTGAATTTGTCTTGATGTAAAAAGTGCTGGTGGACTGGAAGGGTAACTAAACAGCACAAGAGTTAAGTGATGCAAGTGAATCAGAGGAGACAGGAGATAACATGGTTTTACTTCAGTGAAGCTGTAAACAGAAGTGTTGTTGCTGATGTGTTGCTTGTATGGTGGTTGTATGGTGGTTGTCTGTCTTACCATGCAGGCTACACTCCAGATGTCTGCTGGTGGGCCGTAGTCAGAGCCCAATAGAACCTCCAGTGAGCGGTACTGACGGGTCTGGATCTCCTCACAGAAATGTTTGTACTGGAATGTCACACAGAGCAAATGCACAGTGTGAAATACGGTCCGGACCACAGGGCAGTATCCCACATTAGTTCCTCTTATTTTGTAACCAACTACTGAGTATGAATGGAGCTTCAATTATGGCAACGGTTCATATAGATGTCGGAATTCAGATATGACGTCAATGTTTTAGCACTCTCCACTGAGTTTTGAAACTATGGCGTGCAACATGGTTCCATGCACCACTAAATCAGCACAATCTACTTTTGAGGTTTTTGAAATTGGCTGCTTCTTGGAGCTAAAATTGGGATCATGTTTACTGTGCTAATGACTATACAAAAAAAAGTGTAACATAGAGCAATGTACAACACGAAATTAGTAAACAAGGCATTTGTAGTAATAAGTGCATGGGGGCAGCCATTTTTATGCACCTCCACTATTGCTGACTGACTGATCAATACCCACCACCCAACAGGAGCTTCCCAGGTCAGCAATCTTTACTGTGATCTCCTTCAGACTGATGGGAGTCACCAGGTCCTTCTCTGAATAGACAGTAAGAGATAAACAACATACAGGGTTATGATCTGATTGAAACACTTCAACAACATACTGGACACAGACAACCTGAAGTGGCATACAGTAGAATACACAGTACATCTAAATCTGAAGGTGACATAGAGACCGAATACTAGCCTTGAGTAAAGTGTCATGTGCAGTAAACCGATTCATCATCTGGTCCGCTCAGTCATATGACCTTCCAGAGTTCTATAACATCAGTAGCTGAACAGTGAACACTACCTGCTGTGCGCCTTGACTTGGAATCTTTCCGAAGGTATGGACAGACACTGCCCCCTGCTGTCTGTTTTGGGTTCTGCTCCTCCAAACATAGCAGTATATTCTCAGGCTTGATGTCTGTGTGGATGATTTTACATTGAGTGTGCAGGTAGTCCAACGCCTGAAGAACCTACAGGGAAAGAGTGATCACTGTGAACTCCAAACAACTCCTGCATCAAACTAAAGATGCATCCATTAGTGTAGTGATTTCGATAATGACAGCCCAGCTGTTTCTACTCATCTCATACTATGAACTCTGTCACTCTTTTACCTGAGCAATGACCTGTTTGACCCAAGACAGCGATAGCCCTGGATTTCCAAAACAGATCTGCCAACAGCGAAGGTCTGGTCCCAGCAGCTCCAGCACTAGGCATACGTCTACACACAGGAGGTCAAGGAACCAAACACACTCCCTATGGTGTCATATTTTGCTGCAGGTTTGTGTGTGTGTCATGGCTATACAGTCTGAGGAAGGATACGGACCCCATTGACCCCAGCTATCTTGAAATCATCCAGCAGTTGGACTATCCTCCGACTTTGGAGGTGTCGAGCAGTGGGACCACTGGCCTGAGGGGGAGAGGGGCAGAGGAGGGTGAGAGAGGTCAGAGTCAGGGTCCGGACTCTACTGGTCGAGTACTTGTTTAAATAGAGAGAGATGGGTCTGTATGAGACAAGAGAGAAAAATAATGAACCATGAAATCATGGGGTGGATGTGAACAAGTGGCAGTGACATAAATAACATGTGGACTTAGAGTAAAATTAGTTATTCATGTATGCCCTATTACCCTTAGAGAGGTGTTAGGGGGTGAGGATGAGAAAGTGATAGAGGAAGCAGTAAATAAACTAAGGTGAGAAATCAGAGAGAGAGAGAGAGAGAGAGAGAGAGAGAGAGAGAGAGAGAGAGAGAGAGAGAGAGAGAGAGAGACAGAGAGAGAGAGAGAGAGAGAGAGAGAGAGACAGAGAGAACAGAGAGAGAGAGAGAGAGAGAGAAGGAAGAGAGAGAGAGAGAAGAGAGACAAGAAGGGAGACTCACACAGCGTAGCAGAGTCAATTCATCTTGCCCAGCCTGTGTGAATCCTTCTCCACTCTTCAAAACCTTCACGGCCACTCGCCTGCCCAACCTGCACATACAGAAACTCTTTTACTCACACTGGAGCTTTTCCTACATGCCAAGAAGAAGATATTTGAGTAAATGCTCACACAGCAACATAGTGAATGAACCTGAGGTCCAAGCAGAGCCATACAGTGGAGAAGTATCCCCAGCCCAACTTAGACAGAACCTGGTATCTCCTGTTGAAGGTGTCTCCAATGTGAACAGGGTGGTACCCCCCTATTGAAACACACAGGATGATAGAAAATAGTAATTACACCAGCAACTACTGTATTTACTGTATTGAAACAGACTATGTGTATGCTGGAAGGGAGTTTATAGGACAGCAAGACATGTAAGGAGAAAGACAGAGTGAGTAGACCCATATCAAACCATGGCAGTATTCTCGGGGGTCCTCTCTGTCCAGTGACTCCTCTGGCCCCAGCTGTTCCAAACGACTCAGCTTATCAAGTCCATTGGAGGTCCCAGGTTTACAGCTGCAAAACACACACACACATGCCAATACACTTACACACAGAGAAATACTGTAAACATACTGTACACACTGTCAGCATATCTGATCCCACACAGGGCAGAGATGTGACCCCTCTGTGTCTAAGTCAGTGTCGGGTTGCTGGGAGCAGACAGGGAGAGACTACTTTTAGACATTTCCCTGGCTGTTCACATGGATACCCAGCCAGCAGGACTCAGAATGGGTCTCATACATGTAACAGACATGCCACTATAGTCTACAGCCAAATGGACTACATGTACTTCACTGTGACCCTATAAAATATCCTACGGTCAAATTCAATAGGATATGCTGTATCAGGTTAGTGTACTATAAATATTGTCTTGTGTAGATCTGTCCATTATTGCTCCTTTTCTGAATCATGTATTTACTGTCAAATATCCTCTCCAGGAAAGTCTCTCAGAATGTTGTGGCTCCAGTTTAGAGCGTGGATATTGGCCCAGTGTGAAACTCTAAACTGTCATTCACCTCCACAGGCACTAAAATAATGCACACATTCTCATTGTGTGCCAGACAAGCTATACATGGAGACCCTGCCTCTTTGGCCATGGAAAAAAAGGTTAGGGTCAAGCTATAAATTGGTTTCCCTTTACCGAGGCCAACAACTAGTATGGGTACCAGACTTTTTAGCTAACATTCTACTCCTTGCCTCTCCATGTAATTGCCAAAAAGACTGGCAATGTCAACGTTCAAAATGCAGCTGGATTTATGGCGGAGTTGGTCATTGGTTGTTGGAAATAACATTATTTTTCCATAAAAATAGAATTAGAATTATAACAAAGTCAAAAATAAACATTTAGCTGTTTACTAGGCAAGTTCTTGTATTTTGAGGCTTAAAATCAAACCAAACAGGTTTTTTGGTTGGAATTAAAGTATGTATTTAGTTTGAGCTAGCAACTTTTGACAGACTGGTATTGTCTGGACTAACAAAAAACGGTTGCTTAGCAACCAGATACAAACGTGTTCTGTGGAGGAAAAAATGTGATCCAGTTCCAATTAAATGATAATGGCCGAGAAGCAGGTGTTTGGAGGATATATTGGCACGGGTATTTTTCGTCTCAGGCCGGCAAACCGTGCCAATTTATCCTCCAAATACGGGTTTTGAGGGCATTATCACTTTTATACAACTGGTTACTAAAATATTCAAATAATGATTGACAATTTTCAATTCCAACCACAAAACCTGTTTTGTTTGATTTTAAGCCTAAAAATTCAAGAACTTGCCTAGTTAACAGCTAAATGTTTGTTTTTGACTTTGTTTTAATTCTAATTCTATTTTTATGGAAAAATAATGTTATTTCCAACAACCAATGACCAACTCCGCCATAAATCCAGCTGCATTTTGAATATTGACATTGCCTAAAGGCCAGTCTTTTTGTCAATGACATGGAGAGGCAAGGAGTGGAAACGTTATTTTGATGAATTTATTCATACTATTTCAGCCTTCCACAAGATATAGTCCCGACATAAATCTAGGGTTGCTACCCAAGCTGGCTGGTCGTTCGTTCTATCTGTTCGGTTGCTAGAGACGCAACCCAGTCGTTCAGTCTTTTTGTTCTGTATCTATGGACACGACCCAGTCGTTTGTTCTAAATGTTCCATTGCCATACTGGCTGGCAACGTTCTTATCCCTTGCTTGCTAGCTAGCCAACTACGGCTAACTTACAGTCACTTCAAAAAGTGCAGCCAGAATAACAGAAAAGTAGCTAAATTTGCATTTGTTTAAGCTGTTTTCTAGAGACATTTATTTGGATACATCCATAACAATGGCATAGAAAATGTGCTCACTCATCAGGACACTGTTGTTCAGAGGAGCTTGCCAACAACACAGCTAACACAATCACTTCAAACTGAAGCTGGAAAGACGGCAAACTAGCTGCACTTTATTTAATTTGACCTTTTTTCAATTGACATTTCTTTGTATATATCCATAAAAATTATGCCAGCTGATTCATGATTTTGACTGGCTGAGAAACGCTGCCTGCCTGCCTGTCTGTCTGTCTTGTCCCAATTCCCGACCCCTACACGTTCATTACTATGGGACAGCTGGAGATGGAATTTGAATATTGAAACAATGTTGCAAATGTCGGAGAGACAGACAGCAAGGTTTATACAAATCTCTGCTGTTGAAAACTAAATGTTAGTCTAAAAGAAATGTGAGATAATGTCTAGATGCTTTTTATAGTGGACATCAAGTTGATAAATTGCTTGGCTGGGCTGATGAGACAGTGGATCGCACAGTCAGATGGAACAGAGTAAATACGTATTTTAACGTCATAGATTTAGCCTGTGGTAACTTGTGGAATAGACACTGGCTGGAATGCGGTTTTAACCAATCAGCATTCAGGATAAGACCCACCCATTGTATAATATTTGGATAATCCTTGTGATTGGAGGATAGCTGTGAGGGTTATCGAATCAGGATCAGCTCCTCTGTTCTCCTCAAGCTCATTAATGATAGAATGTTCATTTTTGAAGATGGCAGAAAGGCCGGTCTCTTTGTCAATGACAAGAAGTGGCAAGGAGTGGAATGTTAGCTAAAGAGACTGGCACCAGGCTAGCTAACAACCACACACAGGGTTAATATCCTCTGATTAAGACCTGTTCCTCTAAAAAATTCCTTATAAAAAAATTGTTGAATGCAACAGGTACAAAGCTTCCACTCATTGACTTTGTGACTCGCTATGAGCAACAGGTGAGTCTCACTGACAAGTCAGTGGGCAGCCAGGTTACAGGTTGAGAGGTGCACCTTTCAACAAGTAATAATCATGTCAGTGTACTGTTCTAGATCTGGCATACTTAAAGTGAGAACAGATGATACTTACATTTTTTGAGCCACCTGTACAGAAGTCTGAGCTGAGCACGTATTCCTCTCCATGACTGAATAGGACAGAGCCTGTAGATAGTGGGACTCTGACTGGCTGTGACCAGTCAGCAGTGTTTATGTATGAAGAGCCGGCCAGGTCTAAACATGGAAATCCCCAACCCCCCAACTCTCTCTCTGTCCTTCTCTTTCACTCTTTATTCCCTTCACCCCCCACTCTGTGGTATATCTCTCCACAGCTGTGAGAGGGTAGAAGGAAGAGGAAATGACAGCTGTGTGGGGTTACTGGGGAGTTTAACGACCCCAGTCCAACAGTTCATGATCTCACAGGAATGCCAGGGCACCCCTTTTTCACCATGTGCAAATACCTGTACAGTATGATATATCAAAACAAGTAATAATAATAACAACTTTATTTGTACATCGCTTTTCAATACAAGTAACAAAATGCTTCACCTCATAAAATAATAAAATTAGATAAAAGTACTAACAAAGAAACAAAGACAGGAGGAAGGAGAATGAAAAACATAAATTGAAATCATAAATTGAAAATCATAAATTTTAATTATACATTAAAAGCATCTTTATATATGTGTGTCTTCAGCAGGGATTTAAAAAGAGGCACAAGCCTGATCTCCTCTGGCAAACCATTGCAAAGTCTAGGGGCCCTAATGGCAAATGCCCAGTCTCCTTTCATTTTCAACCTAGACTTTGGAATGGTCAACAGTGCCCTGCCTATCTCAGGCTGCGTCCAGGCTCGTATGGAGATAAAATATCTGAGATATAGGATGGGGCTAAACCAAGCCTTAACGTGATTAATAAAATATTTAAATCTATTTTAAAAGTGACTGGTAGCCAGTGTAGAGAAGCTAAAATAGGTGTGTTTAAATACACAAGTACGCACACACACACGCACATCATATGCTGCTGCAACTCTGTCCTTCATTTCACTCTTATTATCTCCTGATGCCTAGTCACTTTACCCTGCCTTCATGTAAATATCTACCTCAAATACCTCATACTCCTGCACATTTACCTGGTACTGGTACTCCCGGTATATAGCTCCATTCTTGTTTTTTTTATTCCTCTGTTACAATTGTTTTATTATTATTATTTTTTAACTCTGCATCGTTGGGAAGGGCTCGTAAGCAAGCATTTCACAGTTAAGTCTACAGTCAATGATCCATTGTATTTGGCGCACGTGACTAATACGATTTGATTTGATTTCATATGGTTACATTTTCTGGTGCCTGTTAAAAACTGAGCTGCAGAATTTTGAACTAACTGTAGACGATGGAATGATTCCTGACTGAGACATGTATACAAAGAGTTACAGTAATCTAGGCATGAGGAAATAAAAGCACCTAGCACAAGAGTATTGCACAGGACACTGACAAGTTTGGCTGTACACTGCATTAGATTTGTCCTTCTATTGTGCAGTCATCAAGAGCTTTATCTAATGATACAATATAGCTATATCTGATTTGATCTAATTAGGCACGGTAAAAGTAGATGTCTCAAAAATCCTAAGATTATATGGGCTATATCAAATGAGACAAGGGAACTTGTGTCATTGAGTTCACTTGTGTGCCAGTTGCTGGATGACCTACGGTGGGAAGTCCAGTCAGTGGGAAGCAACACTTCTTACACTTCCATCAGTATGTTTCCACACCATCCGTGGAATTGGAGAGAGGGTAAAAATATCCACGGTCACGATACAGAGGAGAGCAGGGTGAGGTCTAAGGCTCTGCTCTTTGTGATTTATACTGTTAACACTCTGCTACCAACGCCACCCGAAGACACTTCAGAAACCGCAAGGCTCAAAGCGATAAGATGAGAGAAAGTTGATGGATTGGAGAGAAAGAGGCCCCAGTTCCAGATTGCCTTCACTAACCTACACGACGGGCGTGACTCTGTTTAAACGGTCCTAGGTGACTTATGACCTTACTTATTGGGACATTTGTGTCCTTCTGCTGTAGACCTAAATCAGGGCGAGAGAAGCTTAAAAAAGATTACAGTGGGCGTAACCTAGATATTATATAGGCACAGGAGAGATGATTAATAGGTGCAACACTTATTGATGACGTTGCAGAGAGTGATCCATGTGCTTAAGACCAAATAAACAATACTTTTACATGAAAATACACAATGTCATAACCATAGAAATACAATATATGTGGTCAAAGGCCGGGAAAATATCAACAACAACGTGAGCTACAGGAGATATGTCTGGGACATCAACATGTTGCCAAATTGCGGTCAGCTCGCCATGTTCCTGTCCGAGCGTTACGAAACGCTTTTGCAAAATCAATGCGACATCAATTAGACATTATCGGCAACAAATGTTTCAAAGCACTCAACATGTTTTTAGTAAGGGGTATAAGGCATGAGAACCCGGGGATTATCGTGTGAATAACACCCCGACTAACAGCCAAGATCCACTATCGACGATGCGGGCGATGAAACAACAGAATCCCCATTACATTTTCAATAGAGGGAAGCGAAGTGGGCTGGGGCATTGAGCGATGCAAGCATGGGCGAGGGAGTGTGAACAGGGCGGGACCTAAGTTGCCGAAAGCAAACACTCTGCTATCTCTCAGCGCGATTTACCAATCAAAGCTCACTATAGCTGTTGATACCTAGCATGCTTGCAAGCACCCACGAGGGCAAAGCTAGTGTGGCTATCCGAATTATCAAGGTTAGTGGATCACGGCCATAAGGGCTGTTCTTAGGCCCGACGTAAAGTGGAGTCCGGGCAAAAGCCAGTCCGTAGTTCTGAGATTCTGAAGTTGCTAGCCAAACGGGCTGGTCGTCCATGCTATTGGCATGGTTGCCAGCCAAGCGGACTGGTCGTCCATTCAAAGCAAAGAATGTTGCTATGCTGGCTAGCTCCTTCTCATTTGCTAGCTAACCAACTAAATCTAGCACACAATTACATCCAAGCAGCTGAAATGACAGCAAACTATGTGCATTTTCGATAGTTTTACATTTGTTTCTATTGCCATTTCTTTGGATAGATCCATTATAATGATCCTGATAAATGAATTCGCCTGGCTCAGAGAAGCTGTCAGTCTCGCCCGAACACGTTCGTTCATTCTCTATGGCACAGTGGAGATCGCAAAAAAAAATTATGCAACATTGTTGGAGAAGCAGGCAGCAAGGTTTGGACAAACACCAACTGTTGCAAACCAATATATAGGCTAGAAGCATGGGGAATAATGTTTTTTTTTCCAGGTGAGGTGAAGTTCATGAATTGCCTGGCATGGCTGTGGGGAAGTGGAATGATAATTCAAATGGAACTGTCAATATTACGCGGGGATTGACCCGGTGAATAACTCCCTGCTATCAACCAATAAGTATCCAGGATCCAAACAATCCGTTTTATATAAAACAACCACTCTTCTCTTTTGTTTAAATTAAGAATTCAATAGCAGAGTATTTGAATGTTATTTGGAGAGTAGCTGGTTTAATGTAGCCCCATATACAGTGGGGGAAAAAAGTATTTAGTCAGACACCAATTGTGCAAGTTCTCCCACTTAAAAAGATGAGAGAGGCCTGTAATTTTCATCATAGGTACACGTCAACTATGACAGACAAAATGAGAATTTCTTTCTCCAGAAAATCACATTGTAGGATTTTTTATGAATTTATTTGCAAATTATGGTGGAAAATAAGTATTTGGTCAATAACAAAAGTTTCTCAATACTTTGTTATATACCCTTTGTTGGCAATGACACAGGTCAAACGTTTTCTGTAAGTCTTCACAAGGTTTTCACACACTGTTGCTGGTATTTTGGCCCATTCCTCCATGCAAATCTCCTCTAGAGCAGTGATGTTTTGGGGCTGTCGCTGGGCAACACAGACTTTCAACTCCCTCCAAAGATTTTCTATGGGGTTGAGATCTGGAGACTGGCTAGGCCACTCCAGGACCTTGAAATGCTTCGTTGCCTGGGCGGTGTGTTTGGGATCATTGTCATGCTAAAAGACCCAGCCACGTTTCATCTTCAATGCCCTTGCTGATGGAAGGAGGTTTTCACTCAAAATCTCACGATACATGGCCCCATTCATTCTTACCTTTACACGGATCAGTCGTCCTGGTCCCTTTGCAGAAAAACAGCCCCAAAGCATGATGTTTCTACCCCCATGCTTCACAGTAGGTATGGTGTTCTTTGGATGCAACTCAGCATTCTTTGTCCTCCAAACACGACGAGTTGAGTTTTGACCAAAAAGTTCTATTTTGGTTTCATCTGACCATATGACATTCTCCCAATCATCTTCTGGATCATCCAAATGCACTCTAGCAAACTTCAGACGGGCCTGGACATGTACTGGCTTAAGCAGGGGGACACGTTTGGCACTGCAGGATTTGAGTCCCTGGCGGCGTAGTGTGTTACTGATGGTAGGCTTTGTTACTTTGGTCCCAGCTCTCTGCAGGTCATTCACTAGGTCCCCCTGTGTGGTTCTGGGATTTTTGCTCACCGTTCTTGTGATCATTTTGACCCCACGGGGTGAGATCTTGCATGGAGCCCCAGATCGAGGGAGATTATCAGTGGTCTTGTATGTCTTCCATTTCCTAATAATTGCCCCCACAGTTGATTTCTTCAAACCAAGCTGCTTACCTATTGCAGATTCAGTCTTCCCAGCCTGGTGCAGGTCTACAATTTTGTTTCTGGTGTCCTTTGACAGCTCTTTGGTCTTGGCCATAGTGGAGTTTGGAGTGTGACTGTTTGAGGTTGTGGACAGGTGTCTTTTATACTGATAACAAGTTCAAACAGGTGCCATTAATACAGGTAACGAGTGGAGGACAGAGGAGCCTCTTAAAGAAGAAGTTACAGGTCTGTGAGAGCCAGAAATCTTGCTTGTTTGTAGGTGACCAAATACTTATTTTCCACCATAATTTGCAAATAAATTCATTAAAAATCCTACAATGTGATTTTCTGGATTTTTTTTCTCAATTTGTCTGTCATAGTTGACGTGTACCTATGATGAAAATTACAGGCCTCTCTCATCTTTTTAAGTGGGAGAACTTGCACAATTGGTGGCTGACCAAATACTTTTTTTCCCCACTGTAAGGTTGTTTGGCAGCCTACATCTGGCCCACCTCTGGACCGGGGTCATATACAGTGGGGGGAAAAAGTATTTAGTCAGCCACCAATTGTGCAAGTTCTCCCACTTAAAAAGATGAGAGAGGCCTGTAATTTTCATCATAGGTACACGTCAACTATGACAGACAAAATGAGGGGAAAAAATCCAGAAAATCACATTGTAGGATTTTTAATGAATTTATTTGCAAATTATGGTGGAAAATAAGTATTTGGTCAATAACAAAAGTTTCTCAATACTTTGTTATATACCCTTTATTGGCAATGACACAGGTCAAACGTTTTCTGTAAGTCTTCACAAGGTTTTCACACACTGCAGCTGGTACTTTGGCCCATTCCTCCATGCAGATCTCCTCTAGAGCAGTGATGTTTTGGGGCTGTCGCTGGGCAACACGGACTTTCAACTCCCTCCAAAGATTTTCTATGGTGTTGAGATCTGGAGACTGGCTAGGTCACTCCAGGACCTTGAAATGTATCTTACGAAGCCACTCCTTCATTGCCTGGGCGGTGTGTTTGGGATCATTGTCATGCTGAAAGACCCAGCCACGTTTCATCTTCAATGCCCTTGCTGATGGAAGGAGGTTTTCACTCAAAATCTGACGATACATGGCCCAATTCATTCTTTCCTTTACACAGATCAGTCGTCCTGGTCCCTTTGCAGAAAAACAGCCCCAAAGCATGATGTTTCCACCCCCATGCTTCACAGTATGTATGGTGTTCTTTGGATGCAACTCAGCATTCTTTGTCCTCCAAACACGACGAGTTGAGTTTTGACCAAAAAGTTCTATTTTGGTTTCATCTGACCATATGACATTCTCCCAATCCTCTTCTGGATCATCCAAATGCACTCTAGCAAACTTCAGATGGGCCTGGACATGTACTGGCTTAAGCAGGGTCACACGTCTGGCACTGCAGGATTTGAGTCCCTGGCGGCGTAGTGTGTTACTGATGGTAGGCTTTGTTACTTTGGTCCCAGCTCTCTGCATGTCATTCACTAGGTCCCCCCGTGTGGTTCTGGGATTTTTGCTCACCGTTCTTGTGATCATTTTGACCCCACGGGGTGAGATCTTGCGTGGAGCCCCAGATCGAGGGAGATTATCAGTGGTCTTGTATGTCTTCCATTTCCTAATAATTGCTCCCACAGTTGATTTCTTCAAACCAAGCTGCTTACCTATTGCAGATTCAGTCTTCCCAGCCTGGTGCAGGTCTACAATTTTGTTTCTGGTGTCCTTTGACAGCTCTTTGGTCTTGGCCATAGCGGAGTTTGGAGTGTGACTGTTTGAGGTTGTGGACAGGTGTCTTTTATACTGATAACAAGTTCAAACAGGTGCCATTAATACAGGTAACGAGTGGAGGACAGAGGAGCCTCTTAAAGAAGAAGTTACAGGTCTGTGAGAGCCAGAAATCTTGCTTGTTTGTAGGTGACCAAATACTTATTTTCCACCATAATTTGCAAATAAATTCATTAAAAATCCTACAATGTGATTTTCTGGAGAAAAAAAATCTCAATTTGTCTGTCATAGTTGACGTGTACCTATGATGAAAATTACAGGCCTCTCTCATCTTTTTAAGTGGGAGAACTTGCACAATTGGTGGCTGCCCAGGAATCATTTTGCTAACTGGGCAACACTTTCTAGCTCTAGACAGATCTGTTTGAGGGGTCATCATAACCTCTTTGTTGCATTCTGTTACTCTGGGTGAATTTACTTTAGGCTGAATATTCTTGTTCTACTGTAAACAGAATTCACCAACCTATTCAGTCTTTATAATTCCAGCTACCACAGTTTTAGCCTTTCATTTATGGCCCGCAATGGAGTGAGTTACGGCCTAACCTTGGCACAGCATAAGCTGTAAAGCCTCAGTCAGCCATTAGTGCTGCTTTTCCAATGTGTGGGAAGAGTAGCCGTCCCACAAGGGCTCAGCTGTAGCTTATGTTAACTGAGACGCAAATGTGATGCGGAGAGTTTGAAAATTGGGTCAGAAGGGGATGCATATCAAATAAAAGTTGGATTTCATTGGTATCACATAAACCTTTTTACTAGCCATGTTAAAATATTAACTGAAACTGAGATAAATGTTAAGCTCCCATAAAGACAGGGGCGTGCTCCTCAGTACTTGGTAGGAACCAAAATGTTCCCTGTAAACATTGGGAGGCTACACTATAGCTACGGTCTAAAACTTAGGAATGTGCAATAAACATCTGGTTAATGTTTAATATATCTCACCTTTCTGTATGCCTATTGCAAAAGCAAAAACATGTAAATGATCACTTCTCTACAGATGTGCTGCTACTGTACTGTAACTGTACTACAAATGCTACTGGACTAAATCCAAACATGGTACGGCAACTAGAGAGAGAAAACCTGTTACTTCTCATAGACACCAGCAGGGAGTACAACAGGCCAGGCCCCCTAGACTTATCTGACCCACCAACCTTCCCCTCTAAACCCCAAGGTCTTCATTAGCACAACCTCACTGACCTGCATTCATTTGATGTGACACTTTTTCCGCTTTTGAATACAAACACTGAACCTCTTGGCCCTTGTTAGAGGGGAGTGAAGCACATGGCACTGAGGACTTGCTGCCAAGGCTATCTGGTTTTCATGAGCTCCACTTAAACCACTTCATCACACCAGTCACCAGACAGGCATACTGTAAATGCCATCTAGTACAGAATATCTTGGCTTCAACAGCAGAATGATTGGCTGGAAGTACAGCATAATAAATAGAGCAATCTGAAGATTATTGGAAAAACACCATTTACTGTAAACCATCTGCCAACATGAAGCCACACAACTCACATTTTGAGTCAATGGCATAAGTAGTGTGCTGTAATTGTTATGTATGGTACGACGTGCTGTACGTCGTACTGTACGTTGTTATGGTTTACGACAGTGTGCTGCTTTACGGATGAATGGGTTGTCAGAATGTGTGGCACATGTCATTAAACGACAGAGTGATGTACAATGTGAAACTGTGCAGATGTCCGTTCTTCTACAGCTAGGCTAGATATAACATTGGCGACGAAGATGGCTGAATTCAGTTTACAACCGCCAGCACCATTCCTTGCCGTGCCTGGCGAACCTCCAGTCCCGTGGAATAACTGGCTTGAAAGTTTTAACACTTATCTCGAAGCTATGGACTTTTCTACAATCTCCGACAAGCGGAGGACAGCACTGCTCCGTCACTGCCTTGGTACAGAGGGACAGAGGATTTTCAGAGCGCTTGGATCGGCTCCTACATTCACTGCTGCAGTCAGCCTCCTACGGAAGCACTTCGCCGGGAAAGAGCGAGTGCTCCTCCGACGCTACCGGCTACGGAAGAGACACCAACGGCCGGGTGAGTCCATTCAAAGCTACGTGGCTAATCTGAGGGATTTGGCTAGCTCTTGTAACTACGGGACACTTCAGGACGAGATCATCAGGGATCAGTTGATAGAGGGGACGTTATGTGAAAAGACAAGGGAGAAACTGCTTTTGGAATCGGATAATTTACAACTAGATGGAGCTATTAAAATAGCACTCCAGGTTGAAGCGGCGTTGGAATGCTCTTCTATGCTAACAGACAGCTCTGCAGCATACACTCGGCCTCCAGCCATTCTCACACAGCAGCTTCAGCCCGAGCAGGCGCACTACAACGATCACGCGCTGCGCACGCCCTCCCACGTCGATAGCTGCATGGACACAGACACCGGCATGCCCATGCAGCAGGCACACAGACAAACAAACAGAAGTAGCTGTGGCAACTGTGGGGCTAGCTCTCACAATTCAAGGGCTTCAAACTGCCCAGCCCGTGGGAAAATATGCAAGAACTGTTCAAAATACAATCACTTTGCGAAAGTGTGTCGTTCTGCCCCTGCTACTAGCTCCACCCAGAACAGGCCCTTCGTTTCATCTCACTCTCAACATGAACACACGGAAATCCGAACCGTCTCCACCAACCATGTGTCATTCAGGACATGCACTGCGCAGCTGGGTGAGGTGGGTTTGCCTTTGCTGCTGGATACTGGCGCTGCGGTGTCGTTGCTCAACCTTGCCACTTACTACAAGTTTTTCAGTCACCTACCACTCCAACAGCCCTCCACTGCCCTGTGTGGGTACGGTAGATCCAAGATAGACATTGTAGGCACCCTCCAGGTCCCAGTACACTACGGCACCAAACATCTGCCATCATTCACATTTCATGTTGCAAAGCGGGGTGCCAACCTCCTGGGCCTCGACCTCTTCACATGCTTGGGATTCACACTGAGAGATGACAGTGGGTCAGCTATCTACCAGGTTACCTGCACATGGCAACAGAACTGGCCGACTCTGTTTGATGGACTGGGCTGCCTCACAGCCTTTACTCACAGGCCCCTAGTGAATCCGGAAGTGACACCAGTCATGCAGCCCCTGCGGCGCATTCCCTTTGCACTGCGTGATGACGTCACAAAAGATCTCCAGTCACAGTTGGATGCAGGCATCATTGAGCCAGTAAACGCTGCCCCCTGGATTTCAAACTTGGTCATTGCAACCAAAAAGTCAGGTGGAATCCGGACCTGTGTGGATCTCCGTGCTGTGAACAAGGCCGTTGTCCCGGATAAGTACCCCTTGCCTACAGCTGAGGAGCTGACCGCACAATTCCATGGCTCCACGATCTTCACGAAGCTTGACCTTCGTCAGGGTTATCTTCAGGTACCCCTCCATGCAGCTAGCAGAGACCTCACGGCCTTTGTCACACATGCTGGCATGTTCAGATATACACGCATGCCTTTTGGACTTAGCTCCGCCCCCAGCTGCTTCCAGAAGGTGATGAGCACCATCCTCGCTGGAATACCTGGGGTGGCGGTCTATCTGGATGACATCGTGGTCCACGGCCCTGACCTCCACATCCATGATTATCGACTCCACAGAGTATTCAGTGCTCTACTGCGGAACAACCTGACCCTTAACGGTGGAAAGTGCACCTTTGCAGCTCCAGCCGTCGAGTTTGTGGGCTTCCGCCTGTCGGCCAAAGGCATTGCCCCACTCATGTCGAACATTGAAGCCGTCCACCGGATCCCAGAACCGACCTCAGCCTCTCAGGTGGCCTCATTCTTGGGCATGACAGCTTACTACCTCCGGTTTCTGCCCCACTACTCGCAGACCACAGCGCCCCTTCGCCAGCTCCTCAAGAAGGATGAGCCATGGGCCTGGACGGCGGCCTGCTCAGACGCGGTCCCCTCACTGAAGAGCCAGCTCACCACAGCCCCAGTCTTGGCTCACTTTGACCCCGTCTGCCCCACCATTGTCAAATGTGACGCCTCAGCTGGAGCACTAGGAGCTGTCCTCTCACAGCTGCAGAATGGCATTGAGAGGCCCGTCGCCTTCGCCTCAAGGGCCCTGAGCCCCACAGAACAACGGTACTCTGTGGGCGAACGAGAAGCACTGGCCTGTGTCTGGGCGTGCGAAAGGTGGCACCTCTACCTATATGGCCGTCTGTTCACACTCCGAACCGACCACCAGTCCCTCACAACGCTACTGTCAGCATCAGGAACTGGCCACAAGCCACTTCGGCTGCACAGATGGGCCGACCGCCTCAGACAGTATGACTATCAGCTGAAGTTCACTCCGGGGAGGGATAACGTGGTGGCAGACCTCCTCTCACGCTCCTTTGACGCTCCTACTCCGACCGTCTTGCCAGACGACAACGAAACAGAGCTTGTACAAATGCTCTACGCTCCTCTTCAGTCAGTCGTCTCACTGGAGGAGCTGAAGCAAGCATCGGAACAGGATCCCACACTGTCTACCCTGCGCACCTACATACGCACTGGATGGCCAGCACATGTGCCGGAAGAGCTGGCGACTTTCGCCAGGGTGAAGCACGAACTTTCTTGCTGGGAAGAAGTCTGTGTCTCTCGAGGGTTTTGCACTGTGGTCCCGAGTGGCCTGCGTGCGCGTGTTCTATCCATGGCGCACGAGGGTCACTTGGGCATAGTGAAGGTCAAACAGCGATGTCGAGACCTTGTGTGGTGGCCAGGCATCGACCACGACATTGAAGCCCTGGTCAGGGATTGTGCTGCATGCCTCCTCAGTGGGAAAACAGGACAGTCCGCCCCACCCCCCCTGCAGCCTCTCGCATGGCCGTCCCACCCCTGGGAGCACATCCAACTGGACATCTGTGGCGAGATCCATGGACACGCAGTCCCTCACCATCAGCGCTTCCTGGTGGTGGTGTATGACCTCCACTCTAAGTGGCCAGAAGTGGTTCCTGTCGGAACTGTCACAGCACAGGCCATCGTGGACATCCTAGACAGCCTGTTCACAAGGTGGGGCCTACCCCTCACCCTTACCACGGACAATGGGCCCCAGCTAACCTCTGCCGAGTTCTCCTCATATCTCAGCAACAAGGGAATCAAACACATCCGCACGGCCTCCTACAACCCACAAGCTAACGGAGGGGTGGAACGCTTCAACCAAACGCTGAAGAACGGCATCAGAGCGCACCTGGTCCAGGGGTGCACATTCCAAACTGCTTTGAATCAAACGCTAATGCACTACAGAGCAAGCAAACACACAACAACACAGGTCTCCCCGGCATCCCTCATGCTAGGTCGTGAGATGGAACTGCCACTGGACAGACTCAGAACACAGAGAGTAGCAGAACCGGCGACCAGGCGCACCCAAGAACAGCAGGCAGTGACCAGACACCAAAGAGCAATGAAACAGCGTTTTGACAAGGTGAAGAAGTCGATCATCCAAGTGTCAGACTGGGTCTGAGCCCGACGGCCTCAGCGGTGCAACAAAATGGCCTCATTCTGGTCGGACCCCTTGCAGGTCAGTCGACAACTGGGGCCCGCCACATTCATGATGAGCAATGGATCACGCTGGCACGCCAGCCGCCTCAGAAAAGTTCCTGCCCCTCAAGGAACACGAAGGCACACAAAACAGACATGCAGGCCAGAGACGCCACCGGATGGACCTCCTCCACCACTACCACCCGAGCCCCAGCCTCTGTGGGCTCCCCAAGGGCCAGAGCCACAAGCGGTGGCGGTTGAAGAAAGGCCTATGCGGGCACGAACTCGCCCTGCTTATCTGGGGGACTACCTAACCTCTTTTCATTCTTAGGCTCCGTTAGGTGTCTTAGTCAACCTCCAGGTTAATGGACTGAACTGGCTAGTTTGGAGAGTCCATCCGTTTAAGGGTTAATGTTTATTTCTTACAGGTATCACTCTAGGTTCTTGCCCTATGGACATTTTATATATGGTACCAGTCCCTGGTTTTGGAAAGGGGGGGGGGAAATGTTATGTATGGTACAACGTGCTGTACGTCGTACTGTACGTTGTTATGGTTTACGACAGTGTGCTGCTTTGCGGATGAATGGGTTGTCAGAATGTGTGGCACATGTCATTAAACGACAGAGTGATGTACAATGTGAAACTGTGCAGATGTCCGTTCTTCTACAGCTAGGCTAGATATAACAGTAATAACCTGTGGTTCCCTTCATTAAATATAGTCACTGTGTGAGCCACTTTCCCGGACTAATACACATGTTCAATGGTAAATCTGTGTCAGACAAATTGGGCCTTAAATTATACAGTTTACTCTTCATAAGTCAGCACCTCTACACAGGGCTGGATCCGGGCATGAGTGGTAGCTTATTACTTTTAGAGAGTAAGAATAGTACAATACACCAGGTGCATTTTCAAAATTTGGTTGTGCATCAGTATTTTTTATCTTGTTATGTCAGGCACTAACCAGGTTTCGATCCAACCTTTTTATGCAAGTAATGTACAATAAAAAATGTCACGCCTGATGGAAACAGCAAATTTGTCGGTAAACTTTCCAAATGTCAACAAAACAAAATATGCTAGAAAAGGTGGGATCTTTTTGTGTCTGTAAAATGAATTATGCAAGAAATGGCGGTGGAAACCACATTATGTGCAAAAATGTATATACCACCATCATATCGAAGTAAGCTTGGAGTCACGCGGTGATATGCTGTGTGGTCCTCCCACTACGACTCGGGAAAGCATGCAGTTGATTTTGTTAGTAATTCTCACTCAGATAGGCTATCATTACATAGCATAAGACATTTCAAAATGTGTAGAATTGCAGGAAATTAGCTTTCAAACAGCAAAAATGTCTCTCCACCCCATGGCAAAATGTGTAGAACTGCAGAAAACCTGCTTTAAAATTGCTAAATGTTCTCTACGCCCCATGGCAACATTTTTAGAATTGCACGAAGTGAACTTTAAAACTTAACATTTTCTCTCCACCGTCAAGAGTGGGGCCTCTAAAATGTTTTGTTGCGAGGTGGGGGTCCCCCAAACAAATCTTGCTTAGGGCCCCCAAAAGTACATGCAGTCCTGTTTCACTGCATGTACAAGTGGGTAACCTGTACGATTGTAAGGTGTGAAATGGAAATGCATTTTCTGCATATCTTGAGACACCTTCAAAGAGTGGGGTCACGGCCAGGGATAAGCCATTATTGACGGCGACCCTGGAGCAATTAGGGTTAAGTCCCTTGCTCAAGGGCAGATCGACAGATTTTTCACCTTGACAGCTTGGGGATTTTAACAAGCAACCTTTTGGTTACTGGCCCAACGCTCTAACCACTAAGCTACCTCCAGCTCCATATAGGGTAGGCCTAACTCCAGCTTGACTGGGTCTTTGTGTAGTTCAGTTGGTGGAGCGTCCCCCCTCCCCCCCATCTATGCTGCATGTGCCGGGGGGCTAGGGTCAGTCTGTTATATCTGGTGTTATTCTCCTGTCTTATCCGGTGTCCTGTGTGAATTTAAGAATGCTCCTTCTAATTCTCTCTCTCCCCTCCCGGAGGACCTGAGCCCTAAGACCATGCCTCAGGACTACCTGGCCTGATGACGCCTTGCTGTCCCCAGTCCACCTGGTCATGCTGCTGCTCAAGTTTCAACTGTTCTGCCTGCGGCTATGGAACCCTGACCTGTTCACCGGACGTGCTACCTTGTCCCAGACCTGCTGTTTTCAACTCTCTCGCTCTCTACCGCACCTGCCATTTCAACCTCTAAATGCCCGGCTATGAAAAGCCAAGTGACATTTATTCCTGATGTACTGACCTGTTGCAATCTCTACAACCACTGTGATTATTATTTGACCCTGCTGGTCATCTATGAATGTTTGAACATCTTGGAGAAAAATCTGGCCTTAATGGCCATGTACTGTTATAATCTCCACCTGGCACAGCCAGAAGGGGACTGGCCACCCCTCAGAGCCTGGTTCCTCTCTAGGTTTCTTCCTAGGTTTCTGCCTTTTTAGGGAGTTTTTCCTAGCCATCGTGCTTCTACATCTGCATTGCTTGCCCTTTGGGGTTTTAGGCTGGGTTTCTGTATAGCACTTTGTGACATCTGGTGATGTTAAAAGGGCTTAATAAATACATTTGATTGATTGACTGATTGGGAGGGCAAAACAGAGGTACTCTCAAATACCTAAACTGGCAACATACACTGCTCAAAAAAATTAAGGGAACACTAAAATAACACATCCTAGATCTGAATGAATTAAATAATCTTATTAAATACTTTTTTCTTTACATAGTTGAATGTGCTGACAACAAAATCAAATTATCAATGGAAATCAAATTTATCAACCCATGGAGGTCTGGATTTGGAGTCACCCTCAAAATTAAAGTGGAAAACCACACTACAGGCTGATCCAACTTTGATGTAATGTCCTTAAAACAAGTCAAAATGAGGCTCAGTAGTGTGTGTGGCCTCCACGTGCCTGTATGACCTCCCTACAACGCCTGGGCATGCTCCTGATGAGGTGGTGGATGGTCTCCTGAGGGATCTCCTCCCAGACCTGGACTAAAGCATCCGCCAACTCCTGGACAGTCTGTGGTGCAACGTGGCGTTGGTGGATGGAGCGAGACATGATGTCCCAGATGTGCTCAATTGGATTCAGGTCTGGGGAACGGGCGGGCCAGTCCATAGCATCAATGCCTTCCTCTTGCAGGAACTGCTGACACACTCCAGCCACGAGGTCTAGCATTGTCTTGCATTAGGAGGAACCCAGGGCCAACCGCACCAGCATATGGTCTCACAAGGGGTCTGAGGATCTCATCTCGGTACCTAATGGCAGTCAGGCTACCTCTGGCGAGCACATGGAGGGCTGTGCGGCCCCCCAAAGAAATGCCACCACACACCATGACTGACCCACCGCCAAACCGGTCATGCTGGAGGATGTTGCAGGCAGCAGAACGTTCTCCACGGCGTCTCCAGACTCTGTCACGTCTGTCACGTGCTCAGTGTGAACCTGCTTTCATCTGTGAAGAGCACAGGGCGCCAGTGGCGAATTTGCCAATCTTGGTGTTCTCTGGGAAATGCCAAACGTCCTGCACAGTGTTGGGCTGTAAGCACAACCCCCACCTGTGGACGTCAGGCCCTAATACCACCCTCATGGAGTCTGTTTCTGACCGTTTGAGCAGACACATGCACATTTGTGGCCTGCTGGAGGTCATTTTGCAGGGCTCTGGCAGTGCTCCTCCTGCTCCTCCTTGCACAAAGGTGGAGGTAGCAGTCCTGCTGCTGGGTTCTTGCCCTCCTACGGCCTCCTCCACGTCTCCTGATGTACTGGCCTGTCTCCTGGTAGCGCCTCCATGCTCTGGACACTACGCTGACAGACACAGCAAACCTTCTTGCCACAGCTCGCATTGATGTGCCATCCTGGATGAGCTGCACTACCTGAGCCACTTGTGTGGGTTGTAGACTCCGTCTCATGCTACCACTAGAGTGAAAGCACCAAAAGCATTCAAAAGTAACCAAAACATCAGCCAGGAAGCATAGGAACTGAGAAGTGGTCTGTGGTCACCACCTGCAAAACCAGTCCTTTATTGGGGGTGTCTTGCTAATTGCCTATAATTTCCACCTGTTGTCTATTCCATTTGCACAACAGCATGTGAAATTTATTGTCAATCAGTGTTGCTTCCTAAGTGAACAGTTTGATTTCACAGATGTGTGATTGACTTGGAGTTATATTGTGTTGTTTAACTGTTCCCTTTATTTTTTTGAGCAGTGTATTTCTACAATGATCACTTTAAATAAAAAATTACATTGACATTTTGACTATTTTATTGCATCACATTAAGTTACATTTCACCTATCAAACAGTTAGAGAAAGCTAATGGTAGGCTTACTTACAAATCGGTGAAGTATTTACAAGGAAATACAAATAATGCTTGAATTTAGCAAGGAAAACAAACAATGATAGCAACAGTAATGTCCATGGCAACAGATGACAAAAATGTACTTTATCGCCAACATAACTTGCTCTACATTACTAACAAACAGCTATTCCCTTATTATAGCTTGACTTCTAAAAATGTATGTCAAAACTGACATGTCAAAAAGCAGTAGTCCCAGAACGTAATGTGAGTCGTAATTTTGATACTCACCTGACTAAAAGTACAGTATACCCTTACCCAACCCACAAACAAAATCAAAAAGGGTCAAAAGCCAAAACATGACCAGTATAGGCCTACATAAAGTTTCTACTGCATTTATATAAAAAAATAAAAAAATAACAGTGTAATTAATTCATTCTGGACCATGTCATCAGTACCAAAGAAGAATATGACAGGTGTTTGCATGAAATCGGATCTCACTTTCAAACGGTGGGTTTCATTGTAATTCCATTGATATTTTGGTCTTCGTAAATAGATAACCAACCAGCAGCCAATCAGACAGGAAAATAAATAAATAAATAAAAATGTTAAAACCTAAAAAGGACTTTAACCCTCAAGCTACCAACATATTTTACATACATCGATCCCCAATTGGGGTCAATTTTTACACCAAGAAGGAACTATTGGAAAAAGCAACAGTCATAGCAAAATAGCAACTTATTTCTTATCAAAGCATCATTAGACATATAACTAATGTAATCTGAAAAAAAGAGACCGAAACACTGTTATTTTAACTAAATTCAAGTTAATTTGCATATTCTGTAAAAACGAAAATATGTTTCCTTCATTCAATGTGCAGCATTTTCTCCAAAATGTTCTCCAATTCTATTATAGTATAATTTAGTTGAAAGAATGTTGAAAATATAAAATTGTTATATTTTATGTGGTAAAAATTACTGCTATTTAAAGGGACAGTACACAATTTTAAATATTATATATATTTTTTTACAGTAATGATTCAGTTCACTTCAAAAAGTGACCCTGAAAGAAATTTACCAAACATATGGCTTAGTTTACTTTATTTACTTACCCCACAGACAGCCTTACCATCGCTGTTAGTAAAATAATGGGAGTGGAAGGGGCTATGGCAGCATGCTTCAAAAAGCATGCCCAAAGTAACCTCAAAACAAATTATATGGCATCTAAAATATCACAAGTTGCTTGCACCCATAGAATATTGGAGGATATAGGAATTTATATAACATTTACCGTAGAGAATACACAACACAGCACTGTGTTTTCATTTAGGGTAGTGGGTTTCCGTCCATCCAGGACCTCTATACCAGGCGGTGTCAGAGGAAGGCCCAAACAATTGTCAAAGACTCCATCAACCCAAGCCACAGACTGTTCTCTCTGCTACAGCATGGCAAGCGGTACCAATGCACCAAGTCTGGAACCAAAAGGACCCTGAACATCTTATACCCCCAAGCCATAAGACTTTTAAACAAGACTGGTAAATACCTAATTAAATGGCTACCTGGACTACCTGCATTTACCCTTTATTTTATTACACGCACTGATGCCACACAAACACCCTGCTGCTACCACTACTCTTTATTTTTATTTGTTATTCACTGTGTATTTATTCCTCGTGTCACAATTTTTAAAAAATATTTAACTCTGCATTGTTGGAAAAGGACTCGTAAGTGAGCATTTCACTGTTAGTCTACACCGGTTGTCTACGAAGCATGTGACAAATAAAATGTGATTGATTTGATTTGTAACAATAGGCAAGTACATAAGGTGATCCATCTCTGCAGGTGATCGGTCTATCTGGTCAAAATCACTCAAACAGGTCCCCCTCCATCCTCTGATGATACGTATTTGCCCTAGAATAACAACTTGCCCTAGAATAACAACTTTTCACAGAATACACACCAATATAGCGCTCTATGTAGATAGAGTGTATCGTAGTTCTCTATTGCAGTTCTATCAAGTATTTATACCACTGGCAGACTTTGTACACCATTGGCATATTTTTATATACACAAAAATAAGGTAATTTCGGTTTTGTAGTACAGTCATATGATACGTGGTAAAGAAAGGTACAATGTTAGGCGAGTACATGGGGAGCTGTAGCTCTGCATTGGATCAAAATCACTGATACAGGTCCCCCTCCACGCTATGCATAACTTGTATTTATGTCTCTAGAGAAACCTTGATTAAAATAAAAGGTCATTTTTAAAAATCAAATTACTATAGACAATATTTTGTGTTTTTGGCTGGGGTCAAAATTACCCCAAAGGAATTGAATTTCTGAAAAGTCCATGGGTTGTTCCACGAAATAAGTGCCTTTTGTGTCCCTTTGACATTTTAAGTAGAACTTTTGCACCAATATTGAATTTTAAAAGCCTGTTATATTCAATGACGTGCCCTTTAATATAGACCACATGCACAATTCAATAAAGCATATTTTGTATATGAATAAAGACTTGTTAAAGTGCCAAAATTCTGCATTTTGACATGTCCCTCCATGCATCCTCTGTGACTTCCAGGAATATTTCACCATGATTGTGTAGCCCTGGTTATTTTGTTGCTTTGACAATGTCATTCCTGAAGATTATTTATTTAATGTGATTAGTGATTCATTTTAAGGTTAAAAAAAAACCTGTCCCTCATTTTAAGGTGAACCCTGTTACGCGAACTGAACTCTTGTTTTTAAATGGGGAAACTATGCCTTTTAAAATATTTTTTACAAAAGAAACATTGAACATCTGATAGTGACATCAGTGTAAAAGCAGGTGAACAGGTTCTACTCTTTTTGGCAATTTTTGGGTGTTTTGAGGTGGAAAACTGAGTGGGTCGAGCATAACATGTCAACCCTGTTACCCATAGATAAACACACTAGAAATGTTTTAACAATATATTTTTTTAAATGGTGAAGCTTGCACTCAATTGCCCCTCCCTGTTGCACAGAACAAGCTTCCATTCCCCCTGTCACAAGGAGATTTATGGCTGATTTAAGACGAAATCGTTAACCCTGTTACAGTCAACCATGTTAATATATTTGGCACTTACTATAGTATTTTTTTTTTTACCTATTGAGATGGGAAAACACATTTTTTAATTAAGTTGAACATGTGCTCTTTATGACAGAATGTTAAAATGAAGTGAAATCGAACATTTGTTTTCACAAAATTACACATCCAAAAAGGCATCGACTTGGTGGAATGACCCCTATAATGATACAGAAACACTAAACATGGGATTTAGATTTGTTAAGAACAAGTTAATTGACAAAGTCATGGCAAATTTGAAGAATTTTATAAACCACCTTTGGGCTATGATAACAAATACGCCTATGGGGTCAAAATGACCCCAGTCAGTAGCTTGAGGGTTAAAATGTTGTATTAGTGAAACTCAAACAATAGGGCTACCGTTTAATTTCAGTCATAAAGAGGTCAGTGATGAAGTCTTGGGCAAAAGGATTCATTGTTGAGACTAAAAACATGTCACGCTTTTATGAGATAAACAATATTATATTGCCAATCTCAAACTCATTTCGCTCAACCTTTAAAACTATACGAATCTCGGACACCCAGAACTAAAATCTCAAGTAATTGCGTCAGATACTAGAATGAGGAGTGGAAGTAGAACGGTAGCTCCACCCCCTTTCTCTATAAGTTTCTTTCAAGTCTATGGGCCAAATGTCACCCCCCCCTTCCGAATTTCGAAAGACACGCACACCCTGCTAATTCGTGATTTGTTCAAATAATCAGTGTCGAATAACCTGTGAACCGGAACAACTGTTGATTGTTAGTTGTCGCATCCCACAGTGTTGACAGAAAATGTCATATTGGTCACAACTTCAAACTTCCTTTACATCATAACCATCCATTTTCTAAAACAAACATTCTGTTCTGTGAATTGTTGTGTTTGATTACTAGATCCTGTGCTCACAAAATACACCTTATCTGAGAGCACCTTCTGGTCTGCCATTTAAAGATAATGTGTAGTGTAGTAGTGAAGTCTGGCACAGTGCTAAGAGAAGGGAACATTCTGCAGATTTAACATGAACTAGCTGAGATTTCTCTCTGGAGGTTTAGGCTAGAGATGTCTATCATTATCTCAGCATTAGGACGGAAAATATCAGCTTGGCTACTGCAATTATAGGGAACCGTAGAATTACCATGAGAAATGCAAAAAAATTACTTGTACATTACACATAATTTTGGAAAGGAACATTCAAATCAGACAATATCAAATCTGGGTGATCATAAAAGCCAGCACATGGAGTACCTAACATTTTCACAATGTATTGAAAGCAGTCTGTTCTTTAGTGTCCAACTACATGAAGCAGAAAAATGTTTGTGGATCGACATAGACATTGATGGGGAGTGAAAAGGAAGAGTGAAGACAATACTACCTCACACATTGTCTGCAAAGGATAGTTATACCAGAAAAGTAAGACTTTGAAAACATGATTCAAGGAACAGAAGGCATTAGCAAGTGAATGACAATAGCGTCAATGCACTAAGTGCTATTCAATAAATGTTAGTGCTGTAAGATTTATCCATCCATTTCCTCCCAGTAAGACGTTGAGTTTGTGTTGCAGAAACTCTGCAGCAGTCCAGAGAGTTCAACAGGGCTTTGCTCACTTACTCAGGATGTCTATGTATCTACACACTGAGTAGTAGCGGATAAATGGAGTCAGGTTGCTATGGAAATGTCCTGTGCAGCTCGTCAGGAGAATCTACGCACAGTAACTCCACACGGATATGGCCAAAAGAGAAGGGCACCACTTTGAGTGCCCCTCAACCTTCTTTGCTTCCTTCAGTCTGCCAAAAAGAGAGGGAAATCACACCCTGTATGCACAAGGTTCCTTTCACTGAGTCTTTTTCCTTTTCACACATTATTTTCATTTCAGACTACTCCTCTCAGCAGCTGTCTTTTCCTCAGGGTCTCGGCCTGTCCCGTCTCAGGGCCACTCTTATCATAGGTCTGTGACTTTATTCTCCACGGCAGCCGCGATCTGCTGGAGCCTGTAGCCCAACTGCATCTTCTGAGCTGTAGGGTCCTCCTCTAGAGCAGTGATGATCTGGAAGGAGACAGTACCAATAACAGGTTAAGTTCATCTCAACTAGCTTGACATCAAATAGAAATTACAAGCATGGGCCTCAAAAACCAATGGATAGAAATGTTGGACTCACCTGATCGTAGTACTTGTTGATGTACTTGTACAGCTCATGCAGGGCCACAAGGTAGTTCACCTCACCAGCATAATTCTGTAAAGAAAGGTGGAAATACTAAAACTTTGGTTCATAACTTCTAAGTGCTCTATGTAAAAACAACCAAAGATTAAACGGAAAACGCCTACAGCAGGAAATGAACCTCAAACATGCACCACGGTGTAGTTAAAAAAATAAATAATTATGTTACATACTCGAGACAGTTCTGCAAGAGCAGAATTCATTTCCTGGTCACTGGCAGAAATGGTCTGCCTGATGTCTGCATAGTATCTGAAAAGAGAGACAGAAGTAGAGAGGGAATGGAAATCTCAGATTAGTGCACCCTTCATAAAATCCATATGCTATACACTCATACACCACTCATTCATAAAGCGAAGCTGGTTCAGAAGGGAAACCCAATTATATGCATCAGCTGAGATTGGCAGGTTGATGTTTATTTGGATGAGTCTTGTCCTTGAGGTAGATCTGAGCGATTTCCGCAATATGAGCCAGCTTTATTGTACAAATTAATGAAAACAAAAATTAGCTTTTTGTCAGCTAGTGACCACAGCAGAGCTGCCTCCAGAACAAGATTAATGACGAAAAATGCTAACCTGCCTGAGATTGGTGCAGATCAGATGCTAAGACTTCATACTTAATATGGCGGTCTATTTAAACTGACCAGGTTCTGCTCACACATCCTCTGCCGCTTTCTGCTACTGCTAGTATGAGTTTGCTTGTTCTTGCTACCCACCACCACCACCCCAGCCTCCACCTCTTTGGTTCCATTTTCCTTCCTGCAGGGGGAGTGGTATATAATACCCTGCTCACTGCCTGTAGTTATTTTATTATATAGTGAAGCTTTGCTCTGGCATTGAGCTACCCTGAAGGAGCAGAGCCAATCCCCAAGACCTAATGTATTGTTAATCTTTTCTAATAAATGGTTAAACGAATCCATGGTGTTTCCTTTACGAAATCCATTTCATGCTAATGACTACAATATAATTTGTCTGACTGAGTTCCCTCAACCATAGTGTATAGCTACAGCAATGGTGTGTGCAGCGTGCTGCCAGACAGACTCTCTGTAGAAGAAGCCCTGCAGGCTCAGTGTGGCCGCTGCATGGCACGGACACATTGGCTGTGCCCTCTCTGCTCTGCCAGTCTTTCACACACAGGGTCAGGAGGGCAAGAGCCTGGTGTATTCTCACCTCTCTACCATCTGCTTGTACCGTGGGATATCTCTGGCATACAACAACTTGTTGATAGGAGAGTCCTAGAGGGGGAAAAATGTACATGTTATACTCAAAACACGGTATGGTTACATGAATGTTTAGAACCTGCATGCTCTCGTTCTTTATCTAGTATCCTTTCTTTCAAAACCCCTGGCATCTCTACTCTCCCTTATTTTCTGCTAGACCTTCCGTTCCCCCTTAGCATCCTCCGTATGTTCTCCTCTCCCTGTGTTTGCTCACCCTGCCCAGCTTGTGCTCTGCGATGGTACAGGAGTCCATGAAGGTCTGGGCTATGACAGACAGCACAGCATCCACATGGTCTGATGCCTGAACGTCAAAGATGAACTGGGGGTTCTTCAGGATGTTGATCCAGAACCTCAGGGGTAAACTGGTGGGAAAACAAACCAACCAACAATTAGCACCATCTAAATTCAGAGATAACTTAAGTCTATTCAATGACAAAGCCCTGGGCCTAGATTCACAAAACACTACGCAAAAACGTAAAGCTTTTTTTTTTTTTTTGTGGTTGTACTTTTTACCCCTTTTTCTCCCCAATTTCGTGATATCCAATTGGTAGTTACAGTCTTGTCCCATCGCTGCAACTTCTGTATGAATTCGGGAGAGGCGAAGGTCGAGAGCCATGCGTCCTCCGAAACACGACACTGCCAAGCCGCACTGCTTCTTGACACACTGCACACTTAACCCGGAAGCCAGCTGCACCAATGTGTTGGAGGAAACACCGTACAACTGGCGACCGAAGTCAGCATGCATGCGCCCGGCCCGCCACAAGGAGTCGCTAGAGCGCGATGGGACAAGGAAATCCCACCCGGCCAAACACTCCCTTAACCCGGACGATGCTGCCAATTGTGCACCGTCTCATGGGTCTCCCGATCGCGGCAGGCTGCGACACAGCCTGGCATGAGCCACTCGGGAGGCCCCAATGTAGCCGTTTTTAATTTCAATATCAAATCATTTCTGGGTAACAATTAAGTACCTTACTGTGATTGCTTCTTAGTAAATAGCAATTTCTCAAGCAATAACTTTGCTAGGTCGTTTGCTGGTCGTGGTCTGAGAGGGGAGGGGAAAACTGAAAACTAGCCATTATTGGCAGAGAGGTTTGAAACTCTTTCTTATTGGTCTATTAACTAATTTACCGCATGGTGATGTAACCATGGAAAGGCCAAAGCTCCATCCCAACAAAACAGGCTGACATTTCAGGCAGTCTTTCCAAACAGCTCTTAGACTAAAAGGGCATTATCATAATTTGCACAATTTCACAGTATTATTCCAACCTCAGTGTTGACTGCACTAGGCCTTTAAGAAAAAGTTAATAAGATAGTTCGTAAGTACAATTCCTCAACAATTGACCCTTCGCTAAGCCCCGCCCTCCTTGGTTACTGTTTCAACCTCGGACAACATTTTCCCGGGAAGCCAAATTCCACATTCAACCACTGGCGAAATCCCCACACAATGATCTCAAACTTTGTTTCTAATACACAATTAAATTAAACACAGACTACCCCTTGCTAATCAGGAAACTGTTTGGTATGTTGTGGTGGACTGTCATTACAATTGCTTAACGGGGTCTGGCAAAAGTATGGTTGTAGTGTAGTTAGCCACTGACTGGCTCTGAATTCACTGTCAGCATGCAGTCAACACTATAACCACTTTTGGAGTTAACTACAGTTCCTCAATTAAAAGGTTTGAGCTTATGCCGCTACCATTTGTGGTAGATGGTGGCAGATTGTGGTATCACACTATCACAAGGGGGAGTTAGAATGCTGATCTATCGGTAGTCTGAACTGTGACACAAATTGACTATCTTTTCGTAAATAATTGGAGGTGTGAATGTTACAGTCCAAGAGTCTCTCTTCTCTGGCACTAGAGTCCTGTAATAAAAAAAAGTAATAATTGCTGGCAGGTGGTCCCGGAGTTGAGAGAACTTGGGTAAATACAATGGCACAATTACACTTGACATGTGGAGTGACAATTTTTTTTTAATAGGCACGGTGGGCTTTTGGTTTCTCACCTTCTAAAAACAGACAGAAATAATTCTAAATAACAACCTGGCTTTATTTACCACAGTGTGAAAGTGATAGCCCCTCTATATAAAGTTAGTTTGTGAAACACGGAGTCCTTCTTTGCTGATGTGAAGAACAAACTGAATGAAAGAGAGTCCAGCGAGGACAGGGAGGGGAAAAAGGTTGCCCATATTTTCAAGACCTGAGCTACTTCATTTATTTATGAAATCTACTAGTTTAGGCAATTTAATCTATTCCTTTCAGGCTTAGCCTATTTAGTAGGCTATGTCGCAGCATAAAGCTATATTTATCAGCATAAAGCAGTGACTCACTCATTCGTGGCTTTGGATCAAAATAAATAAGTACCAACATTCTTTCTGATAGTCTTTAATAAATAAATGTTTTGACCAAGTTAATCTGCTCATGTTGTGTGTGTTCAATTATTTGTGACATTGTGGTTACAATGAAGAATGTAAACAAAATAAATCAAATAAATCCTATTCATAATGAATAATCAGATGCGTGTTGCAAGCTTGTCATTTTTCCTTATTTCATTTTTTTGTATTATTTAATTTGATCTTTTTGGACAAAACATACAAACGACAACTACATCACACCTGCCCAGACCCACCTGCTCAAACCCCCATCACCAGCGCCTGCATCACTCTCCGCCACATGGCCTCAAACTGCACCATTTTGTTTCTCTCCGTCGCCCATAGGCACTTTCAACATTTGGATAATAAAGCATTTAAAGGCTGACATTGATTGATTTTCAGTTTATAAGTACACTTTTTCAAGATGATTGACGAGAAAAGTATCGTCCAACCCATCGCACTACACCCTTGTACAGTGCCTTCGGGAAAGTATTCAGACGCGTTGACTTTTTCCACATTGTTACATTACAACCTTATTCTAAAATGGATTTTTTTTAAATAATCCTCAGAAATCTATATACAATACCCCATAATGATAGAGCAAAAACAGGCTTTTAGAAATTTCATTTACATAAGTATTCAGACCCTTTGCCATGAGATTTGAAATTGAGCTCAGGTCCATCCTGTTTCCATTGATCATTCTTGAGATATTTCTACAACTTGATTGGAGCCCACCTGTGGTAAATTCAAAATGATTGGACATGATTTGGAAAGGCGCATACTTGTCAACAGTTGAAGTCGGAAGTTTACATACACCTTAGCCAAATACATTTAAACTCAGTTTTTCACAATTCCAAACATGTAATCACAGTAAAAATTCCCTGTCTTAGGTCAGTTAGGATCACCATTTTAATTTAAGAATGTGAAAATGTCTGAATAATAGTAGAGAGAATTATTTCTTTCATATTTTATTTCTTTCATCACATTCCCAGTGGGTCAGAAGTTTACATACACTCAATTAGAATATGGTAGCATTGCCTTTAAATAGTTTAACTTGGGTCAAACGTGTCGGGTAGCCTTCCACAAGCTTCCCACAATAAGTTGGGTGAAGTTGGGTGAATCCTGACAGAGCTGGTTTGTAGGCCTCCTTGCTCGCACACGCTTTTTCAGTTCTGCCCACACATTTTCTATAGGATTGAGGTCAGGGCTTTGTGTGATGGCTGATGTCTTCAGATGTTGCTTCAATATATATTAAATATATGCACATCATTTTCCTTCCTCATGGTGCCATCTATTTTGTGAAGTGCACCAGTCCCTCCTGCAGCAAAGCACCCCCACAGCATGATGCTGCCACCCCCGTGCTTCACGGTTGGGATGGTGCTCTTCGGCTTGCAAGCCTACCCCTTTTTCATCCAAACATAACGATGGTCATTATGGCCAAACAGTTCTATTTTTGTTTCATCAGACCAGAGAACATCTCTCCAAAAAGTTTGATCTTTGTCCCCATGTGCAGTTGCAAACCGTAGTCTGGCTTTTTTATGGCGGTTTTGGAGCAGTGGCTGCTTCCTTGCTGAGCGGCCTTTCAGGTTATGTCGATATAGGACTTGTTTTACTGTGGATACAGATACTTTTGTACCTGTTTCCTCCAGCATCTTCACAAGGTCCTTTGCTGTTGTTCCGGGATTGATTTGCACTTTTCGCACCAAAGTGCATTCATCTCTAGGAGACAGAACGCATCTCCTTCCTGAGTGGTATGACGGCTGCGTGGTCCCATGGTGTTTATACTTGCGTACTATTGTTTGTACAGATGTTCGTGGTACCTTCAGGCATTTGGAAATTGCTCCCAATGATGAACCAGACTTGTTGTGGTCTACAATTTCTTTTCTGAGGTCTTGGCTGATTTATTATGATTTTCCCATGATGTCAAGCAAAGAGGCACTGAGTTTGAAGGTAGGCCTTGAAATACATCCACAGGTACACCTCCAATTGACTGAAATGATGTCAATTAGCCCATCAGAAGCTTCTAAAGCAATTACATTTTCTGGAATTTTCCAAGCTGTTTAAAGGCACAGTCAACTTAGTGTTTGTAAACTTCTGACCCACTGGAATTGTGAATTATAAGTGAAATAATCTGTCTTTAAACAATTGTTGGAAAGATTACTTGTATCATGCACAAAGTAGATGTCCTAATCGACTTGCCAAAACTATAGTTTGTTAACAAGAAATTTGTGGAGTGGTTGAAAAACGAGTTTTAATGACTCCAACCTAAGTGTATGTAAACTTCCGACTTCAACAGTATATAATGTCCCCTGGTTAACAGTGCATGTCAGAGCAAAAACCAAGCCATGAGGATGAAGGAATTGTCCGTAGAGCTCCTAGACAGGATTGTATCAAGCCACAGATCTGGGGAAGGGTACCAAAAACATTTCTGCAGCATTGAAGGTCCCCAAGAACACAGTGGCCTCCATCATTCTTAAATGGAAGAAGTTTGGAACCACCAAGACTCTTCCTAGAGCTTGCCGACCAGCCAAACTGAGCAATCGGGGGAGAAGGGCCTTGGTCAGGGAGGTCACTCTGACAGAGCTCCATAGTTCCTCTGTGGAGATGGGAGAACCTTGCAGAAGGACAACCATCTCTGCAGCACTCCACCAATCAGGCCTTTTTGGTAGAGTGGCCAGACGGAAGCCACTCCTCAGTAAAAGGCACATGACAGCCCACTTGAAGTTTGCCAAAAGGCACCTAAAGACTCTCAGACCATGAGAAACAAGATTCTCTGGTGTGATGAAATCAAGATTGAACTCTTTGGCCTGAATGCCAAGCGTCACGTCTGGAGGAAACCTGGCACCATCCCTATGGTGAAGCATGATGGTGGCAGCATGCTGTGGGGATGTTTTTCAGTGGCACGGACTGGGAGACTAGTCAGGATCGAGGCAAAGATGAACAGAGTACAGAGAGATCCTTGATGAAAACCTGCTCCAGAGCGCTCAGGACGTCAGACTGGGGCGAAGGTTCACCTTCCAACAGGACAACGACCCTAAACACACAGCCAAGACAACGCAGGAGTGGCTTCGGGGACAAGTCTCTGAATGTCCTTGAGTGGCCCAGCCAGAGCCCGGACTTGAACCTGATCGAACATCTCTGGAGAGACCTGAAAATAGCTGTGCAGCAACGCTCCCCATCCAACCTGACAGAGCTAGAGAGGATCTGCAGAGAGAAATGGGAGAAACTCCTCAAATACAGGTGTACCAAGCTTGTAGCGTCATACCCAAGAAGACTTGAGGCTGTAATCGCTGCCAAAGGTGCTTCAACAAAGTACTGAGTAAAGGGTCTGAATACTTTTTAAATATTTTTTTCATGTGCAAATATTTCTAAAGACCTGTTTTTGCTTTGTCATTATGGGGTATTGTGTGTAGATTGAAAGTTAATTTCCATTGTAATACTCCCGACAGACAAATTCTAACTCCACCCATAACTTTTGGACTTTATAACATTCCCAGAAGGCATGGATTATTATAATCTAATGAAAAATGAACCTGGTAATCTAATTTAATTTCCTGCGGGCCTAATACCTATTTGTTTAACCTTCTGAATAAATTATTATATTGACGATAGAATCCGCCTCTTAATGAGTTCCGAGAGCCAATCCGTTACCTAACAAAATTATATCAATTTATTTTGCCTAATTGTTTTCATGACTACAGACAGTAGGCTATTATTCCTCTTTTCCTGCATTAATTAAATTTGTCTGCATGTCTATTCAACATTTGGCTAAAAAGAAACCATGCCATGAATTAAGAACAGATATTTATTCTTTTCACAATGCAATGCGACACATTGACAACTAAAATCGCTTTAAAGAGCCTTCTAATATTAGACAACAAATAAATATACTAAAACAATAACTTCAAAAACAGTCCATTCATCACAGGATTTCTTCAAATTGCTGTGCAGGAAAATGATGTCGTCCACCGTGCCTGGACGCAGGCTCGCAGCTGGCTTCTCTCTGAAACCACACATCCATCTGAAGGTGACGCTTTATCCTTTGGAACCACACAATTACCAGGTGGACAGTGGCCTCTTGAAGCCATAGAGGAAATCAACAAGATCCACAAGTAGTCTTTCCCAATAGCTGGCCTTACTGCAGTTTTGAGCTGCACTGTCCCACTCGGTGGTGGACAACATCCACTCTTCGTTCATGTAATGGGCTGTAAGGGACAAGTATCCTATTTTTCAAAAATCGTCAGTCCACATGTCAAGTGTATTGCGCAATTGCATTTACCCAAGTTCTCTCGCTCAACTCCGGGACCACCCGCCAGCTGATTCATTTTGCCTGATGCAGGACTCTAGCGCGATAGGAGAGAGACTGACAAAGATTCACACCTCCATTAATTTACAAAAGGATAATCTAATAGCTCGACTAGGTGTGAAAAATCCCCCAATTTGTGCCACAGTTTAGACTACCGTTCGATGCTGTGGTCAGTCAGAGTTGAGTCCTATTGTAGAGTGTAGCCTAACGCCCAAAAAAGGGCAAACTTGCAATGTATTCGATGCATAAGTACTCTAAAGTTTTACATTTCTAACTCAATATCACAGACCAGATTTACCCTAATGAAAAATGCATCAACCCCTACAAATATATTAAATGTATTATAATCCACATTATAATTTCAAACGAAATTAGCTGTAGCGAGAGGAGAAACTGCATGCTAAAGACAATCAGAAAGAATGTGTCTTTAACCCTGCATTATATTATAACTTATTTTGAACGAAAGCCAGGAATAAGTGAGTCACTCAGCCCTATGCTGTTCCTGCTTCTGTTGCCTATTTGAGTGTTTGTTTAATATCCTACTGTTTCTGTGATCACCAAGCCTCATGCAACCGCAAAATGTCGGATAAAGCAATTTCACAAATCTGGCTGTTTATAAACTTTGCTATGCTGTATTAAAGGCTTTACACGTTTAAAAAAAAAAAATGATTAGAACATACTCTGGTATTACAGTATCACTTGCTCTTTTGATAATGATTTTACATGAGATCTAATTCACATGATATGCATAAAATATTTATATCCACTAGGCTAAAAAATAAATCACATTTTTCCTTTCGATTATTTAATTGATCTATATCATGTTATTTCAAGTTATCCCTTTGGAGCACGATGAGAACGATGAGGATAAAGAAGAAGAGAGGGATTGAATTTAGAACAATAGTGTAAGAATTGCTCTTCCTCTGTCCCGCGCGCACACTAAAAAACAACAACTTTTTTTTCAAATCTACTTTGTCAGAAGAAGCTGTAACTGGACCGTAGTTTATTACTAACTAAAACTGTTGTTACACTGTAAGGTTATCATTTTAAGAGAAAGAAAATGGTCTGTTATATTCCATTATATTCTTAAAATATACAGTGCATTCGGAAAGCATTCAGCCTTATTCTAAAATGGATTAAATTGTTTTTTCCCCTCATAAATCTACACACAATATCCCATAATGACAAAGCAAAAACCGGGTTTTAGAAATGTTAGATGTCAGGTTAGATGGGGAGCGTTGCTGCACAGCTATTTTCAGGTCTCTCCAGAGATGTTCGATCGGGTTCAAGTCCAGGCTCTGGCTGGGCCCCTCAAGGACATTCAGAGACTTGTCCCGAAGCCAGTCCTGCATTGTCTTGGCTGTGTGCTTAGGGTTGTTGTCTTATTGGAAGGTGAACCTGTGCCCCAGTCTGTGGTCCTGAGTGCTCTGGAGCAGGTTTTCATCACAGATCTCTCTGCACTTTGCTCTGTTCATCTTTCCTTCGATCCTGACTAGTCCCTGCCGCTGAAAAACATCCCCACAGCATGATGCTGCCACCACCATGCTTCACCGTAGGGATGGTGCCAGGTTTCCTCCAGATGTGATGCTTGGCATTCAGGCCAAAGAGTTCAATCTTGATTTCATCACACCAGAGAATATTGTTTCTCATGGTCTGAGAGTCTTTAGGTGCCTTTTGGCAAGCTCCAAGCAGGCTGTCATGTGCCTTTTACTGAGGAGTGGCTTCCGTCTGGCCACTCTACCATAAAGGCCTGATTGGTGGAGTGCTGCAGAGATGGTTGTCCTTCTGGAAGGTTCCCCCATCTCCACAGAGGAACTCTGGAGCTTTGTCAGAGTGACCATCAGGTTCTTGATCACCTCCCTGACCAAGGCCCTTCTCCGTCGATTGCTCAGTTTGGCTGGGCGGACAGCTCTAGGAAGAGTCTTGGTGGTTCCAAACTTCTTCCATTTAAGAATGATGGAGGCTACTGTGTTCTTGGGGACCTTCAATGCTGCAGAAATGTTTTTGGTACCCTTCCCCAGATCTGTGCCATGACACAATCCTGTCTCGGAGCACTACCAACAATTCCTTCAACCTCATGGCTTGGTTTTTGCTCTGACATGCACTGTCAACTGTGGTACCTTATATAGACAGGTGTGTGCGCCTTTCCAAATCATGTCAAATCAACTGAATTTACCACAGGTGGACTCCAATCAAGTTGAAGAAACATCTCAAGGATGATGAATGGAAACAAGATGCACTGGAGCTCAATTTCAAGTCTCATAGCAAAGGGTCTGAATACTTATGTAAATTAGGTATATATACTTTTCTGTATACATTTGCAACAATTTCTAAAAACCTGTTTTCGCTTTGTCATTATTGGGTGTTGTGTGTAGATTGAGGAGGGAAAAAATGTATTTAATCCATTTTAGAATAAGGCTGTAATGTAACAAAATGTGGAAAAAGTCAAGGGGTCTGACTAGTTTCCGAATGCACTGTACATCACCTTCTATATTCAAAAAAATAAAAATAAAAATAAAAAATAAAAATAAAAATTCATGGAAATATCATGGTTTTAACCTGCATTATACATTCTACCATGGTAATGCACAATGACCAAAATATCATATGGTACCATCTTTATTAACTGTGTGTTACCATGGTACAATGGCAGTATAATGCATTAAATAAATAAACCCACCAAGTTCAAAAAAGGTTGGTTGTTATATTGATGCATTTATATACCATTATGGGGACGTTTCCGATAAAGTCAGAGGCATTAGGCTACTATTGTTGGTCCTAGTTTGTCTCCTGAGTGGCGCAGTGGTCTATGGCGCTGCATCGCAGTGCTAACTGTGCCACTAGAGATCCTGGTTCGAATCCAGGCTCTGTCGCAGCCGGCCGCGACCGGGAGACTCATGGGCGGCGCACAATTGGCCCAGCGTCGTCCAGGGTAGGGGAGGGAATGGCCGGCAGGGATGTAGCTCAGTTGATAGAGCATGGCGTTTGCAACGCCAGGGTTGTGGGTTCGATTCCCACAGGGGGCCAGTATAAAAATAAAATAAAAATATGTATTCACTAACTGTAAGTTGCTCTGGATAAGAGCGTCTGCTAAATGACTAAAATGTAAATGTAACATAAAATAAAAAGGACAATAGTTGCTGTCAAAAAGGGGTAATACTTTCTGTATTAATAGTACAGTTTCTTCTCATGTTTGTGTTCCCTGTGTGGGAGTGTGAGCTATATGGTAGCCTAATCTTTGGCATTTTGTAATCATTTATTTGTAGTCAAGGGGTGTTTTGCTTGTTTCGGCACACAGAGGGAGCCGCTCACTCTAGTGGTTGCTTCACGCACTCTCGCTCTACAGTGGCTCTAGCACTAGCCTGAGAGAGCAAACTGAAGATGAATGAGAGAGCCAACTGAAGAGAGAAGCACCAGATAAACAAATGATTTTAAACCTCATCTTCAGCGTGCGAGTTATAAAGCACAGGATATGAAACACCAAGTTAAGCAGAGTGTAATGATAGTTATTTTTTTATGACGTTTTGATAGGTTCATTCTTTTATAAACGTCTGTTAGCATAGAAGCTAACATTAGCTCCAGTCAGTCATGCTGACAGAGGACTCCAACGAACATTCACACAGAGAGTGTAAACAAAGGGAAACATAGTAACTTGCTGTTAGCGATACACTACATGACCAAAAGTCATGCTTGTCGAACATTTCATTCTAAAATCATGGGCATTAATATGGAGTTGGACCCCCCTTTGCTGCTAGAACAGCCGCCACTCTGCCACAACAGCATTAGTGAGGTCGGGCACCGATGTTGGGCAATTAGGCCTGGCTCGAAGTCAGCGTGCCAATTCATCCCAAAGGTGTTCGATGGGGTTGAGGTCAGGGCTCTGTGCAGGCCAGTCAAGTTCTTCCACACCAATCTCAACAAACTATTTCTGTATGGATCTCGCCTTGTGCACGGGGGCATTGTCGTGCTAAAACAGAAAAGGGCCTTCCCCAAACTGTTGGCACAAAGTTGGAAGCAGAGAATCATCTAGAATGTAACTGTATGCTGTAGCGTTACGATTTCCCTTCACTGGAACTAAGGGGCCTAGCCCGAACCATGAAAAACAGCCCCATACCATTATTCCTCCTCCACAAAACTTTACAGTCCACTATGCATTCGGGCAGGTAGCGTTCTCCTGGCATTCGCCAAACCCAGATTTGTCTGTCGGACTCCCAGATGGTGAAGCATGATTCATCACTCCAGAGAACAAGTTTCCACTGCTCCAGATTCCAACGGCGGCGAGCTTTACACCACTCCAGCCAACGCTTGGCATTGCGTATATTGATCTTAAGCTTGTGTGCGGCTGCTCGGCCATGGAAACCAATTTCATGAAGCTCCCGACGAACAGTTCTTGTGCTGACGTTGCTTCCAGAGGCAGTTTGGATCTTGGTAGTGAGCGTTGCAACCGAGGACAGATTATTTTTACACGCTATGTGCTTCAGTACTCGGCGGTCCCGTTCTGTGAGCTTGTGTGGCCTACCACTTCGCGGCTGAGCCGTTGTTGCTCCTAGATGTTTCCACTTCACAATAACAGCACTTACAATTGACCGGGGCAGCTCTAGCAGGGCAGACATTTGACGAACTGACTTGTTGGAAAGGTGGCATCATATGACGGTGCCACGTTGAAAGTCACGAAGCTCTTCAGTAAGGACATTCTTCTGCCAATGTTTGTGTATGGAGATTGCATGACTGTGTGCTCGATTTTATACACCTGTCAGCAACGGCTGTGGCTGAAATAGCCGAATCCACTAATTTGAAGGGGTGTCCACATACTTTTGTATATATATAGTGTATGTTGAGAATGAAATGAGAAAGTATTTATGAGATAAGACCATAATTTATACCTTTTTACAAATTGTTGTTTTAGTATGTTGGCTATTTAGAATTGTATAAGAGTAGCCTAGTCAGTTGAATGAGAAAGAGCCAACTGAAAACTGTATTGAAGAGAGAAGCACCAGACACTCAGTATTTTAAACCTTAACTTCAAGGTATCAGATTCCCTTCATAAGGGTGTCGACTTTTGCTCGACTCCCAAAACACACTGAAATGGCTGCGCACAAACCACATTACTGCAGAGTCCTACTAGGAACTAGGAAAACTAATTTTGCGTTCTAGGGAGGACTGGTATGAACCTGATGATGCCCACTTGCTTATCAACTTATAAAAGGCTTCTTTTGTTTGAATACTGTGTAGGAACTAGAATATTTCAGTGATATTTCTGCTGTACGCACCCTTGACACATCCCACGGGATGATGCTGCGCCAATAAGCCAATTCTTTGCCGTGTTATACAGTGAGGGAAAAAAGTATTTGATCCCCTGCTGATTTTGTACGTTTGCCCACTGACAAAAAAATGATCAGTCTATAATTTTAATGGTAGGTTTATTTGAACAGTGAGAGACAGAATAACAACAAAACAATCCAGAAAAACGCATGTCAAAAATGTTATAAATTGATTTGCATTTTAATGAGGGAAATAAGTATTTGATCCCCTCTCAAATCAGAAAGATTTCTGGCTCCCAGGTGTCCTTTATACAGGTAACGAGCTGAGATTAGGAGCACACTCTTAAAGAGAGTGCTTCTAATCTCAGCTTGTTACCTGTATAAAAAGACACCTGTCCACAGAAGCAATCAATCAATCAGATTCCAAACTCTCCACCATGGCCAAGACCAAAGAGCTCTCCAAGGATGTCAGGGACAAGATTGTAGACCTACACAAGGCTGGAATGGGCTACAAGAACATCGCCAAGCAGCTTGGTGAGAAGGTGACAACAGTTGGTGCGATTATTCGCAAATGGAAGAAACACAAAATAACTGTCAATCTCCCTCGGCCTGGGGCTCCATGCAAGATTTCACCTCGTGGAGTTGCAATGATTGTGAGAACGGTGAGGAATCAGCCCAGAACTACAAGGGAGGATCTTGTCAATGATCTCAAGGCAGCTGGGACCATAGTCACCAAGACAACAATTGGTAACACACTACGCCGTGAAGGACTGAAATCCTGCAGCGCCCGCAAGGTCACCCTGCTCAAGAAAGCTCATTACAGGACCGTCTGAAGTTTGCCAATGAACATCTGAATGATTCAGAGGAGAACTAGGTGAAAGTGTTGTGGTCAGATGAGACCAAAATCGAGCTCTTTGGCATCAACTCAACTCGAGTGTTTGGAGGAGGAGGAATGCTGCCTAAGACCCCTAGAACACCATCCCCACCGTCAAACATGGAGGTGGAAACATTATGCTTTGGGGTTGTTTTTCTGCTAAGGGGACAGGACAACTTCACCGCATCAAAGGGACGATGGACGGGGCCATGTACCGTCAAATCTTGGGTGAGAACTCCTTCCCTCAGCCAGGGCATTGAAAATGGGTCGTGGATGGATATTCCAGCATGACAATGACCCAAAACACACAGCCAAGGCAACAAAGGAGTGGCTCAAGAAGAAGCACATTAAGGTCCTGGAGTGGCCTAGCCAGTCTCCAGACCTTAATCCCATAGAAAATATGTGGAGGGAGCTGAAGGTTCGAGTTGCCAAACGTCAGCCTCGAAACCTTAATGATTTGGAGAAGATCTGCAAAGAGGAGTGGAACAAAATCCCTCCTGAGATGTGTGCAAACCTGGTGGCCAACTACAAGAAACGTCTGACCTCTGTGATTGCCAACAAGGGTTTTGCCACCAAGTACTAAGTCATGTTTTGCAGAGGGGTCAAATACTTATTTCCCTCATTAAAATGCAAATCAATTCATAACATTTGAGACATGCGTTTTTCTGGATGTTGTTGTTGTTATTCTGTCTCTCACTGTTCAAATATACCTACCATTAAAATTATAGACTGATCATTTCTTTGTCAGTGGGCAAACGTACAAAATCAGCAGGGGATCAAATACTTTTTTCTCTCACTGTATAGCCCTATTCGGACGAGACTAGTATTACTAGATGTCTTTATGTAATTATTGTCCATTATTCCAGAAGATGATTCGCACAGGATTCGTTTTTCCAAACGGCCCGCTGTAATTATATATATATTTTTCATTTAACTGACTAACGGAAGCCTAGCGTGGAGATTTTTATTCTAGGCGTGAAGATATTTCAACTTCTAGACGATAATAGGCTACACTGATAACTTGTGCTTGGCTGCCAAATGTATAGGTGTCCCTATTGTCAGCCGGTCATTGTCATGCAAATAACTGCTGGTTTCACGGTAATTGACCACCAATTAACATAAACACGTTTAGCATCTCCGGCTTCCACGCATAATCTACAAGCCACTGATGCAGACCTTTGGAACATCTACATTTAAAAAAGTATAATAAATCAATTTAATATAGCCTACACCATCACAATAACTCCATTATTTATATTAGGCAGGTCTAAAGAAGCATGATGTGAAGAAAATGTTGCCTATTTCAGAAGAACAAAACAGCATATTCTGAGTCGTCCTTATGTTAGGCCCTGATCTGGCTATGCCATATGGCTGTGGGCTACACTAGTTCATTTAGCAGGGAATTATAATTTCCATGGCATTATTTTATATTATTTTATAGTAAGAACAATACAATTGAACATAGCTGAATAAAATAGAAAGGATATTTTATAATACAGGTAATGAGTGGAGAACAGGAGGGCTTCTTATAGAAAAACTAACAGGTCTGTGAGAGCCGGAATTCTTACTGGTTGGTAGGTGATCAAATACTTATGTCATACAATAAAATGCAAATTAATTACTTAAAAATCATACAATGTGATTTTCTGGATTTTTGTTTTAGATTCCGTCTCTCACAGTTGAAGTGTACCTATGATAAAAATGACAGACCTCTACATGCTTTTAAGTAGGAAAACCTGCAAAAGCGGCAGTGTATCAAATACTTGTTCTCTCCACTGTAATTAGTAAAAATATCAATAAAACAGATCTTCATTGTAAAGAATTTAAACACTGTTTCCCATGCTTGTTCAATGAACCATAAACAATTAATGAACATGGACCTGTGGAACGGTCGTTAAGAAACTAACAGCTTACAGACGGTAGGCAATTAAGGTCACAGTTATGAAAACTTAGGACACAAGAGAGGCCTTTCTACTGACTCTGAAAAACACCAAAAGAAAGATGCCCAGGGTCCCTGCTCATCTGCGTGAACGTGCCTTAGGCATGCTGCAAGGAGGCATGAGGACTGCAGATGTGGCCAGGGCAATAAATTGCAATGTCCGTACTGTGAGACGCCTTAGACAGCGCTACAGGGAGACAGGACGGACAGCTGATCGTCCTCGCAGTGGCAGACCACGTGTAACAACACCTGCACAGGATCGGTACATCCAAATATCACACCTGCGGGACAGGTACAGGATGGCAACAACAACTGCCCGAGTTACACTAAGAACGCACAATCCCTCCATCAGTGCTCAGACTGTCCGCAATAGGCTGAGAGAGGCTGGACTGAGGGCTTGTAGGCCTGTTGTAAGGCAGGTCCTCACCAGACATCACCGGCAACAACGTTGCCTATGGGCACAAACCCACCATCGCTGGACCAGACAGGACTGGCAAAAAGTGCTCTTCACTGACGAGTCACGGTTTTGTCTCACCAGGGGTGATGGTCGGATTTGCGTTTATCGTCAAAGGAATGAGCGTTACACCGAGGCCTTTACTCTGGAGCGGGATTGATTTGGAGGTGGTGGGTCCATCATGGTCTGGGGCGGTGTGTCACAGCATCATCGGACTGAGCTTGTTGTCATTGCAGGCAATCTCAACGCTGTGCGTTACAGGGATGACATCCTCCTCCCTCATGTGGTACCCTTCGTGCTGGCTCATCCTGACATGACCCTTCAGCATGACAATGCCACCAGCCATACTGCTCGTTCTGTGCGTAATTTCCTGCAAGACAGGAATGTCAGTGTTCTGCCATGGCCAGCGAAGAGCCCGGATCTCAATACCATTGAGCACATCTGGGACCTGTTGGATCGGAGTGGGAGGGCTAGGGCCATTCCCCCCAGAAATGTCTGGGAACTTGCAGGTGCCTTGGTGGAAGAGTGGGGTAACATCTCACAGCAAGAACTGGCAAATCTGGCGCAGTCCATGAGGAGGCAGCTGGTGTTTAATGCAGCTGGTGGCCACACCAGATACTGACTGTTACTTTGATTTTGACCCTCCCCCCCTTTTGTTCAGGGACACATTATTCAATTTCTGTTTGTCACATGTCTGTGGAACTTGTTCAGTTTATGTCTCAGTTGTTGAATCTTATGTTCATACAAATATATGTTAAGTTTGCTGAAAATAAACCCAGTTGACAGTGAGAGGACGTTTCTTTTTTTGCTGAGTTTATATAAGTATGCTATATGTAAAGACCAGATTAAACTGAGAATAGTCTGATCAGTGAGAAATATTATCAATACTTGTCAAATTGTGATTGAGAGACTGATGAAGTATGTGCAGCCTGCACAAGAAACAGAGCAGAGCGCTTGCCTTTCTTGCAACTTCTTTCAAATCATCATTAGTCGCATCATGCAGCCTTAGAATGTATTAGAAATCAAATCATATAGCCTAACGCTTGTATCACAACTAAAGTTGCGTAAATAACTCTAAGGATGTAAGAGGACCTGTTTCTTTGTTAACCGCCCAACACAGAATAGCCTTATGTGCACTCCCTCGGAAATCGTTTGGGGAAAAATATCCTTTCTAAAATGTATATAGTATGTATAAACTGGAAGTAGAGGCCTAAGCTTTGTTGTTCACTAGTTTACTCCAATTAGGGGAGGGATGGTGGGGTTGGAAAGTAATACAAGGAAATATATTTTAAAAAGGGATATGTGTGTTATATGTATGCATGTATATGTATTTATATGTATGTGTATATGTATGTATGTATATATACACACTACCGTTCAAAAGTTTGGGGTCACTTTGAAATGTTATTGTTTTTGAAAGAAAAGCAAATTTTTGTCCATTAAAATAACATCAAATTGATCAGAAATACAGTGTAGACATTGTTAATGTTGTAAATGGCTGTTGTAGCTGGAAACAGCAGATTATTTATGGAATATCTACATAGGCGTACAGAGGCCCATTATCAGCAACCATCAGCCTGTGTTCCAATTGCACGTTGTGTTTGCTAATCTAAGTTAATCATTTTAAAAAGGCTAATTGATCATTAGAAAAGCCTTTTGCTATTATGTTAGCACAACTGAAAACTGTTGTGCTGATTAAAGAAGCAATAAAACTGGCCTTCTTGAGACTAGTTGAGTATCTGGAGCATCAGCAATTGTGGGTTCGATTACAGGCTCAAAATGGCCAGAAACAAATAACTTTCTTCTGAAACTCGTCAGTCTATTCTCATTCTGAGTTGCAAAGAAAAAGACATATCTCAGACTGGCCAATAAAAATAAAAGATTAAGATGGGCAGTCTGAGATATGGCTTTTTCTTTGCAACTCTGCCTACAAGGTCAGCATCCTGGAGTCGCCTCTTCATTGTTTACGTTGAGACTGGTGTTTTGCGGGTACTATTTAATGAAGCTGCCAGTTGAGGACCTGTGAGGCGTCTGTTTCTCAAACTAGACACTAATGTATTTGTCCTCTTGCTCAGTTGTGCACCGGGGCCTCCCACTCCTCTTTCTATTCTGCTTAGAGCCAGTTTGCGCTGTTCTGTGAAGGGAGTAGTACACAGCATTGTACGAGATCTTCAGTTTCTTGGCAATTTCTCGCATGGAATAGCCTTCAAGTATTAGTTGGGGTGACCAGCTCGACGCCATTGCCCCGCTGTTGGAAGACTCCAGCAACGACCTCACAACCTCCCTGTCGGTCTTCCTGATTGGAGATGACAACAACTCCACAGGTTTTTTCAGACGGTCTCCTTTCGGAATCATCAGGTGGAGACGAAGGCTCCTTCATCCCTCAGGCCAGGCCACCAAGCTTCCCGCCGGGGAATCCGAAACCGGACACGCAGGCGGGGCGCAATCCCCACCAGCTCTCGGTGTGGACCTGCAGGACGTGTGCAAACGCGCTGCGAATAAACTGGTGATTCCCTGGCCCGATGCAGTAGTAGAGACCACCACGTCCCGCGACGAGGGTAAGAGGCTACCCAAAGCCAAATGGGCAGCCAGGCAATTACTGCCAGTCTTCCCAGAATGCCTGGAGGAGTTTACCTGTACCTGGAGTACACCTTTCTCCTCCAAGAACCCTGTCCAAGGTGGGTCGCTGTTGGACTGTGTTGACATGATGGGGATTGGGCTTGCCCACATGCCCCCCATCGAACCCCTGGTGGCTTCCCATCTACACCCCAGCCAAAAGTCCTCCATGACCTCGACTGGCCCCACCTTACCAACCAAGTACGAGCGCTTCCAGTCCTCTGCGACAGAGCAGGTCTACAGGTCGGTCGCCACAGCAGTGAGGGCTCTCAGCACCACCTCCATGCTCTCGGCATACCAAGCTGAACTACAGGAGGAGCTAGCGGTCTATGGGATGAGATCTGTATTGCCACAGACCTCAACCTGCGTCTGCTCAAAGCCGCTGTCCAGGCGTCAGGGTGAGCGATGGGGCTCATGATATCCCAGGAGAGGGCTCGATGGCTCAACCTATCCACGGTGTCTGATAGTGAGAAGCTGAATATCCTGGATGCTCCAGTAGACCCTTAAGGCCCCATTCGGTCCCACCGTTGAGATGATGCAGAAAAGGTGTGAGAAGACACAGCCCAGTGCCTCCCCTGTGCCTCACTGCACCTTCGCCCAGGCTGCAGTGGGTTGACACCCCTCGATCTTTAAGATCCCCAGGCGCCCAGCTCCCCAGGCTGTGAACCCAGGGCAGCAGACAACATCGGACCCTAAGGGCCCCTGGTCCAAGAAGCCCCCCTTCCCATCCATGGCAACAAGGGGCCAGCCTGCCCCTAACCCCACCCAGGGGGTAAGGAGGAAGAAGCAAATGGCCTAGCGATGTCCCCATTGCCAGAGAGGCGAGAACAGTCTCCCCCAAGCACTGTTCTATCCCCTCCTCAAATCCTGAGCCTGTTCCAGGGTGCAGGTTCACAGGCACCTCAGTGTTCTTTCTGGCCTACCGGGCCCAAGTTGGTGGTCAAAGAGTACAGCCCAAAGAGGAGAAGAGACAATGTTCAGATGGATGCCCCTACAAGGCCCCCCTCTTGTCTCACAAACACTCTCCAATGTCAGTTCACATTAAAAAAATGAACACTAGCGCAACCAGGCTACAGGCCAAGGGCGCAGTCAGACATGTTGTTTCTCAAAAAATCTAAACAAACAGGGTGCCTCCCTATAATGCCACCAGAGGGAGCTACCGCTCCTTCTGTGGTGACAGGCCACATAAGTGCTCTCCCGCTATGAAGCCGGACATGCGTAGTGCGTCACGAACTGTCATACACCCTCCCCCCGACAGAGGGTGCTGTTGCACCGTCTATGGGGGAAAGCCTGGTCAGCCCTCTCTCGGAGCGGAGAGAGAACTGGCAGACATGCGTAGTGTCAAACTGGGTACAGGTTATGATAGACAGGGGATACAGACTGCAATTCGCTGTCACCCCGCCTCGATTCATGGGAATCATATACACTCAGGCTCAGGGGGAATCAGCGCATGTATTCCAGGAGGAAATCACATCGCTAATAGGGAAAAGGGCAATAAGAATTGTTCCTCCCGAGCAAAGCCACTGCGGTTTTTACTCGAGATATTTCCTGCTTCTGAAAAAGGGTGGCGGCGTACGCCTGATCTTAGATCTACGTGCTCTAAACACACGAGAAGTACACGTTCAGAATGTTGACACACACTGCTCTGCTACGTTCTGCGTGCCCAGGCTATTGGTTCATATCCGTCGACCTGAAGGACGCTTACTTTCACTTCTCAATATACCCCTCTCACAGGAAATTTCTCAGATTCGCTTTTCAAGGCGTAAATCTACGAATTTCTGGTGCTCCCTTTCGGCCTCTCTCTGTAACCTCATGTTTTTACGAAGTGTACCGGGGCAGCCATAGCCCCACTCAGAGAGAAGGGCATTCGGCTGATGACGTACATAGCGATTGGCTGCTGTGCGCGCAATCGAGACAAGATGTCTTAGAACACAGTCAGCTATTATTGGAACACCTGACATTTCTAGGTTTCAGAATAAACACAGTAAAAAGCGTTCTGATTCCCACGCAGACAATCTCTTTCCTAGGTTTAATCCTTGATTCGGTATCTTTCAAAGCTCGCCTTTCGGTGGAACATATAAGAACATTCCAAGATTGCCTAGCACTGTTTCGCAGAGGGAACCTGGTCTCATTCAAAACATGCCTGAGGCTACTAGGGTTGATGGCATCGGCTTTAGTAGTCATCCCATTAGGACATTTGAATATGAGAGGGTTTCAACGCTTGGTCTCTTCTCTGGGTCTGAGCCCAATACGTCACAAACATCACCGTGTACAGATCTCCGTAGACTGCATGGTAGCGCTGCGCCCCTGCTTGGCACCGGACGTTTCTGTCACAGGGTGCCCAGATGGGCACTGTTTTGTCCAAAACAGTAGTCACGACGGACGCATCTCTCTCAGGTTGGGGTGCGACCCACGAGGGCAGAGCAGTCAACGGGGTGTGGGGACCCCATCTCCGTTGTTCTCACATAAACTGCCTGGAACTCCTTGCAGTGTCCCTAGCATTAAAGTCGTTCCTCTCATTTCTGGAGGGTCGTCATGTTCTAGTCAGAACAGACAATACCACTGTTGTGGCTTACATAAACAGACAAGGGGGACTGACCCGTGAATGGTTCAACTTGAACACTGCCGGGCTTCGTCAAAATGTAATTTAGACTATTCAGAGTGCTAGAGCCTCATCCACCAGGTCCCTTTATAATTGTAAATGGCGAGTGTTTGAGGAATGGTGCACTGGATCACAGGCAGTACCATTCCAGTGCTCTGTCCCGGTAAGCGTGTCATTTCTACAGGAATTATTAGAAAAAGGACTCACTACTTTTAAGGTATATCTTGCAACTATTTAGTCTTGTCATGTGGGTTTTGGGAGCACGACAGTGGTGAAGGGTTCATGTCGGTGTCCAAACAGCTTGCCCCGTCATGGGATTTATCAAGTGTTTTGGATGCTCTATGCCAACAGCCTTTTGAGCCCCTGGGTCAGGTGGAGCTGAAGATGCTTTCATTTAAGACTGCGCTATTACTAGCATTGGCCTCTGCCAATCGTGTAAGTGACATTCACGCACTCTCTGTGCACTCGTCATGTGCACAATTTGCACCTGGTAACAATAGGGCATCGCTGCAGCCTAACCCCGCCTTTATCCCTAAGATTGTTAACCCATCTTTGATGTGTCTTCCTCTGGAGCTAGTAGTTTTTTATCCTCCACCGTTTTCCTCTCCGGAACATCAACGGTTGCATATGTTGTGTCCAGTACGCGCTCTGCGCATCTACATAGACAGGACTAAGGGATTTAGGAAATGTGATCAGTTGTTAGTTTCCTGGGCGAAACTTCACACAGGTAAAGCGCTCACTAAACAACGCCTATCCCACTGGATAGTGGGGGCTATTGCTTTGGCCTACACAAGTAAGGGTCTTCAGTCTCCTGCTGGCTACATCCTAGGCTTTATTTAAGGGCATATCTATCAAGGATATTTGCTCAGCAGCGAGTTGGGCTTCGCCTCATACATTTGAAAGTTTTATAGGCTCGATGTCACTGCACCGACCCTGGCGCATACTGTTTTAGGTGTAGGATCTTCTGAAGGGCAAAGCCCTTTGTGTGATATATCACAAAGGGCAGTCGGTCGTCAGGATAAGCTTGTCTGGCAATACGGGAGTCAGTATATCCCATAAGTGAAATACCGAAACAAATACTTGAAAGAGAACTTTAGGTTACGACTGTAACCCCGGTTCTCTGATATTATGAGTGAAGAATTTCACAAACCACCCTCCTTGCATAAGCGAGGAAGAGGTGTGGCTTATTTTTGAATGACTCAGAGACGCTGCATCTGACCTTTTATAGCGTAGGAGGGACATCCTTCCCCGACGCACACGTCTCGACGTCCAGCCAATCATGTTGTAATAAAGGCTTCTGACGAATATGTATCCCATAAGTGAAATACCTATCAGAGAACCGGGGTTACAGTCGTAACCTAAAGTTTTCGCTGCGCAACAGGTGATCCTATTCCGCTCAAACTCTGAATGCCAGGGCGCTCATGAAGTGTTTGATTTTCGATTCCATTTGCATTGATGTCCGAGTGATTAGAGGGACAACAGAGCACTTAGTACTGGCCATTAGCAAGTTTGGTAGGCATCAGAGCACAGTTTTGGAAAAGCCTAGTTACCGTGACTCAACAGTCATGTGGAATTTCACTGCTGTCATGACTTGTGACTGCTGGTGTGGCAGGAATACGGTCACCGTAACAGCCCTAGGTGTCCCCATAATATTTAAATTGAAGATATGTGATCATATACAAAAGCTGAAGAACATAGGCCCATCCAGGTACTTTTTGCAGGTGCTGGAGTTGTAGGTGAATTCATGAAAAATAAAAAAGTAAAACGCCGCACACTGCTGCTAATGTGATCATAATCATAATTTTTGTGATCATGGTAGACGTCCCTCCTAATTAAAATGTCCCTCCATCCTGCTGATTTGAGCTGCTGGACAGTATTTGCAAAACTTGGATGAGAAAGTGAACTTCCCATTTCCAAAACGTTTAGCTCAGTGGGAAATTGGGGATGACCTGATAGGCGATCTATTGCCAGGGTTTCATTAAATAATCTACAGGCACAGTACTTTTTATTGCACATTTAGGCCTAATTAAACTGACGCATTTGGTGATGTTCAACTTCAATTCACTGGCACAATGTAGAATAGCCATACTCATTGATAGCCTAATATATACTTTAAAATGGTTTTGGTGAATTTATGAGGTATTGCAGGACAAGACATTGCGAGATAGATTACCAAGATAGCCTATGCGCACTGTTCCAACTGTCTGCCCCTCGTTCTCCCTAGCTGGCTCGCCTGCTCTTTCTCTTCACTATGAAAGATGCCAGTGTGTGTTCCGTCTGTTGCGTGTAGAAGAGTCTACTCATTGATAGCCCCTACTTTCGTGAACTTGCGAGACATTGCAAGCCAAGAAATTGCGTGATACAGCATTGTGAGATACAGCTTTTGATTACCGATGCTATGCATGATTCTGACTGTCTGCCTGGAGGTCGACCTTGCCTAGCTATCCCTGGCTGTGCCCCTCCCCTCTCGCTCCCTCGCTGTGAAAGATGCAAGAGTTTGTGTTCTTGGATTTAGCCTACGGCAACTACTCAGACAGAATATTAGGAGTCGAGGAAAATAGGAGTCGACGGGCAAGGAGTTGAGGAATTGATTGTTTTGGAGATGACTCTCCACCACTATCCCTTCATTCTTTTTACAATACCATTTCCAGGTCCCAAGGTTTAAGATGGTACACTACACTACTAGACCATGTGTGTTGTAGTTTTTCACTATGAGCTAAAGGGGTTTAAGAGGGTACTAGGCCTAAGCTTTGCCATTGCAGAGCGAGAAGTCAATGTTGCATTATGTGAGTACTATAAATGACTACGTTTTTGGTCACTTTACCTGAAAAATGGTGCGACACAGACCATGATAATACATTGTAAACAACTACCATGCTTTCATGTTTCACATGCTGCTAGTACAAAACCTTGCTATTTTGTTGTTCCATGGTAGTACAATGAAAAATAAACTTTGTTTTTTTGGCCCCTACCATGGCAGGAAAATACCATGGTACTGGTGGAAATACCATGGTATTTTCCTGCCATGGTAGTGACCAGAAAACCATGATAGTACCATGGAATTTTTTTAATTGTCCTACCATGGTACATTTTGTTAAGGGCCAGACAGTCCTAGCAAAATTCTTGCTTGAGAAATAGTTTTTTGTTAAAAAGCCATTTTGGGCCATTTTAAAGAAAATCGATTACAGTAAGGTACTTAATTGTTACTCAGAAATGTTTGATATTGATATAAAAACTGCTGCATTGGGCCTTTAATAAGGAAATTCTTCTTAAGAAGGTTTTGTGAATCCGAGCCCAGATCTGTATTGGTTACTGTAATTACAAAGAACAGGAAACACTTCAGTGTTCAAAAGCAAATGAGCCAGTAGTAGTCCTGAGTCATTACCTGTTAGTCTTCCAGATGTGGATGGTCTCAGAGTCTGTAATGTTGTGCTGCAGAGCCTGCTCATCCAGCAGGTCAAAGAAGTACTTGACAGCCATGGGAACTGGCTGGTTAGTGCTCAGGATCACTGTGAACAAGTCATCCACAAACTTCTGCAGTGTGCCCTGGGAGAGAGAGTAGGAAGATATGGGAATAAATATGTGCACTAGTGTAAATATTACACATACTGTTTGTGTGTGTGTGTGTGTGTGTGTGTCTGCTTGTTTATTGCATTGCGTTGCGTTGCATGTGATTTCTGGCACCTTCATGGAGAGTAGGCGTGTGAGGTAGATCTCGGGGATGGCCTTGGCCCTCTCTCTCTCCCGCTCTCTCAGACTACCACGCCTGTGTTTGGGCAGGTCTGGTTCCTCATTGGCTTTCACCAGGTGCCAGAGCTTCACGCCTCCCTCGTCCGCATCGTCCAACATGGGCGTCTCTGACAGAGGGACACACATGGTCAGACATCTCTGACATAGTCTAGGTACAGTATATACGGTAACCCCGATGCAGTCGAAGGGCAGCTTAAGAAAAATATCATTGCTAGTTATACAGTGCATTCGGAAAGTATTCAGACCCCTTCACTTTTTCCACATTTTGTTACCTTACAACCTTATTCTAAAATGGATTAAATCGTTTTTCCCCTCATCAATCTACACACAATACCCCATAATGACAAAGGAAAGAGAGGTTTTTGCAAATGTATTAAATATAAAAAACGGAAATATCACATTTCCATAAGTATTCAGACCCTTTACTCAGTACTTTGTTGAAGCACCTTTGGCAGCGATTACAGCCTGGAGTCTTCTTGGGTATGACTCTACAAGCTTGGCACACCTGTATTTGGAGAGTTTCTCCCGTTCTTCACTCTGCAGATCCTCTCAAGCTCTGTCAGGTTGGATGGGGAGCGTAGCTGCACAGCTATTTTCAGGTCTCTCCAGAGATGTTCAATCGGTTTCAAGTCCGGGCTCTGGCTGGGCCACTCAAGGACATTCAGAGACCTGTCCCGACGCCACTCCTGTATTGCCTTGGCTGTGTGCTTAGGGTCATTGTCCTGTTGGAAGGTGAACCTTCGCCCCCAGTCTGAGGTCCTGAGCGCTCTGGAGCAGGTTTTCATCAAGGATCTCTCTGTACTTTGCTCCGTTCATCTTTCCCTCGATCCTGACAAGCCTCCCAGTCCCTGCCGCTGAAAAACATCCCCACAGCATGATGCTGGCACCACCATGCTTCACCATAGGGATGGTGCCAGGTTTCCTCCAGATGTGACGCTTTGCATTCAGGCCAAAGGGTTCAATCTTGGTTTCATCAGACCAGAGAATCTTGTTTCTCATGGTCAGAGTCCTTTAGGTGCCTTTTGGCAAACTCCAAGCGGGCTGTTATGTGTCTTTTACTGAGGAGTGGCTTCTGTCTGGCCACTACCATAAAGGCCAGATTGGTGAAATGCTGCAAAGATGGTTGTCCTTCTGGAAGGTTCTCCCATCTCCGCAGAGGAACTCCGGAGCTCTGTCAGAGTGACCATCGGGTTCTTGGTCACCTCCCTGACCAATGCCCTTCTCCCCCGATTGCTTAGTTTGCCCGGGTGGCCAGCTCTAGGAAGAGTCTTGGTGGTTCCAAACTTCTTCCATTTAAGAATGATGGAGGCCGCTGTGTTCTTGGGGACCTACAATGCTGCAGAAATGTTTTGGTACCCTTCCCCAGATCTGTGCTTCGACACAATCCTGTCTCGGAGCTCTACGGACAATTCCTTCGACCTCATGGCTTGGTTTCTGCTCTGACATGCACTGTCAACTGTGGTAAACTTATATAGATAGGTGTGTGCCTTTCCAAATCATGTCCAATCAATTGAATTTACCACAGGTGGACTCCAATCAAGTTGTAGAAACATCTCAAGGATGATCAATGGAAACAGGATGTACCTGAGCTCAATTTCGAGTCTCATAGCAAAGGGTCTGAATACTTACGTAAATAAGGTATTTCTGTTTTTTGCTTCGTCATTATGGGGTAGTGTGTGTAGATTGATAATGAGGAAATGTTTTATTTAATCCATTTTTGAATAAGGCTCTAATGTAACAAAATGTTGAAAATGTCAAGGGGTCTGAATACTATCCGAATGCACTGTATATCCTTATGTTACAAATGTAGCTCTTGTGCATTGTCCAAATTTGGTAGCAATATTGTATTGATGCTGAACAATATCCTATGACCATGCTGCACTTATGTGACATAGATTAGTTGAGACTCACTCTCTCCAGGAAAGTAGTCATGGTTGTCATTGTGGATGTGTTTGGAGTTCCGGGGTACCAGTGCAACAGTGGCTCCATCCGGAACCTGCAGACCATTTGTAAAATCATTAAATCAAATTAACAAAGTAAACAAAAAATACTTTAGAGTGATGTAGTAATTCTAGTTAAGGGGGACAGGGATGGATGGGACGTGGTCCTCTGTAGCTCAATTGGTAGAGCATGGCGCTTGTAACGCCAGGGTAGTGGGTTCGATCCCTGGGACCACCCATACGTAAAAATGTATGCACACATGACTGTAAGTCGCTTTGGATAAAAGCGTCTGCTAAATGGCATATTATTATATTATTATATGTGTGGCCTACTGTTTCTGACCTTGTAGTGCTGCAGGGTGTTGAGGCGTTTCCAGGAGCCCTGCACCACCGACGTTAGGTCCTCGTCTGACAGGATCAGGTGACCTGCCATGCCCGCACGCCACTCTGATCAAGGACACAATACAAAAGATTTGCTACCAAAAAAGTAGATTATAACTGATGACCAAGGAAGAAATCTGTTGGCTTTGTCAATTCTAGGGTGTTTCACGTTTATAGTATGCCCATTAACTTGGATAAATGTTATTTGGCTTCACTTCTACCTGGCATGCCAGAATGGACAAAGATGTCACATTTTCAGACTGAACAGTGAATGATAGAGAGCTGTAGTGGAGGCTCACCCAGGTGGAGAGAGTCTGCGTGGGGCCTCTGGGAGAAGGACATGCCCTTCCATGCCTGCTCCAGGACCTTCTCCTTCACCTGGGTTATGGTGTCACAGTCCAGCACCTTGGCAGGAGCGGTCTGGGGCACGCCACCGTTGCCTGTCGCTGGCATGAGGACATTCAGCGTCTGGAAGGTTAATGACGGTTCATTAAATCACTACACTGAAAACTTTGATTACTTCACCATGTTGCACAACTGCTTTATTTCCAGCCCCTGCTTTATAATGATGAACAAAGCCCTGCATGTAGCTGTGTATTTGTGGTAAAGGGACATCAGGGTGTGTGTGTGCTGTGCTCTCACCAGGGTTTTGTACTCTATGTCCTCGCGGAGCAGCCTGTTGTCGTTGAGTGTATACTTGGCCTTTCCTGTCACGGCGTCCACTGGTCCCTTGTCCACCTGGTGTTTAATGGCTCTGAACAGCATGTAGAAGGACTCCCCTGCAGTATCCTAATAACAGAGCACAGAAGGGACATGTTTCTTTAACTGCCTCTTTAGTGAGGAGACACTGGGGGGTGAATGGGGACATGGCAGGCTGAGATACTCACCCTCAGGAAGGTGAACAGACAAATAGACATCCAGTTGGTCAGGAGCTTCTCCACCACTGATTCAGTTCTGAAACAGAACAACATCAACGTGAATGTGTCCTACACGGATAAGAAAACCACAAGAGACTTTAAAAAGACACAGCAAAAAGCCTGCCATTACCCAAGACTGATGAGAACATATACTGATCAGCCCCCCTCACCTTCGGAGCATGAGTTTGGGGTTCTTGGCCACGTACTGCACCACCAGGTCATTGAGTAGAGTCTTGAGGATGTCAGTGAAGTACTCCAGCTTCCCATGCAGGGCAACGGTGAGCAGGGAGGCCACGTAGGCCCGGTCCCGAGGGGAGAAGGTCCGCTGCACCTCCAGGGTGTGGATGAACTGGGAGACAGGGGCACAAAGGGGTCAAAACAGTGACACAGTGAAAGTGAAGCACAACATGCATGCATTATATATTACTGTTGATGTTTTATAGTCTGAATGGTATTGAGAGGCACGGTAGCTCAAGTTCACTTCTTCAGAGTTGGTTAAGGTTACCTTGGTGAGGAATAGTTTGCTGTTGAGGAGGTTGGACAGTTGAACCAGTCCCTGCTCCACCGTCTGTCTACGGCACTCGGGCACGTCCAAATCTCGCCTCAGTGGCGACTCCCGGTGGCCAGGGAAGAAAATGCGCTCTGCATACGCCTTGTAGTCCAGGAAAGGGATACCAGAACCCACCAGGTCACTTGAACAGTCCATCATCTCAGTCATCAGGTCTGCACAGAGGAGGGAGGAAAACAGACCACATTGAGATAGTGAGAATCTTTTTAGCAAAATCATATGTAACCCACACCTGAAAAACCTTCCTTATTTGAAGCCACTTTAGGTTTTTGTGATATAAGATGCTGTTTTGGGAACTTATGGTGAAGCTTATGGCACTTTCTCTCACCTGTGAACTCTTTCTTGCAGCGGTCCCTCACACTGGTCTCCAGATTCTCCAGCTGAATCTGGACCTTCTTGTAGTCCCTCACGGCCTGTTTGCTCTTCCTCCTGACAGAGATACATACGGACAGACAGAAAAGCTCACATCCATTATACCAAGCATAACTTTGAACAGATAAAAATGGTGTACTTGGCAAAGTAGAATGACTGTGTTGGCACCCACCTGTATATGAGCACTATGATGACGACGATGAGGGCTACGATGGAGGTCCCCACCCCTACGCCCACCTGGGCCTCCAGGGGGAAGGTGGACTGGCCTTGGGTGTCATACTGCACTCTGCCCAGAGAGAAGTTCAGGTTCCCCATCTGGACCTGGGACAAGACAGCAATTGATTTTAGAGTGGAAGGCTTAGATTCAACGATCAAGTGTTTTACACTTGTCATCCCTACTACCACCACAACTAAATAATATTCCGAATTACACAGACATGTGCCCTCTCTGTTTCAACAGTGGTGACGCAAGGAGTGAAGACGTACAGTGAACTCGGGGAGAGAATCAATGCCCTCCTGCTTCTTGCTGGCCATCACAGAGGGCTGCTGGGATGGAGGCTCACAGTAGAGGTGGTTATGGGTCAAGGTCTTCACAGAGCATACCCCTTCCCCGATCAGAGCCACCACCTCCTCCTTAAAGATGGCCAGGTCCAGGTTCTCCCCCTAGATCATAACAATAATGATATTGGAGCAAGCCAACTGGACAGGAAACTGAAAACACTCATAGGCTCTGAAACTGTTGGGAGAAACTGTTATGGTAGCAGAGATAGAATGTAGCAGAGACCTCAACAGAGATGATGCTGCCAGGTTTGTGGTGGTAGGGTTTGCTGGGGTCATTCTGGTTCAGTGGGTACAGCCTGGGGTTGAGCTCGTAGCTGAAAGCACCGCTGCCCACAGAGTTGAAGTCAAAGTGCAGGTTATCCATTAGGAAGTCCACCTTGACCCGAGCATGGTGGGCCTCCGTCCCCACGGCAGGCGTAGGGCACAGCATCAGAGAGGAGCTGCTCACTGCACAACTCGTCTCAAACTGGAGAGGGAGAGATGAGACAGAGGAGATGACAAGCGTGTTTATAGATATTTAGGGAAAGCAATAGCAGTGATTGATTGACAACTTTACCTTTAAAAGGTGATACATCACACTACATGATCAAAGAAAAGAGTGCCTATCCCTCAAACTAAGCCAGTAGACATCTGAACACCATGTTAGAGGACTCAACACACATTTCAGTTTAATATAATAATAATAATATTATATATGCCATTTAGCAGACGCTTTTATCCGAAGCGACTTAGTCATGCTTGCATACATTTTATGTAAGGGTGGTCCCGGGACTCGAACCAACTATCCTGGCGTTGCAAGCGCCATGCTCTACCAACTGAGCTAAAGAGGACCACCAGTTTACCTGTTTGACGATACAGAGTGCGTCTTCAGGACAGTCTGGCTCAGGAACTATCCGTCTTTGCCTCTTGAGTGGGATTTCTCTGCGTCTCTCTCCATCTCTGCTGCTCCTCCTCATCCTCCTCCCCGGAGAAAGGGACTCCAGAGGACTAAGGGTCACCCGGATTCGGGGCTCCTGTACTACATCCAGGTTTTGTCCAGACACACGGATCATTCTTCCACCACTGGACACACAGAGAGAAGATGATTTATTTGTATTTCTGACAATTTATTGCGAGTGACATTGTGACACCCACCTGAGGAAGCTTTTGGAGGGTGCAGCCATGGTTATGTTAGGGTCTGAGGTGTAATGATAGATCTCTCCCTGTAGATGGCGCTCTGCTCTACCAAATCGGACCGTGATTCCATGCTCTCCAGTTCTGTTGCTGCCCCCGGTCGTACATGTAATCTGGTCATCCTCGACCTCAGAGGAGCTAGAGAGAATTAATTTAACCAGATATCTCAACTACTGCTACAGCATGTTACAGGACTTTATTAAGGAAATTGACAAATTATGTATGCATTCTCATATGCATTGCAGACTCCACTTGCTTTACAGTGGTTGATCTGGTGATTTTGAATGTAACAGATGCGTAAGAGACTCACATGAGGCATGAGACTCCTCCAATCAGCACGCTGACCTCACTGGGGTGTCCAGTCTTCAGGCTCTGGCCCATTATGGTCAACGCTGAGCCCCCGGCCTTGGGCCCCTTATGAGGGGCTATCCCAATCAGAGCCGGGTCCTGAGGAGAAGAGGAAGGGCATTACGAATCCATTATCAGACTGAGGGCAAGTATTGTCCATTCGGAGTATAATAATGTCTGTTATAGTTACCTGGAAGCTGAACCTTTGACCGGAGAGTCCAAGTCCTCCTCCTCTCACCTCGACTGAGGCCTGGCCACTCTTCTCTCCCCCACTGGCTGTGGTCTCACACACAATCCTACAGGAGAATGGAGAATTAAAGCAGGTTCTTACTCTGAACACAGATACATCTAGAGATGAAGAAGATAGAAGAAATAAACGTTGTTGCATGAGAAGAACATTACCTTGAGGAGATCTCATATCTACTCTTGATGACCGTGCAGGGGACAGCAGCTATAGTGACAGCGTTCTGGATGTCTTCAGCTTTCTGTCCAAGATTGGAGCCTGAGATGGTCACCACAGTACCACCTTCTACTGGTCCAGAGATGGGCTCAATCTGCAACACACAGTCACAGAGAAGTTAAAAACGAGTCCATTTCACTGTCTAAAGACACATCAACCATAAAAAGAGAAGGTCTCAAATCAAGCCTCACTAAGTGGATGACGGGTGCTGGGCAGGACTGCTTGATCTCGCCAGCGCAGGAGTCCTGGTAACTGCATCTGGAGCGAGCTCCCCCGCACCACACACAGCCGTACTTCTGATCAGCTGTACGACACCGGCTGCAGTCTGACCGGCCCACAGAGCAGTTAAACAACGTCACTGGAACAGAGAGGATACCAGGAATCAACAACACCACATAATCTGAAGAATAGAGAATCTCAATGAGATCTATATCAATAGCGGTCTCCTCTATAACCTACCATGAAGGTCGTCAGCACTATCAATCTGAAAGGTGTTTCTCCTCTTCACATTGATCATGGCATTGTACTCCTCTGCAAAGGCAGTATAGGCATACTGCAACATGACAAAAATAAGGCAGTCTTAGCAGTGTCCACAATCTCAGCTGCCCACATAGTGCTGTGAAAAGGTATTTGCCCCCTTTCTGATTTTCTCTATTTTTGCATATTTTTGATACTGAACGTTATCAGATCTACAACCAAAACCTAATATTAGGTAAAGGGAACCTGAATTTACAAGTAACAAAAAAAGTTGACTCAAATTTGCCAAAAAGCACCTGGATGATCAAGACTCTTGGAAGAATGTTCTATAGACAGGGGAGTCAAAAGTATATATTTTTGGACGACATGGGTCCCATTATGCCCGGCAAAAACGAAACACTGCATTCCACAGTAAGAACCTTATACCAAAGGTCAAGCATGGTGGTGGTGTGATGGTTTGGGGATGCTTTGTTGCCTCAGGACCTGGACGACTTGCCTTAATAGAAGGAACCTTGAATTCTGCTCTGTATGAGAGAATTCTACAGAAGAATGTCAGGCCATCCGTCTGTGAGCTGAAGCTGAAGCGCAGCTGGGTCATGCAGCAAGACAATGATCCAAAACACACAATCAAGTCTAAATGAAAATGGCTAAAAAGCAACACATTTTAAGTTTTGGAATGGCCTAGTCAAAGTCCAGACCTAATCCCAATTGAGATGTTGTGGCAGGACTTGAAATGAGCAGTTCATGCTTGAAAACCCACAAATGAGTTAAAGCAGTTCTACATTTACATTACATTTTAGTCATTTAGCAGACGCTCTTATCCAGAGCGACTTACAGGAGCAATTAGGGTTAAGTGCCTTGCTCAAGGGCACAGACAGATTTTTCACCTAGTCGGTTTGGGGATTAGAACCAGCGACCTTTCGGTTACTGGCACAACGCTCTTAACCACTAAGCTACCTGCTGCCCTACATGGACGAGTGGGCCAAAATTCCTCCACAGTGACTTGAGAGACTGATCAACAACTACAGGAAGGGTTTGGTTGGAGTCATTGCAGCTAAAGGTGGCACAACCAGTTATTGAGTATAAGGGGGCAATTACTTTTTCACACAGATGCATTGGGTGTTGCATAACTTTGTTTATGAAATAAATGAAATAGATATGTATTTGTTTACTCAGGTTCCATTATATAATATTAGGTTTTGGTTGAAGATATGATAATTCAGTATAAAAAAATATGCAAAAGTAGTTGAAATATCGCTCTTCAAAAAAACATGAAACAGCATGCAGACAAACGCTGTTCAAATTAACAGCATTGTTGCAATACCACATAGGCTGTTATTGAATAAAGACTGACCTGGTGGAGCTGGCAGGTGATGAAGTAGAGAGAGGGCTGGGTGTCGTCTGGCTCCACGTACGCGTCGACCACCACTGACCGCCCCTCGATGGTCAGCACACACTCATAGTCCAGATCCTCATCCTGAACACAAACACAGACACATGCACACACCAATATATAAAACACACGTTTTACACAACATGCATCTTGTGTAAAGTAAACCATCAGCCATTTTGGTTTTGCAAGCATTCCTCACACACCTGGAAGAGGTGAAGGTGGCGTCCCACCAGAGTGATCTTCCGGTCCACATTAACAGGAACGAGAGAGGAGCCCTGGACCTTCTCCACACACGGGCAGTCCTATTCATATTATAGGACATACGTTACAGGACATACACACAGGGGACATGTGACATCAAACAAAACACCATCTTACATTTTCAGGTGCGGTCTCATCAATTTCAATCATTAAACTAAACTTATTGTGAGAACAATTCAGCAATTATCACTCAAAATGTTGCTCCACAGTCTAAAAGTCTATAATATGCGACTGAATAAAATAAAAAATAAAGAAAACACTGACAAAGCGTTAAAAAACACCAGCAGGTTTAGTTCAAACTGAAGACAGCCATTTTTTGATGATTTCATCTCCAAAGTATTGACAGTTGACAATTTCAATGACACTCAAAACGTAATGGTGATGCAATGTTTGCACACATCAGACATATGATGACATAAATAAAAGGGTAGGAATTTCAGATCAAATTAAGAATAACCTATTTTACACGATGCCAATGCAACTGCACTTATCCGATTCAGTGCATGTGTTGTACTGGGTGCATCAGCTAGACTGCCAGTGAAAACCCCACTCACCGGCAGATCAAATTCAGAGGAGTCAGACTGGTAGTCTGGTGAAGAGTCAGAGTCAGGGTCAGGTGAGAGGGTAAAGGATTGAGAGGGCTGGTTTTGGTCATCTCCAGAAGGCACTGTTGCAGAGGATGTTGGAGGGTCCATCTCTGTCTCGCCCTCCCCTTTCTCCCATTCCTTAGTCCAGGGGGGTGAGTCTGTACCTTCAGAGGGGGCCAGGCGGACGTCATCTCCGTCAGAGCCAGTGGGCAGGTCCATTAACAGGGGGACACCACTAGAGGTGGTGTCAGAGGAGGGCTCCGTCACAGTGAGGTCAGTGTCGGTCAGTCCATTTGTGCTACTAGGAGCCACAGTTTCTGAAGGCTCGGTCCAGTCTAGCAGCTCAACCCTGGTGACTGTTGTCTGCTCTGTCTCCCCTGTTCCAACAGTAGTCCTGGGGAGGCTCCTGTCTCTATCCACTGAGGTCTCTCCAGCGGTGGTCCGTGTCCCTGCCTGCAGACTGGTTGTCACCTCCAGTGTTGCAGTGGTAGCCTGAGTGGCCAGTGTGGTTGAGGGTGTGGTGGTGGCGGCGATGGTTGGTGAGAGGGTGGTGGGGACTGCGGTTGGCTCGGGAGTGGTGGGTGTGGTGGATGGGGGTACAGGTGTGCTGGCCGTGACTGGGGGAGTGGTTCTAACAGATGTCTCTGTGGGTGGGAGTGTTGGAGCAGCCGGGAGAGTTGGAGTTACAGTGTCAGATTGTTTGGTTGCTGGGGGAGTGAATGTTGGTGGTTTGAACTTGAGATGGTAACACAATGAGCAGAGAGGGGGAGAGGAGGGAGACGAGGGTAAAACAAGAGGATAGGCAAGAAATATTTGTAAGTCGCTCTGGATAAGAGTGTCTGCTAAATGATGTAAATATGAATGAAATATATGCAAATAAATCCATAAAGACTGACATCACAAAAAAAAACTAAACGTTTACTAAAAAAAGTACACATTTAAAACAGAGACAATGGAATACGACAAAACATAAATAGACAGGACACGTACAAACTAACAGTTACCAGTTACCTAGGGGGCAGTTACCAGTTTCACTACAAAGCAAACCTGAATCCACTGGTTGGTAGATATAGTATGTACCGGCTAGCAGTCCTGTAACTGCACTGCCTGATAACCTGTATGTGGACTTACGTGTTGGTTGTAAATTGTGACTCCCTCATCACAGGAGATTTTATTGGTGCACATGTGCTGGTGAATACACCAGTTACAGCCCCAGCGGCTGCTCACACACCCTCTGCACCTGAAAACAGAGAGAAGACGGAGACAGTGACAGGTTAACAGGGGGAGATATACAATTGCATTGTGGCTAGAAATGTCAGCCTTTTAACTCACGGCATGAGTCCAGAGAGCTGTTGGACCACACCACAGTCAAAGAAGGTGAACTCCCGAGCAGCCACTGTCACATTGAGGAAGCGAAGGGACAGGGGGATGGTGACTGAGTCTGAGGAGGAGAGAACATTAGTCAGAACATCCCTAAATTACACTACTCTCCAATAGGATAGTTAGCTCTGGTAATCATTAAGAATGAGAGAGGAATCATTCTGCTTTGTAGTGTCCTATTGGTCTCACACTGATGTCACTCACCTTCTCCCTGGCCAATGGGAGGCAGCCTGCTGGCGTCGGGAGTAGAGCAGGTCACACCAGTGTCTGTGACAGTGGCCAGACGTTCCACATCCTGGTAGAAACAGCTGTATGCTTCGCCTTGCACTAGACTGGGCAACCCCTTCACTGACACAGCAATCTTCGAAAGAGAGAGAGAGGAGAGAGAAAAAGGAGGACAGACACATACAGGGTGTCAAAGGGTGATCATTTTTTCTTTCAAGCTCAAAACAAAGTACTGTATCTCCCTCCCTCTCATGTCTTACGTCTGTCTCCTCTCCACGGCTGATGTTATACAGGCTCAGGGATTGGATACCGAGACACTGCTGCTGCTGGTAGTCAAAGCTCCACAACCACTGGCCCTGCAGAGCCCCCCGACTGCACTGTGAGCGCTGGCCACACCTGCCATCACAGGGGGAAGTGGGGTTGAAGGGTGGAGCACAGGTCAAAGGAGAGGAACAAGTGAGAAATGAGGAAGGTGATCATACGTTAATGTTGACATTTGCCTTTGCTCTTCCTATATTTTTGAGCTCTTAATAACTTTATTTTCTGTGGTATAAAATAGTCAGTTGGTGCTTCCTCACCTGCCCTCCAGAACACACCAGCCACAGTAAGGGTCTCGGGCTGAAAGACAGGACTGACAGTCCAGGTGATCTCCACACTCTGCCACCGGTCGCTTCTCCACCTGAAAGGTTACCCACCTCCTTTTCTTAAAAACAGCTGTACTATACATGGACAATGAAGCCGTAGAGGTGATATAATTGTGCTCGATCATTTCTATATTTTTTATAGCCCCCCGCCCCCTCCCTGAAGTACCATCAGGCAGTGCCAATGCCTGGCCAGACAGTGAATTGCATGGTCAAAAATGCACAACACACCTGTACAGTACCTACTCTTGATCCACTTCACTGCATTCCTGCACCAGCTGAAGACCCTAGACTGTATTAGGAGAGTCAAGTAGCTAGCTAGTGCTGATGTGTTTGAGCTGTGTTATGTTCACTCAGACTAACCATTGTGCTGGTCATGATGTAGATGTGCGTCTCCGTCTGGTCCAGCAGGAGGTCACTGCTGATGGGCGAGTTGGGCTGGAGGAGCATGGAGGAGTACATCTCCACCCTGCCTCCAGAGCCTAGGAACACCTGGAGAGAAGCAGATGGTTACTGTCGAAAACCATCAACCATTTCCAAGTGGTCAAGGTTATAAAACCCAGCACATACAGTACATTTAAAAACGGAAAAAGAGAAGTGAAAAGGCTAAAGAAGTCTTGGCTAGAATGTGGCTAAAAGCAAATTAAAGGTGCATTTGTACTGTCTGCAGGATCGTATTGTGAAGAGAACAGTTAATTTGATTGTCAGTCAGTAAATCTAATCTGGAGGATACCAAGACACCTTTGCCTAAGTGATTCGTAAGCCCTCAAACTCTCAAGTTACCTGAGTTTAATGAGATTAGCATAGATTTTATGTCAGACTCCATAAACCTGTGCAGTGATCTCAGTGCTGTAAGCAGGAAACAAATGGCTTGTCAAGTGCAGTTTCTGTCCGCACATCTTAGCGAGCTGACAAAATAAGACACTCGATTTAGAAACCTGCATGTGGTACCCACATTGTGTGTGTATGTGTGTGTTCACGCATGCATGTGCACGTGTGTGTCTGGATGGTGGTTGTGGAATTTGGTGTGCATTGATGAGAAAATCCCTTTATAAATGGGTACCTTCAGTCAGCTGCATAACTAAGGGAGCTTTGATCAGGCACCTCAAAGCCCTCTGTTCTGTTCTGTCTGAGGAGGTCTCCCCCACCAGCTCTGACCACAGCTTTAACAAGGCTACCAGACAATGTCCAGAGTAGATGTCTGAAACACTGCTATCTTGATCTAGATCTCAAGTATTAACAAAAGTTGCCTCATGACCTACTGTAACTTGGCATACCTTGTGCAAATTCCCTTTAGAGTCTCCTAAAAAGGCAATGGTGTGCCCAGCCCTCACACTGACAGCCACAGCAGTGAGACGGGCAGATGGGCTGTCCAATACTGCCTCAGCTTCCATGGGTACCCTGCTGGCCATTGGACTGGGGGTGTGGTCAGAGCCACAGGGATAAGCCTTTAGGGTGTTCTGGAACACAGAGAACAAACAAAACACATCTCTCAGAGACTGTTCCATTCACATTATCACAGGAACATGGTTATTCATTTCATAAAGTCCAACAGTATAACTTTCATTCAGTAATATTTCATGTAGAAGTATTTCACAGTCCAACCAATCCTCTTAGTTTTTATAAGAGGATTAAATATTATATCAGATGGGAAGCATACTAAGAATGCAATCTTGCGCCTTTGCTTTCGCGTAACCCCTTAAATCCCTACCAATAAGTCTTCAGCCCAACTCCAGTAAATTGCTTGTTTACTTTAAAGCAAATTGTTTACCTAATGAACATTCTGTTCCAATCCGTCTGTCAGTCTTGTTGGATTTCAAAGGGCTCCTCCCCATCCATGTCAGCCTTCATTTACCAGTCCGATAGCTGAGTCGGGACAGTTTGTTTTATTGATCCTAACGATCCCATTAAACCGCTCCAGGCTGCAGGGCAGGCAGGCCTGACGAGCTCCGGGGCTCCAGGCTGGAGGTCACCCCGGGGTCGTAGGCCTGCAGGGCTACTTCCCTCCCAGGCATCAGGGATCTCTTGGCTCTTTGGCACAGGGCTCATTAAGGCCTTTCATGAATCACTGGCCTTCCTCTCTCTACGGCTGCTCTGAGCTAAGGCTGGATCTACTCATCTTCCTGACTGCTGAAGCCAATAAGCCATTACAGCAGCGAAGATAGAGAATAAGTAAGATTTAACTTGATTATAAGGGATTCCATTGGTAGTACCCTGATGTTAGGAAAAATAGGGCAAATGCTTGGCATTGAGCAGAGGAAACCTACATTGAAATTTGTTTCATTCCGATGAAACAGAGGACTCATATGAAAGGTGTATGTGTTGTTACAACAGCTGCTCCTCTGAACACCTTACCGTAGGTAAGTTGGCACAGCTGGACTTGACCTCATACTCTATGTAGGCCACCTCGCCTCCTCCCTTCACCTGGCCATCCAGCGTGTAGCACAGGTCTCGTGTGGAGTCGATGAGTCTGTCCAGCTCGTCCAGGGGGTACACACACAGAGCGGAGTCCTCGGAGGGCCCGTTGGAAGAGCTGACCCGGGTGGAGAAGACCCCCAGCAGGGCCTCCCCCTCTCTGTCACCCCCCTGACCCACCTGGGCCGCCTGCAGGAGGTTGTAGTTCCTCTCTGGGGAGGAGGCAGAGGAGGAGTGACACACCAGCGGTACCTCTACATAGGAGTAGTAGGAGGTGTCATCCAGACACACACGGGCAGCATACGTACGGTATTCCCGCGACACAGCCTTAATGTCACGGCGATAGAACAAGAAGTACACATGCCCACGGCGAGCGAAAGCGGCTACAAAATGGTGGTCGTACTCCGAGAGCCTTCCCGCTACGGCCAGCTTGGCCGTCTCCTCGTAAGAGAACACAGGCTCGTGGGCCAGATGGCGTGTGGAGATGGGCGGATGGCTGCTTGTGTAACCACGCCCCACGTAGAGCACGGCCCGCTCCCCGCCTCGGGGCCCCACCACCAGCCCCACTGTGGACACCTCCGGATCGTTGGCCGCCACGTACTGGGTGTCCACCGGCCTCTCTGTGGAGAACAGCACCTCCTTCACAGAGGTCAGGCTGCGCTTCTGGCAGGTGCCCTGGTGGACGTTACCACAGGTGATGAGCTCCATGGCTGAGGGGTCCACTAGGAGCAGCTTGTTGTGGTTGGAGGTGCGCCGGGCCTGGGGGCAGTTGGCCTCGGTGACAGGGGGAAGACACTCCTTACTATCAGTCACAGGGCCGGTCCTCTCCTCATGCTCCAGACGCAGGCCGTCTAGGCCGTCCAGTTGGAAGAGGTGGTCCCTGGCCCCCACGTAGACAGTGCCCACAGAGGGGTCCGGGTGCAGGACCAGGTGCTCAAAAGAAGTGTCATTTCTGGAAAAGCGTGGATAAGTGCGGACGTCGAGGGAGTACGAGGTGGTGATCAGTAGGAGGATGAGCAGGGCTGAGATCAGAGCCATCCCAAGTGGCATGGCAAATATTCTGCAAACACAAGAATAGTAAAAAAATGCTCTACATCAAGTTTGCTATACAAAAACAGTATTAATAGATATCTATACAATATGTCTAACCATGTGTCCGACGTTAAGCTCAAGACGCCCGACTCCTCTTGATCATCCGCAAACATAACCCATTATTGTTCACTACACCTGCAGAGAAAATAAAACATATTATTACAATCTAATACCACCCAATAATCCATCAGGGGTTACAACATTGGTTGGATCATCTTCAAGAACCTGCCACCCTGCCACTCATCTACAGCACATGAGCCTTAAAGTGACGGTGCTCATTCTCCATTTAGACACTTGTCACCTCACTACCCCAGTGAATCAATTGGCCTGTGGAAGTCCTCTTTTACAGCTGCAACCCCTTCAATAATTGAGCAGCTCTCCCCCGTCCTCACCCTCCACCCTGGTGAGAGGTCAAGAATGACTAAGTGCAGTAGTCCTACAGTATGTCTCTGTAGCCAGTGGCATGAGGATGGGGCATAAGAGGGTGAGGCGAGCCCTAGCTGGTGGTCCTGGAGCAGATGCGCCTGGTGTGTTGCTCTGACACAGTAAGTGTGTCTCAGTCAGACCCCTCTTTACTTATTCATGGAGGGATAAGAGGTCTGTCACTTCTTGGACGGTAACCTCCAGGCCCACTGCCACAGGGTAGTCCATGAAAAATACATACATAATTCCATGTGCATCATGTTTTATTGAGTCAAACCTATGTCCAGAATAGGGGTGCTTTGAGAGATAAGAATAGTATGGGGGAATAAAACACTTTCTAGAGCCATTAGCCCTATCAAGAACATCTCTATTTGTGGGCCTCTATTCTTGCCACTGTTGTCCTTGATGCTCAGTCTCAGTCTAGACCGAGTGGCCTGTGATACACAGCTGCACTGTGAGGCCTGGGAACAATAGAGAACACAGCCATGCTACTGGTCTGCTGTCCTCACCTGCTCTTTGACCGGCTGACATTCCACTGTTGATATTTATAGTGCATGGGGACCAATCGTCATGGGAACTTCCTCTTAGTAACAGTATAGGACTGGGAAACATTTTACATTTTAGTCTTATCCAGAGCGACTTCCAGTTAGTGATTGCATCCATTTTCATACTGGCCCCCCGTGGGAAACGAACCCACCATTATTAGTCATTCCTTTTATACTTAAAAGAAAAAGTCGCCTCATTTTCAATTATTTATTTTACATCCTTCACATTTTTCCCCTTCCTTATCATGGCTGCATTGACCTTTAACAAGATTCTTCAGCTGAATGGTCACTATAACGACAAATACATCTACCATCAATCTGAATGTAAGTACTTCTGGAAAAGTAGAGTCTGCCAAATGCCCAAATTGTAAAAAGAATGTAGCACTTTGTTACTACTACTACTAAAGTAAAAGTGTAGTGGTTGTAATGATAAAACATAGTAAGATGGGAGGAGAGGGGTCTCCGTAACAGGGGCATGCAGAGCCAACAATCTCCAGAGTTCATTGGCCGTGTCTGGAATGCATGGCTCTGCCCTGGTGCAGTCCAAGGAACCTATAAATAACTACTGCTAGGCTATTAGGCTGTCAGCAGCACTGGGGGTCTGATCGGGGCTTTACAATCCCACTACACTACAGCCAAGTCCACTGAGCTCTACAGCTCTACGCACAGAGACTCCCCTCTATGTTTATCAATCATTGAAAGTGGTTGCTGTGCACATTTAACGTTCAACTCTTAATGATCCGTGACAGGGTTCTGAACGCTAAGACCCCATAAACATGTGAGGTCAGCAGCGAATGCCTCCAAAAAGACAGGCGTGCGATTCTTCAGGCGGCGTCTGAATGAGACGCGCCTCAGGCTCGGAGGCCTGACATTGTTCTGCTGCTCCTGAAATCTCCCCCTCTGGAACGCGGCCAAATGGTACTGTACCCGTCTGCTTGAGTTATGACAGACTACGATGAACACACACAGCCATCATAGTTCATCGTTTCATGACTACGAGGCAGAATCCAACTACAGTACAGTTAATCTTACACATAAATGTCACAGCATAGGGTGTAATCGTCAGACCTTGAGGGTCTTTCTGTAGTGAATAAAACCAGCCACGGCCAGTCACAGATGGGATTTCTACAGTGGTATAGAATAGAAAATGTTTGTAGACAAAGATCAATGTAAGCAAGCTAATATCATCAAAGGCGGATGTCCACACACGTGGCCCTCTGCCATTTCCGTCCACTTCTTTAGGTCTATAGCAAACCACTCTCACAAACGCACAGAGGGTCTCTCTTTCCCTCTTTTTAAAATGTCCCCGGTGTTGAAAAGGGAGTCTGTGTGTAGCCGGTGGTGGGAATAGTGTCCCTTTCAGCCCTCTCTGACCAAGTGGCTTTTCTGACCGGGTGGAGAATAAAGCCACTTCCTTGTAAAAAGAGCTTCACACAGTCTGGCTTATAACGGGACCCTTCATGTAGGCCTTTCTGGAGGTGGTTTGTCAGCGGGAAGCAAGGTGCAGAAGAACTTAGTACAGTTGACTATAGAGTCTGAAATCAACCCAAACATCATGTGTGACGCAAGATAGATACAGCACAGTAGTCTTATATGCACAGTAAAGAGACAGCATTCCGCAAGAATGATGGATGGAGGCAGCTGAAGTGCTTTCAAGGGTTTCTGGGAGGGGTTGACGATTATGTATTCATACATAGGCTATATAATACATATACTTAGATATATTGGTGTTAAAACTTAAGTATATGGTGAATTAAGATAGGATCAAATAATACATTTCAAACCCACACTATGGTAAAATAATGACCCTTTGGAAGAATGGTTGTGAATGATGGGAGGAAGAGAGGCCAGTAAGTGGTTGGTGGTCAGGTCCTACTGACTGCTGTGGCTACAGCACCAGGACAGAAGCCAACTGCTCCAACTAAATTACAGACAACACTACTGACTTGGGGTTCTTCTGGGATTGATGTGAGCAAAATCGGAACACAGAGGAGCGTGTGAATGCAGAAAATAAACAAAGGGAAAACTAAAATCTCTTCCTCGATTTCTAGCTTGCTTTCTTTTACACTCTTTCCCTATTTCTGTGCCACAAACTTGAAAATGTTCTGTAGAGCAGAAGTAGCTACAACAGAAATGTGGGATTAAAGAAGGATTGTTGCGATTGTGTCAATATGTTTTATTCAGACCATATGGTGCGGTTAGCATCACGTCAATAGGATATTGATAATGCATGTCTTTGTATTGGCATCAGAGGAGGCTAACGCTGTGTCGAAACATGCTTATTCATGTGTTTGTGCCATGGCTGCATACATTACCACCCACTGCATGTGTTATCACATCTCCATCACACAAAACAGCCTCTCTTTCATATCGCTGAATAGACTGAGAAAGCCCTTTGTCATTTGTGGTTGTCTTGACAACATCCCGTGGTTGGATGAAAAGAGAGCTGAAGTCTAGCTTCAACTCATAGGCATTTGAATTAGTAGAAACTGTACAACCACTCATGCTCGCTGACAAAATAATTCATGGTTAGGTGCTTGGTGTTATCATTTAAGAATAGAGATCATGGTAAGAAACGCTCCCTATGCTGCACTGAATTATTCCCCTGACTTCACAAGAAAAGAGTATATTGAAACAACAAATGTACACCAGTAGGAATGATTTCCAATGTGCCATGCAAGTAAAAGCCATTTGTTTCTTCAGACACTGTGTAATCTCAGAATCTACAGAGATGGAAGGAAAATAACAAGCCTCATCTTAAACAATTCTAAAAGCTTTAACAAGAGCAAGGTATTTTTTCAGTTGAAAAGCGTAGAACTTTTTCAAAATGCAGAATATTTTGCTCATCCCAACTCAGCTTTGACCCCCTAACAGCAAAGAGGAGTGTGGAAACTAAAATGAACCATCAGCTCTTAGCACTTCAGAAGTACACATAGGCAACAGCAGAGGGGCCCCATGTAAGCCTATAAGAACATAGATAAATTGCACTCCTCACACTCCTCTTCCTCAGGGACTGGTATCACAGTCGCCTATCAGAATGCCAAGCATTTTCTGAATGCTTGGCAGGGAGGGCTTCTCCCAAGCTCTGGCCTAGAGCGCTGTGGAGGAGCGTATATTCTAACAAAACACTCCACTACTGGGGAATGTCAAATGGAGAAGCTTTAGCTTATCTGGCAATATAGGTTTCAATGACTGATGTGGTATTGTAATAATCATATTTATTAAGCACTTATAATAGGCCCTTAAGTAGTCTGAGTAGACATAGGCCAGTAAGCCTAAAGGCTAGTCAGCTCAGCATATTTTTCCTTTTCATATAGAAACATGCACATCTCTGCTTAGTTTCATGCCAGGATGGGCTTGTACAACTTTACTGTCCAACTAGACATATAGTTTAGGTCTACAGAGGCAGATTTCCAAGGAATTGTGCTTTGGATAGAGTGATGTTCATCACTGTAGACAGTTTCAGAGGGTCAATTTGGTGAAGCTGTCGTTAGTACACATTTCATCATCATCGCAGAGAGTAGATCAAGTCAGAAAAACAGCGAAGCCTTTCCATGACCGTATTTTGAAATCTGAAAATGGGAGTTTATTTTCCCTCATTTATGCCTGCCTTTTCCCTGCCCAGCAAGAGCTGGGATTGGGTCCTCTTAAACGCTGTGCTGACTGAACTGGTGTCCCATCTGGCAGTCTCATAGAGGGGCTCTTGTGAGGCCAGCGCCGTTACACACAGTGTGTCTTGTCTGTCCTCCTCCATTAACAAATACAGGCTGTTGGTCAGGGAAATTAAATATTAGTGTGGTAGTCTGCAACCTTTGAGCTGTGTGTGTGAGCGCAGTGCTCATGTACCTTCACTCATTACAGGTGTTCAAATCCGTCATCTCTGTCAAACCTCACTACATCTCAATACTGAATAATTTGTCTTACCAGCCTCAGTTACCTTCAGTACGGGTTTAAATTGTCTTTACTGGTCTGACATTTTCACCAGACACCTGTAAAACCAGTCATTCTACTTGGGTTGCCAAGGTTAACCAGAGCAACATATTTCAGGCACTGTAATTAAATCTTCTGTTTGAATCACATACTGTCCTGAAGCAATAACGTATGCTGTTGGATCTACAGTCAAATCTCTTTAGTGGTCTGTAACTAAGCCAAAAGAGAGAAAACTTGGCAAGATTGTTCAGGACAAGTGTATGCAAAGACTGTTACTTTCATCACAAATGTGTTTAATCGGTTGCCAGGGGTGTCATGCAGAAATAATCACTCTGAATGGTTAAAGGCACTGTGAGAAGCGTTCCAAATTAACTTTTCACTTTGGACCAGAGAGAGACTGCAATCATCCTACTCATAAAAGGGTTTGCTTTCCTTTCCCAGAGTGACAATCAAATCAGATGTACCAGGTACATTCACTATAAAAACATGCATCTAAACTGATGATCATGTAGCTATGCAATGCGTTGTAATCCTGTTTTCAGGAGAAAATACACTAACCATAGGGTTAACTACATACTCTCATCACAGACATAATGGAACGATGACTGAACACAAGGTGCCAATAATTCAATAACACTATTGAGAAAAATACCACACTGAGGATTGACTGAAAGTGAAGGGGTAGTTTTGATATGGGAAAGATGCCATACGAGGCCAGCTTTTATGATATGCTGCGCATTCGGAAAGTATTCAGATCCCTTGACTTTTTCCACATTTTGTTACGTTACAGCCTTAACGTAAAATTAATCAAATAGTTTTTCCCCCCCATCAATCTACACACAATACACCATAATGACAAAGCAAAAAACAGGTTTAGACATTTTTGCAAATGTATTAAAAATAAAAAAAACTGAAATAATACATTTACATAAGAATTCAGACCCTTTACTCAGTACTTTGTTGAAGCACCTTTGGCAGCGATTACAGCCTTGAGTCTTCTTGGTTACGACGCTACAAGCTTGGCACACCTGTATTTGGGGAGTTTCTCCCATTCTTCTCTGCAGATCCTCTCAAGCTCTGTCAGGTTGGATGGGGAATGTCGCTGCACAGCTATTTTCAGGTCTCTCCAGAGATGTTAGATCGGGATCAAGTCCGGGCTCTGGCTGGGTCACTCAAGGACATTCAGAGTCTTGTCCCGAAGCCACTCCTGCGTTGTCTTGGCTGTTTGCTTAGGGTCGTTGTCCTGTCTGAGCTCTTGAGCGCTCTGGAGCAGGATTTCATCAAGGATCTCTCTGTACTTTGCTCCATTCATCTTTCCCTTGATCCTGACTAGTCTCCCAGTGCCTGCTGCTGAAAAACATGCTAACACCATGCTTCACCGTAGGGATGGTGCCAGGTTTCTACCAGACGTGACGCTTGGCATTCAGGCCAAAGAGTTCAATCTTGGTTTCATCAGACCAGAGAATCTTGTTTCTCATAGTCTGAGAGTCTTTAGGTGCCTTTGGCAAACTCCAAGCGGGCTGTCATGTGCTTTTTCTGAGGAGTGGCTTCTGTCTGGCCACTCTACCATAAAGGCCTGATTGATGTAGTGCTGCAGAGATGGTTGTCCCATCTCCCACCTCCACAGAGGAACTCTGGAGCTCTGTCAGAGTGACCATCAGGTTTTTGGTTTCCTCCCCAATGCCCTGCTCAGTTTGGCCAGGTGGCCAGCTCTAGGAAGAGTCTTGGTGGTTCCAAACTTCTTCCATTTAAGTATGATGGCCACTGTGTTCTTGGGGATCTTCAATGCTGCAGAATGTTTTGGGTACCCTTCTAAAGATCTGTGCCTCAACATAATCCTGTCTCGGAGCTCTATGGACAATTCCTTCGACCTCATTGCTTGGTTTATGCTCTGACATGCACTGTCATCTGTGGGACCTTATATAGAAAGGTATGTGCCTTTCCAAATCATGTCCAATCAATTGAATTTACTACAGGTGGAATCCAATCAAGTTGTAGAAACATCAAGGATAATCAATGGAAACAGGATACACCTGAGGTCAATTTCGAGTCTCATAGCAAACGGTCTGAATACTTACAGTACCAGTCAAAAGTTTGGACATACCTACTCATTCCAGGGTTTTTCTTTATTTTTACTATTTTCTATATTGTAGAATAATAGTGAAGACATCAAAACCACGAAATAACACATATGGAATCATTTAATAACCAAAGAAAGTGTTAAACAAATCAAAATATATTTTATATTTGAGATTCTTCAAATAGCCACCCTTTGCCTTGATGACAGCTTTGCTCACTCTTGGCATTCTCTCAACCAGCTTCACCTGGAATGCTTTTCCAACAGTCTTGAAGGAGTTCCCACATATGTTGAGCACTTGTTGGCTGCTTTTCCTTCACTTTGCTGTCCGACTCATCCCAAACCATCTCAATTGGATTGAGGTCGGGGGATTGTGGAGGCCAGGTCATCTGATGCAGCACTCCATCACTCCATCACTCTACTGTGGTCCTCTGTAGCTCAGCTGGTAGAGCACAGCGCTTGTAACGCCAAGGTAGTGGGTTCGATCCCCGGGACCACCCATACACAAAAATGTATGCACGCATGACTGTAAGTCGCTTTGGATAAAAGCGTCTGCTAAATGGCATATTATTATTATTATTACTTCTTGGTCAAATAGCCCTTACACAGCCTGGAGGTGTGTTGGGTCATTGTCCTGTTGAATAACAAATGAAAGTCCCACTAAGCCCAAACCAGATGGGATGGCGTATCGCTGCAGAATGCTGTGGTAGCCATGCTGGTTAAGTGTGCCTTGAATTCTTAATAAATCGCAGACAGTGTCACCAGCAAAGCAGCCCCACACCATAACACCTCCTCCTCCATGCTTTACAGTGTGAACTACACATGCGGAGATCATCCGTTCACTCACACCGCGTCTCACAAAGACAGCGGTTGGAACCAAAAATCTCAAATTTGGACTCCAGACCACAGCACATATTTCCACTGGTCTAATGTCCAATGCTCGTGTTCCTTGGCCCAAGCAAGTCTCTTCTTCCTATTGGTGTCCTTTAGTAGTGGTTTCTTTGCAGCAATTCGACCATAAAGAACTTGATTCACGCAGTCTCCTCTGAACAGTTGATGTTGAGATGTGTCTGTTACTTGAACTCTGTGAAGCATTTATTTGGGGTGGAATTTCTGGGACTGGTAACTCTAATGAACTTATCCTCTGCAGCAGAGGTAACTCTGGGTCTTCCATTGCAGTGGCAGTCCTCATGAGAGCCAGTTTCATCATAGGGCTTGATTGTTTTTGCGAATGCAGTTGAAGAAACTTTCAAAGTTCCTGACATTTTCCTGATTGACTGACCTTCATGTCTTAAAGTGATGATGGACTGTCATTTTTCTTTGCTTATTTTAGCTTTTCTTGCCATAATATGGACTTGGTCTTTTACCAAATAGGGCCATCTTCTGTATACCCCTCCCTTGTCCCAACACAACTGATTGGCTCAAACGCATTAAGAAGGAAAGAAATTCTACAAATTAACTTTTAATTTGAAATGCATTCCAGGTAACTACTTCATGAAGCTGGTTGAGAGAATGCCAATAATGTGCAGCGAAGCTGTCATCAAGGCAAAGGGTGGATATTTGAAGAATCTCAAATGTAAAATAGATTTTGATTTGTTTAACACTTTTTTTGGTTACTACATAATTCCATATGTGTTACTTTATAGTTTTGAAGTCTACACTATTATTATACAATGTAAAAAATTGTATAAAGAAAAACACTTGAATGAGTAGGTGTGTCCAAAACTTTGACTGGTAGTGTATGTAAATAAGGTATTTAGGTTTTTAAAATGTTATACATTTGCAAAACTTTATAAAAACGTGTTTTCGCTTTGTCATTCTGGGGTATTGTGTGTAGATTGATGAAGAAACATTTTAAATGTAATACATTTTAGATTAAGGCTGTAACGTTACAAAATGTGGAAAAAGTCAAGGTCTGAATACTTAACGAATGCACTGTACATATCTTCGTGTTGTTTTTTGTAGTCTAAGCTCTCAAAAAATCACTACAAAAAGGATCCCTTTCCAAAAAAGGGGTTTTGGGCAGAGCCAGGCAGGTGGGAGCTATCGTGGCCTTCTGTTCGTGTGCCGAATGACAGACAGCTTCATTTAAAAGATAATGGGAGCGGGAGAGAATCAGAGCAGGTCTCTACGAGTGGGAGGTCTTCAATTGTCAAATGGTTAATAGAGTGCACTCTTTCTCTCTTAAGCAGAAGTGCATGCATGTGACACACACACAACCCCTTTCTCTAAACTCTGACAGAAAATCATTCATGATTGATGTGCAGAGCTTGCTGTGTTGAAAGCAAAGGTGTTTGATTATGACCGGAGGACAATAGGGTGGTGAAATCTAGGTTTGAATCTGCAGGAGGAGACAGTGAAAAGATCTTAACTGAAATCCATGACATACACATCTTTCAACACAAACAAAACTAAATATTATCTGATGCAATTTTGATACAAGATGAGTAAATTGTGACTAGATGGGATTCTAAAACAGACTGAGCAGAATAATGGTGGATGAGCCGCACCACAGAGCATTAGAAAGTCTTTGTTTAAGAGGGCCGCAGTCATGGACCCAACACTAATATGGATAATGGCTTAGGGAACCCCACCGCGCCTTAAATTGAGGCAATCTTTCTGATCCTTGGAGAGAGAGAGAGAGAGAGACAGCGAGCGAGAGAGAGAGACAGCGAGCGAGAGAGAGAGACAGCGAGCGAGAGACTTATGGACAGCCTTGGGAAACATAGCATGGGGGTTGGGAGGAGTCAGACCAGGCGCTCACTCCCCTGAGGTCCTGAGACAGTCTGCTAAGAGGACTGACACCTGGGGACTGCATTAATCATTGATCAGGCCAGTATGAGGGAGTGCATGGGCTTCAATGGGTTTCAGCCAGACTGACCGAGGGTTTAACTCAGCATTGGCGTATTAACCAAAGGCAGTGAGTTAAGTCCACCCAAACAAAAGGCCAAGCAAAACTTACATGGTCAGTTCCAGTCAGCGACAGAAAAGCCCTGCATACTGTAGATACTAACATCAAAGCATAACCGTAAATACTGGTATGCTGCAGTGGCCGGCTGTACGTCAGGTTTTGGCTGTGCCCAGATCAGTGAAAGATAAACAGAGCATTAAAGTGTTCCACAGGGACAGAAACGTGATGGTTAGGTTAGGTACACTCCTCTTCCACACCACTACTCCACTGGCTTGGCCGGCTCTCTCCAAAATAACACCTACTGTAAGCAAAACATTTTGTCAGCAAGATACTTTCTTTTATGCCTTTACTGCCCCGAGAATCTATAGCCTACTGTATGACGCACTGTATAATTTTTTTTAGATAAACACCTAAATAAAACTGACATAAGCCTGTGTTCATTCAGCTTTATTTTTCTAGTGCAGCTAGTCATGCAACCTGGCATTCCGGGGAAAGCCCAGCAGCCATACCAGTGTCTGGACTTATTAGCAGAGGGAGCTGACGAAGAGTTTTTGCCACGGCCATTACAATACAATAGAGGGAGATCTGGGCTGGCATCACCGCTGAATCTCTGAATAATTATCCAAATCCCCAAACTGTGTCGTGACCCAGACCGAAAGCTTCATTAATGAGGATGCTCAGACTGCTGACAGATTAATTAGCTTAGTAAGCAGACTCTTTCTGAGCCACAATCCCTCCTCCCCAGGACTCTGGAAGCTAATCCACACAGATCTTTACTGGCAATCCATAAGCATTGTTCCTGAATAGAACAGCTTTCTGGGAATGCCTTTCCCTTGATGCAGTCAAATAAGCTAATGCTTTAATGAGGGACCTGTGCCTTCAAATGTGCCTGCGTTGTTAGTTATCAGACATAAGCTAGCTACCTTTCTAACTAGCTAACTTAGCCGAGTACTAATGTTAGTTTCACCTTCATCTTGCTAGCTAGCTAACTGTAGCGAACATGAGCTAACTAGCTAACATTAGCTAGCTGTTTTGGCCATGACCAATTGGCAGAGGTTGTTTGAATTATTTAAAACCGCATGTCTTGAACTAGATGGTGACATTGAATTTCACAATAAACGTTTCTCCCCAGAGACATTGAGGATTCACCTTATGGGCAATTCCACGGTAACAGAATTGCGCAAACGGAATTTCATCATGGGTCCCTGATCTGTCCTACACAGAAATGCATAATTATAGATATGAATGTCATTCCCTTCATGATGATGCATCTTAAATACTGTTGGTACACAAAAAGGTCTAAATATGCAATATCCTCCTTCGCATATTTGGGTATTATTCTACACACTGGCTATTATTTAAATGAGCTCTCCCGCCCCCAAACAAGACCAAATCTGAACCAATCAATCATAGATGTCTTTGTTTCACAAGTTTGGACATCAAAGTACAGCACAGTATAGCTCAGTAGAGTGCAGTACAGCACAGAACAGTAGAGTTCTGTACAGTTCAGTACATTATGGTGCACTCAACTCTAGTGCGCTCTACTGTGTTCTGTACTCTACTTTGTGCGCCACTTTTTTTAAAAAACTTTACTGTACAGTGCTCTCCAAATGTCTATGAGTCCTTCAGATGTGGTCCGGTCCGGAATAAATCTTAACCAATCATGGACGTCTAGGTTTCAGCCAAATCAAGGCTGGTCTGGACCAAAAATCAACATCTGTGGACGTTGAAATTAAAGCCGGTTCGGATCATACCAAAAACAAAAAACGACATCTGTGGACATTGAGATCAAGGGAAGGGTGGACTGACCAAATTGTAACTACTTTTCAACGTCCATGGACGTCTGGTGTCGGTTGGTGCTTAGTGGGTAAGGATGCTGGTTTCAGTAAATGGAATGACAGGGCTCATGGGTAGTGCTGTGGTGGTCATGAAACTTTGTCACCCAGTAATTGTCATGTAAATGACTGCCAGTCTACATTTAACATTTATTTAAGTCATTTAGCAGACACTCTTATCCAGAGCGACTTACAAATTGGTGTCTATTGGTAATTGACCATTAATTAACAAAACACATTTAGCATCTCCAGGCCTCCACGCATACATGCCATGCCGCTGATGCATGCCTTTGGAACATCTACATTAAAACAATTCTAAATCCATGAAATATAATTTATTTTAGACAGGTCTAAAGAAATATTATGATATGAAGAAAATGTATTTCAGAAGAACAGAATATGAGTCGGCCTACTGTATGTTATCTGGCTATGTGCCATGTCATATAGGCTGTAGGCTAGTTAATTTAGCAGACAATATGCTTATAAGTCCCGTGCCATTCTTTTATAATGTATGATTGTATAGTAAGAAGAATATAATTGAACTTACGGAGCAAGTGCGCATATGAAGTGGCTATGTTGAGCGTAAAAGTGATCATTTGAAACAGGTCCTATACACTAAATTTAGAGTTATTTGGCAACTTTAGTTGTGAATGATACAAACCTTAGAATGTCTTAGAAATCAAAACATATATGTCCTGCATGATGCGACTATAGGCTATTGATGAACTAGAAAGTTGATAATTTGCAAAATTTGCGAAAAAAGCTTGCGCTCTGTTCCTTGCCTGAGGCCGTACACGCTGTTCTCTCATCACGTGAGCATATTTTCACCCATCAGACTATTCTCAATTTAATCTCGTCTTTACTAATATATAAAGTTTGTTTCGATTTAGAAATGGCCCATTATCAAATGGGAAGGAACAGGGGCAGTGGAAAAAAAGACGTCATCCATGTGCACTCGAATAGCGAATGTAGGCCGCTTTCCCGTGGTTGGTTTTTAATTCATGTCGGGTTGGCTACTCTGGTTTTATAGCAGAGCGATGCTTTATATTAGCACCTGAGAAATAAATATATCAGCAGTAGAAGGTTGGGAACTTCCTCTTTTTAGTGGCAACCATCAAAGCTCTGCTTTGACACGTTATCGCATATAGAAATGTCAACTTATAAGCGCGAACCACCGCATTCAACCATGGCAAGGTGACTGGGAATATGGCAGAATACAAACAGTGTAGCTACTCACTCCACAAGGCAATTAAACTGGCAAAACATCAGTATAGAGACAAAGTGGAGTCGCAATTCAACGGCTCAGACACGAGACGTGTGGCAGGGTCTACAGACAATCATGGACTACAAAAAGAAAACCAGCCACGTTGCCGACACCGACGTCTCGCTTCCAGACAAGCTAAAACACCTTCTTCGCCCGCTTTGAGGATAACACAGTGCCACTGACGAGGCCCACTACCAAGGACTGTGGCCTATCCTTCTCCATGGCCGACGTGATTAAGACATTTAAGCATGTTAACCCCCGCAAGGCTGCCGGCCCAGACGGCATCCCTAGCCGCGTCCTTAGAGCATGCGCAGACCAGCTGGCTGGTGTGTTCATGGACATATTCAATCTCTCCCTTTCCCAGTCTGCTGTTCCCACATTCTTCAAGGGGGCCACCATTGTTGCTGTACCCAAGAAAGCAAAGGTAACTGAACTAAATGACTAATCGCCCTGTAGCACTCACCTCTGTCATCATGAAGTGCTTTGATAGACTAGTCAAGGATCATATCACCTCTACCTTACCTGTCACCCTAGACCCACTTCAATTTGCTTACCGCCCCAATAGATCCACAGACGACGCAATTGCCATCACACTGCCCTATCCCATCTGGACAAGAAGAATCCCTATGTAAGAATGCTGTTCATTGACTATAGCTCAGCATTCAACACCATAGTACCCTCCAAGCTCATCATTAAGCTCGAGGCCCTGGGTCTGAACCCCGCCCTGTGCAACTGGGTCCTGGACTTCCTGACGGGCCGCCCCCCAGGTGGTGAAGGTAGGAAACAACATCTCCACTTCCCCTCCTGTACTCCCTGTTCACTCATGACTGCGTGGCCAAGCACGCCTCCAACTCAATCATCAGGTTTGCAGATGACACAACAGTAGTAGGCTTGATTACCAACAATGACGAGACCGCCTACAGGGAGGAGGTGAGGGCTCTGGGAGTGTGGTGCCAGGAAAATAACCTCTCACTCAACATCAACAAAACAAAGGAGATGATCGTGGACTTCAGGAAACAGCAGAGGGTGCACCCCCCTATCCACATTGATGGGACTGCAGTGGAGAAGGTGGAAAGCTTCAAGTTCCTTGGCGTACACATCACCGACAAACTGAAATCGTCCACCCACGCAGACAGTGTGGTGAAGAAGGCGCAACAGAGCCTCTTCAACCTAAGGAGGCTGAAGAAATTCGGCTTATCACCTAAAACCCTCACAAACTTTTACAGATGCACAATTGAGAGCATCCTGTCGGGCTGTATCACCGCCTGGTACGGCAACTGCACCGCCCACAACCGCAGGGCTCTCCAGAGGGTGGTGCGGTCTGCCGAACGCATTACCGGGGGCAAACTACCCGCCCTCCAAGACACATACAGCACCCGATGTCACAGGAAGGCCAAAAAGATCATCAAGGACATCAACCACCCGAGCCACTGCCTGTTCACCCCGCTATCATCCAGAAGGCGAGGTCAGTACAGGTGCATCAAAGCTGGGACCGAGAGAATGACAAACAGCTTGTATCTCAAGGCCAGCAGAATGTTAAATAGCCATCACTAGCACATTAGAGGCTGCTGCTGCCTATTGAAATCACTGGCCACTTTAAAAAAATGGAACACTAGTCACTTTAATAATGTTTAAATATCTTGCACTACTCATCTCATATGTATATACTGCATTCTATTCTATAATATTCTTCTGTATCTTAGTCCATGCCACTCTGTCATTGCTTGTCCATATACAGTGAGGGAAAAAAAGTATTTGATCCCCTGCTGATTTTGTACGTTTGCCCACTGACAAAGAAATTATCAGTCTATAATTTTACTGGTAGGTTTATTTGAACAGTGAGAGACAGAATTACAACAAAAAAATCCTGAAAAACGCATGTCAAAAATGTTATAAATTGATTTGCATTTTAATGGGGGAAATAAGTATTTGACCCCTCTGCAAAACATGACTTAGTACTTGGTGGCAAAACCCTTGTTGGCAATCACAGAGGTCAGACGTTTCTTGTAGTTGGCCACCAGGTTTACACACACCTCAGGAGGGATTTTGTTCCACTCCTTTTTGCAGATCTTCTCCAAGTCATTAAGGTTTTAAGGCTGACGTTTGGCAATTCAAACCTTTAGCTCCCTCCACAGATGTTCTATGGGATTAAGGTCTGGAGACTGGCTAGGCCACTCCAGGACCTTAATGTGCTTCTTCTTGAGCCACTCCTTTGTTGCCTTGGCCGTGTGTTTTGGGTCATTGTCATGCTGGAATATCCATCCACGACCCATTTTCAATGCCCTGGCTGAGGGAAGGAGGTTCTCACCCAAGATTTGATGGTACATGGCCCTGTCCATCATCCCTTTGATGCGGTGAAGTTGTCCTGTCCCCTTAGCAGAAAAACACAGCCAAAGCATAATGTTTCCACCTCCATGTTTGACGGTGGGGATGGTGTTCTTGGGGTCATAGGCAGCATTCCTCCTTCTCCACGGCCAGTTGAGTTGATGCCAAAGAGCTCGATTTTGGTCTCATCTGACCACAACACTTTCACCCAGTTCTCCTCTGAATCATTCAGATGTTCATTGGCAAACTTCAGACGGGCCTGTATATGTGCTTTCTTGAGCAGGGGGACATTGCGGGCGCTGCAGGATTTCAGTCCTTCACGGCGTAGTGTGTTACCAATTGTTTTCTTGGTGACTATGGTCCCAGCTGCCTTGTGATCATTGACAAGATCCTCCCGTGTAGTTCTGGGCTGATTCCTCACCGTTCTCATGATCATTGCAACTCCACAAGGTGAGATCTTGCATGGAGCCCCAGGCCGAGGGAGATTGACAGTTATTTTGTGTTTCTTCCATTTGCGAATAATTGCACCAACTGTTGTCACCTTCTCACCAAGCTGCTTGGCGATGGTCTTGTAGCCCATTCCAGCCTTGTGTAGGTCTGCAATCTTGTCCCTGACATCCTTGGAGAGCTCTTTGGTCTTGGCCATGGTGGAGAATTTGGAATCTGATTGATTGATTACTTCTGTGGACAGGTGTCTTTTATACAGGTAACAAACTGAGATTAGGAGCACTCCCTTTAAGAGTGTGCTCCTAATCTCAGCTCGTTACCTGTATAAAAGACACCTGGGAGCGAGAAACCTTTCTGATTGAGAGGGGATCAAATACTTATTTCCCTCATTAAAATGCAAATCAATTTATAACATTTTTGACATACGTTTTTCTGGATTTTTGTTGTTGTTATTCTTTCTCTCACTGTTCAAATAATCCTACCATTAAAATTATAGACTGATCATGTCTTTGTCAGTGGGCAAACGTACAAAATCAGCAGGGGATCAAATACTTTTTTCCCTCACTGTACTTCTGTGAACTTTCAATATCCTCACGAGGAGGTTAAATTATAACATATCTTAAAGATGTGGGTTTTTGGTAACGGAATTTCAAGCCACAGGGCAATGTTTCTTAAACTTACACAAGGCAAATAATTACTCCAAAACTAAATATAAAAGCGTTGATATTAGTTGGCAGGGGCCTTTGCTTCAATATTAGTGTTTTGATGTATTTCTAATACCTTTTAAGACTTTCTGGTAGATGTTTTCTAAGGCATCTGTTTAACTAGAAATCAAAGCCTTCTTCACATCTGTTTAACTAGAAATCAAAGCCTTTGCTTATACCTAATATTTAGTACAGAACATGTTTTAAAAATGAATATATGCCTTAATTAAAAAACAAAATTGTCTCAGCTTTCATTTGACATGCTCCTATGAACTACACGTTGGTCCTTTTACATGGAAATTACCTTATTCATCCAAGTCATTGGAATTCGCCTTATCCTTCCAACTATGTGGTACGTTTTTAACCGCCATCCTGGTTGCATTACAAGTCGTCATGTGTATAGAATTTGAAAACTGGTACGATAATATTTCTAGGTTATAGCAATTAAAACTCAGTTTTTGCCATAGCTCTCACTGGCTTTCATGCAATTTAAACGTGAGCTTGTCCAAAGTGTCAGACTCAACGACAGCTGCTATCAATTGGAGCACTGCGATTGGTTGCCCAAAATTCTGGGGCGGGGCACAAACCACGAAGACTTGAGCGATGGGGTTTGAGAAATGTTACCTCAACTTCACATGTGAATTCAGACGTTTTATTATTTATTTTTTACTTTCATTAATAATGAGGTTAACGAATATAATGTAATATAATAATAATGAATTATTTTCCCCATTATGGACATCTTAATGTTGTATTTGATTCTGTTGTGAAATGCAGCATTTATGTAGGGATAAATAAACATAAAATAAATATTTTCTAACCATGGAAACTCCTACCTGAAAATCTAAATGAATATACAGTACCCAGTGAAAAGTTTGGACACACCTACTCATTCAAGGGTTTTTCTTTATTTTTACTATTGTCTACATTGTAGAATAATAGTGAAGACATCAAAACTATGAAATATCACATACGGAATCATGTAGTAACCAAAAAATTGTTAAACAAATCAAAATTTATTTTACATTTTAGATTCTTCAAATAGCCACCCTTTGCCTTGATGACAGCTTTGCACACTCTTAGCATTCTCTCAACCAGCTTCATGAGGTAGTCACCTGGAATGCATTTCAATTAACATATGTGCCTTGTTAAAAGTTAATTTGTGAAATTTCTTTCCTTCTTAATGCGTTTGAGCCAATCAGTTGTGTTGTGACAAGGTAGGGGGGGTATACAGAAGATAGCCCTATTTGGTAAAAGACCAAGTCCATATTATGACAAGAACAGCTCAAATAAGAAAAGACAAACGACAGTCCATCATTACTTTAAGAAATGAAGGTCAGTCAATACGGAAAATTTCAAGAACTTTTAAAGTTTCTTCAAGTGCAGTCGTAAAAACCATCAAGCCCTATGATGAAACTGTCTCTCATGAGGACCGCCACAGGAAAGGAAGACCCAGAGTTACCTCTGTTGCAGAGGATATGTTAATTAGTTACCAGCCTCAGAAATTGCACCCCAAATAAATGCTTCACAGAGTTCAAGTAACAGACACATCTCAACATCAACAGTTCAGAGGAGACTGCGTGAATCAGGCCTTCATGGTCGAATTGCTGCAAAGAAAACACTATTAAAAAAGGACACCCATAAGAAGAAGAGACTTGTTTGGGCCAAGAAACACGCGCAATGGACATTAGACCGATGGAAATCTGTCCTTTGGTCTGATGAGTCCAAATTTGAGATCTTTGGTTCCAACCGCAGTGTCTTTGTGAGACACAGAGTAGGTGAATGGATGATCTCCGCATGTGTGGTTGGAGGAGGAGGTGTGATGGTGCTTTGCTGGTGACACTGTCTGTGATTTATTTAGAATTCAAGGCACACTTAAACAGCATGGTACCACAGCATTCTGCAGCGATACAGCATCCCATCTGGTTTGCACTTAGTGGGACTATCATTAGTTTTTCAACAGGACAAATGACCCAACACACCTCCAGGCTGTGTAAGGGCTATTTTACCAAGAAGGAGAGTGATGGAGTGCTGCATCAGATGACCTGGCCTCCACAATCCCCTGACCTCAACCCAATTGAGATGGTTTGGGATGAGTCGGACGGCAGAGTGAAGGAAAAACAGCCAACAAGTGCTCAACATATGTGGGAACTCCTTCAAGACTGTTGGAAAAGCATTCCAGGTGAAGCTGGTTGAGAGAATGCCAAGTGTGTAAAGCTGTCATCAAGGCAATGGGTGGCTATTTTAAAGAATCTCAAACATAAAATATATTTTGTTTTGTTTAACACTTTTCTGGTTACTACATGATTCCATATGTGATATTTCAGTGTCTTCACTATTATTCTACAATGTAAAAAATAGTAAAAATAAAGAAAAACCCTTGAATGAGTAGTTGTGTCCAAACTTTTGACTGGGCTGACCCCGGTCGCCAGTTGAACAGTGTTTCCTCCGACACATTGGTGCGCACGGCTGGCTTCCGGGTTAAGCTGGCGGGTGTATAGGACCGCGGTTAGGTGGGTCATGTTTTGGAGGACGCATGACTCCACCTTCGCCAGATCGAAGTTGGGGAGAAAAGGGGGGTAAAATACCACCAAAAAAATTTACACAATTACTTGCAGGGAATTGTTGATTTTATTCAGATGGCAGAATCTTGGAGGGACTGTTTAATGCCATACTATAGCTATAAATAATAGGGCCAACATGTGCTTCTTCTTCTCTCAGGCGTGGAGATACCAACCTGAGCCCAGGGATCTGTGCTGAGGCCTTTGAGGCAGAAGACAGCCTGAGAGCTCTGACTGGTTCTCACAGTCATTAAGCCAGCTAGCTACCCTTCACACCCCTACCCACCACCCCCATAGTCCTACGAAGAGCAGGGTTCAAATCAAAAACATTTTTGTATTTGTGTAGACTAACAGTGAAATACTTACGGGCCCTTCCCAACAATGCGGAGAAGGAAAATAGAGCAATAATAGAAAAGTAATAACACATAATAATAAAAGTAGTAATAAATAAACAATGAGTAACGATAACTTGGCTATATACACAGGTTACCAGTACAGAGTCCATGTGCAGGTGTATGAGGTAATTCAGGTAGATATGCACATATCACTAGGAATAAAGTGACTAGGCAACAGGAGAGATCAACAGTAGCAGCAGTGTATGTGACGAGTCAAAATAGTTAGTGCAAAAAGGGTCAATGCAGATACTTAAATAGTTCAACCAAATATCTACAAAGACTCACTATTATGGCTTGGGGGTAGAATCTATTCAGAGTCCTGTTGGTTCCAGACTTGGTGCATCGGTACCGCTTGCCGTGCTGTAGCAGACAGAACAGTCTATTACTTGGGTGGCTGGAGTTTAACCATTTTTAGGGCCTTCCTCTGACACCGCCTGACTCTGCTTTGGGCTCTCTGAGGGTTTTCCCTCTCGGAATTAAAATGAACATATTCCCTCTGTTCACAGGTCAGGAACATTCAGGCTCCGAAAAAATTATTCTATCACTTTTTGGGATTGAGTTGGAGACATTCTAGAAATAGCTTAGGCCTACTGTTTCTGATGTCCACAAACCAAAAAGTCAAAATCAAAACAACAATGCTGCACATTAGCCTATAGCCCCTCTATTCATGCATAAGCTGAAATATTGAATTTAATTAGTGAGCGGAGACATCTGACACTGGACCCTGAGAGCCATATTGATTGGTTCAGCCTTTAGAGGCACATGTGTCAAGGGCAACCAGGGTCAAACTGCACACACCGGAAAAGGAAAGATACAAAGAGAGAGAGGAGAAGGACCGAGACAGACAGACATGGCCTTTGGACATGCCACTGAGTGAAGGGGGAAAACGGAACTCATCTTTGTCATGACAAAGGCCGATTGGAAGACTCAGTGTGTGATTGAGTGAGTGTGTGCGCACATGAATGTGTGTGTGTGCGTGCACGTGTATTTAAAAAGAGTGAGAGGATAGAGGAAGAGAGAATGCGGAGGGGGAGATGGGGGGGGGTAATCCAGCAGCTGGACAAACAGACCTGGTCAGACTGCAGCACGTCTCAGAACAGAAGAGAGAGGAGAGGCCACTGCATGCCCTGGAGCGCCCAAATGAAAACACAGCCACCGTGTGGGACATGCTCCTTCTCAAATTGCCATTACACATGTAGCTGAAAGCGAGATATTAAAACAATATGCTGCCAGGGCGGCTTGTAGGGAGCGCGATGTGGGGAGGCTCATCTGTATAAACACTGAGGGAACACTCCTCCTGGTTAGCAGACTGTTGCCACAATGGATGGATTGTATGGAGCTACTGTGTAGTCACAATGCATGCAAGCTACAGCGTCGGCATGTACAGTACTACAGAAAATCTGATTTGTTTGAGGCGTCTGGCAACAAGCTATGCTTGTCCAATAGGCTCCACTTTGCCATGTTTGCTAACGTCAGACATCTCCAAAATGTAATGTCTAAAAATGGTGATTAGCAGCAAACTGTGGAAAAGTTCAAAGTGAAATCTGTTACCATGTGTGAAATTAGTGCTGCCTCAAAGTGATATGGAAACACTTGAGTTAAAATGTTGTAGAATCAGACCTGGGTTCAAACATGTGTATTTGAGTATCTGGTATTTAAAATACTTTGTATATTTGAGTGTATTTGAGTGTATTTTTTGTGTATTTTAGTTATTCAAATACTTCAAGTGTATTTCCAAATACATTAAAATATTAAACTACTTGTCTTTTCAAATAAAATATTAAATCAGAATAAATACTTTGAATGTATGTCAAAGTAATTGAGGTATTTGAAATATACTGAACAAAAATATAAACGCAACATGCAACAATTTCAAAGATTTTACTGAGTTACAGTTCATATGAGGAAATAAGTCAATTGAAATAAATTCATTAGGCCCTTATCTATGGATTTCACATGACTGGGAATACAGATATGCATCTGTTGGTAACAGATACTTTAAAATAAACGGGCCTCACAATGGGCATCAGGATCTCGTCACTGTATTTCTGTTCATTTAAATTGCCATCGATAAAATGTAATTGTGTTCTTTGTCCGTAGCTTATGCCTGCCCATACCATAACCCCACATTTTAGAGTGGCCTTTTATTGTCCCCAGCACAAGGTGCACCTGTGTAATGATCATGCTGTTTAATCACCTTCTTGATATGCCACACGTCAGGTGGATGGATTATCTTGGCAAAGGAGAAATGCTCACTAACAGGGATGTAAACAAATTTGTGCACAAAATTTGAGAGAAATATGTTTCTTGTGCGTATGGAAAACGTCTAGGATATTTTATTTCAGCTCATGAAACATGGGACCAACACATTACATGTTGCGTTTATATTTTTGTTCAGTGTATTTAGATGAAGTTGAACTGCTGATTCAATTGACATTTTAATAACCAGTTGCACTCAATGATAGGTATAATTACAGAGGTATATGAAGACGAGCAGATGCAGTCCACTTTATTATGTCCTTGGATCACATTTCCAACGTCATAAAGCCCTGAAGCATCCAGACAACATTACTATACATCAAGAGGACAGGCCAAGACACATGCATTTTAAATCAGACTTAAAATGCCTACTCCAGTCTTTAGTAGTGTTGTGGTAGTAAGCCTATATAATTATTGTGCTAAGTAAAAACAGTAAAAAGCGTCAAATGCTGTCATCTTAAACCCAAATTGATGGTTTGAGGCTAGCCTCTTTCTAAACAGCAGCAATTAGAAAGGTAAATAACGCACACAATTGCGAGTCTCAAAAAGCGAAAACACATAGGACATTGTCTTTTCATTGACATGGATGTTTTCCAACTAATCACTTACGTTATTGCAAACAACTCAAAGTTTGACCCATAAAAACATCCTCACAGACAACACAATGTTGCAGATGAGAGCTGACAGGGATAAGGTCCCTGGAGTATTTTGCTGGATCACCAGAGAGAGTTGTAGCGATGCCAAGTTCTACACTGAACAAAAATAGAAATGCAACAATTTAAACAGATTTTACTGATTGAAATAAATAAATTAGGCCCTCATCTATGGATTTCACATGACTGGTTGGGTGCGTGGATCAGAAAACCAGTCAGTATCTGGTGTGACCACCGTTTGCCTCATGTAGTGCGACATATCTCCTTCGCATAGAGTTGATCAGGCTGTTGATTGTGGCCTGTGGAATTTTGTCCCACTCCTCTTCAATGGCTGCGCGAAGTTGCTGGATATTGGCAGAAACTGGAACATGCTGTCGTACACGTCGATCCAGAACATCCCAAACATGCTCAATGGGTGACATGTCTGGTGAGTATGCAGGCCATGGAAGAACTGGGACATTTTCAGCTTCCAGGAATTGTGTACAGATCCTTGCGACATGGGGTCATGCATTATCATGCTAAAACGTGGTGATGGTGGCGGATGAATGGCACGACAATGGGCCTCATGATCTCATCACGGTATCTCTGTGCATTAATAATTGCCATCGATACAATGCAATTCTGTTCATTGTCCGTAGCTTATGCCTGCCCATACCATAACCCCACCGCCACCATGGGGCACTCTATTCACAAAGTTGACATCAGCAAACCGCTCGCCCACACGATGCCATACTGCCCAATACAGTTGAAACTGGGATTCACCCATGAAGACCACACTTCTCCAGCGTGCCCACTGAATTCGATTACAACGCTGAACTGTAGTCAGGTCAAGACCCTGGTGAGGACTACAGTTTGTGCAGAAATTATTTGGTTGTGCAAACCCACAGTTTCATTAGCTACTCCGGGTGGCCAGTCTCAGACGATCCCGCGTGTGGAGGTCCTGGGCTGGCATGGTTACAGGTGGTCTGCGGTTGTGAGGCCGGTTGGACGTACTGCCAAACTCTCTAAAACAACGTTGGAGGCGGCTTATGGTAGATACATTAACATTAAATTATCTGGCAACAGCTCTGGTGGACATTCCTGCAGTCAGCATGCCAATTTGCTTTATCTTGGCCAGGTCGCAGTTGTAAATGAGAACTTGTTCTCAACTGGCTTACCTGGTTAAATAAAGGTGAAATAAAATAAAAATAAAATTGCACACTCCCTCAAAACATGAGACATCTGTGGCATTGTGTTGTGTGACAAAACTGCACATTTTAGGGTGGCCTTTTATCGTCCCCAGCACAAGGTGCACATGTGTAATGATCATGCTGTTTAAATCAGCTTCTTGATATGCCAAACCTGTCAGGTGGATGGATTATCTTGACAAAGGAGAAATGCTCTCTAACAGGGATGTGCACAAAATGTAAGAAATATAAGCTTTTCTGAGATGATTTATTTCAGCTCATGAAAATGGGACCAGCACTTGACATGTTGCGTTCATATTTTTGTTCAGTATACATGGAAAAGCAAGCAGCAAAGCTGTGACTGAACAATGACAGAGAGAGAGGAGAGAGGCTCAATTACAGTCGTGGTCAAATATTTTGAGAATGACAAGTATTGGTCTTCACAAAGTTCGCTGCTTCAGTGTTATGAGATATTTTTGTCAGATGTTACTATGGTATACTGAAGTATAATTACAAGCATTCCATAAGTGTCAAAGGCATTTATTGACAATTACATTAAGTTTATGCAAAGAGTCAATATTTGCAGTGTTGACCCTTCTTTTTCAAGACCTCTGCAATCCGCCCTGGCATGCTGTCAATTAACTTCTGGGCCACATCCTGACTGATGGCAGCCCACTCCCTTGGCTGAGAAGCAACCCCACACATGAATGGTCTCAGGATGCTTTACTGTTGGCATGACACAGGACTGATGGTAGCGCTCACCTTGTCTTCTCCGAACAAGGTGTTTTCCGGATGCCCCAAACAATCGGAAAGGGGATTCGTCAGAGAAAATGACTTTACCCCAGTCCTCAGCAGTCCAATCCCTGTACCTTTTGCAGAATATCAGTATGTCCCTGATGTTTTTCCTGGAGAGATGTGGCTTCCTCGCTGCCCTTCTTGACACCAGGCCATCCACCAAAAGTATTCGCCTCACTGTGCGTGCAGATGCACTCACACCTGTCTGCTGCCATTCCTGAGCAAGCTCTGCACTGGTGGTGCCCCGATCCTGCAGCTGAATCAACTTTAGGAGACGGTCCTGGTGCTTGCTGGACTTTCTTGGGCGCCCTGACGCCTTCTTCACAACAATTGAACCTCTCTCCTTGAAGTTCTTGATGATCCGATAAATGGTTGATTTAGGTGCAATCTTACTAGCAGCAATATCCTTGCCTATGAAGCCCTTTTTGTGCAAAACAATGATGACGGCACGTGTTTCCTTGCAGGTAACCATGGTTTACAGAGGAAGAACAATGATTTCAAGCTTCCAGTCTGTTATTCTAACTCAATCAGCATGACAGAGTGATCTCCAGCCTTGTCCTCGTCAACACTCTCACCTGTGTTAACGAGAGAATCACTGACATGATGGCAGCTGGTCCTTTTGTGGCAGGGCTGAAATGCAGTGGAAACGTTTTTGGGGGATTAAGTTCATTTTCATGGCAAAGAGGGACTTTGCAATTAATTGCAATTCATCTGATCACTTTTCATGTCATTCTGGAGTATATGTAAATTGCCATCATCAAAACTGAGGCAGCAGACCTTGTGAAAATTAGTATTTGTGTCATTGTCAAAACTTTTGACCACGACTGTAGACTGAGCATAAGGATCTGTTTGTCTCACTTCCTCCACACAAAGATTGTATGGACTACTCTAATACTGTACTGTAGGTTCTAAGGAAAATGAGTTTTTTATCTAGACCTAGCTACCTAATTAGAAAAACACAACAATCTCCTTCTTGTTTCTTTACCCCACTCCCACAACTTGACTTCCGCTCAAGTGTCCCCAAGAAGTCTTTACAATAAAGGGTAGACTGATGAATGAAGGTGCTGTCACTGAGTAGATCCCTGGACAGAGGCATACATAGACAGACAAGCCTCTCAGGGATCAAATGACAGGCAATGCATACAGAACATAATGCAAATGTATGTACACAAGCGCACAGAAATGTTTGTGTTACCGAGACCTGATTGAATTGGCTGTAGGCCTACAGAGTCGCTTGTAGTGGTCAAAACATCTCTTTAAATGTTTTCCTCTCTTTCAATACAACCATCCGGATAAATCTGTCTGCAAAGAAAAGGACTCAGCATCTCCTTATTCACCACTGTCTGAGCGACTAAACTAACCTTTAACACAACTTGAAGAAAAGGCTAAATATAATGCAGAATGTTACTTCTATGGAATAGTTTTTGTCTAAGGTATAATAGGCCTACTAGCAATATGAGAAATGTAACTTTAGTTGAATAATCAATTTAATGACATCCGGTAAACATTAAACAAGCATCTTGAATTTTAGGATCAAGATACTGTGAGCTTCTGTATTGGGATTAAGATCTAAATCTTAGATTTGAAGGTATTATTGTCAATTTAAGTACAAGCATCTCGTAACATCCGCTCTACCATAATGGCTCTGGTTTGGTCTCTGAACACACGCCATTACTGCACATTCATGTGCATTACATAGATATTGTTAAACAGACCAGGGACAATAATGCTAATATCTATGTGGACATTTCAGAACAACCATCATTATTTTGATATCAAAAGGGAATGTTTTGTGAAGCCAATTACTTGCCTTTGACTGAGACCTATGGTCAACATCGTTCAAAGCATGGTTAATTCAAATAAACAAAATATTTGTGCTTTATCTTGCTTTCCTCGTTGCTGAGTTGTTCCCCTTCTAAATGTCTAAACAAACTGGCACGCCATTCAGTTATTGGTGAACCAAATGTCCTAGAGACGGTAACCAGTTTGGGACATACACGCTATGCAAATGACGCGGCAAGTAGCCTTTCAGTTTTTTTACTTTTGTAGGCTTTTTAAATGGTCTTCAATAGGCAGAAATGTAGCGCAATGGCTTCAGCGCCAAAACCTTATGAAAGGCATCTGGCAGAAGTAAATTCATACACAAACAAGAACATCATTGGTATATTATATGACCGTGTTTACATGAAATTGATGAGATCATCGTCAAGCCCATTCAAAAGACCAGGGACATGAACACGGAAGTATGACGTAGGAACGTGTCACTTGCATAGCGTATTGGGCTACGCATCAAGACTGGGAGGCCAGCCCTGTGTCATTACGGTCTAATCTTTAAAGTCAAGGCTGAGTTCAACTTTTATGAATTACTCTTCTTTAGCATTTTCCTTAAATCAAGGGACAAGGGGCAAGGATTTAACTAACATCCAAACAAGAAACTATTGAGAATCGAAATAGCAACTCCTATGACGATACTGAAACAAACCTTCAAAACAACTTAGGAGAAGCAAGGCAGAAAGTTAATTTGAATATTAGCATTTTATTCCGATATTGAGCCACAGGGCACATCATTGATGAGGAGGATCTAACAGAACCGTCAATGTGCTTCAGGCAGTTAGACATGGGAAGGGGAAAGAGATGGAGTAAAGAAACATGACCATGGTCCTTAGCCTATGTTTACAGTGCATATTTCCTCTTCCTCAATATCATTGTCTGAGGTAAAGGAGATCAAAGCGATCCCCTATCTAGGATCTACCCAGACTCTCTCCAAATCCCCTTAACTGCTAATAAAGATGAGAAACAGAAATTGTGAGAAGCCAAGCTGACTTCGCAATACACCCTTCTGTTCAAGTACAGTAATCCCATATCAATTAACTCGATTGGCAGAGGGATAAATGCTTGGAGGTTTGTTTAATCAATCAATTCCCCCACCCCCCCAAAAAAAGAAAACAGACTCTTTTTCACAATTTATTGATCATAGGCTGGTTTAAGTCATTACTTGTGCAATAATTTATCATTTATCATGTGAACATTTGATGCCATACTGCATAAACACCATTTGTCAGTCATGTCAAGTTCCAGTTGGGACCACAAGGTTCTACTGGCATGTCGTTTAGCAAGGGAATGCTAACAACTGTGATTGAGATAACTTGCATAGCTGAGCTGGGCTCACAGGCAAGTGTCCAGAGGGAGGGAGGTTGCCATGTTACGGCACAATAACCACACCCTCCATATCTGGGGCTTCCCATGGGACTGCAGAGCTATGATAGAGCAGACTACAACACTTAAAATTAAATTACATTTTTTTAATACATTTCAAGTGTCAAGGTGGATCGTAGGGACATTATCAATTGACATTCACTATAGAACTTGAACTGCCTTCAAACAGCATAGAATGTGATGACACCCAAATTGAGTGGAAAAACAGCCCATGGGAATATTGTTTTGCAGAACAATGTTCTGTTAACCTATCTGACAGCTGTTGGTGTTTGCTGTGTCCAGCCTTGTTTCCTCAGGCTCTAAAATGACCAGTTTCCAAAGGCCAGGGAAAAAAACTTTTAAAAAGGCAGTAACTTGGTCTCCAGACAGTGCTCATCTTCAACCCCAGTCCACCAGACCCTATTGAGGGCAATGGACATCAGCACTGTCCCTAGCTTAGTCAGGATATGGAAAAGCTTATCATTGGTAAGCACAACACAGAAGCTGCTTACCACTAATGAAAAGGGGTATTTATTAGGAAGCCAAATCAAATGGGCACAGCCTCAGAGCAGGCTCAGCAGCCGGCGTGTGTTCCAACTTCCACACAGTGACTTGCAAGAAAGAGAGGGGAGACATGAAAGCAGATAAGGGCATAAAGAGAGACCCTTTTACCTAAAAAGAAGGAAAACTATGCACGGCTTTCACATGTGTTAGCATTAGCTAATGAACACTCCATCCTGGGTGGGCTTCGTGATGTAATGCAGAGCAGTCAGGGAGTCGACAGCTTCTGATATCTGCATACAGCAACAGTCACCCTGTGCAGTGCATCGAGCTGCAGGTCTGGCTGACAGATGTAATTACCAAAACAGTAGGTTGTACAGTATGTTCGTCATAGTCACATTGTGGTGGACATATGTAACTATCAAATTATGAAAGATGGGCCATTAGAACATTTTCTCAGTATGATGTTCTGAGCAGTATGTCCAGAGTGGTGCCCCCTGGTTGGTGCCCCCTTGTCAACCTCCCACACCCCAGCAGATCGTAAAACCACACCCCACAGCACAAGAATGCACCATGAGGGCAGAGCAGCTGCTACTAGAGTGACTGATGGGGTGGATGCCCCAAATACCTCTTTCCAATCCTTGACCTCTCAGATCTTCCACCCATCCCCCCCAACCTCAAGATGCCCATCTTCTCCCCAAACACTCTAGAATATATTTTTAAGGAGATTAGTATAAGATGTGTCATTCTGTCTAGATATGCTTGGAGTTCTTTGACTCGCTCTCTCCCTATTGTCAAGTCTCTGTCATCTAGGCTAGTGTTTGTTCCACTGTGAGAATAATTACTTTAGGTACATCTACTGTTGCTACAGAGGAAGACAAGTCTCAATCCCCTTTGCCATGCTGAACTGAGACTGTGGTTTGGGATCTTCACCAATCCAAGATGTCAATAGACTTCGTCTCTGGGGCCTAGAATACAGGTCTACACAACCAGTCAGAAAAGGATGAGGAGAAATGGCTAGACCAGCTGGCCAGAGCCAAAAAAATCCCTAAATTCCATTAATGCTCATGTTACATTACGTGAGCAGTTACTTTTTATTACTTGCTGCAACTGTCACTCTGGGAAACCCCCTACTCATACAGTGAGCATCCTGTTTCAAAGGTGCCTACAAATCACCCCTCTGTCAGCTTGTTCTCATGTTGATTAAAGCAAAAGGGTTCGCCTACATCATTAAAGGATTACTTCCGGATTTTGGCAATGAGGCCCTTTATCTACTTCCCCAGAGTCAGATGAACTTGTGGATACCATTTGTCTCTGTGTCCAGTATGAAGGAAGTTAGAGGTAGTTTCGCGAGCCAATGCTAACTAGCGTCCGCACAATAGTTAGCAATTGCGCTAGCACTAGTTAGCAACCGGCTTAATTCGAAAATTCATCGGCGACATTGTACCCATGGTGAGGGTTCGCTGCTCCCTAATAAAAAGCCCTGGATTAACACTGAGGTTGGCACTAAACTAAAGAGCAATGCTACCACACACAGAGCTAATCGCAGACAACCCTGATGCTACAGCTGAAGACAGGAATAAGTACAAGAAGGCCGCTATGACCTCCGCAGAGTCATCAAACGAGCAAAAGGACAATATAGGAATAAGGTGGAATCATATTACACAGCCTCCGATGCCCACCGCATGAGGCAGGGGATACAGTCTATTACGGATTACAAAGGTAGACCCAACCGTGATCTGCCCAACGATGCCTCTCTACCAGATGAACTCAATGCATTTTATGCACGCTTTGACAAAAATAACATCGAGCCACCCTAGATCCACTCCAATTTGCATACTGGCCCAACAGATCCATAGATGATGCAATCTCAATTGCTCTCCACACTGCCCTCACCCATCTAGATAAGAGGAATACCTATGTGAGAATGCTGTTCATTGACTACAGCTCAGCGTTCAACACCATTATCCCCTCCAAGCGCATCACCAAGCTTAGGACTCTGGGTCTGAACACCTCCCTCTGCAACTGGATCCTGGACTTCCTGATGGGCTGACCCCAGGTGGTGAGGGTAGGCAACATCACCACCACGCTGACCCTCAACACGGGGGCCCCACAGGAGTGTGTGCTTAGTCCCCTCCTGTACTCCCTGTTCACCCACGACTGTGTGGCCACGCACGACTCCAACACCATTATCAAGTTCGCTGACAACACGACGGTGGTAGGCCTGATCACCGGCGACGAGGAGGCAGCCTACAGGTTGGAGGTCAGTGACCTGACAGTGTGGTGCCGGAGCAACAACCTCTCCCTCAACGTCAGCAAGACCAAGGAGCTGATCGTGGACTACAGGAAACAGGGGAGTGAGCACACCCCATCCACGGGGTGGCAGTGGAGCAGGTAGACAGCTTCAAGTTCCTCTGTGTCCAAATCACTTAAGACTTAAAATGGTCCAAACACACACGCACAGTCGTGAAGAAGGCCTCTTCCCCCTCAGGAAGTTGAAAAAGTTTGGCATCCTGAAAAGGTTCTACAGCTGTACCACTGAGAACATATTGACTGGCTGCATCACTGCTTGGTATGGCAATAGCACCGCCCTCGATCGTATAGTGCTACAGCGGGTTGTGCGGAAAGCCCAGTACATTACTGGGGCCAAGCTCCCTGCCATCCAGGACTTCTATATCAGACGGTGTGAAAAGAATGCCCGCAAAATCATCAAAGACCCCAACCACCCAAGTCTGACACCAACAGGCTCTTGAACAGCTTCTATCCCCAAGGATTTTTTTTTCTAGTAATACATTGTTATTGATTATTGCATTGTTGGGCTTTGAGTTTCCAAGAAAGGCATTTCACTGTACTTGTGCATGTGACATTAAAACTTGAACTTCCTTCAAAATGCATGCAGAGACATAAAAATGGTATCCACAAGTTCATCTGAGGCTGGGGAAGAAGATACAGGGCCTCATTGCCAAAATCCTGAAGTATCCCTTTAACGTTTGACTTATCAATCAAGTCTATATATCCTGTAGATGACAGCCTCCCTCCTATTGCTTGTAAAAATGGCTTTTTATAGAAAGCATCAGTCACAAAGCAAGACTGATTGGCAGCTGCTGTTGACGTTTTTTTATTTTGTCTGCCTGAGAGGTCCTAGTGCCTTCAACGTTTGATATTTTCAAATCAAATTGTATTTGTCTCAAACACATATTTTGCAGATGTTATCACAGGTGCAGCGAATGCTTATGTTTCTAGCTCCCACAGTGCAGTAATACCTAACAGTATATAACAATACACAAATCTCAAAAATATCAGAACGAGCAATGTCAGACTCCGGAATATACATATATATATATATACACATGTATATAATGGTATGAATGGACAGTATATGAATAGAAAAGGTGTGTACAGCAGTAGTTATTTAGGATGAGCCTTGATTAGAATACAGTATATACATTTGAAGTGGGTAAAACAGTATGTAAACATTATTAAAGTGACCAGTGTTCAATGACTAAGTACATAGGGCAGCAGTCTCTAAGGTGCAGAGTAGAGTACAGGGTGGTAGCCGGCTACTAACAGTGACTAAGGTTCAGGGCGGGGTACAGGGCGGGGTACAGGGCGGGGTTCAGGGCGGGGTACCGGGCGGAGGTCGGCTAGGGGTGACTGGAGGCCGGCAAGTTAATTCCTGTTACCTGCAAACTTGAAATAGGCCCATGGGCCAAATAGTCAGACAATGTTAAGACATGAGCGAAAGCACACATCAATCCAAATCAGAGTAATCCCAGGTGGTGTCTTTGCCAGCCAAGGAAAGTGAGCCCACAAGTCTCAACCAATCAGATGGCAGGGTTTTTAGCGGAAGCAAAGATGGTCTTGGTGGTAGCCACGCACACAAATGTAAAAGCCTTTTACCAGACATTGTGTTGAAGACATACTACTGGAAATGAGACTGTATTCCCCCTTGCCAACAAATCACATTCCCCACTCTATTGCAAAGTGATCTGAGGGTAATGTGATATTGTGCTCATGGAAAAAGCACTTGGAATAGCAGATGGCCTGCTATTCAAGAATGTCCGTCTGGGTTTTGAACAGCAAAACAAGTGAAAGAGTGCAAATGCTCAAAGGTCATGCCCATGGCCATTTTACTACAAAGACTTCTTGTAACGATGTTACTGGGCTAGGGTAAGATGCTGGATAATCAAAACCCTAATCCAACGTAATGAAATGACATCTGATCAGCCAATACACTTAGAAAAAGGTTGTCCTTTGGTATACAAAAATATATAAAAATCAAAGAAAGATTACTCTGGTTTTGTTTATTGCACTTGTGGATTACCTACAGAAGGTAGGAAAGTGAAAACAGACTGGGGTGGGGAAAAATGAAAGCACCATCTCAATAGGGTTTATTAAGTGCAAAACAGGATTTTTGGGGGGATTTTAGACAATGCCTCTCCTAGCCTGACCACAGCTGAAAACATAGCATGTGATCCTTTATAAACATCGGCCACTGCAGGAATAAAGTTGGAATATTACACAATAATTTCCTGCAGTAGGAAGAAAAGGGAGTGGCTTTTTTTTTTATACACTTCCACTGTTATGCTATTATTGTAGCCCCCGTAAAAAAAAATTATAACAAGAGCAAACTTTTTCATAATCACTCCAAGGCAAACATATAGATATGTCCAAATTCAACAGATTTTGCCAATGGCAAGTTGTATGCTAATTTCAAAGGGGGAACAACAGGTTTAGACAGTTAGGAAGAGGATGTGTCTGTCTGTATCCAAAATATTATGACAGCAGGTGAAAATGGCATTTGAAACATCACATCCAGTTACAGTATCTATATCAGGTGACAGTGGAGCCCAACTGTGTCAGCTGGATCATCATCTCATCAATCCCCACATATGGGAGAAGGAGAATGGCACGCTGGCAACCTTACTTGCATAATGCCAAAAAGTGGTGGGGGTACATCAACAGTTAGTCTGATAATTGCCAAATGATAGACAGAAAATACACAAACAAAACATGTCCTTTGATTGTCTATGCCTAGACAACTTGAACAACGACCCCAAGTGGAATAATTTACACTAGACACAGCTGTTTCCACTGAGCAATTACATATAATACATCCCCATACACCTTTTCTATTTAAAGAATACCTTCCATCTGTGCATGGTTGTGTTAAAAACGTTTAACAAAAGGCTCATGGACAAAGATTTATGAAGTGATATTACATTTGACTTGAAAGTACTGCAACAACGTAACTTAACAACCGTTGCACCTTCCCATCTTAAAAATCAATGGAACTAGGTTACATTTGAAACCACCAGCTGCTCTAGGCCGTAGTTTGTTTCATTCAACGTAGTCTGAATTTTCAACAACAAAAAAATCCTCTAGGTTATAATGTTTATTAGGCACTAAAAACAACTTTGAGTAACTTTTTGTTTAAAAGGCACTCAAATCAAACTGTATTCTTACCTTAAAAAGTCAAGCGATGCGATGTCACGGAGTCCTCGATTAGAGCTCCCCCGCGTTTTAGCGAGAGAAAAGTGTCTGTTCTCCGTCCAAATGGAGGACCGTTATCTCCAGCTAATCCAAATGCTAATTGTTTGACAAGTTATTCTAAAAACGTGGGTTTGTTTTACTCAACTGCCCCTTCCTATTATTTTACCGAGCTGCACTTTGTCAGTTGTAATATGGTACATTCGTTGTCTTTGAGGATCCCCACAGCTGACAAGCCGCTTGGCTTTGCGCACGAGTTCAGATGTACAGTTACGACAACGAACAAGCTCGAGCTGAGTGGCGGATTTCTTTTTAGGCATAGCTGGGAGTGGGCAACTTATTTTGTGGAAACGCAATTGCTTTCAGACAAGCAAGAAGCGCAATACATTTATGACATCGTCGAACTTTCACAAAAACAAGTAAATACTTTAAATAATGGATTATTTTTATCCTAATTTAATTATATACGTTTTAAAATGATTTAGCAAATTCCCATACGTAGGCGTATCCCCAGTGTCACCACTACAGACATATTTAGTTATAAACAACAAAGAACGGTATGAATTCACAGTTTCAGGTGGTAACACAAGAGGACATTAATTGACAGCATCACGACATCCTCCCTCAAAATCTGTATGTAGGCCTATGTGATATGAGCCTCCTCTGGTGGTTGCCAGTGGGACTGAAAGTACAGTTACACGAAACATAACCTAACGTGGCGAGACGAGAAAAAAACTATACAGATTTGATTACCACTCATAATTGTATTGCATTTCTTTCATTCTTTACTTGTGTAGGAGACGTTTTTGCCTACTTATGTGTTTTTGTGTTGTGTTGTCATTGTATATTCCACTTAATTTGTTGTCTGAAGACTCAAACTGAATTCTTCTGCTGCTCTATGTTTTGCTACATACTTCAGTCTGAGACTGCCATTATCTAAGTCTAATTCTGTATAACACCCCTAATTTTGACATCACCACATGTCAAAATGGGGGGTGTTGTACAAAATAAAGTCATCAGTGATGGGATCATTTCTAACCAATCAGAGTATCAAAGCCAATGGCAAAATTTCAAAATGCTGCTTTAACCATGTGTGTTCTGCTCTGGCCCAACCCATCAGCTTCTGGGACCAATCAGAACAGTTAGAATGTGTTTGCGTTCTAGATATCATCTGGGAGGTACTCCAGACTCTTTGTGGAAAAGAAACTGAGGGATTTCGATTAATCTGGACACACTTCGACTCGTCATTGCCCATCCAACTAGCTTGTGATGCTAGTCCCTATGGTGTGGGAGCAGTCATGTCCTATACCATGCCTTCCGGTGAAGAGAAGACGATTGCTTTCGCATCGAGGACATTGAAGAAAGCAGAAAGTAACTACGCACAAATAGAATGGGAAGCCCTAAGGCATAGTTTTTGGAGTGCATCAATTTCACCAGTATTTGTAAAGGAGGAAGTTCACCCTTCTTACAGTTCATCCTACAGATCATTGTCCACTGACTAGCATCTTTGGACCGCATACTGCAAGCAAGCAATACAAAGGTGGGCTTTGTTGTTGTCAGCATACACCTACGACATCAAGTGCCGCAAGTCAGAACTGCAATGCAAATCAGATGGACTTTCCAGGTTACCACTACTTGTGGTGAAGCCGGAGTCATGCCAAGTTGACATCTTTACTCCAGAGAAGTAGTGGAAAACGCACCAGTCACTTCAACACAAGGAACGACCCGGTGTTATCTGAAGTGATGGACATCATCATCCAAGGTAAAGCCGCAGGAAATGCTCCAGAACTGAAACCTTACCTTTCCAGGAGAACTGAGCTGTCAGTACAGTCCTGTTGTCTGCTGTGGGGGAGGAAAGTTATCATTCCGCCTTTGCTGAGGAAACCAGCGAAGGCAGAATCAAATGCAAACCGAATGGTTTGCATGAAAGAAATCGCACAAAGCTACTTCTGGTGGTCTGGATTGGATGGAAGCGTTGAGGAGAAAGCAAAAACATGTTCCTCATGCTGAAAGGTTCACAACGTACCTCAATTTGCAGCTCTTCATCTGTGGGATTGGCTGGAGGAGGAGTGGCAATGCATACATGTCGACTTCGCAGGTTCATTCGAAGAATGTTTCTCGTGGTCGTGGATGCTCATAGAAAGTGGTCAGTGGTTGCCATCATGAGATCTACTACTGCTGAGAAGACCATTGAGAAGCTTGGGGAAGTGTTTAATCGGTTTGGATCGCCACTCCAACTCGTTAGCGACAACAGACCACAGAAATGTCCCAAGAAATGGCCTCATTCCTACAGGTGAATGCCGTACAGCACATCAGGTCCGCACCGTATCACCATCAACCAGAGAGGTTTGTGCAGACCATGAAACATGCCTTGAAAACGTCTCAGACTGGTCCTGTGTCCTACACTGTCCAGACTGCAGAGGACTTAATCTGGAAAGACACACAGATCAGTTACTGTTGAGTACAGTGAGTGGTCCAGAACTGTTACCGGGTGACATCCTGACCCAGCAGTTGTCACCTAGGGGCTCATAGTCACCTTTTCAGGACTGTTGTTCATAGGGGCAATTTAAGAAGGAGTGGAGGAGATGTTGTGTATTGGGGCAGAGCATCATGGGAGTTGTGGTATGTTGAGATGATCACGTTCCAGATAAATGATTGAATTGAATTCCTCTCTCCCGTCTCATTATTATTGAATTGTTATAAAGATGTGGTTATGAATCCCACAAGACATAACAAGTATGTTGCCTGACTATAATATTTTATCTTGATATGTTAATAAATCCATACTGTGTTAATTTTGGTATGTTTAACTGCCTAAAATATCCACTGTAGTTTGCATAGACCACAGGCTAACTGACAAAGAATTGGTAGCTAGCTAGCTACCCACGAAGGCTGATAATTATGAAGTAAGCTTGCTATTGATTTATGTAGTTATCTTGTTTTGTCTGTATTGGTCAAAGGTGATGCAGTAGCACGAAAGTGAATGAATTTGAATTTTTTATGCATTCTCCACACTCTCGTCTTCACAAGACCATACTAAATAGAATGTCCTTGGAGTGAGGAGCACGAACACCCAGTGACACGTTATAATATGCAGCACCCAATCTACAGGCATATGGGGGGAGGTCATTGTCTCACATCAGATAGAGCGACTGCCGTCTGCGCTGGCTCCTGGCAACTACATGTTGCATTAGAATGACGCCATCTGACGTGAGACAATGGGGGAGGGTTCTAGAAATGTAATATCCAATAAAATGTAGGTGTGGCTTCCAGCGACTTCCAAAGGAGCAACAACGTGATTTGGAGGTATGGTAACGCGAGACTAACTCAGGAAGTTAACTAAAATTTAAATAAGAATTTGGTTTGCTTTCTGAATTGACTGGAATTTAAATTGAATTGACCCCAACCCTGGGGTGCATTCAGTTCGGCTCAACGTTTGCTACTGTAAATTGTGTGACAGTTTGTACTGCACGACACGTTTTCCAAAAACAGTGCACACTGTTCTTTTGAGGTACATTTGCTCCCATTTGGTGGGTGTGGCGAGGTGTGGCCTGATCAATATGGGTGTGACCATTTGAAATCGCAAAAATCGTGCAGCACACCTCCTTACACAATCACCCTCTCGGCACCATAATCACGCCGTTCTCCAACTGGTCGTTTAGTACAGTACCGTTTCCGTTGAATTAAACGTTGAACACCACTCTGTCATACTGAATGCACCCCAGGTATGCACAGGTATGGAGAGCAGTGGCGGCTCCTGAAAAAATTCTCAGGGGGGGCAATTTTTCTGATGATTTAGGTGACCTACACACATTTTAAAAAAGATATGTCCAGCAACAACATGAAGACAGGGGCAGCATATAAGTCAATACTGATATACACATTACTTGCTTCAAAAAGGCCTCATGGTTGAATTGGAAATATGTGCACCTGAGCATAATTCACAACAAGCAAGCAGGAGCTTTTGATAGAGGCTACTGAAAACATTGATGCAAGTTATTGGTAATAAGAAATTTTTATAGACTTCCATATTCTGCCCTCTTGTATAGATTTGTGAAAATGAACAGTGATAGACATTTTGCCTGAAAACAGAATTTGAAAATAATTTCTAGAAAAGGTAAACACAGCTATCTGTATGGCTTTGTAAAAATGAACAACCATATTCTGGCCAATTGTATAGATTTGTAAATATGAACAACCATATTCTGGCCAATTGTATAGATTTGTAAAAATGAACATGAACAGATTTTAATTTTTTTTTTACTTTAAAAAAAATGAAAAATAACTATTTTAAACAACATCAACTGTGAACTGATTTGGGCGTGTGTGTGTTAAAGAGACAGACAGGGAGGGACAAAGAGAGAGAGAGGCTACATTACTTGTACTGAAACTGTTCTAGCTTGCTGCATGATCAAATTCAGCTGATGCGCATAGCAATGCACGTAATGGGCATTCTTGAAATGCTCACGCACATTTTGCTGCACACCAGCCTTCTCTCCCCTCATCACACTGGCTCCATCGTAAGCTTGCGCAATGAGTTTGACTTTCTCGTCGTCGGCAAAAAAGACCGTTCAGTCTCTCCAAAAGCACACTGGCGATTGAGACTGAGGTTGATTCCGAGATGGGAAGGAACTCAAAAAAGCGCTCCTGCACTTTGTGGTTGCTATCTATGTACCTCAGCACAAGCACCAGCTGTGTCTGTGTAGAAACGTCCGTGGTCTCGTCAGCTTGGATAGCTACGAAGTTCGCCGACTTCACCTCCTCCACAATATGTTCCCTCATGACCGCTAGCATACACTCCAGTAGCTCGTTTTGAATGGTCTTTGATGTGCCCTTGAAAACTTTAGCATTTTTAAGATGGTCATCAAACACCTCATCTAATTGTGCCACAAAGTTGACAAGTCCAAGAAAAATACCAGGGTTGGTGGAGCCCTCAGTTTCATCTTTGCCTCGCAAAGCTAGCCATCTTGACAGTTGTACGTGAATTGATTGACGCTGCTACCCGCTCTTTTCTTAGTTATGTTCATGGTTACTTATGTTACGTATGACGAAAGCGCGTAAGTGCAAGCCCTCCCGGAACCCATAGAGATTGTATTGAAAGCTCTGATATTTGAAAAAAAAAATATTTTACATGATAGTCTATGAGAGACTCCTGGGCGATTTTCAACCTGACTGAAATCGCCCCAAAAGGGGCGGGGCCATTTGAAGCACGACTTTAGCCTGATTGGACATTTAGTGGCAGATCAGACGTCTAGATTAGAACACTGATAACTACTGTTGCCGTGATATAATTGATTAGAAAAAAAATCCCTTCCTTTTCCCGTTTGGCAGTGCGTCGCCCATATCGCCCTAATGAACACACCGCCCCTGATGGAGAGCATGTAGTCAAATATAGTATACCCCTATGCACAGATCTGAGAGGATTTGACAGGTGTAAGCAATATCCCACTGGGCACACACTGGTAGAATCAACGTTGTTTCCATGTCATTTCAATGAAATTACGTTGAACCAACGTGGAATAGACGTTGAATTGATGTCTGTGCCCAGTGAGATGGTAATAGCTCCACCTTGCCCGCTACGAGGCTAGGTGGAAGTTTCACTATATTGCTTATAACAAATCCTCTCAGACCTCCACAAATACCTAGGGTGTAGGGCTTAGGGGTCCATTTGGGGTTGGGCCCTCATCATAGAGGTGGATAGAGGGCCCTTCTTTGCATCTGTGCCATAATGGCTTCTGTGACAGCATGGGCAGCGCCATTGAGGGGTTTCTTCACTTTAAAGTAGCCAATTGCTGCTGCTTCTTCTTCTTCTTCTTCTTCTTCTTCTTCTTCTTCTTCTTCTTCTTCTTCTTCTTCTTCTTCTACGAGTCAGTAAACAAATGTAAAGTGTGCATACTGCCTCCTGTAGTTTGTTGTCTGAACAGGTATAAAGCAAAGTTGTTGATTTACTGCCACCTGCAGTAATGGAATGTTTGCTCAGGAGTATAATTCATTTTCTGATCCTTCCTGATTACCAGGGCCCAGATTCACAAAACCTTCTTAAGAATACATTTCTTCTTAACTGCGATTTTTTCCTTAACGATAGACTTATGAAGAAGGTAAGCAAAGTTGCTATTCCTCAAAAAGGTTATTGGTAATGTTCTTGCGCTATTTCTTATGTTTCTCCTTGAGCAAAAAGTTAAGAAGAAATTAGAATATTGAAAATAAAGTTTTTGGATTTGTTCTTAATTCTAAGATAGCTAAACCCTTGTCTTAAATCAAAGCAATTTAATATGTTTAATTCACTCACAAACTTCATCTGAAAGTTTCAGTATTTATTATTTTAAACCCAAGAACAGTAACAGTTTTAGAACAGTAATCTCAGTAGGAAATATGCTAATATGATTGCCATTGCTAGCTAGATAGCTAGCTAAATCGGTTGCCTAGCAACAAACATCTTAAGAAGATTTATAAGAAGATATTTGAGGAGTTTGTGAGAAAATCATTAAATCTTAAGATTTTGTTGAGGAATTGCACTTACGAACTATCTTATGAAATTCTTATTTTTTTTTCATAAGCAGCCTCTTAAGTTTTTGCGTAAGAAGTGTTTTGTGAATCTGGACCCAGGATGGAATTATGTGATCCCTCCTTAACCCATAGGAAGTCCCACCCAATTGACAAAAATAACTTCTTCAAAATGGTGAAAGTCCTCAAAAGTGCAACCTATGCTAAAACAAGCTTTGGGGCACTAGAGCTGTCTATCCAAGTCTATGGTATACATACAGGTTTAAAATCTCTGTGATACAGTTCTGACCGTGTTCACTGTAACACCTTGGAAAAATAATAATTGAAATACAGTGCTATGAAAAAGTATTTGCCCCCTTTCTAATTTTCTCTACTTTTGCATATTTGTGATACTGAATGTTATCAGATCTTCAACCAAAACCTAATATTAGATAAAGGGAACATAAGTGAACAAATAACACAACAATGACATATTTATTTCATAAACAAAGTTATGCAACACCCAATTCCCCTGTGCGAAAAAGTAATTGCCCACTTACACTCAATAACTGGTTGTGCCACCTTTAGCTGCAATGACTCCAACCAAATGCTTCCTGTAGTTGTTGATCAGTCTCTCACGTCGCTGTGGATAAATTTTGGCCCACTCTTCCATGCAGAACTGCTTTAACTCAGTGACGTGTGGGTTTTCAAGCATGAACTGCTTGTTTCAAGTCCTGCCACAACATCTCAATTGGGATTAGGTCTGGACTTGGACTAGGCCATTCCAAAACTTCCAATTTGTTGCTTTTTAGCAATTGTAATGTAGACTTGATTGTGTGTTTTGGATCATTGTCTTGCTGCATGACCCAGCTGCGCTTCAGCTTCAGCTCACCGACGGATGGTCTGACATTCTCCTGTAGAATTCTCTGATACAGAGCAGAATTCATGGTTCCTTCTATTAAGGCAAGTCGTCCAGGTCCTGAGGCAACAAAGCATCCCCAAACCATCACACCACCACCACCATGCTTGACCTTTGGTATGATGTTCTTACTGTGGAATGCAGTGTTTGGTTTTCGCCAGGCATAATGGGACCCATCTCATCCAAAAAGTTGAGCTAGCTTTGAATCAATAACTTTTTGTATTGACCAATATTATTCCCAGGAGTGTCTAGGATGCCCATATTCCACTAATTGTAAGAACAAGATAGATATCCCTTAGCAACCAATTTAACCTCTTAATGGTCTCAGACAAAGGTGGAGGGTCTTATAATGTATGTATGGTTTTTACAGTAGCCTTCAAGTTGTCATACACAGCAGATACTAGTTACAGTATATTATTCATCTAAGTTTTCCAACCATTGACCGATCAAAAACTGTAACTGTGATCTGTGTGACTCTTTTACTCTGTGTGCAATCTGTGCATGACATTGACCTCTACAGAGACCTCTACAGAGATGTTTAGCAGGAACAAGAAGCCCTATTCATACCTGATCTCACACACAAACTCAATCTGATTGAACAGAAGAGTAAGAGGAATTTGGCAGCCTTTGGCAGTATTTGGAATGGTGCTACAAAAAGAGTGGCCATATTATAGGCTATAGTGTGTAAGGTTAGTGAGTAGGCTATCATGAATTAGCACTGTTGAAATTATTTTGTAAAAAATCCTTGGTTTTATAAAAATAGATAGTTTTACTTAGTTTTACCTTTACAAGTATCTATAATCAGGGATTTGTTTACGTTGAGGATTCAAGGGAGGAGGTAGGCCTATGTCTGCATTTTATACAGAGCCTGTACCGGTGAAGGTGTACACAGTGGGGTGCCGCGGGAATGCCATTTACACTACGTGATTCAGTTGAGGTGGGGTTTCCCAGATGTAGGCTACCTTTGCTTACCTGTCACATTGAAATCTCAAGGCTATGAAAAATCTCAGATAGGTACCACACTGGTTTGAACTAGATCGACATATTGACAAAATGGAATCGCCTGTGAAGACAGGTTTCCATAGACTGGAGATAAAGAAAACAACATGGGATGTTCCGGAGCAATATATCGAGCTGAAAGCAGTTGGCTCCGGGGCTTACGGGACAGTATGGTGAGTTGACTTTGTGAATGGGCAATTATTGGTAGCATTCCTGGAATAACTTCGCGCCAAACCAGCATGCATTTCATATACTTTAAAATATACCACTGTATAAATACAGTTGTTTTCATTGAAAATATGTAGAAAATAAACAGAATAAGGGGACAACTTTACCCTATAATTGTTTATTAATTTCTTATTAGCTACACACGCAAAACTCTACATTATTGGATATTGTGTAATATAAGCTTTCTTTCGTAGCATTTTTTTAAATAACGAAAGACTCAGGACATTGCTAACAGAGGCACTATTGCCTCAAGTAAATTATCAAGTTGAAGCAGGTCTCGAGATGAGACAAGAATGTTGCACTCCCAACCTGGAGCAAGCCCCATAATAACACATCTTGAAACCCAGTTTTACCTCTGCCAGATATCGGTAATATAGAATGAACACACAAGCGTCTGAAATGTTATTTGTAGTCCTACTTATAATAATTTGGCAAACTGACGTGAAAGCTAGTCAAAGATTCTACAGTCTTTGATCTCTACTGACTTGAAATTTTACTATTGGCATTTTATATCCCCCTTGTCTACATTCTGTGACATAATTATTCTATCCAACACTAACGTTATTTGACTTTGAACTTGTTTTATTAATTAGTTCTGCTATTGACCAGCAGACTAAGGAGAAGGTGGCCATAAAGAAGCTCTATCGTCCTTTTCAGTCCCTGATCCACGCTCAACGGGCCTACCGTGAACTAAGACTGTTACGCCATATCCAGCATGACAATGTAAGTCCTTGTTACCTACTATAATAGTGGACATCTGAGATACACTCCCCTGGACCGAGATTCCGGTCACTCAAAAATGAAAAGCCATTACAATGCAGTTATTGTCATTCATTCTACTTCATATCAGAATCATTTGTAGTCTTATGGACACTATTCAGTATGTTGAATATCAGTCAATCAAAGACATCCAGTTTTATTGCTTTGCCTCCTTCCTATGTTTATTTATGTTTGGTGGAGAGGAATAGCGCCTCTTATGGGCCAGTGTTTTCACGCAACACTTTCACAGTGTTATCTTACTCTTGTACTTTGTCAGGCCTCCTTGTACTACTGGCGATGAATTAGTATTACTGCAATGTAAATGTTCGTGTGGTCACTTTTTGTGGGAATAAACCCTTCATTACTTTACTTCTTCCTGTTGTTTTCCTAAAGGTGATCTGCCTCCTCAATGTCTTCACACCTGATTTCTCCCTGGAGAAATTCCAGACGTTGTAAGTGGGGAGCTGTGAACCGCATTCCTCTGCCAGTTGTCACAGCTTGTTGAGACAGGCTGCTGAGAGTGTATCTTGAAGTTTGAGTTTGATCGTGCGTGTGTGTGTGTGTGTACTTGTTTTCCTACATTATCAGGACCCCAATGTCCTAAATTTTTAATCAGAATGTCCTGAAAAGGTAGGAAAACAATAACTTTTTTGAAAAGCCAGGATTAGGTTTAGGGTTTTGGGGTTAAGGTTTTTTCAGGTTTAGGTTAGGGTTAGGTTAAGGGTTAAGTTTAAGGTTAGGGTTAGGGTTAGGTTTAGGGTACACAGCCTTTCTGAAATTAGCCCACCCAACTATCTCATCCCCATATTGTTATTTATTTTGCTAATTTGCACCCCAGTATCTCTATTTGCACATCATCTTTTGCACATCTATCATTCCAGTGTTATACGAAATTGTAACTATTTTGCACTATGGCCTATTTATTGCCTTACCTCCATATCTTACTACATTCGCACACACTGTATATATATTTTCTGTTGTATTTTTGACTTTATGTTTTGTTTACCCCATATGTTACTCTGTGTTGTTGTTTTTATCGCACTGCTTTGCTTTATCTTGGCCAGGTCGCAGTTGTAAATGAGAACGTGTTCTCAACTGGCTTACCTGGTTAAATAAAGGTGAAAAAAAAAAAAAAAAAAGATTTAGGGTTAGGGGTTAGGAAAAATAGGATTTTTTTAATGGACAAAAATGTTTACACTCCAAAAAGTCCAGAAATGTCACGAAAACAAAGCAGTATGTGTGTGTGTGTGTGCAGGTTTGTTCATGTTTGTTTGTGCTTACTTACTTGGGCCCTTTGCTCCTTTGTATGTGCTTGGGTATGTGATATAATCTGTTAGCTGAGTTAAAATATATATATTATGTCTGTATTATGATTGCAACCATGTGAGACATAGTATATGATGTTACCTGCATTTTTTGTTTTGTAATAATTAGTATACATTTGTAACACTTATTTGGAGGAGGTAGCTTTAGTACGTGATGTATTGTATCATTCCCTTTCCCTACTTTTTTTCTCTGTCACAGTTACATGGTGACACTGTTTGTATCTGACTTCCTATCTCTCTCCTCCATGTTACAGTTACATGGTAATGCCCTTTGTGGCTCAGGACCTCGGTCGCATCATGAAGAGGAGGAGACTGACCGATCGCATCATCGTTTACCTCTTCTACCAGCTGCTACGTGGCCTGAAGGTGTTCACCACTACTAAGAAATCATTCTTTTATATGGGGCGGCAGGTAGCCTAGCGGTTAGAGAGGCGAGCCAGCAACTGGAGGGTTGCCATTTTGAATCCCGGGTCTGTGAGGGAAGTGATCCGTCGGGAAGTGAGCTGGCAACCGGAGGGTTTCTGGTATCAAATCCTAGATGCCTTTGCCTGTCGTTGTGCCCTTGAGCAAGGCACGACAACCACTCCACAGGCGCCCAGTGTGGCAGCCCCCAGCTCCAACCTCTCCAACCTGTATATGCATGTATTTTCGGAGGGGATAGGATAAAGTGGAAGTCCAATTTTGGTTGGACCTTGTGTACAATTGACAAATAAAGTGATCTTAATCTTAAATCTTAATCTTATACTAATCTGAAAATAATGTTTATTTATATTTTTCTATCCTTTAGTATATCCATTCTGCAGGGATCATCCATCGGGTTTGTATTAGGTTCTTATGAATATACTTTAAATACATTTCTAAGTACATTTGAGTGGGCAGATCATATAACATCCTACATATTTTTTATTTATTCTTCAGGATCTAAAACCTGACAACCTCGCTGTGAATGAGAACTGTGAATTAAAGGTAAATAAGAATTTGGCAACAAGCTGCATTTATATGTTTAATTATACTGTACCTTTTATTGTAAAACCTTCAGACAGTAAGATAAACATAAAGTACTTGATTTAGGAAGATAACACACTGGTGTTTAAAGACTACACTTCCTTGTTTGATTGTTATGATTACATATTAGCCTCTCTTTTTATAAGCTTCAATTTACTTTTCTTTCACATTCTCTTGCTTTCTCTTTCTATCTCAGATCCTGGACTTTGGTCTAGCAAGACATGCAGAGAGTGAGATGACAGGCTATGTGGTGACACGCTGGTACAGGTCACCAGAGATCATCTTCAACTGGATGCACTATAGCCAATCAGGTGACCTATCACCAACACACAATAAAGACCTTTTCATTTATTTGGGCTTCACATTCCTTGCATTGCTCTTCTGGGGTTATCTTACTCTTGTACTATTGGTTCAGTGGTATCTCATGTGTTATTTATTCTGTGTGTGTCTGTCTCCCTCTCAGTGGACTTGTGGTCTGCAGGCTGCATCCTGGCTGAGATGATCACAGGCCAGGTTCTGTTCCCAGGCAATGACAGTATCCTCTCAAGTTTTCTCTTAACACCTGTATAACTCATTAAGTTTACATCAACACAAAAACATATATTCTGTACCCCATTTGTTGTATATTACTGATGTACTTATCATGTAGTTATCTTATGTATTAGTTATCATTGTGCAGTTGCACAAGGGACAACACCAATCATGTAGCAGACTGTTCACTGATCAGTGCTCTAAGTATTTTGCTTTCAGTGGTTTCCACTGTCTGCCCTGTGTCCCTACACCCTCCTTGACCATCCTGTTCAGGCATTGACCAGCTGAAGAAGATCCTCAACGTTACAGGAACACCACCGTCCTCCCTGGTGCAGAAGATGCAGAGCAAAGATGTAGGTCTACTGTCATCTCAGTCTAATGGCAACTCTTCAGCTCGCAACTATTCAATGTAGCTTGGTGTTGAATTCACAAGTATGCTCACTATGGTGTTAACTTGTAAGAAAAAGGAGATAACATTGAAAAAATACAGTTGACAGTTGAACATTGTTGGTATTGTCTTGCAGGCTCGCTCATATGTACAGAGTCTCCCTATCCAAAAGAAGAAGAACTTCAAGGAGGTCTTTCCCTCCTTGGATGTAAACGGTGAGTTGGTCTATCATCACTGTGCTAATGGTACATCCTGCATGGTGGTTATGAATATCTCAGTTCTTCAGTGATGTTTTTCTAATTGTATAGAGAACAGTTGAGGGCTGGGTTGACTCTGTTTTCCATACTCTACTTCCTAATGCCTTCCTTTCTCTATGTAATATTTCTCTATCCTCTCTCTGTCTCTGTCCTGTGTGTTCCTCTGTCCAGCTGTGAATCTGCTGGAGAGCATGCTGCTGCTGGACCCAGAGACCAGGATGACGGCTAAAGAGGGCCTCTCACACCCCTACCTCTCTGAGTTCCATGACCCAGAATCTGAACCCGACTCCCCGTCGTACGACGACTCCTTTGAAAGCCTGAAGCTTGATGTGGGAGAGTGGAGTAGTGAGTATATCTTCTCTATGACTGATTACCTGGTTGCACATGTTGATGGCATGTATCCTGAATTTCCCACTGCTCTTTGAGACCTACAGTTACAGTTCTGCAAAGTTTCCCTTTCAGGAAATGAAATTCTAAAATACTGTATGATGCGATTCATGTGATACAATTCTAAAATGCTCTGTCTTTTCCTGTTAGGTCTGATCCACATGGAGATTATGGCTTTTGACCCCAGCAACCCCAGTGCAACTGCAATGTAGTGGACAGATGCTACAGAGCACTGGCACCCCCCAGTTTTGGAACCATGGGGGTTAGCATATGAATTATAATAATAATAATAATAATATGCCATTTAGCAGACGCTTTTATCCAAAGCGACTTACAGTCATGTGTGCATAACTACATGACAAACTAGAATAACACGTTATTACATGTTATAAAAAGTTTGTGTATCACATTTCACAACATGATATATGACTTTATGAAACATGAAACATCATACTGTATGTCAGCATTTTTATGGATCCCTCATATTTAAAGGGTAGGTCATGCACTCTTAGAAAAAAGGTGCTATCTAGAACCTAAAAGGCCATATTAGCATGGGTAGCGCCATTGAGGGCTACCACCATTTTAATGTAGTCAACTCAGTGGGACTTCCAACATCATTGGCTGATCCCTCTTGGTGACCCTATTGGAGTCATGTCCAACCAACCGGGTCATCAGGAGGGATCAGCCAATCGTGAAGAAGAAAATGGACTACTTTAAAATGGAGATAGCCTCAATGGCGCTGCCCATGCTGTCACAGACGCTATAATGGCACAGATACAAAGATGAGTCATCTATCGGTCTCTATGGTAGAACCCTATTGGGTTCCATCTAGTGTAGGCTTGGCCCTAATTTATGTGCTCTCTGACACCTGGAGTTCGAAGACAGAGGACAATGCCAAAGGACTAGTCAGCCCTTCCCACACTAAGGGGCCAAAATGTTTCTCTCTGTTACAGTATTCAGAGGACTGACTATTGAATGTGATATAATAATACTATAGTATCCATGTCTGGTATCTATCTGAAACTTATTCACTGAGGATAACTCTGATGCTATATATATGTATGTATGATCTCTGTGGTTACTTGTATCTGTATAGGGTGAACTCTAAATTACTCTCAAAGAGGTACTATTGTCCTCTCAGGAATTCTGTCTCATTTACAGTGGTCCAATCCCCCACACAAGCATTTAGATGCTGTGACACCCTGTGGAGATTGGGTGGTCAGGTTACACTGTAAACTTGGTATCGTTTGATTGGTCAATGGTGGTTGGTCTTGGGTTTAAAGGTTACACCTTCAGATGTTATAAATGGAATTAAATGCATTTGTTCTCTCTTATCCTGTTTCCAGCCATGGAGGAAGGTTGTATGATCAATTCTAATTTCCTAGGCTTCTTGGCCTCTGGCCTAGTAAGCTTATCTTTGTTCAAGCTTTGTCTTGCAAGTTAACCTTAGGATCTATATGCCTAGAATTATGCTTTGTTAATGTCAGTATTGCCTTGTACCTTAAGCTTTATGCCTTGTATGTGAACCCGTTCATTTTACAAAGTTATTAAATAATGCTTGCTTTGATATTCGCGTCTCATGACAATTCATTGATCTTAGTCAGCTAAACGCATAATACCTGACTTCATGGTTCAACTGTAGTCTATTCCATAATGCTAATCATCTTTATGCAGTCAGATAAACACGTGAAAAATGTATGATATCACATACACAAAAAAAAAAAATGTATGCACGCATGACTGTAAGTCGCTTTGGATAAAAGCGTCTGCTAAACGGCATATTATATTATATACACTACCAGTCAAAAGTTTGGACACACCTACTCATTCAAGGGTTTTTCTTTATTTTTACAATGTTTTACATTGTAGAATAATAGTGAAGATATCAAAACTATGAAAAAGCACATATGGAATTATGTAGTAACCAAAAAAGTGTTAAACAAATCAAAATATATGTTATATTTGTGATTATTCAAATAGTCAACCTTTGCCTTGATGACAGCTTTGCACACTCTTGGCATTCTCTCAACCAGCTTCATGAGATAGTCACATGGAATGCATTCAATTAACAGGTGTGCCTTCTTAAAAGTTAATTTGTGGAATTTCTTTCCTTCATAATGCGTTTGAGCCAATCAGTTGTATTGTGACAAGGTGGGTGGGGGTGGGGGGGGGTGTACAGAAGATAGACCTATTTGGTAAAAGACCAAGTCCATATTATGGCAAGAACAGCTCAAATCAGTAAAGAGAAACAACAGTCCATCATTACTTTAAGACATGAAGGTCAGTCAATACGGAAAATTTCAAGAACTTTGAAGGTTTCTTCAAGTGCAGTCGCAAAAACCATCAAGCGCTATGATGAAACTGGCTCTCATGAGGACCGACACAGGAATGGAAGACCCAGAGTTGCCTCTGCTGCAAACAATACGTTTGTATTTTTATTTTATATATATATATATATATATACATACCCATACATATATACACATATATATACACATATACACACATACACACACATACATACACACATACATACATACATACACATACTTATCGTTAAAAAATATATATTCCCCTTTATTACTTTCCAACCCCACCACCCTTTCCCTACTTGGAGTAAACTAGTCAACAACAATGCTTAGGCCTCTACTTCCAGCTTATACTTACTATCTACATTTTATGGACACAGTCAATTTTACAATAATTATATTTTGTTTGTTTTTTCTCCTGAACTTTTTCTACTCTCAACCTCTCCGATCATTTTCATGATGTCCATCCGGTTTGCTTCTATATGCCATATCTTTCTAACTGTGCTCTTTCACAAAAGCTCCTGTAGTGTCGAGTTAATGTGGCTAATTATGCTGTAACAAAGGAGTCCGCTTATACTGAGCTTTGATCATAAGTTTTATTCATATCACAAGATTTCAGCATAAGTTTACAGATGTACATAGCATCCGGAGAGCAGTGTCCAAAAAGAATATGTCTGCTGCTCTGACCTTCTTTGTTCCCATCCAGTACTTATAATCTTTCCCAAAATATGGGTGGCTCCCTCTACTGTCCAATCACCTGTCTCCAACAAACAGACTCTGTCTGTTCTATGGTGTCACTCTAAAACTACTCCCTCTAACACTGAATAAACAGCCTCTCAGGTTCCCCTTAAAAACATTAGCAAAGTCATAATTCTCCATATACTACATATTTCCCCCCTTCGAGACTAACTAAAAGTCTCGAAAACAAAAAAGAATAGGATTATGACAAGTATCAATTTATCTTATTGAGTATCTTTAACAATAAACCGAAAAAAATGTTCTATTGAGTGTAAATATATTTCTATGAAATATGAACAAATCTTTATGGAGTGTGAGAGCGAAAAACCTGTCTGGCAGCCTTCTTTCCAAATATCCATCCATCAATCAAGACAGTAAAATTCTCTCACGGCCCCTCTGCCCCAGGCAACCACCTAAGTACTCCAGATCAATTCATAAATCTTTATCAATGCATTTGAAACTATGATGCTATTAAATACACATGAAAGCCCCAGCAAACAAAATACTATCCAAAATGTCCACTCTCAGGCTGGTCACACTTCATTTCCTCAGCAGTGTCGACTTCCAATGCATCATTGATGATGGACTCTGAACCTTTCCACACCTTCCTTGTTCCATCTCCTCCAGTCCCTTCATATTGTCCTTTCATATTGTCCTTGTTTGAGTATTTCAATCTCTACATATTCCCCCAAATGCTTCTGGAAGAAAATAAAAGACCAAACAGTATCTTTTGCAAAACAACACATTCAAATTGAGCCCGGTGAAGCACGAGGCTAGCTAACCTTGCGGGTAGCTACTGGTAACTTTTAGCAACTGTAGTAAAGCTTAAACCATGTATTTAGATTGTAGTTAGGTATTGTAGGTAGTTTATTTAGGTAGTTATTGTAGGTAATTATTGTAGGTAAGTATTGTATTCGAGTGAGCCCGGTGAAGCACGAGGCTAGCTAACCCACTGCCTGGACCGATAGAGCTAGCTACTGGTAACTTTTAGCAACTGTGGATAGTTGTTTCCAATGTTATTTCACGCTTAAGAGTACCTGTAATTAAGCCAGCTAGCTACCTACCATTCAGCTGTTTTTCTAACCTCATTATCTGAAGCATTAACGTTAGGTAGTTAGTAGCTACTGTACTTAATTACAGCTACTGATTGCAGAAGACCAATGTCTTGTCTGCCACCCAGACAGCTGGCGTCGGGTAAGTTTGGCTTTATGCATAGCTTGGGCTTTGTCGAGTAAGGCTTAAACTATGTATTTAGATTGTAGTTGGGTATTGTAGCTAGGCATCGTGGGTTGTTGTGGGTAGTTGTTTTATGTAGTTATTGTAGGTTACTTTTGTATTCGGCGGTGCCGGGTGTAGCACGAAGCTAGCAAGCTAACTCACCTCCTGGACTAGCTGGCGAGTAGCTATTAGCAACGGTAGCAACTAAATACAATATCCTTTTAGCCAGCTACATTCGTTCGTAGCGACACCGTTTTTCAAACAAAGTCAACACAGCAGCCATTGCTAGCTAGCCAACACTACCAGCTAGCTGTACTGTAGTAGCTAAATACAATATCTTTGTGCTAGCTAGCCAACGTTTAATTATTGCTGCGTTATGAAAGAACTAGACACGGACACGAATGATCTGTTTAGTGTGTTAACACACTATTGGTAGTTTGTTGTAACCAAGTATTGGTGCTAAACTGTGTGTTATTGGATGCTAGCATGCTAGTTAGCTATGGCGTCATAGTTAGCTAGCTGAATAAAGTAAGTTGAGTCTATTCCTTGAAACATTGAACTGCTGTAGTTTACAACAATTCTAATTTCTAAAGTGGAAGTTGGGAGAGTTTTATTCGGGTGGTTCAGTGAAACAATTATAGTTTCTGAGGTGGAAGTTAGGAGAGTTATATTTGGGAGTTTTTTGGTGAGGGAGGCCCTGCTCTCTCCTTTCCCAGATGTTTAGTTCATTTCATTCCGATCTCCTCTGCATTATTGTAGCCATCTGCTACAGCCTGTCAACTATGCCTCTGCCTATCCCTGTTCTCTCCTCTCCGCACAGGCTACACAAACGCCTCACACTGCGTGGCTGCTGCCTCTCTAACCTGGTGGTCCCTGCACGCACCACACACCTGGAGTTCCAGGTCTCAGGCAGCCTCTGGAACTGCCGTTCTGCTGCCAACAAGGCTGACTTCATCCCAGCCTATGCTACCCTCCAGTCCCTCGACTTCCTGGCGCTGAGGAAACATGGATTACCACTGAAAACACTGCTACTCCTACTGCTCTCTCCTCGTCTGACCATGTGTTCTCGCATACCCCGAGAGCATCTGGTCAGAGGGGTGGTGGCACAGGAATCCTCATCTCTCCCAAGTGGTCATTCTCAATTTTTCCCCTAACCCATCTGTCTATCTCCTCATTTGAATTCCACGCTGTCACAGTCACTAGCCCATTTAAGCTTAATATCATTGTCATCTATCGCCCTCCAGGTTCCCTTGGAGAGTTCATCAATGAGCTTGACGCCTTGATAAGTTCCTTTCCTGAGGATGGCTCACCCCTCACAGTTTTGGGGGATTTCAACCTCCCTACGTCTACATTTGACTCATTTCTCTCTGCCTCCTTCTTTCCACTCCTCTCCTCTTTTGACCTCACCCTCTCACCGTCCCCCTACTCACAAGGCAGGCAATACGCTTGACTTCATCTTTACTAGATGTTGCTCTTCTACTAATCTCACTGCAACTCCCCTCCATGTCTCCGACCACTACTTTGTATCCTTTTCTCTCTCGCTCTCCTCCAACACTACTCACTCTGCCCCTACACAGATGGTAATGCGCCGCCGCAACCTTCGCTCTCTCTCTCCCACTACTCTCTCCTCTTCCATCCTATCATCTCTTCCCTCTGCTCAATCCTTCTCCCTCCAATCTCCTGATTCTGCCTCCTCAACCCTCCTCTCCTCCCTTTCTGCATCCTTTGACTCCCTGTGTCCCCTATCCTCCCGGCCGGCTCGGTCCTCCCCTCCAGCTCCGTGGCTTGATGACTCATTGCAAGCTCACAGAACAGAGCTCCGGGCAGCTGAGCGGAAATGGAAGAAAACTAAACTCCCTGCCGACCTGGCATCTTTTCACTCCCTCCTCTCTACATTTTCTTCATCTGTTTCTGCTGCTAAGGCCACTTTCTACCACTCTAAATTCCAAGCATCTGCCTCTAACCCTAGGAAGCTCTTTGCCACATTCTCCTCACTGCTGAATCCCCCCCACCCCCCCCCCCCCTCCTCCCTCTCTGTGGATGACTTCGTCAACCACTTTGAAAAAGAAGGTTGACGACATCCGATCCTCGTTTGTTAAGTCTAATGACACTGCTGGTCCTGCTCACACTGCCCTACCCTATGCTTTGACTTCTTTCTCCCCTCTCTCTCCAGATAAAATCTTGCGACTTGTGACTGCAGGCCGCCCAACAACCTGCCCGCTTGACCCCATCCCCTCCTCTCTTCTCCAGACCATCTCCGGTGACCTTCTCCCCTACCTCACCTCGCTGATCAACTCATCCTTGACCGCTGGCTATGTCCCTTCCGTCTTCAAGAGAGCGAGAGTTGCACCCCTTCTCAAAAAACCAACACTCGATCCCACTGATGTCAACAACTACAGACCAGTATCCCTTCTTTCTTTTCTTTCCAAAACTATTGAGCGTGCCGTCTTTAGCCAACTCTCTTGCTATCTCTCTCAGAATGACCTTCTTGATCCAAACCAGTCAGGTTTCAGGACTGGTCATTCAACTGAGACTGCTCTTCTCTGTGTCACGGAGGCTCTCCGCACTGCTAAAGCTAACTCTCTCTCCTCTGCTCTTGTCCTTCTAGACCTGTCTGCTGCCTTTGATACTGTGAGCCATCAGATCCTCCTCTCCACCCTCTCCGAGCTGGGCATCTCCGGCGCGGCTCACTCCTGGATTGCGTCCTACCTGACCGGTCGCTCCTACCAAGTGGCGTGGCGAGAAGCTGTCTCCGCACCACGTGCTCTCACCACTGGTGTCCCCCAGGGCTCAGTTCTAGGCCCTCTCCTTTTCTCCCTATACACCAACTCACTTGGCTCTGTCATATCCTCACATGGCCTCTCCTATCATTGCTACGCTGACGATACACAACTAATCTTCTCCTTTCCCCCTTCTGATATCCAGGTGGCGAATCGCATCTCTGCATGTCTGGCAGACATATCAGTATGGATGACGGATCACCACCTCAAGCTGAACCCTGGCAAGACGGAGCTGCTCTTCCTCCTGGGGAAGGACTGCCCGTTCCATGATCTCGCCATCACGGTTGACAACTCCGTTGTGTCCTCCTCCCAGAGTGCGAAGAGCCTTGGCGTGACCCTGGACAACACCCTGTCGTTCTCTTCTAACATCAAGGCGGTGACCCGATCCTGCAGGTTCATGCTCTACAACATTCGGAGAGTACGACCCTGCCTTACACAGGAAGCGGCACAGGTCCTAATCCAGGCACTTGTCATCTCCCGTCTGGATTACTGCAACTCGCTGTTGGCTGGGCTCCCTGCCTGTGCCATTAAACCCCTACAACTCATCCAGAATGCCGCAGCCCGTCTGGTGTTCAACCTTCCCAAGTTCTCTCACGTCATCCCGCTCCTCCGCACACTCCACTGGCTTCCAGTTGAAGCTCGCATCTGTTACAAGACCATGGTGCTTGCCTATGGAGCTGTGAGGGGAACGGCACCTCCGTACCTTCAGGCTCTGATCAGTCCCTACACCCAAACGAGGGCATTGCGTTCATCCACCTCTGGCCTGCTGGCTCCCCTTCCTCTGCGGAAGCAGAGTTTCCGCTCAGCCCAGTCAAAACTGTTCGCTGCTCTGGCACCCCAATGGTGGAACAAGCTCCCTCACGATGCCAGGACAGCGGAGTCACTCACCACCTTCCGGAGACATTTGAAACCCCACCTCTTTAAGGAATACCTGTGATAGGATAAAGTAATCCTTCTACCCCCCCCATAAAAATTAAAAAATTAAAATAAAAATAAAATCAGAAAATTTAAAATAAAATAAAATAGATAAATGAAAAATAAGATAAATAAAAAAAAATTTAAAAAATATTTGTAAAGTGGTTATCCAACTGGCTATAGGGTGAATGCACCAATTTGTAAGTCGCTCTGGATAAGAGCGTCTGCTAAATGACGTAAATGTAAATGTACATTAAAACATCAATATCAACTAAGAATATAAAAATGATATATAAATGATATATGAATGAATCACATTATTCTATTTCCCCGCTTTGATTCATAACAAAATACTAAAATCACACTAATATTGAAAAACATTTGAAAAATAATGAGATAATCAAAATTGATATTTATCCATCAATACTCCATCCAGTCCCACTTGTCCATCTTCATCCAGATCAGGAACAGTCAACAACGGCATCTGAGTGTTGTCTCCAGGCATCACAACTCCAACCCATCTCAATATCATAGCTTTCGCAAAGGTCAGTAACAAGGTACAAAAGCAAAACATCACACACAGTGCTATCAGAGCTGCTACTAAAATCTGAACCATCACTGCTCCCACTGGGCCTAACTGATCTTGTAACCAAGTCTTCGCTGACCATCCAGCACCTTCAGATCTACCAAATGCATCCCTTATATTCTTCAATGCATCTATAACACTAGTGATATTATCTGAACTATCTGGAATCAAAGTATAACAATCATCCCCCGTCAAATTCATAGCCAAACATTAGCCACCTTGTTTTGCTAGAATATAGTCAAGAGCCATATCATGTTTCAACAGCGTCAGTCTGTGACTTCTTTGAGTATTCGACAGAAGGTTAAACCCTCTTATCATTTCATTTGCAAAACCCTGCAAAGTATAAGTAATATTATCAATATGATCTGCCAAAAATGTTACACCATACCATGGAAAAAGTCCCAGTCCCCACTTCTCTCCTAGACTTATCCTCCAATGGTAGGCTTCCAGACTATGAAATTCCTCTAAAATTGGTGCTGGAGCTATCGGCTCCCTTGTAATCAAATGTGATATATTTATGGTTTTAATAACTATCAATGTTGAAAGAGTTAAATTGCTTCTCACTGTTGTTATAATAGGCTGAAGTGTTGATCTCATTGTTGTTACTTCATCCATTCTCCCTAAGACTTTGAACTCTTGACTTGTATTTCCATCTGTCACCACTGTTCTCTCTCTCTTACTACTAACTAACATTGAAACTTAGCTAACTGTCCTAGAGTTCCTTCAACCCTAGTTCTCTTAACTTTTAATCTGACTTTTCTCCTAACTTTTTCAAAAACCATTTCACTGATTCATTCACAAAATCCCTTACCACTAACATTAGAATATGTGATCGGGAAGTCCCCACCTGCTTCTGACTTCTTTACACACAGACTTGGCAAACGATTGAACATATTTTAGCCTAATTTGAAATCTCTTTCCCCTCTTGGTGTAGGAATGTAACCAATAATAACAGTCACCCCTTTTAACATTATTTTTCAGACAGATTGTCTTTTCAAGCAAATATGATTCCCAAAAACCCTACTCCTTTATAATCTTCTCCTAACCTTAGCCTCCTTTAAAAAATATTCTACCAGACAGCCGTCTGGTGTACATCTTATTGTACAGTTCAACTTACACAATACATCTCTTCCCAACAATGCAATAGGTATATGTTCTGATACCAGTATGTGTATTTTAATTTTTTGATTTTTATAGCAGAGCTCAATTGGTTCCTTAAAAGTAATCAACTGTTTTACTCTCTCAAATCCCTATCCTAATTAGTTAATTTTACATAGTGAGATGTTTAACCTCATCAGGCTGAACACAGATAAAAGCTTTTCCACTATCCACCTCTCCATAGTCCTTTTATTTCACTTCAATTGTTGGATATTTTTCCCTAATTGGTGCTACCAGCTGACACCCCCCTTCGGATCATCTAGGCACTCTAGAATCCTTGCTCCTTTAAGGGTTCACCTCTCCTCCAGATGATCTTCACTTGCTCCTTTATCTTCCTCTGAAATTCCCTCTTTCCAGAAACTATCTATGGATATGAAACAACTTATACCACTTGTTGTGGCTGGTACAATTGCATTTGACCTTGTTCAGTTGAAGCTGTAGCAGTGATTGTTGATTTGGTTCACTCTGATCCTTCATAACCAAAGCTTCTCTTCTCCTTCTTCTTCTCCCCCCAGTTGTATTTCATCAAGTTTTCTGAGAGTTTCTTGGTCCTGTTCTTTCTTGTTGTTGACATATCAGTATTCTTCAAAAGCTTATATTCTAAGTTCTGTCCTCGAAATATCATCTTCCATCATCTTCTTACTTTTCTCCTCCCATTCTTGGCCTCAATGTATTCTTCTCCTCCAATTCTTGGGATCCTTTTCTCAGCAGTTTTTTCTTCTCTTCTGTATCTTCAGCTTCTTGAGTTGTTGTTCCAGTTCTTTTACTTCTTCTAAACTATTCGCTTTATCCAGGCATGATACGCTTCAGTCTGTATCTCTTTCTATTTCTTCTTTGCTAATCATTGTTGGATAAAATCCTCTTGAATATGAAGCACCTTTACTCTCCCACTCTTTATCGCTGTCTTCATCTTTGCTTTTATCAGAACTCGAATCTCTTGTATTCTTCTTCTTCAAACATCCATCACTCCTTTTTTCCCTTTCTTTTGATCTGCTTTATGAATTGACAGAAGCACTTTCATTATGTTGATTACGTCAGGGATAAGATTCCCTTCCACTGGCCATGGTTGTTCAATGTCAGGCCAACGTTTGATCCATTTTCCAGATAACTTTTAGTTAATGGTATTGCAATGTTTACTATTTTCAACTATATCAACAGGTGTAATTACTTTCATAGTCTTGATGTCCTTTTTCCCCATTGTAACAACTATATTGTATTCCTTTATTGTAAATGATTTTATTTTAGACTATATAGCCTATAGCTTCCTCCCTATTTTTCCTCTTTTTTTTTCTTCTCCAAATTAATTAATTAATTAATTCATTTATTCATCAATTTATTAATTTATTCATTTTATTTTATTTTACCATATTATTGATTAGTGGCAATCTTACCACATCCAATCAGGAAAGTACAGGAAAGTAGACAACTTCAGAGCAATCCAAAAAATAAAGACTTCTAATCCTACAACACTACAATACTCATAAACCCCATTGCTTAATAAGCATCCAATTATCTTAATTTTACAGAATAATGTCAGTACTCGATTCCCCCACACAACTCTAATCAAACCCACTCATGCACAAAAACTCCAAAATGCAATTTTTATTTTCATCAATTGATCAGTCTTTTGCCAAGTCATTTTCAGAAAATCCAGAAAATCACATTGTAGGATTTTTTATGAATTTATTTGCAAATTATGGTGGAAAATAAGTATTTGGTCAATAACAAACGTTTCTCAATACTTTGTTATATACCCTTTGTTGGCAATGACACAGGTTAAACGTTTTCTGTAAGTCTTCACAAGGTTTTCACACACTGTTATTGGTATTTTGGCCAATTCCTCCATGCAGATCTCCTCTAGAGCAGTGATATTTTGGGGCTGTCGCTGGGCAACACAGACTTTCAACTCCCTCCAAAGATTTTCTATGGGGTTGAGATCTGGAGACTGGCTAGGCCACTCCAGGACCTTGAAATGCTTCTTACGAAGCCACTCCTTCGTTGCCCGGGCGGTGTGTTTGGGATCATTGTCATGCTGAAAGACCCAGCCACGTTTCATCTTCAATGCCCTTGCTGATGGAAGGAGGTTTTCACTCAAAATCTCACGATACATGGCCCCATTCATTCTTTCCTTTACACGGATCAGTCGTCCTGGTCCCTTTGCAGAAAAACAGCCCCAAAGCATGATGTTTCCACCCCCATGCTTCACAGTAGGTATGGTGTTCTTTGTATGCAACTCAGCATTCTTTGTCCTCCAAACACGACGAGTTGAGTTTTTACCCAAAAGTTCTATTTTGGTTTCATCTGACCATATGACATTCTCCCAATCCTCTTCTGGATCATCCAAATGCACTCTAGCAAACTTCAGACGGGCCTGGACATGTACTGGCTTAAGCAGGGGGACACGTCTGGCACTGCAGGATTTGAGTCCCTGGCGGCGTAGTGTGTTACTGATGGTAGGCTTTGTTACTTTGGTCCCAGCTCTCTGCAGGTCATTCACTAGGTCCCCCCGTGTGGTTCTGGGATTTTTGCTCACCGTTCTTGTGATCATTTTGACCCCACGGGGTGAGATCTTGCGTGGAGCCCCAGATCGAGGGAGATTATCAGTGATCTTGTATGTCTTCCATTTCCTAATAATTGCTCCCACAGTTGATTTCTTCAAACCAAGCTGCTTACCTATTGCAGATTCAGTCTTCCCAGCCTGGTGCAGGTCTACAATTTTGTTTCTGGTGTCCTTTGACAGCTCTTTGGTCTTGGCCATAGTGGAGTTTGGAGTGTGACTGTTTGAGGTTGTGGACAGGTGACTTTTATACTGATAACAAGTTCAAACAGGTGCCATTAATACAGGTAATGAGTGGAGGACAGAGGAGCCTCTTAAAGAAGAAGTTACAGGTCTGTGAGAGCCAGAAATCTTGCTTGTTTGTAGGTGACCAAATACTTATTTTCCACCATAATATGCAAATAAATTCATTAAAAATCCTACAATGTGATTTTCTGGATTTTTTTTCCTCAATTTGTCTGTCATAGTTGACGTGTACCTATGATGAAAATTACAGGCCTCTCTCATCTTTTTAAGTGGGAGAACTTGCAAAATTGGTGGCTGACTAAATACTTTTTTTCCCCACTGTATGGTGTTCTTTGGATGCAACTCAGCATTCTTTGTCCTCCAAACACGACGAGTTGAGTTTTTACCAAAAAGTTCTATTTTGGTTTCATCTGACCATATGACATTCTCCCAATCATCTTCTGGATCATCCAAATGCACTCTAGCAAACTTCAGACGGGCCTGGACATGTACTGGCTTAAGCAGGGGGACACGTCTGGCACTGCAGGATTTGAGTCCCTGGCGGCGTAGTGTGTTACTGATGGTAGGCTTTGTTACTTTGGTCCCAGCTCTCTGCAGGTCATTCACTAGGTCCCCCCGTGTGGTTCTGGGATTTTTGCTCACCGTTCTTGTGATCATTTTGACCCCACGGGGTGAGATCTTGCGTGGAGCCCCAGATCGAGTGTCACGGATTCCGCCGAGGCTGCTCCTCCTCCTTGCTCGGGCAGGCTTCGGCGTTCGTCGTCCCCGGAGTACTAGCTACTGCCGATCGATGTTTCGGTGTTTCTCTTGTTTTGTCTAGTTTGTACACCTGTTACTTATTTTGTGTTGATTGTGTAACATATAAGTTCCCTTGTTTTACATTTGGCCTTTGTGTGTTATTGTCATTTTGTCCTGTTTGATGTTCGGCATATCTAGTTCGCCTTTTACGCACTGAGCGCGTTACTCCTCCAGTGTTGTGGAGACTTTTGTTTTGTGCGTGTTAACTTGAAGTAAAGTAGTCATCTTGATCCTCTGTGTCCTGCGCCTGACTTCACTGCCGCGTACACATCACCCCTTTTGACATCGAGGGAGATTATCAGTGGTCTTGTATGTCTTCCATTTCCTAATAATTGCTCCCACAGTTGATTTCTTCAAACCAAGCTGCTTACCTATTGCAGATTCAGTCTTCCCAGCCTGGTGCAGGTCTACAATTTTGTTTCTGGTGTCCTTTGACAGCTCTTTGGTCTTGGCCATAGTGGAGTTTGGAGTGTGACTGTTTGAGGTTGTGGACAGGTGTCTTTTATACTGATAACAAGTTCAAACAGGTGCCATTAATACAGGTAACGAGTGGAGGACAGAGGAGCCTCTTAAAGAAGAAGTTACAGGTCTGTGAGAGACAGAAATCTTGCTTGTTTATAGGTGACCAAATACTTATTTTCCACCATAATTTGCAAATAAATTCATTAAAAATCCTACAATGTGATTTTCTGGATATTTTTTCTCAATTTGTCTGTCATAGTTGACGTGTACCTATGATGAAAATTACAGGCCTCTCTCATCTTTTTAAGTGGGAGAACTTGCACAATTGGTGGCTGACTAAATTATTTTTTCCCCACTGTATATTTAAACTGTACTGTGATGTCTTACAAAAGTTCTGAACCTTTCTATTTTCATTGTTTCTACAGGTTGTGAATTGGATAAACATTTTTGCTAAAAGTATTACTATATTATTGATTAATTGACTATGACTTTTCAGATCACCCAGTAATGCTATCTGCAAGGTTAGCTCCAGGTAAATATTGCAATCCTTTAGCCATTCCTGGACCTGTGTCCAAAAACAAGCTACAAATGGGCAGTACCAAAACAAATGATCTAATGATTCTGTCTCTTCACAGCAAAATCTGCACAGCTGGGAAGATTGTATCCCCCATATAAATAACATTCTATTGGTAGCAAGAATTTTATATACTAATTTAAATTGAAAGATTCTAAGTTTTGAATCCAGTGTCGTTTTGCGTATCAGTTCATAAATACTATGCCATGGGATCGGTACGTCAAAAATCTCTTCCCAACTATTTTGCAATCTATACGGGACGGCTGTCAATCCTTTGGTCCTTAAATGAAACTGATATACTTTTTTATTTATCACAGTTTTCCATAACCAATTATGTTCTTTAATGCAAGGCCGACAGACAAGTTCCTTACTTTCTCCCCCTTCCACTTTCCTCTTCCATTTTTGCGGTAAGGCTGCAATTATTTGGTTGTAATTTTGGGTAGAGCAGACATTTCCATATGTTTTTGTTAGCTGCATGTGCGACATAACTCCACCAGTCCTACCGATGACATCATTTATGAAGATTATACTTTTTTTTTTTTTGTCCCCCAAAAATGTTTTTGGGTCAATTAGTATATTTGAGTTTAACTACAATATTTTTTGCATTATTTGTTCTGTCGTTTCTGGAGGATTAAATTGAAATTGCAACCAACATTCTATGGCTTGTTTTAGAAATAGTGATATTTGGGAGATTATTTCCTTTTCAAATAACTGAAAGTGAGTGGTTGTAATCTGAATAAAGGGAAAAAGGCCATTCTTGAACATTGGGTGAGACAATCTTACTAATTTGCTAGAGAACCAGTTCGGATTGAAGTATAACTTTTGTATGACTGAAGCTTTTACTGATAGGTCTAATGCTTTAATATTTAATAATTTCTGTCCTCCGAATTCATATTCATTATATAAATAGGCCCGTTTAATTTTGTCTGGCTTGCAGTTCCAAATAAAATGTAATATTTTTCTCTCATATAATTTAAAAAACTGTTCACTAGGCATAGGCAAGACCATAAGCAAATAGGTAAACTGGGATAATACTAAAGAGTTAATCAGGGTGATTTTTCCACAAATTGACAGGTATTTACCTTTCCATGGTAGCAAGGATCTGATTTTAATAGCTAACATCTCGATGGCCACAATAAATAGATATGCCGATAGTGGACAACCTTGTTTCACTCCTCTTGACAGTTTAAAACTTTCTGAGAAATAGCCATTATTTACTATTTTACACCTAGAGTTACTATACATGATTTTTACCCATTTTATAAGAGATTCTCCAAAATTGAAATGCTCCAGGCATTTATATATAAACCCCAGTCGTACTTTATCAAATGCCTTTTCAAAGTCTGCTATGAATAGCAGGCCTGGTTTCCCAGATTTTCCATAGTGTTCTATTGTTTCCAATACTTGCCTTATATTATCTCCAATGTATCTTCCATGTAAAAAACCTGTCTGATTAGAATGAATAATATCAGACAATACCTTTTTAATTCTATGCCCTATACATTTTGCTAGAATTTTTGCATCACAACACTGAAGTGTAAGGGGCCTCCAATTTTTTAAATGGACTGGATCTTTATATTTTCCACTTGTATCCTGTTTCAGTAATAATGAGATCAGACCTTCTTCTTGAGTGTCAGATAATCTACCATTTACATAGGAGTGGTTAAAACATGCTAATAACTGTCCTCTTAGTATATCAAAAAAGGTTTGGTATACCTCGACTGGTATGCCATCCAACCCTGGAGTTTTCCCGGACTTAAAATCTTTAATTGCATCCAGAAGTTCCTCCTCTGTAATTTCACCTTCACATGAGTCTTTCCGTATGGCTGTTAATTTTACATTATCAATAGAAAAACAATCTCTACAATTAGCTTCATTTAGAGGAGATGGAGGCGACTGAAATGAAAAAACATATGCAAACGATAAGTTAATTAGAGTTACCAGCCTCAGAAATTGCAGCCCAAATAAATGCTTCACAGAGTTCAAGTAACAAACACATCTCAACATCAACTGTTCAGAGGAGACTGTGTGAATCAGGCCTTCATGGTCGAATTGCTGCAAAGAAACCACTACTAAAGGACACCAATAAGAAGAAGAGACTTGCTTGGGCCAAGAAACACGAGCAATGGACATTAGACCGGTGGAAATGTGTTTGGTTCCAACCGCTGTGGCTTTGTGAGACGCGGTGTGGGTGAACGGATGATCTCCGCATGTGTATTTCCCACCGTAAAGCATAGAGGAGGAGGTGTTATGGTGTTGGGGTGCTTTGCTGGTGACACTGTCTGTGATTTATTTAGAATTCAAGGCACACTTAACCAGCATGGCTACCACAGCATTCTGCGGTGATACACCACCCGTCCGTCTGTCCGTCCAAAATTCAAAACTTCTGCTCTTTTCTATAAACTGCAGGTAACACAATATATGGTCTATACTTGGCATGTAGGTTTCTCACTTATGGGTGGCACAAATTGTGATATGGGGGAATGGGCAGGGTATATGCAAATTAAATACTGTAGCATTTACTATAGTTAAAAAAGTGGTAGTGTTTTTGCGGACTGCAGTGTTTTTGTAATATTTACTACAGTGTTCATTTTCTTCCATATAATAGGGGAGAGTGGGGTAAATTGACCCAAGGGGTGAGTTGAGCCTCCCTTGTTTCTAGGAAACTATACAAACAAATGAATCATTTTAACAAATATTTTCAAAGACATCATTTCATGGAGTCTGTGAAGGAAGAATGGAAAAGTGGTAAGCAAGTTAGGTCCAAAACGGACCTTGACGGAGGGATGCTGAATGTAAAAAATTGCTAAACTTACCCAACTCTCCCCTACTGAAGTATTTACTATAGTATTCTACAGTATACTACAACATTATACACTGAGTGTACAGAACATTAAAGACACCTGCTCTTTCCATGACATAGACTGACCAGGTGCATCCAGGTGAAAGCTATGATCCCTTATTGCTGTCACTGGGCGGCAGGTAGCTTATTGGGTAAGAGCATTGTGCCAGTAACCGAAAGGTCGCTGGTTCTAATCCCCGAGCCGACTAGGTGAAAAATCTGTCGATTAAGCAAGGCACTTAACCCTAATTGCTCCTGTAAGTCGCTCTGGATAAGAGCGTCTGCTAAATGACAAAATGTAAACTTAAATCCACTTCAATCAGTGTAGATGAAGGGGAGGAGACAGGGTAGTTAAACAAGCATTTTTGACAATTGAGACATGGATCGTGTATATGTGCCATTCAGAGGGTGAATGGGCAAGACAATGGGGGGGTGGAACACTCAGTGTATAGTACTACACATGATTGAGGAATACTACAGTGTGCAGTATAGTATTCCATAGTAAACTCTAGTATTTTTTTCATGTGGGTAAAATTAAGGATTATGTTGGATACCAGAAAACAGGACCTGAAAGAATAAATACACATACTGTACAGTAGATGGCACCTGTTCAGTATAATATTATTACTGTATGCTGCCCTCTATTCTCACCAGAGGGCAGCATAAGCCTAGGGATGTGTTTTTGTGAATGGGTTAGATTGGTCAAGTTGTCACTTCAGTTGTGGGACAGTAGACATGCATATTTTACATTAGTTAAAGTTGTCTGCCTGTAGCCTACCTGTCGAAATTGAAGCAGATATAAGTATTTCAATTAATTACAGTTAATTACAGGCTTTATCTTGGCCAGGTTGCAGTTGTAAATGAGAACCTGTTCTCAACTAGCTTACCTGGTTAAATAAAGGAGAAATACATAGATAAAAATTACATATTGGTATCGTTACCCTGTAAGCAGTTTATGGACAAGGTATGACAGTATGAAGCACGAAAATGCTAATACAGGTACCGTTGATTTCTGCCACAAATGCTAAAAAGGTAGTATTTGAAACAAGACCCAGGTAAACAAAACCAAAGCATGTCATACCTTGTCCATAGACTGCTTACAGGGTAAGGGAAACAATATGTCATTTTGTAATTTGGGTGAACTATCCCTTTAATAACTTGGAGATTAACTACAGTTTATAGTGATGATAGATCCCTTTATGTTGTGTCAGAGGCCTTGACGATAGGTTATATAAAATCTGGGTATGCACCATGTAAAAGCTTCTATCAATGTGTATTAAATAAAAACAAGATGTTGAGTCACAAGGATTACGTTCTTAAGTTTACTTGCCAAAGTGGATTAAACTGTCAAGAAGGCATTTTACGGTGTTTGAGTTTATTTAAATTAAGTTAACTCTTTAAAAACTTTAATACAGTTGATGCTTTAAGTAATCCTATCAGCCCTGTCAGTAATGTCATTGTTTCTCATTCTTCTGATGGATACTCAACTGATAATGTTAATACTGTTGTTGCTTTAAGTAATCCTATCAGCCCTGTCAGTAATGTCATTGTGTCTCATTCTTCTTATTGATACTCAACTGACCCCAAATCTAGAGCCATTTTCTACCCAATTGTTATCATTGTCTGACCATCTATGTAAATAGAACAACACAAGTATTTTATAGAACTCAGATTTATTCAGGATGTTTTGTTGATGACACATGATCAATTACATTCAATAAATCTGGGAGTACCAGTCATCCCTTTTTGATCAGAATGAAAAGAAAAACAGGAACAAACAGTGTTTTGCAAACCTCAGTGGAGAACCCATTGTCCCTAGGAAAGGGAGAATTAAGAGTTAATGCTAGATTGTTTACCCCAGAGCAAAGGGGGTGCCACTTTAGTATAGCTGATTATGTTGATCTTCTGTCATTCGCCACAATGCACAGCAATATGGGGGCAGTGGAGCACACGGGGTAGGGGCATGTTGAACTCTGGAGTTGTCAGCTGTCTCAACATTTAGTGAACAACATGGCACCTCCCTGCCAGGCTCATCTGGAGACTGCCGCTATGTTGTGTGCGATGAGAAACTAGTGTTGCCTTATGAAGATGCACTATCACAGCGCTGCCAACCAATGTTGTGTCACCATGACAGGCACCATCCAGCAAATTAAAGACAGTCAGGCTGACTGACGAGGGAGCAGACTTAATTCTCTGCTTCCGGTTCTTACTATCACTGCCTCTTTTGATGGCTATGTTCTGTATCTGTGAGGGACAGGATGCTCAAGAGGTAGCAGGAATAAAACACTGGAAACATTGGGATAAAAAAGGTCTGTCAGCTGCATTCAAAGTGCATCCTCTGATATCATCCATTATTTCCTACCAGCCAGTAGCTATGGGGCATATGCAGCTAAGTAGGGGTTCATATATGACAGTTCATCCTGGGTTATGGTGTAGATCAGTGGATGCTCTGTGCCTGCATGTGACAGGAGGAGTTTGTAGCTTGTTTTGGTTGTGGAGGGAGAGTGGAAGGTGGGGACAGACTTCTGTGTTTAGAAGCGTTTAGAGGCGTCTGGATGAGGAGGTCATAGAGGAGCGGGACATGGAGACGCCGCCACCGCCGCTGCTCATGCTGAAGCCACCGCCGCCACCGCCGCTGCTCATGCCGAAGCCACCGCCGCTGCTCATGCCGAAAGCCACCGCCGCCACCGCCGCTTTTCATGGACATGCCACTGCCGCCGCCATATCCGAAGCCTCCACCGCCTCCGCCCATGCCGAATCCACCGCCTCCACCTGGGAAGGAAAGATGGAAGGGGCAAAGTCAATACTAGGACTGATAATCAGACCTACAAGTATTATCTTCACTGTTTTCATTTTCTTGTCCAACTGAATTTAAATGTATATGTATGAAGTTCTTACCGCCACCACCACCGCTGCTGCTGGAGGTTATGTGGATGGTTGCAGTTCCACCTCCAGAGGTAATCCTTTGTAAAGATTCATAGATTAGTTGACATAATCACTAAGCATATACTTTAGTGAAAGAGCTGACTGCATCTAGAAGATTTTCAATGTCTTGTGCCTTTATATTTCCTAGCCTTGCTTTTGTCTTGTTTTGTTTCACCATGTCTTTATTTGATCCTGTGCTCACCTGTCCTCCTCTCCTTCCAGCAGTTTCCTGTAGGTGGCGATCTCAATGTCCAGGGCCAGCTTGACGTTCATCAGCTCCTGGTATTCGCGCACCTGCCGGGCCATGTCCTGCTTGGCTCTCTGGAGGGCATCCTCCAGGTCCCTGATGCGGAGCTTGGCGTCCTTCACTGCCATCTCCCCGCGCTCCTCAGCCTCAGCGATCTGGCCTTCCAGGGTAGAACGCTACGAGGTAAAGAAAAGACAAGATCAGAAATAAGACTGAGATTTTCACTTAATTGAATATTAGTGTTGTGCCAGACCTGATGCTATTTTGAATTGACAGTCATTTGCCAGCCTACTGAACATACCTGTCCCTTGACGTTTTCGATCTCGTTTCGGAGACGGCTGATCATGCGGTTCAGCTCGGCAATCTCTGACTTGGTGTTGCGCAGATCTTCACCATGTTGTCCTGCAGAGGACTGCATCTCCTCAAACTGAAGGAAGACAGGATTGGCACAGTCATTAGTCAGTGTAAAGCCTATGTATTATACTTTACTGCACCTCTCATTTATAGGAAATCCATAGAAATATACTGAAGTCTCCTCATACCTTCTGCTTGTACCATGTCTCGGCCTCGGCTCTGCTGCGGTTGGCGATGTCCTCATACTGGGCGCGCACTTCAGCCACAATGGAGTCCATGTCTAGGTTACGGCTGTTGTCCATCTCCACCACCACTGAGGTGTCCTTGATCTGGCCCTGCAGTTCACTCAGCTCCTGGAGAGAGAGAAGGAGAGAGAAGGACATCAGGAAAGCCATAATGTGGATCATTTGTTGTTTATATCACAGAGTTTCAAAGACTAAGCTTATTGTGGTTTGACATGGCCCTCACCGCTTCATAGATGGCCCTGAGGAAGTTGATCTCATCCTGAAGGGCGTCGACCTTGGCCTCCAACCCAACCTTGTTCATGTAGGCACCATCAACATCCTTCTTGAGGAGGACAAACTCGTTCTCCACTGCGGCACGCTTGTTGATTTCATCTTCATATCTGCAAAAACAGATTATATATGGTTACATGGGCCAGCATTTAGGACAGTTAGAGCATCCATACAATGTCTTGTGTAAAACTCACTTGTTCTTGAAGTCCTCCACCAGACCCTGCATGGTTGTCAGCTCTCCTTCCATCTTGACCTTCTCTCCTCCCAGGCCGTCGAGCTGTCTGCGCAGGTTGGCAATGTAGGCCTCGAACATGGCATCAATGTTGGAGCGGGTGGTGGTCTGGTCCTGCAGGAGGCTCCACTTGGTCTCCAGCATCTTGTTCTGCTGTTCCAGGAAGCGTACCTGTGTGCAGAGAGAGAAATGGAATAGTTACAATCAGGTGTCATATTTACTGCTAGAAACAGGTTGGCACACATCTTCCATTACGTTGAGAATTTAAATTGGGTTATGTCATATTATATCATATCTGGTTGTATCATGTGACATTGCCTTGGCAACATCTCCCTGGCAAGGTTTACTTGTTTATTTATTTAGTGGTTCAAGATTAGACTTGCATTCGCTGAGGTAATGAAGACGGACTGCTTGAAGTTTTTATTGGGACTTTCTCAGACAGAGCTGCCTTTCTCCCACACCTCTGTAAAAAAGGACACCGCCCTCCATGGCCTATTGTTGGCAGGCACTGAGCTGAGTCATTCCCTAAGGGCTGGGGCAGTCATGAAGAGATCCATCCACTTTATATCTCGCTCCCAGACGATTCCTTCCATGAGAGGTACATGGACTCACCCCCCACTCCCATACTCACAGCCAGTGCAATTACGGTCGAAGAAAACGACTAAACGGTCAGTTTCGATGCAACAGGCTGCACATTAGGACTTTGACCACCTGTGATAAGGTGATATGCCCCTGTTTATACATTCAGGTAGAGGATGCAGTCACTATATCATTCTGTGTATTTGTTTTCAGAGCCAGTTCTAACTGGATCCTATATGGTCCGGATTTCCGGAGGCTGCATGATCAGTGGCTGTGAAATATTTAATGAGCCCTACAGTAGCACACAAGAGACACAGCCTTGCAACTATTCAAGTGTGCTATTTGCAACCTGTACCATAAAACAACATCCCAGCCATCAATTGCTATTACAAAGTGTCCTTTTGCAGATACTTTGCAGTATCCCTTTGCAGTATCTCATTTGCAGTATATCTGCACCCTGTGTATGCTGGCATATGGTAGATGATGATCAATGCAATATATTTTAATTTACTTGGACAGGACCATAGTCATGGCATACTTGATACTTTTAACATTCTCTTAGATTGAAGGGCTTTAAGAGAATAAAGGTGTACTGACCTTGTCGATGAAGGAGGCAAAGCGGTTGTTGAGGCCCTTGATCTGATCTTTTTCATGGGTGCGGACAGTCTGGATGTTGGGGTCGATCTCCAGATTGAGGGGGGCAAGCAGGCTTGAGTTGACTGTGACAGCTGTGATGGGGGCGAAGCCACCTCCGCCGCCGCCACCACCCAGGCCAAAGCCTCCACCGCCGCCACCAAGGCCGAAGCCTCCACCGCCGCCACCCAGGCCAAAGCCTCCACCGCCGCCACCCATGCCGAAGCCTCCTCCACCACCACCGCCGCCACCCATGCCTCCAGCGCTGCTCATATAGCTGAAGCTGGAGCCTCCTCCACTTCCACCACCGCCCATGCCGAAGCCGCCCCCACCACCTCCTCCGGAGCGTCTAACGGATGAGCTGCTCATACGGCTGGAGCCCACAGGGGCTGCTGAAGAGGAGAAGCTTGAGAAGCTCTTCCTCACAATGCTGCCGCCGCCACCACCGCCGGAGCTGAAGCCTCCGCCGGAGCTGAAGCCTCCACTCATGCTGCCACTGCTCCTGTAACTCATGGTTGCAGCTTTTCTGATCCTCTGAGGGGAGTAAAAGAAAAGGAGAGAGAGAGAGACAGAGAGGATTGGTGAAGCAGGTGAGCTTACTAAGAGGAAAGTCAAGCCCCTCTCAGTGACTCCTCTCTGGTGGCAGCTGGCTTATATCTACCTGCTGGCACAGGGCTCCTCCCCAGCATCGGCCTGCCTCCTAGCTGTCTAGGATTGGAGCGATCGAGGTCATCAGACAGGTATCATTGCCAGCCCCCGTAAACTGATCAGGCTCCGGCACACCCAGGTGCAAACACAGAGGAATGTCAGAAGGACCCCAGGGGAGAGGCGGGGAAAGTAAGATTGACAAAACCATTCAGTTAGTGCCGGGGAGAGGGGGGACGAGGTTGCTCAGAGTCATTACTTTCTCATGTGTACTGAAGATTAAATGTTCATCACATAGTTACATCAGGATTTTTTTAGGAAAACAATGATAACCAAAAGGTCAGCTACTCTTTGCATGATTGAGCACAGACTAATATCTGCATGGCACAGGAGGTTGGTAGCACCTTAATTGGGGAGAACGGGCTCATGGTAATGGCTGGAGCGGAATCGGTGGAATGGTATAAATACATCAAACACATGGTTTCCATGGTGGAGGCTGCTGAGTGGAGGACGGCTCATAATAATGGCTGTAATGGAGCCGTCCTCCCCTCAGCAGACGCCACTGCTGCATGGACGGTATAGTATAGCATAATATACTGGTTGTGCTGGGAATATTGAGTGAGTAACATTTGCTGAAGACTGTTCCACGCCTCCTAATCTCTCATCACAATCATCTTTCTCATCTCAACAGAGACAGAGACTAGGAATGTCTGGAAAAACAAACTCATCTCTGTTCTCTGCTCAATGTTTCACTCATGGACACACAGACTGGACTGGTCATCCTGGAGACTGGACTGGCCATCATTTTGCCTGAATAGTTAGATGTTTCGTTTACATTTATTGGTGTTGGTTAGGGTCTATGACACTTTTATTACATATGTACAGATAGATAAATCCACAATTACAATGTGGGTTGCATTTCTGCAGCACTATCCTGAGGGTTCTTCCTACCTCATAGTGGCGGGACAGAGATACGTTGACACTTCATTCTGATCAACACGTTCTGTAGGTGGCTTTGCAGCGCAGGGGGTAATGCTACTGCCTGCCTCTGTCTCAACCTCTCTCCTGTATGTTTTCTGTCTTGTGGTTGCGGGGAGTTGATCTAGGGCTACTCTTGATCTTGGTTGAGGGAATGACAAAAGGTTGAAAAATAGCTAAACTGTGGGGGGGCAATGGAGATATGTAGGGGATGCAGAAAAGGCATTGAAGAAGGCTAACTTTATTCTAGGCATAGACAATACAAGAGTCATACATATATGATTGATTGTAGACCTTGTGTTGCTATAGTTACCCTGTCAAGTCAAAACATGAAGAGCTCAGTGCTGTAGGTACACATACTGTAAGTGATCTCATCCGCAGAGAGAACCAGCATAGGGGAATAAAGCATAGAGAAAGATATTTACTCTGGGTTGAGTTGTTGGTGCTCTGAAGGGACGCTGCTTTTGGCACAGTTTACTGCAACTTTGACAGTGTTATAATAACAGAAATAACAAGGCTATGATTCATTTTTGTCCCGACAAGTAGCATCCTGTATTAGTCTGATTTGTTTATTGGCTCATCTTCTCCTGGTGAAAGGCATAGGAGAGAAGCTGAGGTTAGGAGAGGTGGTAGTATGCCCCAAGCCTTCCAGTCATAATCTATGGCATATGGCACAGTGTTCTGTGTGTAGGCCTGTTACTGTATGGGCTGCCAGGGGGAAGCATACCACTTACCGCTTTGGTGCCAAAAGATGCCAACATCCTGAATAGGTTTTTTGCGATCACACTGTATCCAACATTCAGTGGTTTGTTCTTTCACTGTAAATGCTCCTATACCTTAAAGGCTATTTCAGGGTTACTTTTAAGTTGGTTTAGTGTGCAAAAACAGAAGCGTAAACATGGAACTATTCCATTGACAGTTTAGAAGACAGGACAGCGGTAGTGAAAATGAGAACAAAGTACCTGTTCAGATTTATTCAAATAAGCAGTAAATACTTGTTCAGGCTTGGCACAGGAGGAGACATCCCTCTGTCTGTAGTACACCTAAAATGTCTGCAGGGTGCAGGTGAATTTCACCCAAATGGGTGGGACACACTCACCACGCCATCACACACACACACACACAGGGCTTCTAAGAACATTTTATTCCCAAACATGGTAATGTCAGAAAAAGGAAACCTGACATCAGAGACATTGTCAATGTCATATCAATGTAAAGGTCTGCATGGTCTTTGTAATGAATACTCGGACAGAGTGGTAAGATCCAATCGCAGAATAGCGATGCTTTATTAAAGTACAGACAAGGGAAAGGCTTAATCGTGGTCGGGCGGACTGTGGTCAAAACCGGGCCAGGCATAGACAGGCAGAGGTACCAAAGGAGCGGGCTTAGTCGTAGTCGAGGTCACAGGCACAGGATCCGAGAACGGTAATCACTGGGGTAGACAAGTAGAGGATTAAGCAATACGGGAAGTCAACTAACAAGGCACTGGTCGGAAACACGGGTAATCAAAACAACAAACTCTCTCTCTCTCACTCGGAACAAAACGCTTAGCAAGTCACAAAGGAACAATACCTCGCGCCGACTGAGCTTCTGAGCACACCTTAAATCCTATACTAATTACTGACAGGTGTGCTCAGAACTCAGGTGAATCAGATCGAGTCTGATGACTCCCCCTCTCAGTAGATCGGGGAAGTGTCAGACTCTGTCTAGATCCTGCCAAACCCCGATCCCTTACAGTCTTTACAGTATGGTTGTAAGAAAATGTACCTTATGCAAATACAGTACTGTATATGAATGCTCATACACAAGAGCTAACATTCAATATGATCTGCTGGTTCGGTAATCTAAACCTAGAGAGCAAGAACAGGCTGGGAAACATTGTGAAACTAGGTAGCAGGATCATTGGTACGAACTTACTCACCTGTATCAGACACGAGTCATACGGAAGGTGCAATGCATTTTGAGGGACTCCTAGCATCCCCTGTTTGATTAATTTCTGTTGGTTCTCTCAGAGTGCAGATACAGGCTCCCTAGGTTTAAAACAAATAGGTCTAAACTCTACTTCAGGGATCACCAATTAGATTAAGCCAATTTTTTCTTGAGGGGATGGTCAAGGGGCAGGAACATAATTGCAAAAAAATGTTTACTGCAAATTGACCGCAAGAAGCCCAAACAAATATAACATTTGACTAAAACATAATAATTTCAAACCATGCTTACATTTGTTGTGTATGATCACATACACTGAGTGTACAAAACATTAGGACCACCTGCTCTTTCCATGACATACTGTAGACAGACCAGGTAAATCCATTTGAAAGCTGTGATCTCTTATTGATGTCACTTGTTAAATCCAGTGTAGAGGAAGGGGAGGAGACAGGTTAAAGAATGATTTTTAAGCCTTGAGACAATTGAGACATGGATTGTGTATGTGTGACATTCACCGGGTGAATGGACAAGGCAAAATACTGAAGTGCCTTTGAATGGGGTGTGGTAGTACTGTAGGTGCCAGGCACACCGGTTTGAGTGCAACACTGCTGGGTTTTTCACGCTCAACAGTTTCCCGTGTGTATCAAGAATGGTCCACCACCCAAAGGACATCCAGCCAACGTGACACAACCGTGGGAAGCATTGGAGTCAACATGGGCCAGCATAATGTGGAATGCTTTCAAACACATTGTAGAGTCCATGCCCCAACGAACTGAGGCTGTTCTGAGGGCAAAAGGGGGTGCAACTGAATATTAGGAGTTCCTAATCCTAATGTTTTGTACACTCAGTGTATTTACATTTGTATTTAACTAGGCAAGTCAGTTAAGAACAAATTCCTATTTACAATGACGGCCTACACCGGCCAAACCCGGACGACGCTGGGCCAATTGTGCGCCGCCCTATGGGACTCCCAATCACGGCCGGTTGGGATACAGCCTGGAATTGAACCAGGGGGTCTGTAGTGAGATGCAGTGCCTTAGACCGCTGCGCCATTCGGGAGCCCAATATCTCTCTATTATGCATGGGAACACCTTGGAATAGATTTCCAAAATTGAAATCACATGATTTTCTGGTGTTTTCACAGTCTTTTATGTCCAACAATAAAACATTTTATAAAATTTGGTTCAGAAAACTTGGGAGGCCAGTTGGGGAATCCTGCTCTGCTTCATCCCAGCTGCTATCAGCTTTCTCAATAAACTGTAGTACTGTACTGTTAAGGTGCAGACTGACTCTCTATTCATGGATGGTTTAGAGGTCTACTTCCTGTGTACGTGTTGTTGTATATATATTGTTTGTTTTTGTGTGTATTTATTGTCATGTGTCTATTGTTTTTACTGTGTTCTGCCCCCTGGGGATAACAAAGACTCTACGACTCTTGTGTGACTATACTGTTGACTTGAGTTGCATTGCTGAGAAGATGCAGTGCTGTACAGATACTGTACATGCTTCAACATCATGTATTTTGTTTTATGTGGATGAATGTAAATAATCATCAAATATTTTCAAATGTTCATGTATACACTCTCAATGCCTAATGACTATAGTATCTTAATCTCTAGCATTGGCACCATGGTCCCCACGATTAAGATAGATGAGAATCAGCCTGCTACAGGATCTTATCTGATCTTCTCAGATATGACATGTGACATTTCAGCTTGCCTGTTGATACAGGCTGTGTGCGGTTTGCTCTTGTGAATGTTTCAGTGACAGCCCAGCTCAAATCCAATTGATCTCCACTTGGCAGGATATTTGATGAGAGAAACAAGAGTGGGCTAAATGAGCCTCTGGCAGAAGATGTACTATTGATGTTAAGGGACTGTTTTGTTATACTTTCAATGAATCATTGCATGTCACATCTCCGGCAGTATTTGGGAGTTTTACGTTTAACTCAGCTGAACATTCTAAAGTGTAGGCCTACTGTAGTAACACTGCTGGTATAGCTTATTTTGCTGTGAGTTGGCATGTTTAAAAACACTTCATTAATTATCATCCTCTGTAGCTCAGTTGTAAGAGCATGGAGCTTGTAACGCCAGGATAGTGGGTTTGATTCCTGGGACCTCCCATATGTAAAAAATGTATGCATGCATTACTAAGTCACTTTGGATAGAAATGTCTGCTAAATGGCAGATATTATTCTATATATTATATTCAAAATACTTCAAGGGTATACTTCAAATACACTGCATTATGTCTACCTATACCTGCACTTCCATGAACAAGAGTAACCACAGATTAGCTCTACATTGTCTCTGGGTTCAGAACCACAATTACAACTTCATTTCACTTGTAACTGTGGATGGGCGTTAGGAACTGTCTCTTTCCAGTCATTACAGTGACTTATTGCTGAGGTAAAAGTGGCTTATTAATCTCACCACAGAGATGACAAATACGTTTGTTCTTTTATTTAGATAGATCATGCACACAATCCAACACATGTGAAGCCGCTCCCCAAAGAAGTGATGAGAACACATTTTTAAAGGTTGGGTTTAATGATCATACTATGGCATGTGCTTACGCCCCGGGAGTTTAGTCCTTAAAAAACATTCTTCTCAGTTTAAACTTCAGGGGTGTGAGAAAGACAATGATGGTGAGAACCCAAAGAATTTTAAAAGTAATGATAGTGAATGTAAGAATGGTGAAAATCCTGCTTTAGCTAAAGAAAATGTAAGTAGGTGCAGCCCTCGTTAAATGTGATGAGTAGCAAATAGAGAAGCAGCAGAGCAGTAGGGAAAAAAGGTTTAGAATACCTGCTACATGCAGCTAAAGTCTCATTGATGATGCTGCAATGTTTCTAACTTTTTCCTTATTGCACCAACAGTGGACTTTTGGCTGCTGAGCCCCCAGTTATAATTTCTTTATGGTGTATCCCTTTCGGGAAATTTGTCTTACATCTCATCTCAAACTCAACATCAGCATCACCACATATACTGCATAAATACATAAATAGCCCTACATACAGCAATGTAAATCACAAGGAAAATTACAACAACAAAAACAACACGTTCTGTAGTTCATGGGGTAAGCAACATTTGAGCAGTTATTTGTTTAATTGTCTGATGCTGGTGGGGACAATATGATTTCTACGTTTTGCCAGTTTTGTGTACATGGGATCTGTATTGACGACCTGATGGTGTAGTTGGTTTTTGTTTGAGATGGATAGTTGAGTGTGCCAGGCTTGGAAACAGAACGTGAGAACACTCTGACTCAAGAACGAGTAGATGTTAAGACAGGCACTCCAGGTCAAATGTAATTGTTGAAGACCGCGCACTCCTGAGCAGTTACTTAAATAAATAACATTTTAAAAAACATTAATTCAGTATTCATAACGTAACGTGTAAAGAGATTAATGGGGCAAGATTGACTCATTTGTTATAAAGGGAGAGGGTGCCTTCAGATCTCTTCTTAAGGGAGTATGGTTATACAACAGAGTATTCTCTTTGGCAATACAACACTATTTGTATAGGTAGAATGTAAGACTGTCAGCCTGACGGTGGCCATGCAGTTAAGGCCACCGCCCACTGCACATACAGTGTATGTGTATGTGTATCTCCTGCCTGCGTGTGTACAAATCCTGGCACCTACTGGCCCTACTTTAAGGGGTGGGGGGGTTGGTAAAGAATGTAAGACTGCCACTGAGATAACTGCTTATAATTGATGTCCTCCCTGAGGTGGATGAATACATCATTGTCTTAATAAGAAGCTAAATCACAGAAGCTCTGATGTTTCCATGCCATTATATAACTCGGACTAGGTCAGGGATATTCAAACCAGAGCCTCAAGGTCTGTGGTAGTGCTGGTTCTCTTCTTCCTCTGGTAGCTCAATTATTGATTTATGTCTTTGATAGGCCAGAGAGTCCACTTACCTGGGGGTATCCCAAGCTTTGTCTGTTGTTGGTTTACCACAACAAACTGCATAAAGAAAGCAAATGCTGACAGACCACCTGCCCTGAAAAAAAGTTAATTCAACGTACAATTGTAAGGCAAGCAGCTGCAATAGGATTGTGAGTTTGCTCATCAAAATAGCATTAAAGTTGATTCCACGTACAATTGTAAGGCAACCAGCTGCAATAGGATTGTGAGTTTTCTCAACATTTGGGCATATACTGTAGCTAAGCCAACATGTATTCTCAAGTTGAATTGTATGTTCACTCAACCTTGAATTGTAGGTTGAGTGAACATACAATTCAACTTGAGAATTAATTCTATTTTGTTTGCATATTTCCCAGTGTAAAATTAAACATTTTATGAAAATACATGACATATAGTAATCTTATCGTGATTACTGATCAATTTGTTTATACACTTATAATTAGGTTTCTGTTTTAACAAACCTTTTTGATTTTTGTACTTATGAATTGTGTATTGTTTTTTTTTGTGGTGTGGTTTTCATATAAGCCCTTTGGCTTCGAACCACACCTGCACACCGTTTTTTGTTTTTATCTTTATTGCTATCTATCACTTGTTTTCTTTGGTGCAAATAAATAAATGCATACACTACCAGTCAAAAGTTTGGACACACCTACTCATTCCAGGTTTTTTCTTTATTTTTACTATTTTCTACATTGTAGAATAATAGTGAAGACATCAAAACTATGAAATAACACATATGGAATCATGTAGTAACCAAAAAAGTGTTAAACAAAACAAAATATATTTTATATTTGAGATTCTTCAAATAGCCACCCTTTGCCTTGATGACAGCTTTGCACACTCTTGGCATTCTCTCAACCAGCTTCAACTGGAATGTTTTTCCAACAGTCTTGAAGGAGTTCCCACATATGCTGAGCACTTGTTGGCTGCTTTTCCTTCACTCTGCGGTCCAACTCATCCCAAACCATCTCAATTGGGTTGAGGTCGGGGGGTTGTGGATGCCAGGTCATCTGATGCAGCACTCCATCACTCTCCTTCTTGGTAAAATGGCCCTTACACAGCCTGGAGGTGTGTTGGGTGAATATTCTGTTGAAAAACAAATGATAGTCCCACTAAGCCCAAACCAGATGGGATGACGTGTCGCTGCAGAATTATGTGGTAGCCATGCTGGTTAAGTGTGCCTTGAATTCTAAATAAATCACAGGCAGTGTCACCAGCAAAGCACCCCCACAACATAACACCTCCTCCTCCATGCTTTATGGTGGGAAATACACATGCGGAGATCATCTGTTCACCCACACCGCGTCTCACAAATACACGGCGGTTAGAACCAAAAATCTCAAATTTGGACTCCAGACCAAAGGACAAATGTCCAATGGTCTAATGTCCATTGTTCGTGTTTCTTGGCCCAAGCAGGTTTCTTCTTATTATTGGTGTCCTTTAGTAGTGGTTTCTTTGCAGCAATTCGACGGTGAAGGCCTAATTCACACAGTCCCCTCTGAACAGTTGATGTTGAGATGTGTCTGTGACTTGAACTCTGTGAAGCATTTATTTGGGCTGCAATTTCTGAGGCTGGTAACTCTAATGAACTTATCCTCTGCAGCAGAGGTAACTCTGGGTTTTCCATTCCTGTGGCGGTCCTCATGAGAGCCAGTTTCATCATAGCACTTGATGGTTTTTGCGACTGCACTTGAAGAAACGTTCAAGGTTCTTGTAATTTTCAGTATTGACTGACCTTCATGTCTTAAAGTAATGATGGACTGTCGTTTCTTTTTGCTTATTTGAGCTGTTCTTGCCGTAATATGGACTTGGTCTTTTACCAAATAGGGCTATCTTCTGTATACTCCCCTACCTTGTCACAACACAACTGATTGGCTCAAACACATTAAGAAGGAAATAAATTCCACAAATTCCAGGTGACTACCTCATGAAGCTGGTTGAGAGAATGTCAAGAGTGTGCAAAGCTGTCATGAAGGCAAAGGGTGGCTATTTGAAGAATCTCAAATATAAAACATATTTTGATTTGTTTAACACTTTTTTGGTTGCTACATGATTCCATATGTGTTATTTCATAGTTTTGATGTCTTCACTATTATTGTACAATGTAGAAAATAGTAAAAATAAAGAAAAACCCTTGAATGAGTAGGTGTGTCCAAACTTTTGACTGGTTCTGTATATAACTTGGCCCTCAACCCTGACATAGTGGTCTGAAACTCCTGGTTTACAGTCAACATCAAGCCTGCAAGTCACATTATTCTGGCTTGCAAAGGGATGTGTAATTCGTATTGGAATCCAGCCAGAGTGAGGATATCCAACATTTGGAACTTTTAATCACCCACAACCTGCATTGAAAATGACTGCCAGGGTAGGGAATATTGATTCTTCTTCTATGGTATAATGGCGGTCCGCAAACATTCGTAAGAGGTGCATGCCGTCACTTACTGTGTGGGCTGTTTCCGCCCACTGTTCTGGAGTGTGAATTCATTACACTGTGACACAAAAAGGAAAGGGAAAAGGGATGGGGAAAAGGGAAGATAAATTGTCACCCAACGCCTTGATTCGGTCTTATGTAGAAAAATTTGAAATTGTGTTTTTTACATTGGATAAAAGCAGAGACACAGAGCTACAAAATCATATATCATACACTGCATTTGAGGAACAATGGGAAAGTAATTCCACTTTGAAAGTTGATCAACTTGTAATCTCACTTTTGAGAAAATGGCCTTTGAATGTTTTGGTACCTACTGGAGAGCTCTTCTTTGTCTACACCATTAAGCATCGTTCACACCCTCTTAAGCTTTAGCCCCACCCATCTTGTTTCACTCTCGGAGCGTTCAAAGCGCACACTGGATGCTCTGGCTGATGAGTAGGGTTGATCCGAGCGTTCTGACCTCACAATAGCAGTCAAGCACCCAAGCTAACTGGCTAACATTGGCTAGCTTGCTAGCTACTTCTAGGCACAAATGAGAGAACACCCCACTGATCATTTTACTCACCCTAGCAGAGCTGGTTAGGCTGTTTTCATGTTATCCAGAGCGTTGGTGACTGTAAGTGTGCTGCTGGCAACAATTTAATTGCGCTTTTTTGCAGACGTTTACTGACACTGGCCATATTCAACGGGTGTTGAGCGTTCGTAATTTAACAGTTATTCTGCGCTCTGGCATACTCAGACTGAATTTACAAACGCACCCGAAATGGTTACTTGCATAGTGGAGTCTTTTGTTAAGACATGTACCTAGCTAGCTAGGTAAACAATGAACCATAATCCCAACTCATGATGTTACTACCCTGCATGAATCTGCAGGTAGCTAACCAACCAGGTTCAATGTTAGCTAGCTAACATTAGGCTTTAACTAGCAAAGCATATGTATTTGAGATACGAATAATAAGATCATACACGTAACGTTAGCTAGCGAGCCAGCCAGCTAATGTTAGCTAGCTAACAGTACACTTTAACTTGAAATGAAACCACTTTCTGTCAAAATTAGAAACATGTAATATCTGAAAATGTAGCTAGCTAGACTATCTTACCCGTATACATCATGGATGGACGCGTACTCCCTCACTGATGCCATGGTTGCCCTTAGTTTGAAGATGTAATCCGGAGACAGGTGTTTTCTCCATCTCCTTAGCTATCATACTCTAATTCCACTGATTTCAAAACTCTTTCCTCCAGAATGTGGAGAGCAACACTTATGCAGTTTTACTGTTTTACAATTATTTTTTTTAAGCCGCGTTAGACAGGATTACCTACACATACTGACCAGCTCAAATAGACAGAAGCGTGCTATATGGCAGACCAATCCGAACTCGTCTCTCAGCATGTCCAGTCCACTCATTATCTCAGCCAATCATGGCTAGCTGGAAGGTTGCTGTCTTTTTCTGTGGCTAAACCAAGTAGGCTTGTAATTGAACAATTGTATTTGTATTTACAGATGCCATACAAGTTTGTTATTAAGGCACATGAAAGTTCACGTTCCAGAAGGCATTTCTGGCAAAAAACACATATATATTTTTTTAAGTTTACGTTCAAATGTCTCTCCTGTGAAGTAGTGACCCACGACATATGCCTAGTTTCCTGAAACGAGTCACAATTGTCCTATCAACTAACCCTACATCCATTAATACCTCACCACTATTCCACTACTTGGCCCTATCTGATCCTACACCAGGGTAGCAGCCCGGGAGGACGGGACACCCAATACTTCTCTGTAGCTGACACCACAACATCAATTTTCTGTGATTTACATTCCATTTCTACAGTACAGTTTATAACCATGGCTATGAATGCTAAGAAGCCAAATTTACTGAAGCACATGTTATTTCTACATTTACATTTTTACATTTGAGTCATTTAGCAGACGCTCTCATTCAGAGTGACTTACAGTTAGTGCATTCATCTTAAGATAGCTAGGTGGGACAACCACATAACACAGTCATAGTAAGTACATTTTCCCTCAATAAAGTAGCTATCAGCAAGGTCAGAGCTAGTAAGGGGGAAAAAAGTCAAGTGCGAGTGTTAGTTAATGAAAGTCTTTTTTTAATATATATAATCTGTTGGCCTCGGCCTACTCACAGAGAGCCTCTTAGGATCCCTCGCCCTGACCCATCTTTCCATTTTTTTCATTTTTAAAACTATTTTTTTTTAATGTTCTCGCTGCATTGTTGGGAAGGGCATGTCATGCCAAATATTGTCCCCCTTCCAAAAAGTGTCCCCCCTGCGTCACAATGGGATTCAATGAGCTCTAACTTCTGTTGCTAGAACTTGCAAAATTCTGACCGGCCTACGAAATGAACCAAAGCGTCTGTTGCTATGCCGCCTCTGTTGCTATGCATAAGCGCTCGCTCAGTCCACGCAAATGTATTACCTCAGAATCACTCTCCAAGGACAATGTTTTTGATGGTGACTACCTACGGACTACCTACTGCTTCAGAAGTAGCTCAATTGGTAGAGCGTGGCGCTTGTAATGCCAGGGTAGTGGGTTCGATCCCCGGGACCACCCTTATGTAAAAATGTATGCACACATGACTGTAAGTCGCTTTGGATAAAAGCGTCTGCTAAATGGCATATTAAAGACTGAAAAGAGAACAATCTTTCTTTAACATATGTCTGTCTTTATATAAGAAAATATTATTAAATAAGAATAAATAATTTAAGCTATTTTTTGATTTATTTTAGATTGACATTGCTAATTACTTATTTACCTCAGCCTGCCTAGTCAGACAGTTTTATTTAGTTAACGTTAGCTAGCTAGTTAACTGTTATTGTAGCTTTCTGTTTGTATGTAGCTTGAACTCTAATGGCATCCCTCGGGGACATTTTCTTTTATCTTTCCAACCAGGCAAAGTACTATAAAGGCACCACTGATCTCGAGAAGAGGCGCAACATTCATAGGGGGGCAGAGAAATTCACAATTCAGGGTAACGTTAAGTAATTAACTTCTATTAGATCACAGAGGATTTATGTACAACCATTTTTCATCAACCATTTTCCATCTAGCCAGTTGGTCATTTACATGTTACTAGCTATACATTTAGTTATATGTCTGTCACATTGAGGTTTCTAGCTATAAATTAACCCTGATCAATCAAATGGTTAGGTGTAAGCAATTATGGTAACAGACAGAGAGAGAGACAGACAGACAGACAGACAGACAGACAGACAGACAGACAGACAGACAGACAGACAGACAGACAGACAGACAGACAGACAGACAGACAGACAGACAGACAGACAGACAGACAGACAGAAACACATACAGAGAGAGAGGGATGGAAGAAAGTGAGAAATAAAGGATGAAAGTGAGAGAGGGAGAGAGAGAGAGAGGGAGAGAGAAACAGAGAGAGAAAGACAGTAGTGCAAATGTACTTATACTTTAGTATTTCAACAACTGTCTTCCAACTTGTTAGGCAATCACATGTATCCACGGGGAAAGGATGGCCAGCCACACAGGAGGGTGATTTTCACTAAGGAGGAGGAGGAGGCCGTGCTGACCGAGATGCATGCTGGCCATTTCGGAGTGAAGCGCATAACTGCCAAAATCAACCTATGCTTCTTCTGGCGTGGGATTGTCAAGGATGTGGACAGATGGGAAAGAGAAATAACCTTTTGTTTATCAATCACATTCAATTATATCTGAAATTATTATGACTAACCCATTAAAAAGCGGTTTTGATCAGGTAAAAATTATTGTCTGCTGTTAATTTATTTTCTAGCCCTCTGAGAGATGCATTTGTATTAAGGTGAATATTACAATCTCAGATAATAACTATTTTGCATTTGCACACAAAATAACCTGAAGCTAGTTTTAGTTTTCCTAACAGTGATATTTTTCTCTTTATGCCTTCCTAGGGTTACTTCAGTACAAGCCAACAACCTTCTCCAGTTGGAGCAGTTGGATGCCAATGAAAGCCCTGACGCCCCACACTTCGGTGAAGCCCGCGAGACAAAGTATGATAAGCTTTGGTTGACATTTGAGAAAGCAAGAAATGGTAGTTATGCTAAGCTTATACAAATGTACGTCTTCAATTTACCTCTCCAAATGACTAGGTCCATCGACTGTCCGAGCCACCTAGGAGGTATCCCATCCACCACAGCCAGTGAGGTGGGATCAGTCTGATTCTCTGTGCTCTGAGTCGGAGGGGGACCAATTTGAGGTAGGCTGTACCTTCAAAAACTGTTGAAAAGTACATAACACTGCACTAATCCATCAAGGACAAGTGACAGGTAGAACTAGCCGCAGCACCTCCGTTCTCTTGATTCTGCCTCTTCCGACATCTTTCTCTCCTCTCCCTCCAGACAAACTTCTGATTGCCAACAATCTGCCTACTCATCCCACCCCCTCCTCCCTTCTCCATCTCTGGACACCTTCTTCCATTCATTACCACCCTTGTCAACCCCTCTGATGTCAAAAATTACAGACCGGTATCCATCCTTTCTTTCTTTTCTATGTCTGCCATTAATATTATTGCATGTCTAATCGAACATTTAATTTAAATTAAATCAATCAATAACTGTATTTTTACATACCTAATCTACCTGTAACCTGTGTGTTTGCTTGTTTACGTCTCTGTCTCCTCCCCTGTTCCCTTTAACTCTACTCCTGTTCTCTGGGAACTAAGGGTTTCTGCCTAACACCCAGATGTAGATCCAGCTGTTGTCCTCCATTACCAACCACACTCCAACTTTTCATTACATAATTTACAGCTGCTGCTATTGTCATGTTGTCATTATCTGCTAAGAACATTTGCTTTCCGTATCATACTGGGCACATGATATGTGAGATACACAGATGGACTAAAAACACTAGCACTGCAAACACTCAGAATAAAGAGAGCTGCAGTGCCTGGACTTCGTAGTCTCCCTCTTCAAATCCCCCTTCCGAGACTATCTGCCTGTTGAGAACAAGTGTCAGGCAGAACCTCCCACCCACACAGCACTCACCTCCTCTCTATCCCACACACCAGAATTCAGTATTTCAGTTTATGATTGCCATGTGAGTGTACAAAAAATTGGTGAAAATAAATGAATGAAACACCTGTACCACAAAAGGATCGAAGTTAATATATTTCAATCTTAAATATGGCCAGGTTGGTTTTCACATATGTTTCACAAGGTGTTAAATTGTAACGTATCCCTTGATGGTATGTTAGTTCAACGTTATGAGCTCCCGAGTGGTGCAGCGGTCTAAGGCACTGCATCTCAGTGCTTGAGGTGTCACTACAGACCCCCTGGTTCGATTCCAGGCTGTATCTCAACTGGTCGTGATTGGTAGTCCCATAGGGCGGCGCACAATTGGCCCAGCATTGTCCGGGTTTGGCCGGTGTAGGCCGTCATTGTAAATAAGAATTTGTTCTTAACTGACTTGCCTAGTTAAAGAAAGGAAAAATAAAACATGGATCAGCCAGAATCCAAGGATCCATTTTCTTAAATCTCACTCCCAGTTGGCCAGAATCATCTTTGTCATCATCGGGCGCCATCATCCTCGCTAATGATGTGCAGTTTGCAAATGATACGTTATTTTTGAACAACATTTAGTCCAGTTGTGGCCACAACTAGGTCTCATTTCAAATGTATCAAGAAATAATCGTATTTGTATGCCTAGCGATCAACAAATTTACATTGTTTAAAGCACACTTTTACAAGTCTCAGTCACAAATGACAGCTCCAATAGCCCTCCTTACGACATCTGAACAAGAGGTTTGTAGAGTCATGACTCTTTTGAGTTTTCAGTTCATCGTTTGCCGGTAGGTGATCCTGCCAGCCCCCTATGGTGAACAAGAGGCATGTAGAGTCATGGCCCACTGGGCACACACTGGTTGAATCAACATTGTTTCCACGTGATTTCAAACCAACGTGGAATAGATGTTGAATTGACGTCTGTGTCCAGTTTGGACTTCATCGTTCGCCGGTCCTGCGTGCTCTGGGCATTACTGACTCAAATGAATGAAATGAGTAGAAAGATTTGTTCTTTTGACTGAACTAGTCAAAAAGATCAGAGTCAGTAAAAAAGCGCTGCCCTTCCCATCACTAGTCAGTCCGTCCGCCCGTCCGCCTGTCCATCTGCCCGGCAGCCATGAATTTGTACTTCGACTCAACAAGTTTTTAGACATTTATACTGTGAGCAAAGATTGTTGAGTGAACAAACGTTCACACATTAGCAACATTTCTTGTCCTTCTGAAGTCCACCCAACTCAAAGAATAATGCTGATTGAGCAATTGGTTAAGTTGGATATTGATATTCTGCAGCATAAAGATGTATTCTTCATTATCGTAAATAAAGGCATTGCATCAAAAGCCATCTGAAGGCTTTTAAAAGGCTGGCAAACATCAACGTTGCTCCCATCCCCTTGGCTTTTACATCAAAGATGTTCAAGTAGAGGAGATCATTTGCATTCTACATTCTCAGTGGTTTTCACACTTCTCTCTGCATAGCACAACATTCACCGATACTTAATATGTCTGTGTGACCTGGTTGCTGTCATTTATCTCAGTGTGGTTTGTAAACGTTGATTGTCTTTTATTCTTGGTAGACTTAAACAAATCTACTTTGAAACAAAAGTATACACCTCACACACGGTTATGGGCTTAAAAAAATAAGAAACTTGTACCATGTCAGATATAGAGTTGAAATGTATTCCATTTTTAGTTTGCATCCCAATATTACACTTTATATACATCACAGAAGACTGAAATATAACAAAATCGTTTGACATAGAAACACCGGAATTTTGTCGTGTTTAAAAAAAATTGATTCATTCCACCCATGAGGCCAAATAGGGTGCTTTTGGTCAATGACAGCCGGAAAGGGATATCTCAAAGAGCTCAAGATGCAAACCAACTGTCACGGCCGTCTTCAAATGGAGTAGACCAAAGCGCAGCGTTTTGAGTGAACATGACTTTATTTAATAAAGTGCAACACGAAAACAATAAACAACGACGAAACGTGAAGTCCAACAGTACATCGACTGAAACACGGAACAAAAACCCACAAACACACAGTGAAACCACAACAGTTTAAATATGGCTCCCAATCAGAGATAACGAGCCGACAGCTGTCACTCGTTACCTCCGATTGGGAGTCACATGAATAATCAAGAACCACCACAACATAGAAATGCACAACTAGAAATCCCAACATAGAAATACACCCAAATGAAAATGAACAACCCTGGCTCCATAAATCAGAGTCCCTGGAGCCAGAGTGTCACAGTACCCCCCCCTAAAGGTGCGAACTCCGGGCGCACCAGCATACAGTCTAGGGGAGGGTCTGGGTGGGCGTCTGTCCATGGTGGCGGCTCTGGCACTGGTCGTGGTCCCCACCCCACCATAGTCACTACCCGCTTACGTAGCCTCCTCCAAATGACCACCCTCCAATATAACCCCACTGGATTAAGGGGCAGCACCGGACTAAGAGGCAGCACCGGACTAAGGGGCAACACCGGACTAAGGGACAGCACCAGGAGAAGGGGCAGCACCAGGATAAGGGGCAGCACCAGACTAAGGGGCAGCACCAGACTAAGGGGCAGCACCAGACTAAGGGGCAGCACCGGACTAAGGGGCAGCACCAGGATAAGGGGCAGCACCAGGATAAGGGGCAGCACCAGGATAAGGGGGCAGCACCAGGATAAGGGACAGCACAGGGCTAAGGGGGCAGTACCGGACTAAATGGCGGATCCTGGCTGGCTGGCTCTGGCAGATCCTGGCTGGCTGGCGGATCCTGGCTGGGCGGCTCTGGCGGATCCTGGCTGGACGGCTCTGGCGGATCCTGGCTGGACGGCTCTGGCGGATCCTGGCTGGACGGCTCTGGCGGATCCTGGCTGGACGGCTCTGGCGGATCCCTGGCTGGGACGGCTCTGGCGGATCCTGGCTGGACAGCTCTGGCGGATCCTGGCTGGACGGCTCATGGCTGGCTGACGGATCTGGCTGCTCATGGCTGGCTGACGGATCTGGCTGCTCATGGCTGGCTGACGGATCTGGCTGCTCGTGGCTGGCGGAAGGCTCTGGCTGCTCATGGCTGGCTGACGGATCTGGCTGCTCATAGCTGGCGGAAGGCTCTGGCTGATCCTGTCTGGCGGAAGGCTCTGGCTGATCCTGTCTGGCGGAAGGCTCTGGCTGATCCTGTCTGGCAGACGGCTCTGGCTGATCCTGTCTGGCGGAAGGCTCTAGCGGCTCCTGTCTGGCGGAAGGCTCTAGCGGCTCCGATCTGGCGGACGGCTCTGAAGGCTCATGGCAGACGGGCGGCTTTGCAGGCTCAGTACAGACGGGCGGCTTTAGCGCCGTAGGGGCAGACGGGTAGTTCAAGCGCCGTTGGGCAGACGGGCAGTTCAGGCACCGTTGGGCAGACGGGCAGTTCAGGCGCCCCGTTGGGCAGACGGGCAGTTCAGGCCCCGTTGGGCAGACGGCAGATTCTGGCCGTCTGAGGCGCACCGTAGGCCTGGTGCGTGGTGCCGGAACTGGAGGTACCGGGCTGAGGACACGCATCTCAGGGCTAGTGCGGGGAGAAGGAACAGGGCATGCTGGGCCCTGGGGGACGCACCGTAGGCCTGATGCGTGGTGCCGGAACTGGTGGTCCCAGGCTGAGGACACGCATCTCAGGGCTTTTTATGGTGCGTGGAGCAGGAACAGGCCGGGCTGGGCTGGCGACGCGCACCGTATCCCTGGTGCGAGTGGCCGGAACAGGCCGGGCCGGGCTGGCGAGCGCACCGTATCCCTGGTGCGTGGAGCAGGAACAGGCCGGGCTGGGCTGGCGACGCGCACCGTATCCCTGGTGCGAGTGGCCGGAACAGGCCGGGCCGGGCTGGCGGCGCACCATATCCCTGGTGCGTGGAGCAGGAACAGGCCGGGCTGGGCTGGCGACGCGCACCGTATCCCTGGTGCAAGTGGCCGGAACAGGCCGGGCCGGGCTGGCGAAGCGCACCATATCCCTGGTGCGTGGAGCAGGAACAGGCCGAGCTGGGCTGGCGACGCACATCGTGGACCTGGTGCGTGGGTAGGAACAGGCCGGTCCGTACCGGGAACACACCCCACTGGCCTTAACTGGGGATCAGGAACGGGCCGGACCGGACTGGTAACACACTTCAGTCTCTCACGCCGTGCCACAACAACTTCCCTCCCTCTACTCGCCAATGGCTCCCGTAATCCGATAGCCTTCTCTCCATATCTCCCTGTGGCAGCCTCCTGCTGCCCAGCCACCTAAGCCATGTGCCCCCCAAAAAATTTTTTTTGGGGGTTGCCTCTCGTCCTTCCAACGATGGACCTGCTGACGCCGTTGCTCCTCTCTCGCCAGGGCCTTGATCCTCCCCCAAGGTCCCTTGCCCCCGAGCATGTCCTCCCAGGACCACGATTTGCCCACCTGGGCCATCGCCAGCCTCTCGATCTCCTTACCCGGCGCCTCCTCCCATGTCCAGCTGTCTTGCTCCTGGACACGCTGCTTGGTCCTTTTATGGTGGGTTTTTCTGTCACGGCCGTCTTCAAATGGAGTAGACCAAAGCGCAGCGTTTTGAGTGAACATGACTTTATTTAATAAAGTGCAACACGAAAACAATAAACAACGACGAAACGTGAAGTCCAACAGTACATCGACTGAAACACGGAACAAAAACCCACAAACACACAGTGAAACCACAACAGTTTAAATATGGCTCCCAATCAGAGATAACGAGCCGACAGCTGTCACTCGTTACCTCCGATTGGGAGTCACATGAATAATCAAGAACCACCACAACATAGAAATGCACAACTAGAAATCCCAACATAGAAATACACCCAAATGAAAATGAACAACCCTGGCTCCATAAATCAGAGTCCCTGGAGCCAGAGTGTCACACCAACTTCTGGAAAAAGGACAATACTGTATAGTTACAGTGGGGAGAACAAGTATTTGATACACTGCCAATTTTGCAGGTTTTCCTACTTACAAAGCATGTAGAGGTCTGTCATTTTTATCATAGGTACACTTCAACTGTGAGAGACGGAATCTAAAACAAAAATCCAGTATTTGATACATCAGAAAAGCAGAACTTAATATTTGGTACAGAAACCTTTGTTTGCAATTACAGAGATCATACGTTTCCTGTAGGTCTTGACCAGGTTTGCACACACTGCAGCAGGGATTTTGGCCCACTCCTCCATACAGACCTTCTCCAGATCCTTCAGGTTTCGGGGCTGTCGCTGGGCAATACGGACTTTCAGCTCCCTCCAAAGATTTTCTATTGGGTTCAGGTCTGGAGACTGGCTAGGCCACTCCAGGACCTTGAGATGCTTCTTACGGAGCCACTCCTTAGTTGCCCTGGCTGTGTGTTTCGGGTTGTTGTCATGCTGGAAGACCCAGCCACGACCCATCTTCAATGCTCTTACTGAGGGAAGGAGGTTGTTGGCCAAGATCTCGCGATACATGGCCCCATCCCTCCTCCCCTCAATACGGTGCAGTCGTCCTGTCCCCTTTACAGAAAAGCATCCCCAAAGAATGATGTTTCCACCTCCATGCTTCACGGTTGGGATGGTGTTCTTGGGGTTGTACTCATCCTTCTTCTTCCTCCAAACACGGCGAGTGGAGTTTAGACCAAAAAGCTCTATTTTTGTATCATCAGACCACATGACCTTCTCCCATTCCTCCTCTGGATCATCCAGATGGTCATTGGCAAACTTCAGACGGGCCTGGACATGCGCTGGCTTGAGCAGGGGGGACCTTGCGTGCGCTGCAGGATTTTAATCCATGACGGCGTAGTGTGTTACAAATGGTTTTCTTTGAGACTGTGGTCCCAGCTCTCTTCAGGTCATTGACCAGGTCCTGCCGTGTAGTTCTGGGCTGATCCCTCACCTTCCTCATGATCATTGATGCCCCACGAGGTGAGATCTTGCATGGAGCCCCAGACCGAGGGTGATTGACCGTCATCTTGAACTTCTTCAATTTTCTAATAATTGTGCCAACAGTTGTTGCCTTCTCACCAAGCTGCTTGCCTATTGTCCTGTAGCCCATCCCAGCCTTGTGCAGGTCTACAATTTTATCCCTGATGTCCTTACACAGCTCTCTGGTCTTGGCCATTGTGGAGAGGTTGGAATCTGTTTGATTGAGTGTGTGGACAGGTGTCTTTTATACAGGTAACGAGTTCAAACAGGTGCAGTTAATACAGGTAATGAGTGGAGAACAGGAGGGCTTCTTAAAGAAAAACTAACAGGTCTGTGAGAGCCGGAATTCTTACTGGTTGGCAGGTGATCAAATACTTATGTCATGCAATAAAATGCAAATTAATTACTTAAAAATCATACAATGTGATTTTCTGGATTTTTGTTTTAGATTCCGTCTCTCACAGTTGAAGTGTACCTATGATAAAAATTACAGACCTCTACATGCTTTGTAAGTAGGAAAACCTGCAAAATCTGCAGTGTATCAAATACTTGTTCTCCCCACTGTAACTGAAATAAAATGGGTATTTATTTGTATTATCGCTCCATTTCTACATGTTTTATTGGTTTCAAGCTGGCATAGCCTACCTAATGACCGAAAAACAACACCTGTGTTTACAGTTCGATTTATTGAAATGATGAGTAACCCTTTGAACTTTCTGCAGCGATCAGTAGTCACCATGTCTGATTATGGCAATGTCTGTGTATGTTGTATATTCCATAGTATACTTTCCAGTTTTCTATTTCTTGTTCCATCTTTCACTGCCCCTCCCTTTTTTTTTTTACACAGAACAACCCTCAGTCATTCTCACATTCTGCTCCACACCCCTTTGCTGACAGGCTCTCCTGGGGTCATACTCTGTGCTGCAAGTACCTGCAGAAGCCTGCACTTATGTGCCAAAAACACTAATGCCTGTCGGCTATAGAGCCACACCTCCAGTCCTTACAGAGACGATTTGTGACAGGTATTCAGCTAGTCTTGGAAGCCACATGTAAGTTATTTTTTGTATAAAAATCATTTGAATAGTAAGACTAATTTGGCTGACATGGTGACTTACTGAATGTGTCCCTTCACACACAGAACAGATGTATGAAAATGGGTCAGTGAAGAACAAGTATAATAACATGACACTAAATCATGAACCACGACAGCTCATTAGGTTGAAATGTATATGAAGATGAATTCCCCAAATATTCTCAACCTGCTGCAGATCCTCTGTACAGTTGGAGTCCAGCATTGCCAGGCTCATGGAAAAGTTGTTGATACATACCCAAGAGAAAGTGTCACACCGTTGGTTGGCTGTAGTATAGGTGTGGACTAGATGAGTGGGCCCGATCGCACCACTGTCACATGACTGACAGTTAAGCCATGAGCCAGATGATCTAGTTGGCTGCAGCCTGGCATCACTGTGTGGTCTGGATGGGTGACTGCTTGGCATATGGTGCTGATTTCCCAGGTCTCATTGGCTGGATGTCAATGTGTTTTACGGAGCTTATGCAATATACAGTACCAGTCAAAAGTTTGGACACACGTACTCATTCCAGGGTTTTTCTTGATTCTTGATTTCTACATTGTTGAATAATACTGAAGACATCAAAACTATGAAATAACACATATGGAATCATGTAGTAACCAAAAAAGTGTTAAACAAATCAAAATATATTTCAAATAGCCACCCTTTGCCTTGATGACAGCTTTGCACACTCTTGGCATTCTCTAAACCAGCTTCAACTGGAATGCTTTTCCAACAGTCTTGAAGGAGTTCCCACATATGCTGAGCACTTGTTGGCTGCTTTTCCTTCACTCTGCGGTCCAACTCATCCCAAACCATCTCAATTGGGTTGAGGTCAGGTGATTGTGGAGGCCGCACTCCATCACTACTTCTTGGTCAAATAGCCCTTACACAGCCTGTAGGTGTGTTTTGGGTCATTGTCCTGTTGAAAAACACATGATAGCTTGGCTCTCTCTGTGTGTTTGTGCCGTGGGAGGAGTTTTTTTTTCGTTGGCAGAAAACAATAGCTAGCTAGTATGCTAACTATTCTAGCTAACTAACTGGCTGAATAAGTTGACGACGGACTCGCTCAAGCTGTCGGGACTAACCCACAACGTTAGACACGGACACGAATGATCTGCTTGGCGTGTTGACACACTGGTGGTTTGTTGTGGCCGAGTATTGGTGCTAAACCGTGTTATTGGAGCCTGGCATGCTAGTTGGCTATTGCGTCATAGGACTAGGTGCCCTGGACGGTTTTCACGGAAGAATACTGTACCAAGTTAGCTAGCTGAATAAACTAAGTTAGTCTATTCCTAGAAAACATTGAACCGCTGTAGTTTACAACAATTATAGTTTCTGAGGTGGAAGTTGGGAGAGTTATATTTGGGTGTTTCAGTGAAACGTAAGTGAGGGAGGCCCCGCTCTCTCGCTTTCCCAGATGTTTAGTTCATTTCATTCCGATCTCCTTTGCATTATTGTAGCCATTTTCTGTAGCCTGTCAACTACGCGTCTGTCTATCCCTGTTCTCTCCTCTCCGCACAGGCTATACAAACGCCTCACACCGCGTTGCTGCTGCCTCTCTAACCTGGTGGTCCCTGCACGCACGACCCACGTGGAGTTCCAGGTCTCCGGCAGCCTCTGGAACTGCCGTTCTGCAGCCAACAAGGCAGAGTTAATCTCAGCCTATGCTACCCTCCAGTCCCTGGACTTCTTGGCGCTGACAGAAACATGGATTACCACTGAAAACACTGCTACTCCTACTGCTCTCTCCTCGTCTGACCATATGTTCTCGCATACCCCGAGAGCATCTGGTCAGCGGGGTGGTGGCACAGGAATCCTCATCTCTCCCAAGTTGACATTCTCTCTTTTTCCCCTGACCCATCTGTCTCCTCATTTGAATTCTATGCTGTCACAGTGACTAGCCCATTCAAGCTTAACATCCTTATCATTTATCGCTCTCCAGGGAGGATAGCTCACCCCTCACAGTTCTGGGTGACTTTAACCTCCCTACATCTACCTTTGACTAATTTCTCTCTGCCTCCTTCTTTCCACTCCTTTTTTGACCTCACCCTCTCACCGTCCCCCCCTACTCACAAGGCAGGCAATACGCTTGACCTCATCTTTACTAGATGCTGTTCTTCTACTAATCTCACTGCAACTCCCCTCCATGTCTCCGACCACTACTTTGTATCCTTTTCTCTCTCGCTCTCCTCCAACACTACTCACTCTGCCTCTACTCAGATGGTAATGCGCCGTCGCAACCTTCGCTCTCTCTCTCCCGATACTCTCTCCTCTTCCATCCTATCATCTCTTCCCTCTACTCAATCCTTCTCCCTCCAATCTCCTGATTCTGCCTTCTCAACCCTCCTCTCCTACCTTTCTGCATCCTTTGACTCTCTATGTCCCCTATCCTCCCGGCCGGCTCGGTCCCCCCCTCCTGCTCCGTGGCTTGACGACTCATTGCGAGCTCACAGAACAGGGCTCCGGGCAGCCGAGCGGAAATGGAGGGAAACTAGACTCCCTGCGGACCTGGCATCTTTTCTCTTTACATTTTCTTCCTCTGTTTCTGCTGCTAAAGCCACCTTCTACCACTCTAAATTCCAAGCATCTGCCTCTAACCCTAGGAAGCTCTTTGCCACTGTCACGGTTTCGGCCGAGACTGCTCCTCCTCCTGGTTCGGGCAGGCTTCGGCGAGCGCCGTCCCCGGAGTACTAGCTGCCACCGCTCTATGTTTCTGCAGTCCATTGCTTTTGTCTGTCTGTACCACCTGTGGCCAATTGTGTGTTGATTGCGTGCCCTATAAGTTCCTTGTTTTGTGTTAGTATTATTGTGTGTTGTTTTTCCCTGTCATGTTGTTCGGAGCTACGTGTTTGCACTCTGTTTGTTTTATGTTTAGTGTTTACGCGTGTTTGCGTAATTCTCCCTCGCCTCTTGTTTTTGTCGAGGTCGTGTTATTTGACTTTGGATTATTAAAATCTGTTGGACTTAACCTCTGTGTCCTGCACCTGACTCCTCCACCACATCCACATCGGTTCCCTTCTGACAGAACAACACACCGTCATGGAGTCAGCAGGAACAGCGGCGGCACCCGAATCCCTGGAATACCGGATCAATTACCAGGACACCGCGATCCGGCAACTCGGGGCCGCCATGGACGAGGTGTCCAACACACTGCGCCGTTTGATGAATCGGGAGGTGCCCATGCCTTCTCACACCATCCCAGCACCAACGGCCAGTCCTCCTCTCTCAGCACCGGAACCCAGTGGCATTCGGCTCTCGCTCCCGAGGGCATATGACGGTTCTGCAGCCGGGTGTCAGGGCTTCCTCCTACAGGTAGAACTTTACCTTGCCACTATACACCCGGCGCCCTCGGGATACGAGAGCGTCTCCGCCCTCATCTCCTGTCTCTCCGGCAAGGCGTTGGAGTGGGCCAACGCCGAATGGAGGGGAATAGACGCCGCAACCATCACCTACGCGGAGTTTTCCTGCCGCTTCAGGACTGTCTTCGATCATCCACCTGAGGGGAAAGCGGCGGGAGAGCGTCTATTCCACCTCCGACAGGGGAAGAGGAGCGCACAGGAGTTCGCACTGGAGTTCCGGACACTAGCAGCGGATGCGGGGTGGAATGAGAGGGCCCTCATCGACCACTACCGGTGTAGCCTACGAGAGGACGTTCGTCGTGAGATGGCCTGCAGGGACACCAACCTGTCGTTCGACCAGCTGGTGGACATCTCCATCCGTCTAGACACCCTGCTGGCTACCCGCGGACGTCCCGAGTGGGGGTCGTCCATTCCACCCTCCAGCACCTCCGAGCCGATTCCTATGGAGCTCGGAGGTGCTGGTGCTAGAGAGAGGAGGAGAGGGAACCCGAGGGAGGCCATCCCCTGCACCACCTGTGGTCGTGGAGGACACACCGCGGCCAGGTGCTGGGGAGGGTCTCCTGGGAGAGGTGACAGCAGGCCACGCACTGGGGAGTCATTTCAGGTGAGTAGGCGCCCCACTTACCCAGAGCTCTCTGTTGGTCACATGAGTATTCCTGTGAGATTTCCACAGGTGGCACCTCATTCCCAGCATAAGGCGCTAGTAGATTCAGGCGCAGCTGGGAACTTTATTGATCGGGCATTTTGTGCTAGGTTAGGAATTCCCCCTTCGGCCGGTAGAAGTTCCATTCCCTGTCCACGCATTAGACAGCCGGCCGTTGGGGTCGGGTCTGATCAGGGATGTCACAGCACCGCTGACGATGACGACGCAGGGGGGTCATGAGGAAATCATTCAGTTCTATCTGATTGACTCTCCTGCGTACCCAGTGGTGTTGGGCCTTCCCTGGTTAAGCACCCATGATCCTACCATAGCGTGGCAACAGAGGGCTCTTATGGAGTGGTCTGCCCAGTGTGTAGGGAGATGTCTAGGTGTTTCCATAGGGGCGACCTCGGTGAGAGTCCGAACCAAGTGCCCGCACTGCGCATTCCCCCGAGTATGAGGATTTAGCACTCGTGTTTAGCAAATCGAGGGCAACACGGCTACCTCCTCATAGACAGGGGGACTGTGCGATAAATCTCCAGACAGGAGCAGCTCTTCCCCGGGAGTCATGTGTATCCCCTGTCTCAAGAGGAAACTGCGGCTATGGAGACTTACATAGCCGAGTCCTTGGCACAGGGATACATACGGTCCTCCACTTCTCCGGTCTCCTCGAGTTTCTTCTTTGTGAAGAAGAAGGACGGGGGGATTGCGCCCGTGTATTGATTACCGTAGTCTCAATCAGATCACAGTGAAATACAGTTACCCACTTCCACTGATTGCGACGATGACGGAGTCATTACGCGGAGCGGTTCTTCACAAAGTTGGATCTCAGGAGCGCGTACAATCTGGTGCGCATTAGGGAGGGGGGATGAATGGAAAACAGCATTTAGCACCACCTCGGGTCATTACGAGTATCTCGTCATGCCATACGGGTTAATGAATGCTCCTTCAGTCTTCCAATCCTTTGTTGACGAGATTTTCCGGGACATGCATGGGCAGGGTGTAGTGGTGTACATTGACGACATCCTAGTGTATTCTTCTACACGAGCCGAGCATGTAGCCCAGGTGCGCCGAGTGTTGAGACGACTGTTGGAGCATGACTTGTATGTCAAGGCAGAGAAATGCCTGTTCTTCCAGGAGTCCATCTCCTTTTTGGGTTATCGGTTGTCCGCGTCTGGCGTGGAGATAGAGGTAGACCGGGTATCGGCTGTGCGTAATTGGCAAACTCCAACCACTGTAAAAGAGGTGCAGCAGTTCTTGGGTTTTGCTAATTACTACCGGAGGTTTATTCTGGGTTTTGGACAGGTTGCAGCTCCCATTACGTCCCTGCTAAAGGGGGGTCCGGTGCGTTTGCAGTGGTCGGCTGAGGCGGACAGGGCATTTGTCAAACTAAAGAACCTGTTCACCTCGGCTCCTGTGCTGGCGCATCCGGATCCCTCTTTACCATTCCAAGTAGAGGTAGACGCGTCCCGAGACCGGTATTGGGGCAGTTCTATCACAACGGTCCGGCACGCCACCTAAACTCCGCCCCTGTGCGTTCTACTCCAAGAAGCTCAGCTCGGCGGAGAGTAACTATGATGTTGGGGACAGGGAGCTGTTAGCCGTAGTCCAGGCCCTAAAGGTGTGGAGGCATTGGCTTGAGGGGGCTCAACACCCTTTCCTCATTCTGACGGATCACCGTAACCTGGAGTACATCCGGGCAGCTAGGAGATTGAACCCTCGTCAGGCTAGGTGGAACATGTTCCTAACCCGGTTCGTTTTTAAGATCACATACATCCCTGGGTCCCAGAATGGTAAGGCAGATGCCCTGTCCCGGCGGTATGACACAGAGGAGAGGTCCAACGAGCCTACTTCCATACTGCCGGAGTCTTGTTTGGTGGCTCCGGTGGTATGGGAGGTCGATTCAGAAATCGAGAGGGCACTGCGTACCGACCCTACTCCCCCCGAGTGTCCTGTGGGTTGGACGTACGTTCCGCTCGAGATTCGTGATCGACTTATTTATTGGGCTCATACATCACCCTCCTCTGGACATCCAGGTATTGGCCGGACATTGCACTGTCTTAGCATGAAATACTGGTGGCCAACGTTAGCCAGGGATGTGAGGGTTTATGTCTCCTCCTGCTCGGTGTGTGCCCAGTGTAAGGCGCCTAGACATTTGCCCAGGGGTAAGCTACATCCCCTGCCCGTTCCACAACGACCATGGTCCCACCTATCGGTGGATTTCGTAACCGACCTTCCCCCCTCCCAGGGGAATACCACCATTTTGGTCGTTGTGGATCGGTTTTCCAAGGCCTGTCGTCTCCTTCCCATGCCGGGTCTCCCTACTGCCCTACAAACCGCTGAGGCCCTATTCACCCATGTTTTCCGGCACTATGGGGTACCCGAGGATATAGTGTCTGACCGAGGTCCCCAGTTCACCTCCAGAGTTTGGGGGCGTTCATGGAACGGTTGGGGGGTCTCGGTAAGCCTTACCTCGGGGTACCACCCAGAGAGTAATGGGCAGGTGGAACGTGTCAACCAGGATGTGGGTAGGTTTTTGAGGTCCTATTGCCGGGACCGGCCGGAGGAGTGGTCTAGGTTCATCCCCTGGGCAGAGATAGCCCAGAACTCTCTCCGCCACTCCTCCACCAATTTAACACCCTTCCAGTGTGTTTTAGGTTATCAGCCGGTCCTGGCACCATGGCACGAGATCCAGATCGAGGCCCCTGCGGTGGACGAGTGGATTCGGCGCTCGGAGGAGACGTGGGACGCTGCCCATGTCCATCTGCAGCGTGCCATCCGTCAACAGAAGGCGAGCGCCGACCGCCACCGCAGTGAGGGACCGGTGTATGCACCGGGAGATCGAGTCTGGCTCTCGACTCGAAACCTGCCCCTCCGCCTGCCCTGCCGGAAGCTGGGTCGGCGGTTTGTGGGGCCCCTTCAAAGTCCTGAGAAGATTGAACGAGGTGTGTTACAGGTTACAACTGCCTATAGAGTATAAAAATATTAACCCCTCGTTCCATGTGTCTCTTCTCAGGCCGGTGGTAGCTGGCCCACTCCAAGAGGATGAGATAGGAGAGACCCCTCCGCCCCCTTTGGACATCGAGGGGGCCCCGGCGTACAGGGTCCGGACCATCTTGGACTCAAGGCGCCGGATGAGTGGTCTCCAGTATCTCGTGGAGTGGGAGGGGTACGGTCCGGAGGAACGGTGCTGGGTGCCCAGGAGGGACATACTCGATCCATCCCTCCTGACTGAGTTTCACCATGGGCATCCCACGCGCCCGGGTCCGCGTCCTCCTGGCCGTCCCCGGCGCACGGCTGGAGCCGCGCGTCAAGGGGGGGGGTACTGTCACGGTTTCGGCCGAGACTGCTCCTCCTCCTGGTTCGGGCAGGCTTCGGCGAGCGCCGTCCCCGGAGTACTAGCTGCCACCGCTCTATGTTTCTGCAGTCGATTGCTTTTGTCTGTCTGTATCACCTGTGGCCAATTGTGTGTTGATTGCGTGCCCTATAAGTTCCTTGTTTTGTGTTAGTATTATTGTGTGTTGTTTTTCCCTGTCATGTTGTTCGGAGCTACGTGTTTGCACTCTGTTTGTTTTATGTTTAGTGTTTACGCGTGTTTGCGTAATTCTCCCTCGCCTCTTGTTTTTGTCGAGGTCGTGTTATTTGACTTTGGATTATTAAAATCTGTTGGACTTAACCTCTGTGTCCTGCACCTGACTCCTCCACCACATCCACATCGGTTCCCTTCTGACAGCCACCTTCTCCTCCCTGCTGAATCCTCCTCCCCCTCCCCCCCTCCTCCCTCTCTGTGGATGACTTCTTCAACCATTTTGAAAAGAAGGTTGACGACATCCGATCCTCGTTTGTTAAGTCAAATGACACTGCTGGTCCTGCTCACACTGCCCTACCCTATGCTTTGACTCCTTTCTCCCCTCTCTCTCCAGATGAAATCTTGCGACTTGTGACGGCCGGCCGCCCAACAACCTGCCTGCTTGACCCCATCCCCTCCTCTCTTCTCCAGGCCATCTCCGGAGACCTTCTCCCTTACCTCACCTCGCTCATCAACTATTCCTTGACCGCTGGCTATGTCCCTTCCGTCTTCAAGAGAGCGAGAGTTCAAGATCCCTCCGATGTCAATAACTACAGACCAGTATCCCTTCTTTCTTTTCTCTCCAAAACTCTTGAGCGTGCCGCCTTTAGCCAACTCTCTTGCTCTCTCTCTCAGAATTACCTTCTTGATCCAAACCAGTCAGGTTTCAAGACTAGTCATTCAACTGAGACTGCTCTTCTCTGTGTCACGGAGGCTCTCCGCACTGCTAAAGCTAACTCTCTCTCCTCTGCTCTTGTCCTTCTAGACCTGTCTACTGCCTTTGATACTGTGAACCATCAGATCCTCCTCTCCACCCTCTCCGAGTTGGGCATCTCCGGCACGGCTCACTCCTGGATTGGGTCCTACCTGACAGGTCGCTCCTACCAAGTGGCGTGGCGAGAATCTGTCTCCGCACCACGTGCTCTCACCACTGGTGTCCCCCAGGGCTCAGTTCTAGGCCCTCTCCTATTCTCGCTATACACCAAGTCACTTGGCTCTGTCATATCCTCACATGGCCTCTCCTATCATTGCTACGCAGACAACACACAACTAATCTTCTCCTTTCTCCCTTCTGATTACCAGGTGGCAAATCGCATCTCTGCATGTCTGGCAGACATATCAGTGTGGATGACGGATCACCACCTCAAGCTGAACCTCGGCAAGACGGAGCTGCTCTTCCTCCCGGGGAAGGACTGCCCGTTCCATGATCTCGCCATCACAGTTGACAACTCCGTTGTGTCCTCCTCCCAGAGTGCAAAGAGCCTTGGCGTGACCCTGGACAACACCCTGTCGTTCTCCGCTAACATCAAGGCGGTGACCCGATCCTGTAGGTTCATGCTCTACAACATTCGGAGAGTACGACCCTGCCTTACACAGGAAGCGGCACAGGTCCTAATCCAGGCACTTGTCATCTCCCGTCTGGATTACTGCAACTCGCTGTTGGCTGGGCTCCCTGCCTGTGCCATTAAACCCCTACAACTCATCCAGAATGCCGCAGCCCGTCTGGTGTTCAACCTTCCCAAGTTCTCTCACGTCACCCCGCTCCTCCGCACACTCCACTGGCTTCCAGTTGAAGCTCGCATCTGCTACAAGACCATGGTGCTTGCCTACGGAGCTGTGAGGGGAACGGCACCTCCGTACCTTCAGGCTCTGATCAGTCCCTACACCCAAACGAGGGCATTGCGTTCATCCACCTCTGGCCTGCTGGCCCCCCTACCTCTGCGGAAGCACAGTACCCGCTCAGCCCAGTCAAAACTGTTCCCTGCTCTGGCACCCCAATGGTGGAACAAGCTCCCTCACGACGCCAGGACAGCGGAGTCACTCACCACCTTCCGGAGACACTTGAAACCCTACCTCTTTAAGGAATACCTGGGATAGGATAAAGTAATCTTTCTACCCCACCCTTACCCCCCCCCCAAAAAATAAAATAAATAAATAATAAGTTCTTGAAATGTTCCGTATTAACTGACCTTCATGTCTTAAGGTAATGATGGACTGTCGTTTCTCTTTGCTTATTTGTGCTGTTCTTGCCATAAAATGGACTTGGTCTTTTACCAAATAGGGCTATCTTCTGTATACCAACCCTACCTTGTCACAACTCAACTAATTGGCTCAAACACATTAAGAAGGAAAGATATTCCACAAATTAACTTTTAACAAGGCACACCTGTTAATTGAAATATATTCCAGGTGACTACCTCATGAAGCTGCTTGAGAGAATGCCAAGACTGTGCAAAGCTGTCATCAAGGCAAAGGGTGGCTACTTAGAAGAATCTCAAATATAAAATATATTTTGATTTGTTTAACACTTTTTTGGTTACTACATGATTCCATATGTGTTACTTCATAGTTTTGATGTCTTCACTGTTATTCTACACTGTAGAAAATAGTAAAAATAAAGAAAAACCATGGAATGAGTAGGTGTCCAAACCTTTGACTGGTACTGTATATATATACACTGAACAGCGCCGGAAGAAGATGGCTGCCGTTTTACAGCCCTCTAACCAATTGTACTACTATGTGTGTTTTTCCGCGTTATTTGTAATTTATTTTGTACATAATGTTTCTGCCATCGTCTCTTATAACCAAAGAGAGCTTCTGGATATCAGGACAGCGATTACTCACCTCGCGTTGGACGAAGACTTTTTCTTCAACGAGGCGTTCGCGAAGGATATTCTACAGACTCCCGACAAGGCCCAGATCCCCGTCATTCGCGTGAGGAAGAGACGGAGATATCGTGGACGCAGATCCGGGTGCCTTGTAAGGATCCGACGGCGAACGAGTAAACTGCCTCTCCCATCAATCCTATTAGCCAATGTTCAATCTTTTGAGAATAAAATTGACGATTTAAGATTACGGTTATCCTACCAACGGGACATTAAAAACTGTAATATCTTATGTTTCACGGAGTCGTGGCTGAACGACAACAATGACAACATTCAGCTAGCGGGCTATACGCTACATCGACAGGACAGAACTGCAGACTCTGGTAAGACAAAGGGTGGCGGTCTGTGTATATTTGTAAACAACAGCTGGTGCACAAAATCAAATACTAAGGAAGTCTCGAGGTTTTGCTCGCCTGAGGTAGAGTATCTTATGATAAGCTGTAGACCACACTATTTACCAAGAGAGTTTTCATCTATATTTTTCATAGCTGTCTATTTACCACCACAAACCAATGCTGGCATTAAGATTGCACTGAATGAGTTGTACAAGGCCATTAATCAACAGGAAAACGCTCATCCAGATGCAGCGCTCCTAGTAGCCGGGGACTTTAATGCAGGGAAACTTAAATCCGTTCTACCTCATTTCTACCAGCATGTTAAATGTGCAACCAGAGGGGAAAAAACTCTAGACCACCTTTACTCCACACACAAAGACGCATACAAAGCTCTCCCTCGCCCTCCATTTGGCAAATCTGACCATAACTCTATCCTCCTGATTCCTGCTTTTAAGCAAAAACTGAAGCAGGAAGCACCAGTGATTCGGCTAATAAAAAAGTGGTCAGATGACGCAGATGCTAAGCTACAGGACTGTTTTGCTAGCACAGACTGGAACATGTTCCGGGATTCTTCAGACAGCATTGAGGAGTACACCACATCAGTCACTGGCTTCATCAATAAGTGCATCGATGATGTCGTCCCCCACAGTGACCGTACGTACATACCCCAACCAGAAGCCATGGATTACAGGAAACATCCGCACTGAGCTAAAGGGTAGAGCTGCCGCTTTCAAGGAACGGGACTCTAACCCGGACGCTTATAAGAAATCCCGCTATGACCTCCGACGAACCATCAAACAGGCAAAGAGTCAATACAGGTCTAAGATTGAATCATACTACACTGGCTCTGACGCTCGTCGGATGTGGCAGGGCTTGAAAACTATTACAGACTACAAAGGGAAGCACAGCCGCGAGCTGCCCAGTGACACAAGCCTACCAGACGAGCTAAACCACTTCTATGCTCGCTTCGAGGCAAGCAACACTGAAGCATGCACGAGAGCACCAGCTGTTCCGGACGACTATGTGATCACGCTCTCCGTAGCCGATGTGAGTAAGACTTTTAAGCAGGTCAACATTCACAAGGCCGCAGGGCCAGACGGATTACCAGGACGTGTACTCCGAGCATGTGCTGACCAACTGGCAAGTGTCTTCACTGACATTTTCAACATGTCCCTGACTGAGTCTGTAATACCAACATGTTTCAAGCAGACCACCATAGTCCCCGTGCCCAAGAACTCTAAGATAACCTGCCTAAATGACTACCGACCCGTAGCACTGACGTCTGTAGCCATGAAGTGCTTTGAAAGACTGGTCATGGCTCACATCAACAGCATAATCCCAGAAACCCTAGACCCACTCCAATTTGCATACCGCCCCAACAGATCCACAGATGATGCAATCTCTATCGCACTCCACACTGCCCTTTCCCACCTGGACAAGAGGAACACCTACGTGAGAATGCTATTCATTGACTACAGCTCAGCATTCAACACCATAGTGCCCTCTAAGCTCATCACTAAGCTAAGGATCCTGGGACTAAACACCTCCCTCTGCAACTGGATCCTGGACTTCCTGACGGGCCGCCCCCAGGTGGTAAGGGTAGGTAACAACACATCTGCCACACTGATCCTCAACACGGGGGCCCCTCAGGGGTGCGTGCTCAGTCCCCCTCCTGTACTCTCTGTTCACCCATGACTGCATGGCCAGGCACGACTCCAACACCATCATTAAGTTTGCCGACGACACAACAGTGGTAGGCCTGATCACCGACAACGATGAGACAGCCTATAGGGAGGAGGTCAGAGATCTGGCCGTGTGGTGCCAGGACAACAACCTCTCCCTCAACGTGACCAAGACAAAGGAGATGATTGTGGACTACAGGAAAAAAAAGAGGACTGAGCACGCCCCCATTCTCATCGACGGGGCTGTAGTGGAACAGGTTGAGAGCTTCAAGTTCCTTGGTGTCCACATCACCAACGAACTATCATGGTCCAAACACACCAAGACAGTCGTGAAGAGGGCACGACAAAGCCTATTCCCCCTCAGGAGACTAAAAGATTTGGCATGGGTCCTCAGATCCTCAAAAAATTCTACAGCTGCACCATCGAGAGCATCCTGACTGGTTGCATCACCGCCTGGTATGGCAACTGCTTGGCCTCTGACCGCAAGGCACTACAGAGGGTAGTGCGTACGGCCCAGTACATCACTGGGGCAAAGCTCCCTGCCATCCAGGACCTCTATACCAGGCGGTGTCAGAGGAAGGCCCTCAAAATTGTCAAAGACTCCAGCCACCCTAGTCATAGACTGTTCTCTCTGCTACCGCACGGCAAGCGGTACCGGAGTGCCAAGTCTAGGTCCAAAAGACTTCTCAACAGCTTCTACCCCCAAGCCATAAGACTCCTGAACAGCTAATCATGGCTACCCGGACTATTTGCACTGCCCCCCCCACCCCATCCTTTTTACGCTGCTGCTACTCTGTTAAGTATTTATGCATAGTCACTTTAACTCTACCCACATGTACATATTACCTCAACTACCTCAACTAGCCGGTGCCCCCGCACATTGACTATGCAACGGTACCCCCCTGTATATATAGCCTCCCTACTGTCACTTTATTTTACTGTATATATAGCCTCCCTACTGTCACTTTATTTTACTTCTGCTCTTTTTTTCTCAACACTTTTTTTGTTGTTGTTTTATTCTTACTTTTTTGTTTAAAATAAATGCACTGTTGGTTAAGGGCTGTAAGTAAGCATTTCACTGTAATGTCTGCACCTGTTGTATTCGGCGCATGTGACCAATAAAATTTGATTTGATTTGATTTGATTTGATTTGAATTATAGTTAATATTGGACAGAATCGATGAGGATGAATACCATGATTACTGTAACACAAGATTAGGATGGAAAGGAAGATTGAGAATTCTACATGAAGCAGACTGACATTGTACCTCACTTTTTCCATGGACCTCATTCCATAACACAAGGTTGAGCTGTTGCATAAATTGTATACTGTACTGTATAGTGAAGTATTGTCCAACCAGAAGCAGAAAGATGCCTTTGGCTTCTCCGACAACATACTGTATATCAACAAGATTGTTAAACCTGTATGATTAACTGCTTTCAAATACGCCACTCTGTCAAAGGGTAAACAGTAAGGTTTTTACGGTGAGTCTGTTGGCTTGTGATGTGGGGATGCTGAATTTTGCCTACTCCCTGGTCGCAGATAGATTTAGGAATGAGTGTAAACTCTGTGTGTGAAATAAAGCGTCTCTCTCATTGATACGCCCCCTTCATTGATAGGCCTACACCTCCATCACGTATTCTTCCAGGAGGGCAAGCCCCGACAGGTGGCAAAGCCCATCCTAGAACCCTTTGAAGTGAAATGTGAGATTTTTAAAGGTTGAAGCAGATTGGTGTGCCTTGTCCCAGCCTGCATTGTGCTAGGGGTATCAACTATATGTTATTTGTATGGAGCCCAGTCCATCTGCTCTTATGTTTTAAGCTGACAGCCAGATCAACGCACTGGGCACACACTGGTTGAATCAACGTTGTTTCCACGTCATTTCAATAAAATTACATTGAACCAATGTGGAATAGACGTTGAATTGACCAGTTCTAACACACATTTCTTATGTAATTTACCTCAATGTGGACTTAACATTCAAATTGTCTCACAATCTGCTGATGTCTGCACTAGACATTATCCTACAGTTATTTGTCATAACAGACAGAATTAGCAAATTAAATATATTTATTTCTCACCAATTGACTGTCCATTACCAATATAGTACATGCTACTTTTTACATATGGCAACAAGGGTATCAGTCAGAGCACAAGAAAATATCAGGGCAGGTGAATGGTCAATGTTTCTCCTACAACTGAGATCAGGTGGCCATGATCTGGATATTGTAGTAGTAATGTTATCTTGTGTGTATAATGCTGAATAGCCTGGAGGGTGAAAACTGGGATGGGCCGTGAGTCAAAGTGCATGTATTGTCGAATATAAATTCCAAGCCACATAACATATGCTGAGTGTACAAAACAGTAGGAACACCTGCTTTTTCCATGACATACAGTTGAAGTCGGAAGTTTACATACACCTTAGCCAAATACATTTAAACTCAGTTTTTCACAATTCCTGACATTTAATCCTAGTAAAAATTCCCTGTTTTAGGTCAGTTAGGATCACCACTTTATTTTAAGAATGTGAAATGTCAGAATAATAGTAGAGAGAATGATTTATTTCAGCTTTTATTTCTTTCATCACATTCCCAGTGGGTCAGAAGTTTACATACACTCAATTAGTATTTGGTAGCATTGCCTTTAAATTGTTTAACTTGGGTCAAACGTTTCGGGTAGCCTTCCACAAGCTTCCCACAATAAGTTGGGTGAATTTTGGCCCATTCCTCCTGACAGAGCTGATGTAACTGAGTCAGGTTTGTAGGCCTCCTTGCTCGCACACGCTTTTTCAGTTCTGCCCACACATTTTCTATAGGATTGAGGTCAGGGCTTTGTGACGGCCACTCCAATACCTTTACTTTGATGTCCTTAAGCCATTTTGCCACGACATTGGAAGTATGCTTGGGGTCATTGTCCATTTGGAAGACCCATTTGCGACCAAGCTTTAACTTCCTGACTGATGTCTTGAGATGTTGCTTCAATATATCCACATAATTTTCCTTCCTCATGATGCCATCTATTTTGTAAAGTGCACCAGTCCCTCCTGCAGCAAAGCACCCCCACAGCATGATGCTGCCACCCCCGTGCTTCACGGTTGGGATGGTGTTCTTCGGCTTGCAAGCAACCCCCTTTTTCCTCCAAACATAACAATGGTCATTATGGCAAAACAGTTATATTTTTGTTTCATCAGACCAGAGGACATTTCTCCAAAAAGTACGATCTTTGTCCCCATGTGCAGTTGCAAACCGTAGTCTGGCTTTTTAATGGCGGTTTTGGAGCAGTGGCTTCTTCCTTGTTGAGCGGCCTTTCAGGTTATGTCGATATACAGTGAGGGAAAAACGTATTCGATCCCCTGCTGATTTTGTATGTTTGCCCACTGACAAAGACATGATCAGTCTATAATTTTAATGGTAGGTTTATGTGAACAGTGAGAGACAGAATAACAACAAAAGAATCCATAAAAACGCATGTCAAAAATGTTATAAATTGATTTGCTTTTTAACAAGGGAAATAAGTATTGGCCGCTCTGCAAAACATAACTTAGTACTTGGTGATAAAAACCTTGTTGGCAATCACAGAGGTCAGACGTTTCTTGTAGTTGGCCACCAGGTTTGCACACATCTCAGGAGGGATTTTGTCCCACTCCTCTTTGCAGATATTCTCCAAGTCAATAAGGTTTCGAGGCTGACGTTTCGCAACTCGAACCTTCAGCTCCCTCCACAGATTTTCTATGGGATTAAGGTCTGGAGACTGGCAAGGCCACTCCAGGACCTTAATGTGCTTCTTCTTGAACCACTCCTTTGTTGCCTTGGCCGAGTGTTTTGGGTCATTGTCATGCTGGAATACCCATCCACGACCCATTTTCAATGCCCTGGCTGAGGGAAGGAGGTTCTCACCCAAGATTTGATGGTACATGGCCCCGTTCATCGTCTCTTTGATGCGGTGAAGTTGTCCTGTCCCCTTAGCAGAAAAACACAGCCAATGCATAATGTTTCCACCTCCATGTTTGACGGTGGGGATGGTGTTCTTGGGGTCATAGGCAGCATTCCTCCTCCTCCAAACACGGCGAGTTGAGTTGATGCCAAAGAGCTCCATTTTGGTCTCATCTGACCACAACACTTTCACCCAGTTCTCCTCTGAATCATTCAGATGTTTATTGGCAAACTTCAGACAGGCCTGTATATGTGCTTTCTTGAGCAGGGGGACCTTGCGGGCACTGCAGGATTTCAGTCCTTCACAGCGTAGTGTGTTACCAATTGTTTTCTTGGTGACTATGGTCCCAGCTGCCTTGAGATCATTGACAAGATCCTCCCGTGTAGTTCTGGGCTGATTCCTCACCGTTCTCATGATCATTGCAACTCCACGAGGTGAGATCTTGCATGAAGCCCCAGGCCGAGGGAGATTGACAGTTCTTTTGTGTTTCTTCCATTTGCGAATAATCGCACCAACTGTTGTCACCTTCTCACCAAGCTGCTTGGCGATGGTCTTGTAGCCCATTCCAGCCTTGTGTAGGTCTACAATCTTGTCCCTGATCCTTGGAGAGCTCTTTGGTCTTGGCCATGGTGGAGAGTTTGGAATCTGATTGATTGATTGCTTCTGTGGACAGGTGTCTTTTATACAGGTAACAAACTGAGATTAGGAGCACTCCCTTTAAGAGTGTGCTCCTAATCTCAGCTCGTTACCTGTATAAAAGACACCTGGGAGCCAGAAATCTTTCTGATTGAGAGGGGGTCAAATACTTATTTCCCTCATTAAAATGCAAATCAATTCATAACATTTTTGACATGCGTTTTTCTGGATTTTTTTGTTGTTATTCTTTCTCTCACTGTTCAAATAAACCTACCAGTAAAATTATAGACTGATCATTTCTTTGTCAGTGGGCAAACGTACAAAATCAGCAGGGGATCAAATACTTTTTTCCCTCACTGTAGGTCTCGTTTTACTGTGGATATAGATACTTTTGTACCTGTTTCCTCCAGCATCTTCACAAGGTCCTTTGCTGTTTTCTATGATTGATTTGCACTTTTCACACTAAAGTACGTTCATCTCTAGGAGACAGAACTCGTGTCCTTCCTGAGTGGTATGACGGCTGCGTGGTCCCATGGTGTTTATACTTGCGTACTATTGTTTGTACAGATGAAAGTGGTACCTTCAGGCGTTTGGAAATTGCTCCCAAGGATGAACCAGACTTGTGGAGGTCTACCATTTTTTTCTGAGGTCTTGGCTGATTTCTTTTGATTTTCCCATGATGTCAAGCAAAGAGGCACTGAGTTTGAAGGTAGGCCTTGAAATACATCCACAGGTACACCTCCAATTGACTCAATGATGTCAATTAGCCTATCAGAAGCTTCTAAAGCCATGACATCATTTTCTGGAATTTTCCAAGTTGTTTAAAGGCACAGTCAACTTAGTGTATGTAAACGTCTGACCCACTGGAATTGTGATACAGTGAAATATAAGTGAAATAATCTGTCTGTAAACAATAGTTGGAAAAATTACTTGTGTCATGCACAAAGTAGATGTCCTAACCGACTTGCCAAAACTATAGTTTGTTAACAAGAAATGTGTGGAGTGGCTGAAAAAATGAGTTTTAATGACTCCAACCTAAGTGTATGTAAACTTCCGATTCCAGTTGGAATCTATGATCCCTTATTGATGTCACCTGTTAAATCCGCTTCAATCAGTGTAGATAAGGGGAGGAGAAAAGTTAAAGAAGGATTTTTAAGCCTTGAGACAATTGAGACATGCATTGTGTATGTGTGCAATTCAAATCAAATTTTGTTGCATGCTTTGTAAACAACAGGTGTAGACTAAGAGTGAAATGCTTACTTACAGGCCCTTCCCAACAATGCAGAGAGAAAAAAAATGAAATAGTACAAAAATAATAACAATAATAGAAAAAGAATAACACAAGGAATAAATACACAATGTGTAACGATAACTTGGCTATATACACGGGGTACCTGTACCAAGTCAATGTGCAGGGGTATGAGGTAGTTGAGGTAGATATGTACATATAGGTAGGGATACAGTGACTAGGCAACGGCATTGTCACGGATTCAGCCGAGGCTGCTCCTCCTCCTTGCTCGGGCAGGCTTCGGCGTTCGTCGTCCCCGGAGTACTAACTGCTACCGATCTATGTTTCGGTGTTTGTCTTGTTTGGTCTTTATTGTTTACACCTGTTTCCTATTATGTTGCAATGTATTCCCTTTAAATACCCCTGTCTCTCATAGTTTATTGTGTGTGATTGTTTTTTGTGAGGTCGGCAAGCTGTTGTGTGCCAGTATTGTTTCCTCCCTGTTTGGAGGTATTTTGGTTTTGTACTTTCTATACTGTGTTCAGTAAAGTACATCTGCCAGTAGCTCGGTGTCCTGCGCTTGACTTTGTTACCGCATACACGTCCGCCTGACAGAATCACACACCACACATGGAGTCAGCAGGAGCGGAGGTGCCAGCTGGATCAATGGAGGAACGCGTCGAACAACAAGCGGCCATGATCCAGGCTCCCGGCACCGCCATGGAACAGGTGGTGAGCACTATAGAGCGATGGGAAAGAGGAGGTCTGCCTACACCTCCTCCGACGATACCACCACCATCGGCGATGCCCATCGCTTCACCTCCGGGGTCCAGTGGGATTCGGCTCTCGCTCCCGAGGGCTTATGATGGCACAGCTGCCGGGTGTCAGGGTTTCCTGCTCCAGGTTGAACTCTACCTGGCAACCATCCACCCAGGTGCCCTCGGGATACGAGAGCGTGTCCGCCCTCATCTCCTGTCTGTCCGGCAAGGCGCTGGAGTGGGCCAACGCCGAGTGGGGGGGAAAAGACGCCGCTACTGTCAACTATGCGGAGTTCACCCGCCGCTTCAGGGCAGTATTCGATCATCCACCAGAGGGTAAAGCAGCGGGTGAGCGTCTATTCCACCTCAGACAGGGGAGGAGGAGCGCACAGGAGTTCGCACTGAACTTCTGGACACTGGCTGCCAACGCGGGATGGAATGAGAGGGCCCTCATCGACCACTACAGATGTAGCCTGAGGGAGGACGTGCGTCGGGAATTGGCCTGCAGGGACACCAACCTCAGCTTCGATCAACTGGTGGACATGTAAATTCGCCTGGATACCCTGTTGGCTAGCCGCGGATGTCCGGATTCAGGGCCATCCATTCCATCCCCCAGCACTTCTGAGGCGACCCCTATGGAGCTCGGAGGTGCTGGAGCTAGGGAGACCAGGAGAGAGACCAGGAGAGAGGCCGTCCCCTGCACCAACTGTGGCTGCAGAGGACACACTGCTGGTCGGTGCTGGGGAGGGTCTCCTAGGAATCGAGGCAGTAGGCAGCGCACTGATGAGTCATTCCAGGTGAGTAGGCACCCAACTCACCCAGAGCTCTCTGTTGCGCATATGTGTATTAAAGTGGTGTTTCCCGAGGTTTCTCCTCATTCCCAGCATAAGGCGCTAGTAGATTCAGGCGCAGCTGGGAATTTTATTGATCGCCAGTTTACCTATAAGTTAGGGATTCCTATTGTACCAGTTGATGTGCCCTTCCCCATCCATGCCCTAGATAGCCGCCCTTTGGGGTCAGGATTGATTTGGGAAGTCAGGATGAAAACGCAGGAGGGTCATTTGATAATTTGTTTGTATTTGATTGATTCTTCTGCGTTTCCCGTGGTGTTGGGGCTTCCCTGGTTAACATCTCATGACCCCAACATTTCATGGCAACAGAGGGCTCTCAAGGGATGGTCTGATCAGTGTTTCGGGCGGTGTGTAGTTGTTTCCGTAGGGGCAACGACGGTGGAAAGTCCGAACCAAGTTCCCACCATGCACATTCTACCTGAATATGCCAATTTGGCACTCGCCTTCTGGATTTTAGACATCTGAAGGACCTGTTTACCTCGGCTCCGGTGCTGGCACATCCGGATCCCTCTTTGGCGTTCCAAGTTGAAATGGATGCGTCCGAGGCTGGGATCGGTGCTGTACTGTCTCAGCGCTCGGGTACGCCACCAAAACTCTGCCCCTGTGCTTTTTTTTCTAAGAAGCTCAGTCCGGCGGAGCACAATTATGATGTGGTGGACAGGGAGCTGTTAGCTGTGGTTCAAGCCCTGAAGGTGTGGAGGCATTGGCTTGAGGGTAAACACCCTTTTCTCATTTTGACTGACCATCGTAACCTTGAGTACATCCGGGCGGCGAGGAGGCTAAACCCTCGCCAGGCAAGGTGGGCTATGTTTTTTACCCGATTTGTATTTAAGCTCACCTATAGACCAGGGTCACAGAACGCTAAGGCAGACGCCCTGTCCCGACTATATGATACAGAGGAGAGGTCCATTGAGCCCACTCCCATACTTCCGGAGTCTTGTCTGGTGGCACCGGTGGTGTGGGAGGTTGATGCGGACATCGAGCGGGCGTTACGTACCGATCCTACTCCCCCACAGTGTCCAGAGGGTCGGAAGTACGTGCCGCTCGAGGTTTGTGATCGATTGATATATTGGGCTCACATGTCACCCTCCTCTGGTCATCCTGGTATTGGTCGGACAGTGCACTGCCTTAGTGGGAAGTACTGGTGGCCCACTTTAGCTAAGGACGTGAGGGTTTATGTTTCCTCCTGCTCGGTGTGCGCCCAGTGTAAGGCGCATAGACACCTGCCCAGAGGGAAGTTACAACCCCTACCCGTTCCACAACGGCCGTGGTCTCACCTATCGGCGGATTTTGTCACGGACCTTCCCCCCTCCCAGGGGAACACGACGATCTTGGTCGTTGTGGATCGGTTTTCGAAGGCCTGCCGTCTCATTCCTAAGCCAGGTCTCCCTACAGCTCTACAAACTGCTGGCGCCCTGTTTACACACGTCTTCTGGCACTACGGGGTACCTGAGGATATAGTGTCTGATCGGGGTCCCCAGTTCACCTCTAGGGCGTTTATGGAATGTCTGGGGGTCTCGATTAGCCTTACCTCGGGTTTTCACCCCGAGAGTAATGGGCAGGTGGAGAGAGTGAACCAAGATGTGGGTAGGTTTCTGAGGTCCTATTGCCAGGACCGGCAGGGGGAGTGGTCGGGATATATCCCCTGGGCAGAGATAGCCCAAAACTCACTCCGCCACTCCTCCACTAACCTTACGCCTTTTCAGTGTGTGCTAGGTTATCAGCCGGTCCTGGCACCTTGGCATCAGAGCCAGATCGAAGCCCCTTCGCTGGACGAGTGGTTTCGGCGCTCGGAAGAAACCTGGAACACTGCGCATGTCCATCTGCAACGGGCTATCAGGCGGCAAAAGGCGAGCGCCGATCGCCACCGCAGTGAGGCTCAGGTGTATGCACCGGAAAATCGGGTCTGGCTCTCGACCCGAAACCTGCCCCTTCGCCTGCCCTGCCGGAAGCTGGGTCGGCAGTTTGTGGGGCCATTTAAAGTCCTGAGGAGATTGAACGAGGTATGTTATAGGTTACAACTGCCAATTAATTACCACATTAACCCCTCGTTCCATGTGTCTCTCCTCAGGCCGGTAGTAGCTGGTCCACTCCAGGAGAGTGAGGTACGAGAGGTTCCTCCGCCCCCACTGGACATCGAGGGGGCTCCGGCGTACTCAGTCCGTTCCATCTTGGATTCGAGGCGTCGGATGGGGGCCTGCAGTATCTCGTGGAGTGGGAGGGGTACGGTCCGGAGGAACGGTGCTGGGTCCCTAGGAGGGACGTCCTAGATCCCTCCATGTTGAGGGATTTCCACCGGAGTCATCCGACTCGCCCTGCTCCGCGTCCTCCTGGCCGTCCCCGAGGCCAGGGTCGGCGCACGGCTGGAGCCGCGCGTCAAGGGGGGTACTGTCACGGATTCAGCCGAGGCTGCTCCTCCTCCTTGCTCGGGCAGGCTTCGGCGTTCGTCGTCCCCGGAGTACTAGCTGCTACCGATCTATGTTTCGGTGTTTGTCTTATTTGGTCTTTATTGTTTATACCTGTTTCCTATTATGTTGCATTTTATTCCCTTAAACCAAACAGTTGCTAAACCAAGCAGTGATGCAGCCAGTCAAGATGCTCTCAGTGGTGGAGCTGTAGAAATTTTTAAGGATCTGAGGGCCGATGCCAAATCTTTTCAGCCTCCTGAGGGGGAAGAGGTGTTGTCGTGCCCTCTTCACGACTGTGTTTATGTGTGTGGACCATGATAGTTCCTTAGTGATGTGGACACCGAGGAACTTGAAGTTCTCTACCGTTTTCACAACAGACCCGTTGATGTGGATGTGGGCGTGCTCGGCCCTCCATTTCCTGTAGTCCACGATCAGCTCCTTTGTCTTGCTGACGTTGAGGGAGAGGTTGTTTTCCTGGCATCACACTGCCAGGTCTCTGACCTCCTCCCTATAGGGTGTCTCATCGTCATCAGTGATCAGGCCTAGTCTGCAAACTTAATGACGGCGTTGAAGTCATGTGCAGTCGTGGGTGAACAGGGAGTACAGAAGTGGACTAAGCATGCACCCCTGAGGGGCCCCCATGTTGAGAGCAAGCGGGGCGGATGTGTTGTTGCCTGCTCTCACCACCTGTGGGTGGGCCGTCAGGAAGTCCAGGATCCAGTTGCAGAGAGAGGTGTTTAATCCCAGGGTCCTTAGCTTAGTGATGAGCTTGGATGGCACAATGGTGTTGAACGCTAAACTGTAGTCAATGAACAGCATTCTCGTGCAATAGAAAGGGCAGTGTGGAGTGCAATAGAGATTGCGTCATCTGTGGACCTGTTGGGGCAGTATGAGAATTAGAGTGGGACCAGGGTGTCTGGGATTATGGTGTTGATGTGAGCCATGACCAGCCTTCAAAAGCATTTAATCGCTACAGATGTGAGTGCTACGGAGCGATAGTCATTTAGACAGGTTACCTTGGTGTTATTGGGTACAGGGACAATGGTGGTCTGCTTGAAACATGTAGGTATTACAGACTGGGTCAGGGAGAGGTTGAAAATGTCAGTGAAGACACTTGCCAGCTGGTCAGTGCATGCTATGAGTATGCGTCCTGATAATTTGTCTGGCCCTGCGGCCTTGTGAATGTTAACCTGTTTAAAGGTCTTACTCACATTTGCTATGGAGAGTGTGATCATACAGTTGTCTGGAACAGCTGGTGCTCTCATGCATAGTTCAGTGTTTCTAGCCTTGAAAGAGCGCATAGAAGGTATTTAGCTCTTGCGGCTGGGTTTCCCTTTGTAATCTATGATAGTTTACAAGCCCTGCCACATCCAACAAGCGTCAGAGCCGGTGTAGTAGGATTCGATCTTGGTCCTGTATTGACACTTTGCCTGTTTGATGGTTTGTCGGAGGGCATAGTGGGATTTCTTATAAGCATCCGGATTAGTGTCCCGCTCATTGAAAGTGGCAGCTCTAGCCTTTAGCTCATTGCGGATGTTGCCTATAATCCATGGCTTCTGGTTGGGATATGTACGTACGGTCAATGTGGGGACAACGTTGTCGATGCACTTATTAATGAAGCCAGTGACTGATGTGGTAAACTCCTCAATGCCATCGGATGAATCCCGGAACATATTCCAGTCTGTGCTAGTGCTAGTGAAAGAGTCCTGTAGCTTAGTATCCGCTTCATCGGACCGATTCCGTATTGAGCACGTCACTGGTACTTCCTGTTTGAGTTTTTGCTTGTAAGCAGGAATCAGGAGGATAGAGTTATGGTCAGATTTGCCAAATGGAGGGCAAGGGAGAGCTTTGTGTACATCTCTGTGTGTGGAGTAAAGGTGATCTAGAGTTTTTACGCGTCTAGTTGCACAGGTGCCATGCTGGTAGAAATGAGGTAAAATGGATTTAAGTTTTCCTGCGTTACAGTCACTGGCCACTAGGAGTACCAACTCTGGGTGAGCATTTTCTTGTTTGCTTATGGCCATGTACAGCTCGTTGAATGCGCTCTTAGTGCCAGCATCGGTTTGTGGTGGTAAATAGACAGCTATGAAAAATATAGATGAAAACTATTTTGGTAAATAGTATGGTCTACAACTTATCATGAGGTATTCTAACTCAGGTGAGCAGAACCTAGAGACTTCCTTAATATTAGAGAAGTAGAAGTCCTCGTCCAAATGGAGGTTAGTGGTAGCTGTTCTGATTTCCAGAAGCTCTTTTCGATCATAGGAAACGATGGCGGAAAGATTATGTACAAACATTTTTAAGATCAGCGCAAAAAAAATATATATAGCGCAATTGGTCAGGAGCTCGTAAAATAGCCGCCATAGGTGCCATTATCATGGATAATTCAGATGGTGAATGGGCAAGACCAAAGACTTAAGTGCCTTTGAACAGGGTATGGTAGTAGGTGCCAGGCGCACCGGTTTGAGTGTGTCAAGAACTGCAACGTTGCTGGGTTTTTCATGCTCAACAGTTTCCCGTGTGTATCAAGAATGGTCCATCACCCAAAGGACATCCAGCCAACTTGACACAACTGTGGGAAGCATTGGAGTCAACATGGCCAGTGGAATGGTTTCGAGTCCATGCCCCAACGCATTGAGGCTGTTCTGAGGGCAAAAGGGGGTGCAACTCAATATTAGGAAGATGTTCCTAATGTTTTGTACACTTAGTGTACAGTGTACATTTTTGGATTTATAAATAATCTAAGGCACTGCATCACAGTGCTAGCTCTGTCGTAGCCGGCCGCGACCGGGAGACCCAAGGGGTGGCGCACAATTGGCCCAGCGTCGTCCAGGGTAGGGGAGGGAATGGCCGGCAGGGATATATCTCAGTTGGTAGAGCATGGCGTTTGCAATGCCAGGGTTGTGGGTTCGATTCCCACGGGGGGCCAGTATGAAAAAATTAAAAATGTATGTATGCACTCACTAACTGTAAGTCGCTGTGGATAAGAGCGTCTGCTAAATGACTAAAATGTAAATGTAAATAAAGTCCACCTGTGTGCAATCTAAGTGTCACATGATCTGTCACATGATCTCAGTATATATACACCTGTTCTGAAAGGCCCCAGAGTCTGCAACACCACTAAGCAAGGGGCACCACCAAGCAAGCGGCACCATGAAGACCAAGGAGCTCTCCAAACAGGTCAGGGACAAAGTTGTGGAAAAGTACAGATCAGGGATGGGTTATAAAAAAATATCAGAAACTTTGAACATCCCACGGAGCACCATTAAATCCATTATTAAAAAATGGAAAGAATATGGCACCACAACAAACCTGCCAAGAGAGGGCCACCCACCAAAACTCACAGAGCAGGCAACGAGGGCATTAATCAGAGAGGCAACAAAGAGACCAAAGATAACCCTGAAGGATCTGCAAAGCTCCACAGCGGAGATTGGAGTATCTGTCCATAGGACCACTTTAAGCCATACACTCCACAGTGCTGGGCTTTACGGAAGAGTGGCCAGAAAAAAGCCATTGCTTTAAGAAAAAAATAAGCAAACACATTTGGTGTTTTCTAAAAGGCATGTGGGAGACTCCCCAACCATATGGAAGAAGGTACTCTGGTCAGATGAGACTAAAATTGAGCTTTTTGGCCATCAAGGAAAACGCTATGTCTGGCGCAAACCCAACACCTCTCATCACCCCGAGAACATCATCCCCACAGTGAAGCACGGTGGTGGCAGCATCATGCTGTGGGGATGTTTTTCGTCGGCAGGGACTGGGAAACTGGTCAGAATTGAAGGAATGATGGATGGCACTAAATACAGGGAAATTCTTGAGGGAAACCTGTTTCAGTCTTCCAGAGATTTGAGACTCGGACGGAGTCTATTACGTATTCCTGCGCCTTTCTTCTATCAGTATACAACGTGACAGTCTACTGATGTGGTTTAGCATTGTTATGCGCTTAGAACACCCTATTTTTTTTTCTATTCAAAAAGTGTGACTTTGAGAGCAAAAACCTGAATAAAAAATCAGAAACCTGTCAATTTCTGACTCAGTTGATAGCCTCATTTATCTGTTTCAATAGTAGGCCTACTATTAGCCTACTTGCACAGTATAGCTTGGGTTGGCCTGACTGGGAATTATTATTTTAGGTCATTCAGAATGTATGTCACTGTTTCTCATATAATTTGCCTTTCCTTAGTTTGGAATTTTTTGGAAGAAATGTGGGTATACCCACTTCTCCAGGCACTTGTACACCACTGGGTGTACAGGTGGTGGAAAAAGTACCCAATTGTCTTACTTGTTCTGTGCCGATTAGTGCATGCACTTAGAAGGTGGCGCCGTGGCAGTATTTTGGCTTGTTATCCGGTTTATCTCCTTGTATGCATATCTATCCTTTCAAATTGGCCGTAAAGAGCATGGAAACCACAGCTTTCTCAAGTGACAATGTCTCAGAGAGGCCCCATAGGAGACACACAGGTTTTTTTTTTATTTTAGAGCTTTACGAGTCGATGCGGCATGGCGGCAAATTCAAGATACAAACCAGCTAGCACATAACATTCTGAGAACCATATGCTTCTTAGAGCTTGGTGAGAGCGTGGTTGTCCTATGGTTATTTTGCATACAACCTTCCCACAACTTTCTGGGAATGGTGCAGGATAGTTGCTTGGCTTTGGAACATTCTCAACACAATTAAGGAACTTGACTATTTTAATTTATTTTCTTGGTATTTCATTACTTTAACAGAACGTTTCCTAAAAGTTCAAACATGGTTACATTTAATTTACATTTTGGTAATGTTCTAGGAACGTTCTCCAACTGGTTTGACATTGGAAATGTTCTCAAATAGTTCAGTGAACGTTAAGAAACAACATTCTTTGGGAATGTCATGGAAATTCTACACCATGTCGTGGAAATTACCACTAGGGACACTCAAAGTCAATCTTAAATGAATCATTGTTTATTGTCAGTGCGCTGGAGAGGTTCCAACCAACTCAATGCACCATATGTACATATGTCGACCAGGAGCTCTGCTCGGGCAGTCCCAGCAGTTGTCTTATATACGGCTATACACACACAAGTTATATTTGCATGATTTAGCATAATTAATGAATAATTACCATTTTGTTTCATTCATGTGACCGACCAATACTGGTTGATAACATGTGACAGACCGATACCTTAAAAGGCTTCTTCTCTCTAAGCTGAGACCTTGAAACTGAGATATCTTTTGTTCTCAAAACAAGGTCTGGGCATACTGCCAAATTGCAGCTACTGATAGTGAGGATTTGTTCAGTCAGTCACTTGCATGAACACAGAGCATGAAAACCGAAATTGGTTTATAGAAAAGCACAAACCTAGAACATAGGAATTGGTAGATAAAAAAGCACCAAATATAAACATTTCCATCACAGGAATTTCAGTACTTCAGCATAATGTTTTCTACAGGTTTCGTCATGGTTCTTTTTAAAGTAATGTTCCCAGAATGTTCAGAAAACGTTAAGAAACAACGTTCTTCTTTGGGAATTTCAGTACTTCAGCATAATGTTTTCTACAGGTTTCCTCATGGTTCTATTTAAAGTAATGTTCCCAGAATGTTCAGAGAATGTTAAGAAAAAAGTTATTCTGTGGGAATTGCAATACTTCAGCATAACGTTTTCTGCAGTCATGTTCTCAGAACATTAAGAACACTTTCCATAAAAACCACAAGAAGACATTAGTAACATTCAAAGACTGCTCTAAGAATATTATTTAAAAACATATACATTCCGTTCTCATCATCAACAGAACTCTCTCTATCCTCTATCTTGTTAAAAGTGTGTTCAAATGTGTTGGCCGCGCACACTAATTGGCCACACCTGATCTTGTTTCCTTTAAAATGGGGTCTGTTTGAATAGACAAAAATAAACAGCTTTAATGAGTCATGCTAGCGCCATCCTGGTGGCGCAGTGGACTAATTCCTTGGACAGAGAAAAGAAGATCATAGGTTTGAATCTCACTGATGCCGTACCACAATAAAAAATAAATGTTTTTGTATGATTAATGCCTAAGCAAATGAATTTCCATTTGTCCGATCTGTGCTTGGAGTTCAAAAAAGTTAACCTAAGCTAGCTGTGTTATTAAAAGTCTTATTTAAACATTCAGTGAACGTTTTAAGGAAGATATTCAAAAACCTCCAAATAACCTTTACATTTTGTTCACAACATTTAGAGAAGGTTCTCAGAACGTTATTTAATTACTTTCAAATAACCTATAATTTCCGTTATCAGAACGTTAATAAATCCTCCCAGGAAAACTTTCAGGGAACCATAGTAAAACGTTTTCAGAACCTCCCTGCAACCTAAAAATTTATGTTCCCAGAACAGGCAACATTTTTACTTCCGTTCTAAGAATGTTTTAAAAAGTTCAGTTTTAACGGTCAGAAAATGTATAGCCTTGTTCCCAGAACCAATAGGAAACCAAAAACATATAGTACCAGTCAAAAGTTTGGACACACCTACTCATTCAAGGGTTTTTCTTTATTTTTACTATTTTCTACATTGTAGAATAATAGTGAAGATATCAAAACTATGAAAAAACACATATGGAATCATGTAGTAACCAGAAAAGTGTTTAAAAAATCTAAATATATTTTTTATATGACATTCTTCAAAGTAGCCACCCTTTGCCTTGATGACATCTTTGCACACTCTTGTCATTCTAACAAGAGTGAGGATGAATTACCTGCGCTGGCAGGTGTGGTGAAGGCCGCAGAGTTCGGGGGACCCTAAGAGTCCCTGTGAGTAGGTAGAGAGGGATAGGAATAACTTGTGCTTCAGTAATGTTGGCTTCTTAGCGTTCATAGCCATGTTTATCAACTGTACCGCAAAAATGGAACGTAAATCACAGAAAATATATATTGTGGTGGCAGCTGCAGAGAACTACTTGGGTGTACGAGATTTTACTGCAGAAGAGTTACACGGTGTGTTGAAAGATAGTGTCCTGTCCTCCCAGGCTGCTGTACATACATTTTTTGATACTGATTTCTATAAGACATGTTTGGATTGGCATTGAAGTGCTGAAAACATTGTGAAAGATAAGTGTTTTGTGGGGTGAGGGAGTAGATCTGCTGGATAAAGGTGAAAATCCTCATGCTCCTCCATATCTGCCGTATCCATTCAACTAGTAGGCGTGGTGGAGTAGCTATCTGGCTAGGCACTCTGACTACGGTGCAACAAACTTTTATTTTTAGCTTCTAGCTGAATAAATTATATGGTGGTACTTTACATTAATCTAACAATTCACATGAGATATGGGTTGGAGTGCTGCATGCCAGCATTTATGTTTTATGCATAGTAAATACATGAAATATGCACTTAGGCTGCATTAGCTGGCCATGTATCTCATTGTTATCAGGCCAGCCTACCTAAGGGAAAGCCCACCTCATTGATCATGTCATATTTGAGTACATGTTGATTCATTTGTATTTTACATATAGTATCACACCACTTCAGTCACAGAAATGCATGTGCATTCTGAAAGAGGGAGTGGTCAACAGCCTATCGAGGAACATATCAAGGTGTTGGGCGATGAGGTGGAGTGAAGCTATTGTCATACGATGCTGCCCCCTGGTGAGCAGTGCAAAATAACTCAGTCTGACTTCTACCACAGAGTACACCACATGCTATACTGCTCCCTCTACAGGCTGAGAGGATGTATTGAGAGAGCTCTCTCTCTCTCTGGCAGGCCTGCAAGTACAGGGAACTGCCAAAATAATGGAAACACTTGAGTGAATGAGGGATACAAAGGTAATTGAAAGCAGGTGCTTCCACACAGGTGTGGTTCCATGCTTAGGCTGGGCAGGCCATCATTTTTTGGCTATCATGGCTATGCCCCCATAGGATGACAATGCCCCCATCCACAGGGCACAAGTGGTCACTGAAGGGTTTGATTTGCATGAAAATGACATAAACCATATGCCATGGCTGCCTCATGGTGTTCCATCCCTCCAATAGAATGGTGTTGCATCCCTCCAATAGAGTTCCAGACACTTGTAGAGTCTATGCCAAGGTGCATTGAAGCTATTCTGGCTCGTGGTGGCTCAACGCCCTATTAAATACACTTTATGTTGGTGTTTCCTTTATTTTGACAGTTACCTGTATGGTTTCTTTAAATTACATTTTTGACAGTCACTCAAAATTCTTGTCTTCTGAGCGCAAATACAATGATTGCATATCTAGGCTGCTAATGGTGAAACAAGAATATAAAAAAAGTAGTTTATTGGGACATTTTGGCTAAAGGCTTCTTAATGCATACAGAAATTAAATGGAAACAACGTTGATTCAACCAGTGTGCCCAGTTCATCATCACTGCGCTGAGCCTGGGACACAGACATGTATGTCACTGTGTCACTTATACTGCACGTCACTGGTGATTATTTTGGTGTTATGTACAGTAGAATGGTGTGCAATATATTATCACAGTCCAAGAAAGGATTGTGTAGAGGTGTGGAGTAATTTGTTGGGGTGTATATCACCTTCAGCTTGTGCCCCTTCTCCTTTACTACCACTGGATGCTTCTCTGTCTCCTCCCCTTCTTTTCCAGTTTTACTAACATTGGGCTCGTTCGACTTTGCAGCCGACAGTGCAGGTGACTGCCGACTGACTGATCTACAAAGAACCTTGCATAAGGGGTGTCCACATACTTTTGTATATATAGCGTATGTATGTATGACACGGCAGCATGTGTGTCTCTGGAGATGATCACTCTACTTTAGCCTAGGGGCCCCTGAGAGAGAGAGAGTGTCAGACACACACAGACCCCAGTGGACTTAGCAGATCCCACTTCTGACACCAAATGTAACGCAGCATCTACCCCTGGTCCACCCGGGGCTTAGGGGCCGGCTCTAAGATCACACGGCTCAGCGTCTGAGGGATTCCGCCTCAGAAGAAAGTGCTAGAAGGATAAAAGTGTTCAGCCCCTGTGCTTTAAAAAAGCCCCTCTCTCTCTCTTCTTCTCGCATCACATCAGCGCCTTTCACACACAAATAAATAAAAAAACTTGCATAATAAATAAATACTATTTATTATTTGTAGATCAGTCAGTCAGTCACAATTTACCCATGGTTTTGATCCTCTTGAACACAGCCATTATTTCAGGTTTTTACACTGACTTCATGACATTGGATACTCATTTATTTATGCAACCCATGTTGGGAAATTCTGAATGACAGGGTTGAACACAGCTCATAATTCTAGATTACGCAATAATGGCTGCCATGTTGGAATTCACAATAAAAATGTTTATTATATGCATGCAGAATAAAAACGAGAAACTCAAACACAAGCAGTTTTCAGTAAACACATTTAATTGTTTGGTAGCAAAAACAGCACCTCAGGCAACAGTACACTGTGGGCAGCTTCTTTTGGGTCCAATAGAACACAACAGGGAAGACATGCACTACTACTTAGCCTAGCAGACATTTTAGACTAGTTGACCAAAAACACTGCTGCTGCACTGTTACATTCACACTCACTCTGAGCAACACTACACATGGACACAACATTATCATCCATTTCATGCAACTGAACTCTATACAGTTAACAGGGTTGCATAGGTTTGGAGGGAATGTTCTACAAGTTGCAACTTATGGTTTTGCTTATTTTCTTATTGTGTAGCAAACTGCAGGCATTTGGTTTTAGTACAGAATTAGAAAAGGCATAAGACATACAGTAAGAACGAGAAAAATATTATTTGGTCCCTTTCAAATCTTTGGTTGGATTAAAAATGTTTATTGCTTAACAGCCACATTTATATTTCTTCTCATGTAGCATTGTTTACCTTTAACTTGAATTGGTACACTGTAGTGGAATGGTGAGCAAGAGAGTAGACGAGGGGGCATTATCCAGCCGCTCAATCATCAACCACTTCAGATGACTCAGAAACAACTTTGCCATCCTTGGTCTCGATCATCTTGATGACGACACTTTTCTTGTTCTGGGTGGTGACGCTGGTGCTGCTGCCACCGCCGTAGCCGCTACCGGAGCTGTAGCTGCTGCCACCGCCATATCCACCGCCGTATCCACCACCGTATCCACCACCGTATCCGCCGGAGAAGCCACTGGAGTAGCCGCTACTGTAGCTGCTGTTAACACTCTCAGAGGGGAAGGAGTTGTAGCTAGCTGTAAGGTGACACAGAGAGAGACAACAGGTAAATAGGGGCTGGCTAAATATGAATGTCAAGATGTTATGAATGCACCACAACACAGAAGGGGAAAACACTGGGTTTTATTTGAAGAAAGCAGGTACTTACAGCTCTGTTTGGTTATGTTGATGGACTGGATACCAGTTGCTAGCCTGGTAGTGAAAAGAAGACCATTTGAAAATGTTCGTTTTTGGTAATAAATGTCCATTATCTTATATTAACATTACACTGTACTTTCAAATTGATGTTTCCCATTTCCGTGTATGTCAAAAGGCTCACCTGTCCTCCTCTCCTTCCAGCAGTTTCCTGTAGGTGGCAATCTCAATGTCCAGGGCCAGTTTGACGTTCATCAGGTCCTGGTATTCCCTGATCTGGCGGGCCATGTCCTGCTTGGCTCTCTGGAGGGCATCCTCCAGGTCCCTGATGCGGAGCTTGGCGTCCTTCACTGCCATCTCACCGCGCTCCTCAGCCTCGGCTATCTGGTTCTCCAGGTTGGCACGCTAACACAAGAGAAAGACACAGCATGTCACTACTTCTGCTTATTATCAAATTGATAATGCCCTTGAAAAATACTCTATTCTGTCTACATCATGTGGGTCTACATACCACCAATCTAATTCTTAGCACAGACAATGTAATTTTCTGCATCACTTCCAATCCCCCATGTTTTATATATATATATATATACACATACATACATATATACATACATATACATACAGTCAAATACATTTTAGCCAAATACATTTAAACCCAGTTTTTCACAATTCCTGACATTTAATCCTAGTAAAAATTCCCTGTCTTAGGTCAGTTAGGATCACCACTTTATTTTAAGAATGTGAAATGTCAGAATAATAGTAGAGAGAATTATTTATTTCAGCTTTTATTTCTTTCATCACATTACCAGTGGGTCAGAAGTTTACATATACTCAATTAGTATTTGGTAGCATTGCCTTTAAATTGTTTAACTTGGGTCAAACTTTTCGGATAGCCTTCCACAAGCTTCCCACAATAAGTTGGGTGAATTTTGGCCCATTCCTCCTGACAGAGCTGGTCAGGTTTGTAGGCCTCCTTGCTCGCACACGCTTTTTAGTTCTAACCACAAATTGTCTATAGGCTGGAGGTCAGGGCTTTGTGATGGCCACTCCAATACCTTGACTTTGTTGTCCTTAAGCCATTTTGCCACAACTTTGGAAGTATGCTTGGGGTCATTGTCCATTTGGAAGACCCATTTTAGACCAGAGGACATTTCTCCAAAAAGTATGATCTTTGTCCCCATGTGCAGTTGCAAACCGTAGTCAAGCTTTTTTATGGCGGTTTTGGAGCAGTAGCTTCTTCCTCGCTGAGCGGCCTTTCAGGTTATGTCGATATAGGACTCGTTTTACTGTGGATATAGAGACTTTTGTAACTGTTTCCTCCAGCATCTTCACAAGGTCCTTTGCTGTTGTTCTGGGATTGATTTGCACTTTTTGCACCAAAGTACGTTCATCTCTAGGAGACAGAACGCGTCTCCTACCTGAGCGGTATGACGGCTGCGTGGTCCCATCGTGTTTATACTTGCATACTATTGTTTGTACAGATGAATGTGGTACCTTCAGGCGTTTGGACATTTTATTTCTGAGGTCTTGGCTGATTTCTTTTGATTTTCCCATGATGTCAAGCAAAGAGGCACTGAGTTTAAAGGTAGGCCTTGAAATACATCCACAGGTACACCTCCAATTGACTCAATGATGTCAATTAGCCTATCAGAAGCTTCTAAAGCCATGAAATCATTTTCTGGAATTTTCCAAGCTGTTTAAAGGCACAGTCAACTTAGTGTATGTAAACTTCTGACCCACTGAAATTGTGATACATTGAATTATAAGTGAAATAATCTGTCTGTAAACAATTGTTGGAAAAATTACTTGTGTCATGCACAAAGTAGTTGTCCTAACCGACTTGCCAAAACGATAGTTTGTTAACAAGAAATTTGTGGAGTGTTTTAATGACTCCAACCTAAGTGTATGTAAACTTCAGACTTCAACTGTATATACATACACACATACACACACATACACATATACATACATAAACATACATACACATACATATCCTTAAAATATATATATATATATTCCCCTTTATTACTTTCCAACCCCACCACCCTTTCCCTAATTGGAGTAAACTAGTGAACAACAATGCTTAGGCCTCTACTTCCAGCTTATACTTACTATATACATTAGCACAGAGAGTCTTTGTTGCGTACCTGTCCCTTGACGGAGTCGATCTCAGACTGCAGCCTCTGGATCATGCGGTTCAGGTCGGAGATCTCTGTCTTGGTGGATCTCAGGTCATCCCCATATCTGGTGGCAGATGTCTGCATCTCCTCATACTAAACATCCAACAGAGGAGACAGCGGATGGTTTGTTGGTAATACATGGTTAGTGTGAAAGAACCATTTGACATCAACTTCTGTTCATTTTAACCACATACAGTGTACTGAAAGGCTATTAGCAGCCCTGAACATAATTCATATTTAACCACTATAGAGGAGCCCATTACTGTACCTTGCTCTTGTACCATGTCTCCGCCTCGGCCCGACTCTTGTTGGCGACGTCCTCATACTGGGCGCGCACTTCAGCCACGATGGCGTCCATGTCTAAGTTACGGCTGTTGTCCATCTCCACTACCACTGAGGTGTTCTTAACCTGGTCCTGCAGCTCACGCAGCTCCTGGAGAGAGAGAGAAGGAGAGAGAGAGAGGAGAGAGAAGAGAGAGAGAGACCATCAAACACTTGGCCTATTGCAGATAAGGCTTTCAGACTTCTGCCTACCCCAGAGATAAACCCCACCCAGATTGAGTCCATCAGTTTGACGTCAAAGTCGAGATGCCAAACAGATGTCAGTATAACTGCAGATCCATATTCCGTATCTCAGTAAATAAATAAACTATACGCAAATACATCAAAGCGGTTGTTGGAAGCCGCCAACAACACATCTGGTTGTAATGAATGAGTGTCTTATTAACAACTGAAGTAGCTAAGTGATGAGCTCAGTGCCATACCTCCTCATAGATCTGCCTCAGGAAGTTGATTTCATCGGTCAGGCTCTCCAGCTTAGCCTCCAGCTCAACCTTGTTCATGTAGGCCTCATCCACGTCCTGAGTGGAACATTCACAATCAATATGTTAATATAATAATATGCCATTTAGCAGACGCCTTTATCCAAAGCGACTTACAGTCATGCGTGCATACATTTTTGTGTATGGGTGGTCCCGGGGATCGAACCCACTACCTTGGCGTTACAAGCGCCGTGCTCTACCAGCTGAGCTACAGAGGTGACAGTAAGAGAATGCCAGAAAAACGAATGGGATCCAAACTTAAGTTACTAACCTTCTTAATGAGCACAAAGTCATTTTCACACTCTGTACGCTTGTTGATCTCATCTTCATACCTGAGAAGAAGATAGAGAGCTATGTTAGCTTTTTTCAGATATTCATATATTCAAGATTACATTTATATATTTCTATGTCATAATTACATTGTAACTATTTATTATGTGTTATTGTTGTTATAAAGCTAATATACCGTTTTCACACTAGGGGGCATGAGTGCTACGTCCACAACAAATATGTGTCTGGGAATTGTTTTCTACTGTGGTATCTTGACTCCATGCCAAACTTGTGCGGTGTTTCTTTACTCCTAAGGACATAGACTGCTTATGTGCTCATATCATTTGTCAGTTCCGACATATATGTGGCACTGGTGTGTGTGCCATGATGCAGCTATCTGTGTGACATGAAGCTGAAAGACATCCAGCTCTGTCATCTAAATAATTTTCACCTCCAGACATATGAAATAGAATGTTCCCTCCAGGAACGCTTATTCAATGATGTGAAAACAATGGACTGCAGTTGGGTGTTGTCCATCCATAGTACTGAGATGACCTATTACTGGAGTGTCCTGTATTACTGATTAAATCAAAAACCATGAAACTCCCTTTACTAACATGCGTTCCATGACCTTATCTCTACAATGGTGCTATGCACTGGGACAGAAGCCCAATCAAAGCATTTCCTGAGATTGTGGCTGATGATCTGCTAGGTAAAAGGAGTGTCATTTGAAGTCACTTGTTCTTGAAGTCTAACTCACTTGTTCTTGAAGTCCTCGACCAGACCCTGCATGTTGTGCAGGTCAGCCTCCAGCCTCATTTTGTCGTTGCCCAGGCTGTCCAACTGTCTGCGCAGGTTGGCGATGTAGGCCTCGAACATGGCATCAATGTTGGAGCGGGTGGTGGTCTGTCCCTGGAGGAGGCCCCACTTGGTCTCCAGCATTTTGTTCTGCTGTTCCAGGAAGCGTACCTGTGTGTAGAGAGAGGTGTTAGATGTTTATTCATTTGATAGGCACATTGATCACAAGTGTATCACATTATATTGATGCCTTTGGGCCTTTTTCTGTTTTTTATACAAGAAAATAAAGTTAAGAATATCATTTTAGAATAAAAGGACATTAGGAACTTCGATGGTGGGCTAACATGACTCATCCATGACTATCATGTCATCCTCATGTGAACCTTCCAATCTTCCAATGGAGAAATTAGGGTGTTTATTGCTTCAATTAGTGTTTGGAAATTGTAGGGGGCAGCTGGCTCTGTTTTCAGGCTAGACCTAGCAAGCTGTTTTTCCAAGGAAGCTATGATGTGCATCCTGACTGGAGGCAGAGGGGGCAGATGGAAAGAGCTGGTGATTTAGACTTCCTTCATGTTTTCCTGTTTTAAAAGCGAGAGGTCGGGAGGTGGAGAATAGAGGGGAACAGGACAAAGGTGTGGGAGGGGCTTCATCTAACCGGCTAGAATGTACATATTTAACTGCAGTATACAGGTAGGTGTAATGGGGGAGGGCGAGAGCATGCAGGCTGACATGTTGGCTCACTAACAATAGGGTGAGAAAATAGATAGATGGCTGTCAGTGGACATTGCTCCTGGCTGAACCTCAGGTGAGATCAGGAATTCTCCTAAAATGGCCGCATCAACTGTTATTGGCTAAGAGTCAATACCTAGAAATAAGTATAAAAGGGAATTATGGGCTATTTGCTAACTATTATTTAGTTTATTTGGAAGCATGCAGTGGAGAAATCTCTTTCTAATTAGTTTTGTTCCTTTTTATGTAATCAATCCACTGTTGTTAGCTAGAACATGAAACCAGCTGCCCTTTTTAAATATTAACCCACTGGAGCAGGCTACGCATGTGAGACAGATAGGCCAGTAGAAAAGCCATAACGAAAACGCCCCCAGGCATGAATTAAAGCAATATCAAACATTGCTATCACTTGTAAATGTTATCTATTGATGTTTGACCGTGTTCAGATGTTGCCCTCCATCTACCTTATTTGTCATGTCCTCCAGGGTGGGGGCGGGACACATACACCCCTCTGCAGGGTCAGGGTAGCCATTCCCAAAGTGAACCAGATCACTAGCTATGAGCTATACTCTAACCAGAGACAGACACACCCTTCTGTAGAAACTCTCTCCCCCACCCCACCCTGCTGCACTTTTGTTATTCATCACTATAAAAGGACAATTACTGCAAAATCATTAGATGTGAATTCTTGAGAACCCAGGGAAAAACGATCACAATTAGTTTGTTCGACTGTATCTGTGCTTTGTTCAATATCAGATTTTTCTACATTTCCTTCCCTTTTCCAAACTCATGAGTTTGCTTGTGCGTGTAATCAACCTAACATACTGTAACAGAGCTCCCATGGCATGTACCAGCGTTACACAAAGTGGACTTTCTATGGATCTTCTCCACTGTTCCACACCTCAGCATTCTAATGTCTAATAGAGATAGATTAATACAAATCCCAGAGTACATGACTGTCTGTACTTCCCTTTAAAGTTTTCTGGTAGTTTACAAGCTCCAGGCAAAATACATTGTCAGATATCATAGGCACAGAAAGACAGACAGACAGACAGACAAGTTACCAGGACTGACCTTGTCGATGAAGGAGGCAAAGCGGTTGTTGAGGCCCTTGATCTGTTCTTTCTCATGGGTGCGGACGATCTGGATGTTGGGGTCGATGTCCAGGTTGAGGGGGGCAAGCAGGCTCTTGTTCACTTGGACAGCAGTGATGGGGGCATGAGAGCCACCACCCATCCCCATCCCCATCCCCATCCCAAGGCCCATGCCACCTCCATAGGCAGAGGAGCTGGAAATGTAGCTGCCGCCTCCACCACCGGCCCCGAACCCACCTCCCATGCCTCTGTTGGCCCCTCCATAGGAGCTGCGGGCGCTGTAGCTCTGGCGTGAGGCCCCCTGGCTGGGTCCAGAGTAGGACATGCTGCTAAAGCTGCGAGGGGCTGCCCCAGAGGAAGAGGACTTGACGGTATAGCTGGTGGTTTTCCTGACTGACATTCTGACTGGTCTTGAATGGTTGGTGAGGAAAATCAGAGGGCGATAGAGTGGCAGGCGGGCTTGTCTTGAGTACTGGGGAAACCGGAGTGGATAGACAGAGAATTAGCTACAGCACTGGTTTTAAGAGCCTCCCTGGTGGGAGGGGCCAATGGCCAACTCTCATTGGCCAGGCCTCTGGGTGAAGGGTAGGAGAGGGAGGAGTTGTGCAGTGTAACAGAACACTTTTTGTTTCTAACACAAGCCTACCAAATTATAACCTGGCTTTTGGAGCCTGTTAGGAAAAACAGCATTTTGTAGGTATTTTGGAGTGTTTTCTTCCGTGATGAAGGTACAGCATAGGGGCTGGGGCTTTAGAATAACTGTTGAAATGTGAAAGCCTGAGGTGAAATATGATAGCAGCATGTCCCCACAGGCTATTGTGTAAACAGATCTGAGGCCTTGTGTCAGTCCTTACCCTGCTCCTTGCTAAACTTTCAGATCTATTTATGTTGTTGTATGCTCAGGTATCATTGTGTTTTAGTAGGTTTGGATGGTAACACTTTACATTAATCTAGGCTTTATAAGTAGATTGTTAATCATTAGTTGAGTTTAGGAATCAATAATAAACACACATAATTAATTGGTTTAAAGGGTGTGATTTTTTTACTATCACACTATTTGTAAAGCATCAAAATGTCAACCACACAATTTAAACCAATGTATTACTAACCATTTTCTACAGATTCATAAATGATCTGTACATAAGTGTATCAACTGATTTATGAACCCTTTTTAATGTATTTATCTGTTAATCTAAACTTTGTTTTACCTTTTCTTTAGCACTCCCTCAGTTTATTCAAATTGTCATGTAGTTGAACAGAGTCACCTCTCAGCATAGCTTTAAATAGTCAAATTTGTCACATGACAAGGGTTCAGAAGCTTGTCAGTAAATCTCATGGAATGAAGTTGCCAAGTAGAACTATTGCTCTTTGTTTCATTACCTGGTTGCAGACAGGTCCAGCTAGATACTGTATTGAAGGTGTGAAACAGGATGCCTTGTATACCATGAACGTAATGAGCTTAGAACCACTCAGGGTTTTAATAACTTGTATGAATGAATGAACTTGTGTGAATTACTGCTGCCAATAGGCCATGTCCTGATATCATATCACAGACACCGTTTTTTTAAATTAATTGACCTCATAAAATGTATGCACTCACTAACTGTAAGTCGCTCTGGATAAGAGCGTCTGCTAAATGACAAAAAAATTAAATTTTAAATATAAGCTTTACTATTAGTTAAATAATAATTTTCTGAACCATCATGTTCTCAATCAGCCGTAGTAATGTCTCAGCACAACCAGTTATAAATGGAAACTGGGACAACTGCACCGAACAGCTAGGTACTCGTTCTTTTCACCCAATGGGACTTGTTGTAGTAGTATGGAGCGAGGCCTGAGGCTGCATGCATTATCTGTGTCTGGGGCAACATGTTACAGAAACCCATGTCAGAATATCATGGGGATAAGGTGATGATGGCTAACTGTGTTATGATTTACTGAAGGCTGCCAAAAGTTGCAGGCAAATAGACCTTTGTTTAGCTATAGTCAAATCGAATCAAATCAAATGTTATTGGCCACATGCGCCGAATACAGCAGGTGTAGACATTACAGTGAAATGCTTACTTACAGCCCTTAACCAACAATGCATTTATTTTTTAATAAAAAAAGTAAAATAAAACAACAACAAAAAAGTGTTGAGAAAAAAAGAGCAGAAGTAAAATAAAATAACAGTAGGGAGGCTATATATACAGGGGATACCGGTGCAGAGTCAATGTGCCGGGGCACCGGCTAGTTGAGGTAGTTGAGGTAATATGTACATGTGGGTAGAGTTAAAGTGACTATGCATAAATAATTAACAGAGTAGCAGCAGCGTAAAAAGATGGGGTAGGGGTGGGGGTGGGGGGGCAGTGCAAATAGTTTGGGTAGCCATGATTAGCTGTTCAGGAGTCTTATGGCTTGGGGGTAGAAGCTGTTGAGAAGTCTTTTGGACCTAGACTTGGCACTCCGGTACCGCTTGCCGTGCGGTAGCAGAGAGAACAGTCTATGACTAGGGTGCTGTTGTGTTCGTAATCTTGATTACCTCAATACTACTTGTATGATGTAGCAATATGTGCTGCCTACCACAATGAGTAGGGTCATCTTTTCAGGAAGGAAATTCCAGTATTATTGAGCTGTACAACATCAATCAGGATATATGTTATGTAAAGAGAGAGGCTATCATTTGGCTACTGTTTTTACAGAGGTTTCTGTTAGGTGTGAGCATTTGTGATAATAAATCAATAATTTGTGATAGTACACAATACCTTGGCACTGTTGCCCCTCTTCACCTTTCCTCTCTAGTCTCAGAGAGTGAGTCATCACTCCTTGAGCCAAACCCTCAATCCTCTCTCCATCCCTTCTCGTCCCACCAACAAATCCCTTGGCCTTGTTATTGCCATGGAAACCTTGAGAAATACATTATGGGTGACTCCCTCACTCCCTTGAAATAGATCCAAGTGTGTGAGCTGTGTGACTGTAATGTCCACAGACAGTTTAACAGTCTTACATACCATGAAAAACATGTGCGGGTGAGTGACAAAATCGACACACTATCGTCAATGCAAGAGCCATATACAAATTCAAGATCTTTAAATATATTAATTTAAGCACCTCCTTACAATTTAGTTTGGGCACTTACTACCATTTCAGATTAGCACGGGATGTGATTACCAGTTGACCCTATTGCTTTCAAAACAGTTGACCTATTCATTCCAAACTTACATCAGAGCATGCTCTACTAATCAATGTATCACCTGATCGAATCACCTTTCGCCTTATTTGGCCTCAAAAGTGTCAGTGAAGTATTTATGACCACTCCTTTCTTATCTGTACATCAGGGAACAACACAGAGGACCCCTTTTCTACAGTCTACATTCTCTGTCCCTCCCCGTGCAGTGCACACACTAAGATGATTGCTTCATCAACTGTGTTTACCTCTGTTGTCTTAGGCTGGTATCTATTAGCTAACCTCTTAGCTACCGGGTTACTGAAGAGTTCATCTCTTGTGGACAGATTCTCGCGGACAGATGACACGGCGTGAATCTGTCAAGGCTCACGTAGAATTGTGTGATTACGAGCAGCAGGGGTTCCTAGTTTTCCGTTTTCATCATTGATTATTTGGATGAATCGGGATTGGGTGTGAAGGTGGTGCTTAAACTGGTGCAGTGATTTTCAAGCCTGTGTGCGGATGAGAAACGGTTTCCAAGGCTTTGGCCAAGAGTTTCCATTTGCGAGGGAGGAGACTTCGCTTCCTTCCTTTGCACAAAGGTAATCACAATTGTTAATGGCATTCCCCCCAGAAGTTAAACAGGAAATGACAAACTTTTGCGAGCATATTTTACTTCTGCGTAACTGAGATTACTGAAGAGTCATCTTATTTTAAATAATGTAGAGTGGTCGTTTAACATACAGACCACTTTACACAGAGATGATTGTATTGATGTGCATTTAAGCTTTGTGTGCAGTCAGCTCTGGGTAAAGGGCAGTAAGAAATATCTCTCTCAACCTTTGACCCCCACAGAGGACCCAGAAAGGGTGTGTCTAGGTCTGGGTGTGTCTGTGTATGTTGTGGAACTTGTGCAACTCCCTTAGGTCACAAGTGCTTCTAGTCCAATTAACTGTTTTAGAATAAGGGGGTGGAGATTGAATCTCATTACCATACATTTTAGCAAAATAACTCACATATTATTCATGTGTTTATGCCTTTTTGTGGCAAGGTGTTGACAAATTTAGAAGGACTTATACAGTTGTGGTGCTTTCACAAACATTCTTCTTTATTGAGGACATCCGATGCACTGCGGTGAAGTATCAGTTTCAAGCAAAGCCCAGACCACTTTCAATGTGCAAACGCCACCATAATAGATTGATGTCAATATGGTGTTTATGTTTTGTTTGACTGTTGTTAAACTATTGTTAAATTATTGTTATGTTTATTGTTAAATTGTTGGTACTCAAGTAGCCATCGCTGACAAGCTACAATGCATGTGCATGACTTAAGAGTTGTAAGGCCATTGTAAAGCAATTGCTCTGCACCATACTTTAAACTGCTGAAATGCTGCCCCGCCTCTCAAATTGCACATACCCTTTTCTTACTGCACTTTCACCAATGTGTCTGGTTCTTAGATCCTGTTTGGAGACATGTGAAGGTTGACCATATCCCCAACCCCAAGTCAAGGAAATAAATAACGTGTGTCAACGGAAAAGCATGGTCCTACATACAGTGCTGAGCCTAATTGAACATTGCCTGCAAAGAGGGTTTTTGACTCCAGATTTGCTGGAACATTCTCTTTCTCACTATCTCCCATTACAGAGCATTTTCTGTTCAGCGTTTGCTTACTGGAATTTCTGCTGTTCTTGGAGGATAGATATTACCTGTGATCTTTCTTTCACTTTTATGAAACTGTGCTGTCCTGTAGTGATCCCTTTTAATGGCTTTTCTTTTCTGCCTTTCGCTGACACAACCACTGTCGTTATGGCAACAGTGTTACCACAGATCACTGATGACTTTACCAGATACTCTTGCCATGGAAAGTTGAGGGATGTTGCCATGGACACCGGGATAAGTATAGCCATACAATGTGTAATCACTTGTGAGGATATACTGCAAAAGTGCATGCATAGTGGATAATTTGTGGCAAAAGTGTGCGCTTGACGATTTGAACAGTGCAAACTCATTCAAAGACATACAAACGCATGCAGCAAAAATAGACTTGCAAATTCAAACATTGTAGTTCACCAACAAATGTAAATATTGACAGTGCATCCTCCTGGCACATTTTCTGTGCAGGAGGCCTCCCCGTCCCCATTAGACTAAACACACCTTCAGTAAAAATACAAAGACAAATACATTGACGTTGTGCCTTTGCATGGAGAGGAAGCATCTGAGTTATGCTTGTTTATAAGCCAAATTCTACAGTTTATGATTTCCTAGCTGTCAGTTTTATGTAGTAAAAGATTAAAGAAGTATGAATTTACAAAAGCCGCTTTTTGAATTGTAGTCCATTTCCTGTTCCCTGTCCTTAATCAGACTCATTTATTTAGTTATGTGTCTGGTTAAATTTTTTTCCCCATTTTTTTTTCTCCATTAGGCAACAAAACATGGAGCTCATCAAAAATAATCAACCGACTGTTCATTATCATCAATACATTTTATGTCATAATAAAAACTATCTCAAACGTGAAAGTTGTATTCCAACCACCTGACGCAAAAACACGAAGTAGTTCAGACCACAAATCACTTCAGAGCTGCCCAGACATGCAGTACTTTAATTATTTATAGTTATTATGCCCAGTGCAGTAACCCTAGTCAAAAAATCCTATAGGATTCCCCCAAAAATAATCCAATAGAAAATCCTTTCAGATTTTGGAACCTATCCTAAAGGATAGAATCCTATAGGACTTATCCCATAGGATCCTATAGGAGTCCAATAGGACTGGTTCCAAAATCTGATAGGATTTTTCTACTAGGGATCTACCAGAAATCATGAAAATGGTGTTGACTTGCCTATAGTAAGGCACATACACTACCGTTCAAAAGTTTGGGGTCCTTGTTTTCGAAAGAAAAGCAATTTTTTTGTCCATTAAAACAACATCAAATTGATCAGAAATACATTGTAGACATTGTTAATGTTGTAAATGGCTATTGTAGCTGGAAACGGCAGATTTTTAATGGAATATCTACATAGGCGTACAGAGGCCCATTATCAGCAACCATCAGTCCTGTGTTCCAATGGCACGTTGTGTTTGCTAATCCAAGTTTATCATTTTAAAAGGATAATTCATAATTAGAAAACCCTTTTGCAATTATGTTAGCACAGCTGAAAACTGTTATGCTGATTAAAGAAGCAATACAACTGGCCTTCTTGAGACTAGTTGAGTATCTGGAGCATCAGCAATTGTGGGTTTGATTACAGGCTCAAAATGGCCAGAAACAAAGAACTTCCATCTGAAACTCGTCAGTCTATTCTTGTTCTGAGAAATGAAGGCTATTCCATGCGAGAAATGCCAAGAAATTGAAGATCTCGTACAACGCTGTGTACTACTCCCTTCACAGAACAGCGCAAATTGGCTCTGACCAGAATAGAAAGAGGAGTGGGAGGCCCCAGTGCACAACTGAGCAAGAGGACAAATACATTAGAGTGTCTAGTTTGAGAAACAGACGCCTCACAGGTCCTCAACTGGCAGCTTCATTAAATAGTGACATGATCAGCCACTCTTAAAGGGACAGGCTTTCTTACAGGTGACTAAAACAGAAATTAATATAGAACTGTTGTTTCTGATCAACGAATATGTTGTAATTAATGTTGTTGTATTGTACTGGAACTAATGACAACAAACTATAATTTAGTTGGTTAAATTAAGGATAAATAAATCTAATAGAGTACCACAGTATGAGTCATAATACCCATCTTATTTTAAGTGTTTCTAAAATCCCCTATGGGAAAAATGAATGGTGGAAAAACTATTGGAACCATTTCCCAGTTTGACCGCTTGGTTTTATGGGTATTATGACACCTCCTCTGTGGGGCTCTATTGGCATCTGATTGGGGTGACAAAATCCTACAAGACTTATCAAAATCCTATATGATAGATGTACTTTTAATCTGTCTGTCTGAATATTTCAAGACATGGCACATGAGGGTGCAATGAGATACCTGATGGGTTGGACGATAATTTTCTCATCAATCAGTTTGAAAAAAACATATACTTAAAATAAACCAATCCTCCATCGATAACACAATACTTTATTATCTAAATGTTGAAACTGCATGGTTGACAGAGAGAAACAAAATGGTGCAGTTTGAGGCCATGTGGCAGAGAAAGATATGGCCGTGTGACAGGTGGGTCTGGGCAAGGGTGATGTTGTGGATGTTTGTGTGCGTCTGTATGTTGTCGTTTGTCTGTGAATGTTTCATTTTGTTTAAAAAAATATCATAAATAAAATGTAAAAAAATTTAAATATATATATACAGCACCAGTCAAAAGTTTGGACACACCTACTCATTCAAGGGTTTTTCTTTATATTTACTATTTTCTACATTGTAGAATAATATTGAAGACATCAAAACTTCTTCAAAGTAGCCATCCTTTGCCTTGATGAAAGCTTTGCACACTCTTGGGATTCTATCAACCAGCTTCACCTGGAATGCTTTCCCAACAGTCTTGAAGGACTTGCCACATATGCTGAGCAGTTGTTGGCTGATTTTCCTTCACTCTGCGGTCCAACTCATCCCAAACCATCTCAATTGGGTTGAGGTCAGGTGATTGTGGAGGCCAGGTCATCTGATGCAGCACTCCATCACTCTCCTTCTTGGTCAAATAGCCCTTATACAGCCTGGAGGTGTGTTTTGGGTCATTATCCAGTTGAAAAACAAATGATAGTCCCACTAAGCCCAAACCAGATGGGATGGCGTATCGCTGCAGAATGCTGTGGTAGCCATAGTGGTTAAGTGTGCCTTAAATTCTAAATAAATCACTGACAGTGTCACCAGCAAAGCACCCCCACACCATCACACCTCCATGCTTCATGGTGGGAACCACACATGCGGATATCATCCGTTCACCTACTCTATGTCCCAGTTTCATCATAGCGCTAGATGGTTTTTGCGACTGACCTTCATGTCTTAAAGTTATTTTATTTTTATTTTTATTTTACCTTTATTTAACCAGGCAAGTCAGTTAAGAACAAATTCTTATTTACAATGACGGCCTACACCAGCCAAACCTGGACAACGCTGGGCCAAGGTAATGATGGACTGTCGTTTCTCTTTGCTTATTTGATCTGTTCTTGCCATAATATGGACTTGGTCTTTTACCAAATAGGGCTGTCTTCTGTATATAACCCCTACCTTGTCACAACACAACTGATTAGCTCAAACGCATTAAGAAGGAAAGATATTCCACAAATTAACTTTTAACAAGGCACACCTGTTAATTGAAATGAATTCCAGGTGACTACCTCATGAAGCTGGTTGAGAGAATGCCAAGCCAAAGCTGTCATCGAGGCAAAGGGTGGCTACTTTGAAGAATCTCAAATATAAAATATATTTTGATTTGTTTTACACTTTTTTGGTTTCTACATGATTCTATATGTGTCATTTCATAGTTTTTATGTCTTCACTATTATTCTACAATGTAGAAAATAGTCAAAATAAAGAAAATCCCTGGAATGAGTAGGTGTGTCCAAACTTTTGACTTGTACTGTGTATATATATGATCCAAACGGATTACTTTCGATTTCCAATAAGAAAAAAAAGTAGTTCAATAGAATTCCAATAGGATTCTGATAGAGGTGACACAGGTAGTCTAGCGGTTAAGAGCATTGGGCCAGTAACTGAAAGGTCGCTGGTTTGGATCCCAGAGACAACAAGATGAAAAATTGTGCACTAAACCCTAATTGCGCCTGTAAGTCGCCCTGAATAAGAGAGTCTGCTAAATGACTAAAATGTAAATCTATTGGAAAAATCACTAATCCTATAGGATTTTTTGACTAGGGAAAAAATGTGATTTCTTTCTATGTTTTATATATTTCCACACTATGAGGTGGGAATAATACTGTGAAATTGTGAAACTATAATAATTTCCTTTTAGTGTAAGAGCTGTTTGGAAAGACTGCCTGAAATGTCAGCCTGTTTTGGTGGGATGGAGCTTTGGTGACATCCCCATGTGGTAAATTAGTTAATAGACCAATTAGAAAGAAAGTTCCAAACCTGTCTGCTTTCCTAGCAAAATTCTTGCTTGAGAAATTGCTCTTTGCTAAGAAGCTATTTTTGTTTCTTTTTGACCATTGTAATAGAAAACTATCACAGTAAAATACTTAATTGTTACCCAGAAATGATTTGATGTTGAGATAAAAATGGCTGCATTGGACCTTTAAGGAAGAGTGTTCAAGTAAAACCTACAGCAAGGTCCTCAAGACGTGGAAAACGTTAAATATTATACAATCACAAATCTGACTCATATTGTTATAAACCACTTTTCTACTGGTAGTGTATTTGTTGCCAAAATGTATACAAGGATTCTCACAAAATTAGCAGCTTGCTTCTTAGTCATTTTGAGGAGGGCTCTTCGAGAACATTAAGGTGAACAGATGTGGTTTATCCATAGACTGTAAGGGTTTATCACTGACTTTTAATACCGCTTATTACGTTACTGTGGTCAAAGTACCCTCATTTGAAGTTAGAAGGAGGATAAGTCCTATGTTAAATAAATGGAAATGTGATTCTCCCTAGAGAGCGTCAAATGTTGAAGTTTTACTTCCAGAAGGCTGTGGGACATTGGGAACTGCATGGAAAAGAAAAGTATTGTGGATGACTTTGGCTTCAGCCTTGGAATGCGTAAAGAGTATTTGACCGATATCCCTTCAACTTCATTTGATAATACACCGCCATGCACTGACAAATCACTTTGGAAGTTTGGTGTGTATGTGTCTGGGGTTGAGTGGGGGCAGGTGAGCTGCTGGTGTGTGTGTATCAACAACGTGGTCTCAGGGCAATTCGTATTATTCTGTATGTAAATCTGTGACAATCCATTTAGTATGATATATTACATTACGTTCGGTTACATTATGAATGGCATAGGTATCGTACAATATCATATTAATTATAGGACGTTAAGTATCATACGTCTTACCCGGTCGCACAATAGTATACGAATTGTATGAACTTATTATAAATCAACCAGCTTCACTATTATTCTACAAGGTAGAAAATAGTAAAACAAAAAAAAATATATATATATATATACTGCTCTTTTGCCCTCAGAACAGCCTCAATTTGTCGGGGCATGGACTCTACAAAGTCTCGAAAGCGTTCCACAGGGATGCTGGCCCATGTTGACTCCAATGCTTCCCACAGTTGTGTCGAGTTGGCTGGATGTCATTTGGGTGGTGGACCATTCTTGATACACACGGGAAACTGTTGAGTGTGAAAAACCCAGCAGCGTTACAGTTCTTGACACAACCCGGTGCGCCTGGCACCTACTACCATACCCCATTCAAAGGCACTTACATTTTGTGTCTTGCCCACTCACCCTCTGAATGGCACACATACACAATCCATGTTTCAATTGTCTCAAGGCTTATTGATGTCACTTGTTAAACTAAAACATGTGTCATTGCTAGTACTGTAGCTAGATGGTTCCTTTTACCTTAGCTGCAGACAGCCTCCAGCCACAGACAGACAGTGGTATTATGTAAAGCCTTGTCATGTCTGACCCCATAATGTGTTATCGTAAGCCTCTTATCTTATGCATCATCATGTGTAGAAGTGTGTAGGAGGGGTGCTTATGCCTGCAGGAGGGTGTTTTTTTCAGGTGTGTGTGCCTGTGTGCTGTGTGCATGCCTGTCTGTGTGTACATGCACATGCTATGTGTGTCTGATCCTGTTGGTGTCTATGCATGTTTATGTGATTGCATCTAGGTTTTTTATGTCCATTGGTGTCAGGTCTGTATGTTTGTCTCCTTGCATTTTTGTATGAAGATAGTATGTGGCCTTGTTGGAGCTTGCTCTGGGTCCTTATCTGTGCTTGAGTGTGTCTGTGTGTTTGCAGGAGTACAACAGCATGTGTAGTGTAGCTTGATTACAGTATTTACATTGTGCAGCTCTAATGTTTAGGTGTAGATTGAGGGTCTCAGAGCACACTGGTCTAATTAGGTTTGGTTAGTGATAGAGTGGGGTGTGTCATGGCTGCTACGTACTACTCACATAGTAGTAATGATTTGGGATGTATGACTACTGGCTACTATTTAAATGGCATGCACAACATGGAATTGCATTGTTTAGACTAGACACTATAGAGGTGCAATGCATTAATCTGTTTGAAGTTGAAATTTAGTTTTCTGTATTGCCTTGGGAGTGTCCCTTAGGAGAGTTTCTCTGATATATTACATTCCCTATAGGCAGGCCAAAGCAGAAAACATGCACATCAATCATCAGGTCTGAAGTGTGAACCATGTTCCTTAAGGAGGTGAGAGAGTGGACAAAGCTAGACATTTCTGTTGAATGTCTACTAACTTGAGTACTTAAAATGGTGACAAACCTGTCTGTGTGTACATGCACATAGTCTTTGTAGAGGACAGAGAAGCTATTTTTGAAGTGTGCAGTTTTCTTACTGGCAAGTTTTTGGCATGGGAGCCCTCGATAGCTGATATCTCTCATCTCACACTTAATTACAAACATTTTATAAAATACATAACAAAGCATCTTATCTATGCAAACTAACAAAGACACATTGCAACATTTGCCAGCACACCTTTAATGTGACGTGAAGGTGTGTCGGTCAGCACAGATAGAATGACATACACAATGTTGACAGAAACCTTTGGGTAGACTGTATCTCAATTTCATCCTCCTCGCCCTGTGAAGTATGTACCTACTCAGCACCTTCGCAGGAATTCAGTTTTGGACATCGCCATGAGCCAAAGGTAATAAAGTAAAACACAATAGCGAAGGAAAACAGGAGGCACTCACGAAAGTGAAATTAAATGGTCTGACTCATTCCCCAAAGGCTGTTTCTGTTTAAGAAACCAACATTTGAAAATTGTAATTCTAGCCCTCAATTTCTGGATCTGTAGTTCTCAACTCACCACTCATGAAGGTTATTATATCCTGAGCGGATAGGGCTTTTACTACTCCTTGCCACAGAGGCGCAGACTTATTATGTGCTGCCTGGCTGCTTATAAACTTGCCAAAAAGAGCCCATAACCAGAAACAAGAGGCTGTATAAAACACAGATACAGGAGAGGAAAGTCAGAACACTTGCAATGCACTTGGGCAAATATTTCCCCTGTGTTGCTCGCGTTGCCAACCAGATTTTTCCCCCTGTGGATCAAGCTAGCATGGGCCAGGAGTCCAGTAACACCAGAGCCCTTTGTCCAGGCCTGTTTTACAGCAGGGAGGACTGGGGAGCTTTAGGTCTGTGTGAAAAACTTGCAGGGATGATTGCATGGGATAGGAATGCACTGAAATGGGCAGACAGAGAGGAGGAGAGAGGGTGAGGGGTTGGAGAGGTGGAGTTAAAGGGCAGTAAAGAACGAGCAGCGTTGCTGTGGAACAGATGCAGCAGGGATAAAGATTAATAGGCTTCAGGAAAAACATGTGAGGTGTTCAATTCCTCACCTCTTCTGTCCACAACCCATAATCCCTCTCTCGCCGACTCTGTAAAAAGAGGCATTTTACCTGCTCCAGCCTACCTCACTTGTGACCTTGTGTTAAAGGTGCCTGAGTGAATGGGAATATTCATTCTTCAAACACACTATCTTGCTACACCCGGTTGAATGTTAAAGAATGCTGAATGGTGGCCATGTGCATTTCTTATCTCATTGTTATTTCACTCAGCACTCTAACACTGTTCTGATAGTGAGCTGCTTTGGTTATTCTCAGAGAAGGACCACTCCCTGCAAAATAATTTTGTCAGGCATTTGGGGTGAATTATGAAGAGACCTGGCCTGTGGTTAGTGTTGCTGGAGGGGTTAAGTGTGTGGGAGGGGGGTACAACGGAGAGAGGAGAGCTGGAGAGCAAGTCTATTGTGTTACCCAATCCAGATTCTATCTGGGGACAAGTCTTTGATGTGTGTCCCACTTCTACATCTGCTCTGATTGCAAACACCCAAAACAGGCCAAACCCAGATAAGAAATGTAATATGTTTCTTCCCAACTCAATATTATATAGCGTTTGTTTTGTATCCAGGAAAAATTCAGGGATTCCAGATCCAGGAAAGGAGGGGTTAACCAGCAGGACCGACTGGTCTATCTGACAGCACAGGCCTCCTGGCTAGCCTCAGGAGACTAATGGGGGACAATCTGGGGTCACAGAGTGAGAGAGAGGAGGCACTGAAAGAAGGATAGTGAGAGAGTAAAACAAGGCGAGAGAGAGAGAGAGAGAGAGAGAGAGAGAGAGAGAGAGAGAGAGAGAGAGAGAGAGAGAGAGAGAGAGAGAGAGAGAGAGAGAGAGAGAGAGAGAGAGAGAGAGAGAGAGAGAGCTACAGGACAAAATACAAACCCTCTAACCAAAAACGGCTGTGGTGTTGATGGTATCCTAAATGAAATGATTAAATATGCAGACAACAAATTCCTATTGGCTATACTTAAACTCGTTAACATGATCCTCAGCTCTGGCATCTTCCCCAATATTTGGAACCAAGGACTGATCACCCAAATACACAAAAGTGGAGACAAATTCTACCCCAATAACTACTATGGGATACAGTAACTTCCACAAAGCTGTGAACGTTCTGAGAGGCAAGGCAAGATATCATCAAAAGGAACATCAAATTTGAATCAGTTATAGAACCTATTATCCTCTACAGTTGTGAGGTTCTGGGATCCACTCACCAACCAGGAATTCACAAATTGGGACAAACACCAAATTGAGACTCTGCATGCAGAATTCTGCAAAAACATCCCAATGTACAACGTAAAACACCAAATAATGCATGCAAGAGCAGAATTAGGACAATAACCACTAATTATCAAACTCCAGAAAAGAGCCGTTAAATTCCACAAAGGAAGCGATGCCCAAACCTTCCATAGCAAAGCCATCATCTACAGAGAGATTAACCTAGAGAAGAGTCCCCTCAGCAAGCTGGTCCTGGGGCTCTGTTCACAAACACAAACAGACCCCACAGAGCCCCAGGATAGCAACACAATTAGACCCAACCAAATTCTGAGAAAACAGAAAGATAATTACTTGACACATTGGAAAGAACTAACCCAAAAACAAACCAAACTGGAATGCTATTTGACCCAAACAGAGAGTACACAGTGGCAGAATACCTGACCAATGTGAATGACCCAAAATTAAATAAAGCTTTGACTATGTACAGATTTAGTGAGCATAGCATTGCTATTAAGAGAGGCCGCCGTAGGCAGACCTGACTCACGAGAGAAGACAGGCTATGTGCCCACTGCCCACAAAATGAGGTGGAAACTGAGCTGCACTTCCTAACTTCGTGCCAAATGCATGACCATATTAGAGACACAAATTCCCATTTTGATCAACTCCCATATCTAATAGGTGAAATACGACAGTGTGCCATCACAGCAGCAAGATTCGTGACCTGTTGCCACAAGAAAAGGGCAACCAGTGAAGCACAAACACCAGATTATATTTATCTCTCCATTTATTTCCCCTTTAGTACTTAAACTATTTGCACATTGTTCCATAATATAACATTGGAAATGTCTCTATTCTTTTGAAACTTTTGTAAGTACTGTTTCACTTTTGTTTATTATCTAATCCACTTGCTTTGAGAGAGAGCGAGGGGGAGAATTAAATAAGAGAAGAGAGGAAGTGACAGGCAGATGAGAGGGAAATCTTTTTGGGGCGCTGGACTGTAGCCGGTTCTGCTTTTTCCACAGAGCGGAAATGATGCTGCTACTCCCATGTCAAATAGGCCAGCGGTTAAGCAGTTTTTTTGTTGCTATTTTGATAGAGGCACCACATTTCACACACAGCTAGGGAATCGTTAAAAAAGCATTTTTAGCTATAGAGCCATCGCAGATTTCGTCCATTACCCCCCCCCGGCGGCCATTTCCAGTTTAGTATTTGTTCCCATGCCAATAAAGCCCATTGAATTGAAGAGAGAGAGAGAGAGAGAGAGAGAGAGAGAGAGAGAGAGAGAGAGAGAGAGAGAGAGAGAGAGAGAGAGAGAGAGAGAGAGAGAGAGAGAGAGAGAGAGATTAAAGGGTACAGGAGGACAATAGTGGGGGGAGCGTGTAGGCCTGTCATTTCCCATACAGTCAGCATGTATTGTTGAGATACATTTTATACATACTTATTGTTGAGCTGGACACATTATAAAAGCGAGGGGAATGTGCGTGTTATTTTCTTTCCGCTGGTTGTAGTTGGAAACCAGTCACAACACCTTTTATTTGATGGGTTGAAGGCAGCTGATAAGGACCTGGATATGATCATGAGGCAGAGGTGACGAAATACATAATGAGAAAAAAGTCTGCTTTGAAACAGGAAACCCATGTTAGGCCTCTACAAGGAAAACCATGTGAGGAAACGAGTGCAAATAAAAAAAAAGGGGCGACCCATCATTGTGCTTACCTGTTCTTTACCTACTATACCTTGTAGCCTACCTGTGCACAGAACACCTACCCTCTTCTGCCCCCTACTGACCTTCAAGAAAACAATGGTGCCCTGCGCAGCGGCTGTTGAATTAATGTGTAACAAACTATGACATGAAGTAAGATACAGGCTTAGACCCTTGGCACTTGTATTAGTACTTTGCTGCACAGTAGATATCCTATTCGAAGGCCACATGGTTTTCCCTCCCTATTCGCCAGTGATTAGACAAGATCAAATATCTCGTCTGCAAAGGGTTCTATACTGTATCTAATGTTGACTACCGAGTCAATCACAACTGACCCATTGCCCTGGAAACCCATATATTTACACCTCTCATTTCAAGGAAGCGCCATTGACTCAGACATGCGTGACTAAGTAGATGTATTCCTTACCTAACAGCTGTGTGTTCCATCTACACCAGGGGTGTCAAACTCATTTTAGCTCAGGGGCCACATGGAGGAAAATCTATTCCCAAGTGGGCCGGACCGGAAAAATCATGGTATATATAACTTAAAAACAACAACTTCAGATTGTTTTCTTTGTTTTAATACGATCAACATACAACATAAAGCTGGAGCCTGAGGACAGTGTGTCCAAAATAGTACAAGCACAACATCACTATTAATCATAAAACACATCAAGTTTATTTGAAAATTCTAAAGAAAAAGAACACACAAACACACAATGCCTCAGTGATTAACAGAACTGTTTCACAGATCACAGATCACAGAACTATATCAGGGTGTGTAGATAAAAATAATGAAATCCTGTTCCCCAAACAAGTGCAAGAACCACAGAGTCAAGAATAGGTTAAATATACAAATAAAATAAAATCAATTAAAAACAATAGTACATCAACATAAAAACATATAAACATAAATCTGAAAGCGTTGCTCAAACTCCACATGTTGGGTCGCGCACACATTTTTCAGACAGGGGAAGTGAGCTGCATCACCACCGGCAAGTTGCGTCTCCCACAATGACAGCTTCAACTTGAAAGAACGTATGCTGTCATAATACTGCGTGACAACTTTGTTGCGCCCTTGCAGCTGTTTGTTCAAGTTATTCAGGTGCTCTGTAACATCCACCATAAATGCAAGGTCCGGCATCCATTCTGCGGAATGAAATTCTAACACTGGTTTGCCCTTTTCTTCCATGAACTGTTCAATTTCTTCTCGTAAATCAAAGAAACGCCTCAGCACAGCACCTCGGCTTAACCATCTTACCTCAGTGTGGTATGGCAGGCCATAGATGTGGTCTTTCTCTCTGAGAAGGCTGTCAAACTGACGGTGATTCAGGCTTCTGGATCGGATGAAATTAACAGTTTGGATGACCACCTTCATGACGTTATCCATCTTTAATGAATTGCAACACAAAGCCTCCTGGTGCAAAATACAGTGAAAAGTCAAAAATCACGTCCTCCATTTGCAGATTGCACTTTCTCTCTGAACTTTGTCACAACGCCTGCTTTTTTTCCCGATCATTGAGGGCGCACCATCTGTAGCCAGGCTGACAGCGCGGGACCAGTCCACTCCGACCCTGTCCAGCGCGCCGACGAGTGCGGTAAAAATATCAGCTGCTGTCGTTGTATCTGTCATCGGCACCAACTCCACGAACTCCTCGGTGACGGTCAATGTGTCATCAACTCCGCGGATGAAAAAATGGCCAGTTGTGCAACATCTGTAATGTCCGTGCTTTCATCAATTGCAACCGAAACGCAATAAATGACTTTACTTTTAGCTTCAACTGGCTGTCCAAATCCACTGAAAGATCGGAAATCCTGTCTGCAACTGTGTTTCTTGTCAGGCTGATATTTGCAAAAAGCCTGCCGCTTTTCAGGGCACACAATCTCCGCTGCCTTCATCATGCATGTTTTTACAAATTCACCCTCACTAAATGGTTTTGAAGCCACTGCGATTTCATTAGCAATGAGGTAGCTAGCTTTCACTGCAGCGTCACTGATGTCTCGGCTGTGAGTAAACACAGACTGCTGTTTCTTCAGACCCGCCAACAGTTCATTCACCTTCTCTCATCTCCGCTGTCCTTGAAAGTTGTCATATTTGTCGGCATGAAGACTCACATAGTGGCGACGAAGGTTATATTCTTTCAACACTGCAACATGCTCTGAACACACCAAACATACAGCTTTCCCATTCAATTCCGTGATTAAATAGGATGACCATTTTTCTTGGAACACTCTGCACTCTGCGTCCACTTTTCTCTTTTTTGACAGAGACATATTGGGGCAATGAGGGTGCCAAAGCACATAATGTTAAAAGTAGAAGCCGTAATAAATATCGCGGGCAAAACAAAGTAGCTCATTGGCTGCACGTGCTTGACCTACTTGCTCTGCCCCGGTATAAACAGTTTGCTTGCTTAACACAATTGCTATTGCGCCATCCAGTGGACGCAATTGGAACAGCAGTTTATTTTATAGAAAAATTGCAGCGCATTTTTATACTTAAAAAATATATATATACATATATATATATATTTTTTTTTTTTCAAAAATCATCTCGCGGGCCGGATTAAACCCGTTTGCGGGCCTGATCCGGCCCGCGGGCCGTACGTTTGACACCCCTGATCTACACACATCTGAAGCTTCCTGCTCTTGACTTTATACATGTTTTAAACATATAAAGCAATGTGGGGAAAGTAATCATATGAGGTGTTCTTCTGGGAGTATTGACAAACCCAACAGAAACCTCCATAAATCGAAATTACCTTGCGTTCTCACATCTCTTGTGAAATATGCAAGTCAAATGTTGAATAGATAGATGTAGCAATAAATAGAGAGGAGAGAAGAGAAGAGTATGAAATGGGCATACGGAGAAGAAGTCAGTTGAGAAATAAAGTAATGGGACAGGTCATTGCCTTCCTTCCAATGTTACTCTGATATCGTTAGATAGAAAGCTGTGCTTCTTGCTGACGACTCTGCTCAGTTCTCTTGTCATGTTTGTGTACACATCGCACATTCCACCCTGGGATGTGGGGTCAGGAGGAAAAAAAAAATCCTACATTGCAGCTAAAGGGGAGCTAGAGAGAGAGAGAGAGAGAGAGAGAGAGAGAGAGAGAGAGAGAGAGAGAGAGAGAGAGAGAGAGAGAGAGAGAGAGAGAGAGAGAGAGAGAGAGAGAGAATGAAATAAGAGAAGGGTCAGATGAGAGGGAGATATTTTTGGGGCACTGAACTGCAGCCGGATCTGCTTTTTCCACAGGGTGTGTTCATTGGTCATATGATGCTGCCACGCCAATGTCAAATATGCCATTGGTTAAGCTAGTTTTTTGTTGATATTTTGAAAGAGGCACCACATTTCACACACAGCTAGGGAATGTCTAAAGAAGCATTTTTGGGCTATTGTGCCATCGCAGATTTTGTCCATTACCCCCCTGGCGGCCATTTCCAATATGGCTGCCAACCAGCTCCATGGGGCCATGTTGGACAGGAGTCACATGGCCATATCTCCATACATAATTGGTACATACAGACCAATGATGGCTTAAAATGTTTGATGGGTTCTGGAGAACACAATGAAATGGTCTGAATATGCTCCATACATTCCCCTAAGTATTTATTTGGACAATGAAGCTAAAATTTTAGTTCTATACCATTTTTTCTATACCAAATTCATATGAGGCGACTGTCACGTCTACTCCCGCTCCCCCGCTCAACGTCGCCGGTATACTAACCACCGGTCCTGGCAACCTATCATTACGCACACCTGGCAACCCTCATTACGCACACCTGCGTCCCATCATGAAGCACACCTGGACTCCATCACTACCCTGATTACTCCCCCTTTATCTAGCACTCCCTAGCATCACTCTTCAAGCAGTATTGGTTCTGTGTTCATGTCCAGACACTTCGCTTGTTTTGTATCACTGTATGTTCTTTATGATTATTAAACTCACTACCTGCTTCCTGACTCCCAGCGTCATCGTTACAGCGACAGTATAGAATGTCACCTTTTATTTGAGGGTATTTTCATATCTGTTTTACTATTTCGTTTCTGAACACTTCTACATGAATGTGATGCTACCATGATTACGGATAGTCATGACTGAATCGTTAATAATGATGAGTGAGAACAGAGGCATAAATATCATACACCCCAAAAATGCATAATGGTAAGAGGTTAGCATGTCTTGGGGGTATGATCATTGTGCCTCTATCTGCCTCTTTCTCACTCATCATTATTCACAAAACGTATTGTTTTATTCTTATTTACTAAAAAAGTTACTCCAAAATGACACAATACATATTTGCCACTCTGTCACACCCTGGCTCTGGGACTCATTATGTTGAGCCAGGGTGTGTTCATTTCTATGTGTGTATTTCTATGTTGGTGTTCATTCTAGTTTGTTGTATTCTATGTTTGCCTGAGTGACTCCCAATCAGAGGCAACGAGTGTCAGCTGTTGGCTGGTTGTCTCTGATTGGGAGCCATATTTAAACTGTATGTTTTCCCTTTGTGGTTGTGGGTTTTTGTTCCGTGTTCGGTCATTGATACCGTGGACGCGTCACGAGTCGTTTCTTGTTTTGTTTCGTGCTTTAACTAATTAAAGTCATGTTTGTTCATCACGCTGCGCCTTGGTCTACTCCTTACCTCGATCGTGACAGAAAAACCCACCATGCAACGACCAAGCAGCGTGTCCAGGGGCAGCCCTTGGGGTGGACATGGGAGGAAGCGCCGGGAAAGGCCCTGGCGAAAGAGGAGCAGCGTGTCCAGGAGCAGGCAGCCTGGACATGGGAGGAGATATTGGATGGTAAAGGGTCCTGGACTTGGGGGGAAATCCTGGCCGGGATGGATCGCCGGCCATGGAGTGAGACGGTGGAGAGACGACGGAGAGAGGAGCAACGGCGTGATCAGGGTCGTCGTCGGACGGTCGTGAGGCAACCCCAGACATTTTTTAGGGGGGGGCACACGGCATGGACGACGGGGCTGAAGGAGGAGAAAAGGGGGCGGATCCAGAAGGCCACCAGGCCAGGGGTTCACCGCCCTGTACGTCCTGTGCGGATGCCTCACACAGAGTGTGTGAGGGTAGGCATTCAGCCAGGAAGGGTGGTGGCCGCTCTTCACTCCAGGCCTCCTATCCGTCTCCACAGCCCGGTTCGGCCTGTCCCTGCTCCACGCACCAAGCCTACGGTGTGCGTCGCCAGCCCAGCCCGGCCTGTCCCTGCTCCACGCACCAAGCCTACGGTGTGCGTCGCCAGCCCAGCCCGGCCTGTCCCTGCTCCACGCACCAAGCCTACGGTGTGCGTCGCCAGCCCAGTCCGGCCTGTCCCTGCTCCACGCACCAAGCCTACGGTGTGCGTCGACAGCCCAGCCCGGCCTGTTCCTGCCACCCGCACCAAGTCTACGGTGCGCGTCGCCAGCCCGACCCGGCCTGTTCCTGCCACTCGCACCAAACCTACGGTGCGCGTCGCCAGCCCGGTCCGGCCTGTTCCTGCCACCCGCACCAAGTCTACGGTGCGCGTCGCCAGCCCGACCAGGCCTGTTCCTGCCACTCGCACCAAACCTACGGTGCGCGTCGCCAGCCCGGTCCGGCCTGTTCCTGCCACTCGCACCAAACCTACGGTGCGCGTCGCCAGCCCGTTCCTGCCACCCGCACCAAGTCTACGGTGCGCGTCGCCAGCCCGACCCGGCCTGTTCCTGCCACTCGCACCAAACCTACGGTGCGCGTCGCCAGCCCGACCCGGCCTGTTCCTGCCACCCGCACCAAGTCTACGGTGCGCGCCGCCAGCCCGACCCGGCCTGTTCCTGCCACTGCACCAAACCTACGGTGCGCGTCGCCAGCCCGACCCGGCCTGTTCCTGCCACTGCACCAAACCTACGGTGCGCGTCGCCAGCCCGGTCCGGCCTGTTCCTGCCACTCGCACTAAGCCAGGGGTGCGAGAAGTCAGCCTGGTAAGGCCGTTCCTTCTCCACGCACCAAGCCAGGGGTGCGAGTCGTCAGCCTGGTAAGGCCCGTTCCTCCTCCACGCACCAAGCCAGGGGTGCGCGTCGTCAGCCTGGTAAGGCCCGTTCCTCCTCCACGCACCAAGCCAGGGGTGCGAGTCGACGGCCTGGTAAGGATCGCTCCTGTTAAGTCCAGTCCTGCTCCAGCCGGGCGGGGCCAGACTGGACCAGGGGCACTATGGGGGGTGTATTGGAGGGTGGTGGTCAAGGCCGGAGCCAGAACCGCCGCCGAGGAGGTATGCCCGCCCAGCCCTCCCCTGGTTTGTTTAGTTGAGGCGCGGTTGCAGTCCGCGCCTTTAGGGGGGGGGTACTGTCACACCCTGGCTCTGGGACTCATTATGTTGAGCCAGGGTGTGTTCATTTCTATGTGTGTATTTCTATGTTGGTGTTCATTCTAGTTTGTTGTATTCTATGTTTGCCTGAGTGACTCCCAATCAGAGGCAACGAGTGTCAGCTGTTGGCTGGTTGTCTCTGATTGGGAGCCATATTTAAACTGTATGTTTTCCCTTTGTGGTTGTGGGTTTTTGTTCCGTGTTCGGTCATTGATACCGTGGACGTCACGAGTCGTTTCTTGTTTTGTTTCGTGCTTTAACTAATTAAAGTCATGTTTGTTCATCACGCTGCGCCTTGGTCTACTCCTTACCTCGATCGTGACACACTCATTTCTATTGGGCACAAGATAATCCGAAACACAACCAAAACAGATTGCAAATTCATCCAACAAGTTTGTTGAGTCACAGGCTTGACGTAGTCATTGCGTGCTAGGAATATGGGACCAAATACTAAACTTTTTACTAATTTAATACACATAAGTTAATTTGTCCAAATACGTATGACACCTTCAAATGGGGGACTAGATACATAAAGTGCTTTAATTTCTAAATGGTTAAACATATGTATGAAAGTACCCTCAAATTGAAGGTGATATTCTGCACTGTCGCCTCATATGAAACATTTGATCTGAAATCCAAAATGCAGAGTATAGAGCCAAATGAAAGGTTTTAGCTTCACTGTCCAAATAAATACATAGGGGAGTGTATATGTATTCTTCAAAAATGTAGTAGAAAAGTGCAGACAAAGTGCCCCAAATTACAGTTTGTTGTAAAAGTTTTCATGTCTAGTTCCACTATTTTACATGTAAACATTTACAAGTTATGTGTTCCCTGAAATCTACTGATTACAATGATGCATAATATCATATTACATGTGTGAATTTTAAGAAATGTGACAAACTTGCACTGTACACGTCTCTCTAGTTATAATAGCATAGGAATGCATTATGTCGCGCAGAGAGACAGGTAACCCATTTTAACAAAATTAATTTGTGATGACACTATTCAACCTTTACAAAAAGCTAGCTATAGTCTAGCTATAGTGCACAGGAGGTTGGTGGCACCTTAATTGGGGAGGACTGGAGCGGAATAAGTGGAATGGTGTCAACAACATCAAACAAATGGTTTCCATGTCTTTGATGCCATTCCATTCGCTCCGTTCAAGCCATTATTATGAACCGACCTCCCCTCAGCAGTCTCCACTGATATAGTGCCATTGTTGAGTCAATCTATTATATTCTAAAAGGGACCAGTATTACAAAATGGCCGCCAACCAGCTTCATCTGATCTTATTGGACAGGAGTCAAAAGGCCATATCTCTATAAATAATAGGTACAAAAAGCACAATGATGGCTTAAAATGCTTAATGTGCTGTGGAAAATATAATAAAATGTCCCAAGTATGCCAGATATATGTATAATTTCAAATGTATTCAGAATAGTGTTCAAAATGTGCCATCAAATGGCAGATTAGTAATTTTCAACTCGCCATAACTTCATCAACAAGTGGTATATTAAGCCCAATAATGGTTCAAAATGTTTCAGGGGTGTGGAAAATATAGTAAAATGTCCCAAGTATGCCAGATATATGTATCCTTTAAAATATATGCAGAATTGTGGTCAAAAGGTGCCCTCAAATTGCTGTTTTGTAATTTTCAAATGACCATAACTTAATCAATGATGGCTTAAAATGTTTGAGGGGGTGTGGAAAATACAATCTAATTGATTATGTATGTTATTTAAATATGTATTTGAATATAGGAAGAGTTTACTTCCAAAACGCTATATCCACCAATTTTCTCACATTTGTGTTTTTTCATCAGAAATGATTGCTTATGGGTACCTTAAAAATATTTATGTTCTCAGATTTTTTATTCATAGATTTTAGTATGAATGTTTTTTTTTTTTTTGCAAAACGCTATATGTTCTTTGTTTAGCTGGAATGGAATGTTCGTATCCTATAAATTTGACTGTGATATGTGGTTGTCTCACCTAGTTATCTTAAGATGAATGCACTTACTGTAAGTCGCTCTGGACAAGAGCATCTGCTAAATGACAAAAATGTCAAATATAGGCCTAAATGTTTTACATACAGATTTCATTTTACTGTATTGAATAATTTTTGTAATACTTTTTTAAATATTGATGTCACCAACGTGTCATTTGAACATTTCTTTATAATTATTTTTGCTACGTTAATTTTTGACTGTGTAAAACCCAGCAGTATCGTATTTATTTGAGAGTGAGGTGGAGAGTCTTCGGAAAGTCTTCAGACAACAATACTTTTTTCATATTTTGTTATGTTACAGCCTTTTTAAAACACTTTTTTTTTATCCTCACCAGTCTACACAAAATACTCCATAATGACAAAGCAAAAACTGGTTTTTAGAAAATGTTGCTAATTTCTAAAAAAATATAAAACTAAAATAACATTTACATAAGTATTCAGACCCTTTACTCAGTACTTTGTTGAAGTACCTTTGGCAGCGATTATAGTATCGATTCTTATTGGGTATGACGCTACAAGCTTGGCACATCTGTATTTGGGGAGTTTCTCCCATTCTTCTCTGCAGATCCCCTCAAGCTCTGTCAGGTTGGATGGGGAGCGTTGCTGCACAGCTATTTTCAGGTCTCTCCAGAGATGTTTGATTGGGTTCAAGTCTGTGTTCTGGCTGGGCCACTCAAGGACATTCAGAGACTTGTCCTGAAGCCACTCCTGCATTGTCTTGGCTGTGTGCTTAGGGTCGTTGTCCTGTTGTAACCTTCGCCCCAGTCTGAGGTCCTGAGCGCTATATAGTAGGTTTTCAACAAGGATCTCTCTGTACTTTGCTCTGTTCATCTTTCCCTCAATCCTGACTAGTCTCCCAGTCCCTACCGCTGAAAAACATCCCCACAGCACGATGTTGCCACCACCATGCTTCACCGTAGGGATGGTGCAGGTTTCCTCCAGACATGACATTTGGTATTCAGGCCAAAGAGTTCAATCTTGGTTTCATCAGAGCAGAGAATCTTGTTTCTCATGGTCTGAGAGTCTTTAGGTGCCTTTTGGCAAACTCCAAGCGGGCTGTCATGTGCCTTTTACTAAGGAGTGGCTTCTGTCTGGCCACTCTACCACAAAGGCCTGATTGGTGGAGTGCTGCAGAGATGGTTGTCGTTCTGGAAGGTTCTCCCATCTCCACAGAGGAACACTGGAGCTCTGTCAGAGGGACCATCTGGTTCTTGGTCACCACCCTGACCAAGGCCCTTCTCCCCCGATTGCTCAGTTTGGCTGGGCGGCCAGCTCTAGGAAGAGTCTTGGTGGTTCCAAACTTCTTCCATTTAAGAATGATAGAGGCCACTGTGTTCTTGGGGACCTTCAATGCTGCATAAATGTTTTGGTACCCTTCCCCAGATCTGAGCCTCGACATAATCATGTCTCGGAGCTCTACAGACAATTCCTTTGACCTCATGGCTTGGTTTTTGCTCTGACATGCACCGTGGGACCTTATATAGACAGGTGTGTGCCTTTTCAAATCATGTCCAATCAATTGAATTTACCACAGGTGGACTCCAATCAAATTGTAGAAACATCTCAAGGATGATTAATGGAAAAAGGATGCACCTGAGCTCAATTTCAAGTCTCATAGCAAAGGGTCTGAATAGTTTTTAAATAAGGTATTTCTGTTTATTATTTTTAATACATTTGCAAAAATTTTAAAAAACTGTTTTCACTTTGTCATTATAGGGTATTCTGTGTAGATTGCTGAGGATTTGTATTTATTTAATACATTTTTGAATAAGGCTGTAACGTAACAAATGTGGAAAAAGTAAATGGGTCTGAATACTTTTCGAAGGCACTGTATAAACAAAAGTATGTGGACACCCCTTCAAATTACTGGATTCGGCTATTTCAGCCACACCCGTTGCTGACAGGTGTTTAAAATCGAGCACACAGCTATGCAATCTCCATAGACAAACATTGGCTGTAGAATGGCCTTACTGAAGAGCTCAGTGACTTTCAACGTGGCACTGTCATAGGATGCCACCTTTCCAACAAGTCAGTTCGTCTAATTTCTGACCTGCTAGAGCTGCCCCGGTCAACTCTAAGTGCTGTTATTGTGAAGCGGAAACGTCTAGGAGCAACAACGGCTCATCTGCGAAGTGGTAGGCCAAACAAGCTCAAAGAACTGGACCGCCGAGTGCTGAAGTGCGTAGCGCGTAAAAATCATTTGTCCTCGGTTGCAACACTACTGAGTTCCAAACTGCCTCTGGAAGCAATGTCAGCACAAGAACTGTTCGTTAGGAACTTCATGAAATGGATTTCCATGGCCGAGCAGCCGCACACAAGCCTAAGATCACCATGCGCAATGCCAAGCATCAGCTGGAGTGGTGTAAAGCTCGCTGCCATTGGACTCTGGAGCAGTGGAAACGGGTTCTCTGGAGTGATGAATCATGCTTCACCATCTGGTGTTCCGACGGACGAATCTGGGTTTGGCGGATGCCAGGAGAATGCTACCTGCCCAAATGCATAGTGCCAACTGTAAAGTTTGGTGGAGGAGAAATAATGGTCTGGGGCTGTTTTTCATGGTTCGGGCTAGGCCCCTTAGTTCCAGTGAAGGGAAATCTTAAACCTACAGCATACAATTACATTCTCGACGATCTGTGCTTCCAACTTTGTGGCAACAGTTTGGGAAAGACCCTTTCCTGTTTCAGCATGGTAATTCCCCCGTGCACAAAGCGAGGTCCATACAGAAATGGTTCGTCGAGATTGCTGTGGAAGAACTTGACCGGCCTGCACACAGTCCTGACCTCAACCCCATCGACCACCTTTGGGATAATTGGAACATCGACTGGGAGCCAGGCCTAATTGCCCAACATTAGTGCCCGACCTCACTAATGCTCTTGTGGCTGATTGGATTCAAGTCCCCGCAGCAATGTTCCAACATATAGTGGAAAGCCTTCCCAGAAGAGTGGAGGCTGTTATGGCAGCAAAGGGAGGACCAACTCCATATTAATGCCCAAGATTTTGGAATGAGATGTTCGACGAGCAGGTGTCCACATACTTTTGTTCATATAGTTTATAGCATTTTGCAACAACAACAAATATGATTATTTGTCTCTCTGAAATTAAACCACCATGACCATCATTGAACCACCCCATGCCATGATAAGATAATGAAAAAACACACCAATCTCTTTCATAATTTATTTAATCAATTAAAGCAATTTGTGGAATATTAGGTTTCTACATTGAGTGAAATAACTATTTTCCTAATGAGATGCATTACATCTAAAATTGTACACTGTCTCTTTAAAAATGTTAGGTTTGTAAGGAGTACATGCAAGCAATCTGTAATTCATTCATTGCTATGATCATTGATCAACTGAAGAAGAAGCTTTCCCTTGTAATAGATAGGCTGGAAAAGTGGGTAGGACTCTCCGGGACAGTCCTTGATTGGTTTAGATCTTATCTAGATGGCCGGAGTTACTTTGTCACCATTGGTAATCATGAATCTGATAGGGTGGCTATGACATGTGGAGTTCCACAGGGATCAGTTCTCGGACCGATTCTGTTTAATCCCTATATGCTACCTCTGGGCCAAATTTTACAGAACAACAACATTAACTACCACAGCTATGCTGATATGCTGAAATATACAGTGGGGAGAACAAGTATTTGATACACTGCCGATTTTGCAGGTTTTCCTACTTACAAAGCATGTAGAGGTCTGTAATATTTATCATAGGTACACTTCAACTGTGAGAGAACAAAAATCCAGAAAATCACATTGTATGACCTTTAAGTAATGAATTTGCATTTTATTGCATGACATAAGTATTTGATCACCTACCAACCAGTAAGAATTCCGGCTCTCACAGACCTGTTAGTTTTTCTTTAAGAAGCCCTCCTGTTCTCCACTCATTACCTGTATTAACTGCACCTGTTTGAACTCGTTACCTGTATAAAAGACACCTGTCCACACACTCAATCAAACAGACTCCAACCTCTCCACAATGGCCAAGACCAGAGAGCTGTGTAAGGACATTTACATTTACATTTACGTCATTTAGCAGACGCTCTTATCCAGAGCGACTTACAAATTGGTGCATTCACCCTATAGGCAGCGGGATAACCACTTTACCCAAACAATTTTTTTAATTTTTTTAATATTATTTTTTATTATTTTTTTATTTTTTTATTTTTTAGGACATCAGGGATAAAATTGTAGACCTGCACAAGGCTGGGATGGGCTACATGACAATAGGCAAGCAGCTTGGTAAGAAGGCAACAACTGTTGGCGCAATTATTAGAAAATGGAAGAAGTTCAAGATGACGTCAATCACCCTCAGTCTGGGGCTCCATGCAAGATCTCATCTCGTAGGGCATCAATGATCATGAGGAAGGTGAGGGATCAGCCCAGAACTACACGGCAGGACCTGGTCAATGACCTGAAGAGAGCTGGGACCACAGTCTCAAAGAAAACCATTAGTAACACACTACGCCGTCATGGATTGAAATCCTGCAGCGCACGCAAGGTCCCCCTGCTCAAGCTAGCGCATGTCCAGGCCCGTCTGAAGTTTGCCAATGACCATCTGGATGATCCAGAGGAGGAATGGGAGAAGGTCATGTGGTCTGATGAGACAAAAATATAGCTTTTAGGTCTAAACTCCACTTGCCGTGTTTGGAGGAAGAAGAAGGATGAGTACAACCCCAAGAACACCATCCCAACCGTGAAGCATGGAGGTGGAAACATCATTCTTTGGGGATGCTTTTCTGCAAAGGGGACAGGACGACTGTACCGTATTGAGGGGAGGATGGATGGGGCCATGTATCGCGAGATCTTGGCCAACAACCTCCTTCCCTCAGTAAGAGCATTGAAGATGGGTCGTGGCTGGCACTTCCAGCATGACAATGACCTGAAAAAACACACAGCCAGGGCAACTATGGAGTGGCTCCGTAAGAAGCTTATGCTTCTCTGTAATTGCAAACAAAGGTTTCTGTACCAAATATTAAGTTCTGCTTTTCTGATGTATCAAATACTTATGTCATGCAATAAAATGCAAATTAATTACTTAAAAATCATACAATGTGATTTTCTGGATTTTTGTTTTAGATTCCGTCTCTCACAGTTGAAGTGTACCTATGATAAATATTACAGACCTCTACATGCTTTGTAAGTAGGAAAACCTGCAAAATCGGCAGTGTATCAAATACTTGTTCTCCCCACTGTATATGGCTCTCGAACCGTATGACAACAGCACAATAGACTCTCTGTGTCACCGTATAGAGCACATAAATACCTGGATGAACCAGAATTGTCCACAATTGAACCAAGATAAAACTGAGATTATTGTGTTTGGCAACAAAAATAAAAGAACAAGTATTAGTAAAGAGCTGGATTCTCGGGTCCTTAAAACCAGCGATCAAGTGCGTAATATTGGTGTTCTGATAGACTCAGACCTCACATTTATCAGTCATATCAAAGCGGTCACCAAAACAGCATTCTATCATCTAAAAAATATAGCCAGAATCAAAGGCTTGGTGTCCCAAAAAGATCAAGAGAAGCTCATCCATGCTTTTATCTCTAGTAGGGTTGACTACTGTAATGGCCTCTTACATTTTTAGTCATTTAGCAGACGCTCTTATCCAGAGCAACTTACAGTTAGTGAGTGCATACATTATTATTTCTTCATACTGGCCCCCCATGGGAATCGAACCCACAACCCTGGCAATGCAAACACCATGCTCTACCAATTGAGGTACATCCCTGCCGGCCATTCCCTCCCCTAGACGACGCTGGGCCAATTGTGCGCCGCACCATGGGTCTCCCGTTCGCAGCCGGCTACGACAGAGCCTGGATTCGAACCAGGATCTCTAGTGGCACAGCTAGCACTGCGATGCAGTGCCTTAGACCACTGCGCCACTCGGGAGACTCTTAACAAGACTCCCGAAAAATACTGTAAAAAAGCTGCAGCTCATTCAGAATGCAGCTGCTAGAATGTTAACCAGGACCAAGAGAACGGAGCACATCACTCCGGTTCTTAAATCTTTACATTGGCTTCCAGTCAGTTACAGAATTGATTTCAAAGTGGTGCTTTTAGTTTATAAATCTTTGAATGGTTTAGGACCCGAGTACATGTCTGATATGTTTGAAGAATATAAACCGAGCAGGACTCTTAGATCCATGAACACAGGTCAGCTAGTAGAGCCTGGAGCCCAAACTAAACATGGAGAAGCTGCGTTTAGCACTTATGCTGTATACAACTGGAATAAACTACCAGAAGATCTTAGATGTGCCCCAAACGTATCCATTTTTAAATCCAGGTTAAAAACACTTCTCTTTTCACGTGCCTACGACTGAGCACTTAAACTTAACCACACTGTTTAGCCTTATAGCTTTCTATGTTTTATCCCATTTTTTATTTTTATTTTTAATCTTTATATGTTTTTTTTTGTTGTATTTTTGTATTTTTGTTATTATGATGTTTTCATTATTTTTGATAAACATCTTTGTAAAGCACATTGAATTGCTTCGATGTATGAATTGTGCTATATAAATAAACTTGCTTGCTTGCTTGTGCCCCCAAATGTTTGGATATAGAGGTAAAGGTACCAGATTGTTAGGTAGTTAGCCAATGAGGTAACATGACTGAACAAAGTGTAAACAAATGGTTAACAAATGGCGAGTAGTTTTAGAACTGCCCACAACATGGGTTATGATTGTAAAATGCTGTCCCGGCGATCTGCTATAGGAAGATACAAATGTTGCGCCGGTAATATGGAACAGAACTTTTGACCTGGCTGGTCTAGAAGCAAGCCGTTTTCGCTGTAGTAATGGTGCAACCACGACGCTAACGAATCTGCACTCACTTGTTGACAGTGGTGTAGTGGTGCCTCGAGAATACTCCAATTTTGCCAATAATTTCCTAAACGGTGCGCCTGGTGAAGGAAAGGTGCCCTGTTTGAAAAATTTGATGAGAAACAGTGACACACTCTGAATGACCTAAAATTATAAATCCCATATTGGTCTTTCACAGTCAGGCCAACACGAGCTGTACTTTGCAAGTATGCTAATAGTAGGCCTACTATTGAAACAGAGAATGAGGCTGTCAACTTAAGTCAGAACTGACATTCACAGGTTTCTGATGTTTCCCAGTTTTGTCTGGCTTTCGCTCTCAAAGTCACTATTTTTTAATAGAAAAACAAGAGAGTTGGATGATAAGTCCATAACAATGCTTAAACCACATCAGGAGACAATTTTTTAGGTCTGGGAAAAGTTTAAGAAAGTTGTATTTTTTTGTGTAGTTACCCTTTAATTCAAGTGCAAAGGCACCTAGCACTGTTGTTTGGTTAGTGGTGTTTCTATAGCACATGAGATGGAGTTTGCAAAACAAATTGCCACTGGATTGATGCAAATATCATTCTGCCAGGAAGGCATAGGCTACTTTGTAGCTAGTTAACATGTAATAGAGAAGGTTTTTGGGAAAGTATTTTCATCTACCAGAAGATGGTTAGGCCTATCATTACCATCGCTATATTTTTCCTGTTCCTGAATTGTTTGAAACCTAGACATTTTACTTCATGAGGCATGTCTTACCTTGCTTCAATGTAGCCTACAACCAAAATCCCACCATAGAAACTTGGAACATTCACGCATTGGCCTACCACCATGTGCACATTGCTGCGCCAAAAATGTGAAGAAATAATAGTTTATCAAAATGTTTCTGATATGATCCATCAGCCTTATTAATTAATATGGCATATACCTCCACTACACTATACTTTGATATGCACCGTGGGGATTAAGAAGTAAGTATATGCAAAGCCCACTGAAGAATAAGTGGGTATAAGTATTTCAAAGTATTCATCCCCCTTGGTGTTTTTCCTATTTTGTTGCATTACAACCTGTAATTTAAATGGATTTTTATTTGGATTTCATGTAATGGACATACACAAAATAGTCCAAATTGGTGAAGTGAAATGAAAAAAATAACTTGTTTAAAAAATAATAATAACGGAAAGTGGTGCATGCATATGTATATTGCTATTAAGCCCCTAAATAAGATCTGGTGCATCCAATTACCTTCAGAAGTCACATAATTAGTTAAATAAAGTCCACCTGTGTGCAACCTAAGTGTCACATGATCTGTCACATGATCTCAGTATATATATACACCTGTTCTGAAAGGCCGCAAAGTCTGCAACACCACTAAGCAAGGGGCACCACCAAGCAAGCGGCACCATGAAGACCAAGGAGCTCTCCAAACAGGTCAGGGACAAAGTTGTGGAGAAGTACAGATCAGGGTTGGGTTATAAAAAAAAAGATCCGAAACTTTGAACATCCCACGGAGCACCATTAAATCCCTTTAAAAAATGGAAAGAATATGGCACCACAACAAACCTGCCAAGAGAGGGCCGCCCACCAAAACTCACGGACCAGGCAAGGAGGGCATTAATCAGAGAGGCAACAAAGAGACCAAAGATAACCCTGAAGGAGCTGCAAAGCTCCACGGAGGAGATTGGAGTACCTGTCCATAGGACCACTTTAAGCCGTACCCTCCACAGAGCTGGGCTTTACGGAAGAGAGGCCAGAAAAAAGCCATTGCTTAAAGAAAAAAATAAGCAAACACGTTTGGTGTTTGCCAAAAGGCATGTGGGAGACTCCCCAAACATATGGAAGAAGGCACTCTGGTCAGATGAGACTAAAATTGAGCTTTTTGGCCATCAAGGAAAACGTTATGTCTGGCGCAAACCCAACACCTCTCAACACCCAGAGAACACCATCCCCACGGTGAAGCATGATGGTGGCAGCATCATGCTGTGGGGATGTTTTTCATCGGCAGGGACTGGGAAACTGGTCAGAATTGAAGGAATGATGGATGGCGCTAAATACAGGGAAATTCTTGAGGGAAACCTGTTTCAGTCTTCCAGAGATTTGAGACTGGGACGGAGGTTCACCTTCCAGCAGGACAATGACCCTAAGCATACTGCTAAAGCAACACTCGAGTGGTTCAAGGGGAAACATTTAAATGTCTTGGAAAGGCCTAGTCAAAGCCCAGTCCTCAATCCAATTGAGAATCTGTGGTATGACTTAAAGATTGCTGTACTCCAGCAATCGGGGGGTAGGCATGTTGTGTAAATCAAATGATACAAACCCCCCAAAAATCCATTTTAATTCCAGGTTGTAGGTCAACAAAATAGGAAAAATGCCAAGGGGGGAGAATTTTTTGATAGTCGCACATTGCGACCAAACTGGTTACACTTTAGAGCCCTGAGTACAGGGCAGGTTTCCTGTCACATTTCTTGAAATTGACACTATACAGAATATCGTATTATATATCATTGCAATCACTAGACTTTAGGGAACACCCATATCACAGTTTTAAGTGTTTAATGTAACATACTGGAAATGAGGATGAAAGTATATTTAAGAATAAGTAATTTTGGTCGATTTTGGGGCACATTTCAACACATTTTTGAATACATTTGGAATACATGGGACATTGTATTGTGTTCTCCACACCACCTCAAATATTTTAAGCCATCATTGGGCTGTGCACACCAATTATGTATGGAGATATGGCCATTTGAATCCTGTCCAATTAGAACCGATGGAGCTTGCTAGTGGCCATTTTGGAAAACTGGTCCTTTAGACTATAATAGGTTAAATCTGCAATGGCACTATAGCTATACATCTTTATTTCGACCTTGACTTGCTTTCTGTAAAGGTTAAATGGTCTGATCATAAAGAAATGTGGTTAAAATGGGCTACATACTGTATGTCTCTACTGGTCATAATGCATTCCAATGGGATTTTACATAGTGAAGGTTGCTGTCTCATTTATGTGTATTGACACAATACAGAATATCATATTATATATCATTGGAATCAGTAGACTTAATAGTACACCCATATGACAGTTAAGTGTTTAAATGTAAAATACTGAAAATGAGGATGAAAGTATATTCAAGAATCTGTCATTTGGTTTTATTTTTCATCACATCTTTGCCACTTTTCTACAAAACAATTCTAGGATACGTATATATGGCATTAATGGGTCATTTTATTGAGTTCTCCAACAGTGTTGTGTTCGAGACTACCTAAAGCTAGATGGATTCAAGACCAAAATCAGTTTCCCGCTCTTTATCAGTCCACACCCACTTCCTTTGTCCCTGAGGACGGCTGAACTATTACTCCAACCAATCACTCGCTCCAAGGTCTAGCCCAAACTCCATTCAACCCTGGTGCCGCTCCCTTCACTGTGTTTGAAGAGAGAGACAAAAGGGCACAAGCTAGTTTCAGTCTCTCATCAGATAAGACAGCCATGGATTTAAGTAAGAGCAAGCAATTTGACCCTAGGGCAGATTTCCTCTCTACTCCCCCACACACACAGTGAAATGCCCCAATTAAATTCCTAGCCCAGTAACAAACAATTCTAACTCAATGTTCGTGATTAACCCAGTTCTATCTCCTAATTCATTAAAGAATACACATCATCCCCAATAAGTCGTTTTTTACAAGTTTGAAGCTGTTATTTTCCGTGTTACAGTCTAGGATAATGTTAGCACAGTGAATTGCTAGCAGAGCATAGTCGAGCTAGCTAAGAAAGAGAGTTAGCATCATCATGGATGGCAGAAAATGATTTGAGACAGACGTCGGAGCAGGAAAACAATGTGATTAAAAAGGGAGGAATGAGTAAAGGAAATGACATTTATTCAACTAAGAATACAAACTTTGGAATTAAAAACTGCTAAATGAGCGAACTTGAAATGTCAGTGAGTGAAGTTAGCTGGGGTTCAAAAACATTGCCATGGTTGAGGACAATATTGAAGTGAGTGACAATCAGGAGCCTATTGAGAAACGAAAAATGGCTGGAATTGTTGGAAACAGACAATATGATGAAAGTGTTGAGCAGTGGAGCTCATACAGAACAGTTTGAATATTTTGTTCTCGCAAATGACATCGATGAGGACAAAATTATGCCTACGTTTTTTTGTGTAATGGGGCCAAAGACATTTAATTTACTACGCAGCCTGACAGGCCAGGTAATAAGACGTGGATATTGTGGAAATACTGAAAGGACACGCTTCACCAAAACCACTAGTTATTGCTGAAAGGTTTAGGTTCCTCTGAAGAAATCAGGGATAAAAAGTTTGCTGCTGCATTAAAGAAATGATCAGAGCACTGTGAGTTTAATTATGTTCTAAATGACACCATTAGAGACAGATTAGTTTGTGGGCTATGGAGTGAAGCTACACAAAAGAGACTATTGACTGAAAGTAATGTGACCTTGGCAAAGGCCATTGAAGTCAGTGTGTCCATGGAACTAGCTGCTAAAGACTCTCAGCAGTTTAGTTCATCAGGAAAAGCGCACGATCTGCAACTGAAAATCAGAGACAGGGAAATCAAGGCACATGCTTTCGCTGTGGCAAAGCGGGACATCAGACATCTACATGCTGGTGTAAGAACATAGATTGCCGAGCCTGTGGTAAAAAGAGCCACATCGAACAAGCCTGCAGAAACAAAAAGAGCTCAGAGAAAACGTCAAAGACTGAAAACAATAAAGAGACATTCCAAAGAAAGAAAAAGAGACAAATTCATGCTGTTGCGCAGGAGAACACAGAGCTGAGTGACTCATGAGACGAGGAAGTCACAGCGAATATACTGACTGTTGCTGTGAGTTTCAAAAGCACATACTGTTTTGATGAAAAGTGTTGATGTGATTTTCGATTGCATTTTCATTGATGTCAGAGTGGTTAGAGGGACAATAGAGCCCTGAGTACCAGGCCATTAGCGATCTGATGATCGTTAGCGAGTTGGGTACTACTAACGCATGTCCAGAGTGCACAAGAGGAGATTACGTGACTCAACGGTCACATAGAATTTTACTGTGGTCATGACTCATGACTGCCGAGGTGGCGGTAATACGGTCACCGCTACAGCTTTAACCACTACCTGTGGTCAAGTCAGAGTCACGCCAAGTTGACATCTTCTACTTCAAAGTGGAAAATACACAAGTCACAAGTGCAGAGAAACAACAGAAATGACCCAGTGTTATCTGAAGTGATAAGCATTATCATCAAAGTAAAGCCGCTGGAGTTGCTCTGGAACTGAAACCTTATCTTTCCAGGAGAACTGAGCTGCCAGTACAGTCCGGTTGTCTGCTGTAGGGGAGGAGAGTTAACATTCAGCCTTCACTGAGGAAACCAGTGTTGCAACAGCTACCATCAGGTCATTGTGGAATAGTTTGCATGAAGGAAATCGCACAAAGCTACTTCTGGTGGCCTGGATTGGATGGAAGCATTGAGGAGAAAGTGGAAATATGTCCCTCATGTCAGAAGGTTCACAACGTACCTCAACTTGCACCTCTTCATCCGTGGGATTGGTCAAAGGAGGCATGCAACGCATACATATCGACTTCGCAGGTCCATTAGAATACAGAATGTTTCTTGTGGTTGTGGATGCTCATAGCAAGTGGCCAGAGGTTGCTATCATTACATTTACATTTACATTTACATCATTTAGCAGACGCTCTTATCCAGAGCGACTTACAAATTGGTGCATTCAACTTATGATAGCAAGTGAGACAACCACTTTTTTTCTAAAACATTTTATGGGGGAGGGGGGGTGGGGGAGGGGGGGTAGAAGGATGGCTTTATACTATTCCAGGTATTCTTTAAAGAGGTAGGGATTCAAGTGTCTCCAGAAGGTGGTCAGTGACTCCGCTGTCCTGGCGTCGTGGGGGAGCTTGTTCCACCATTGGGGTGCCAGAGCAGCAAATAGCTTTGACTGGGCTGAGCGGGAACTCATGAGGTCTACTACTGCAGAGAAGACCATTGAGAAGCTTGGAAAAGTGTTTACTCGGTTCAGATTGCCACTCCATTGCCACCGCAGCTAGTGTCCCAAGAAATAGGCACTTTCCTACAAGTGAATGGCGTACAGCACATCATGTCTGCCCCGTATCATTCATTAACCAATGCAATGGCGGACAGGTTCGTACAGACCATGAAATATGCCTTAAAAGCGTATAAGGGTCAAGGGACACTGCACCAAAGCTTGAACAGCTTCCTTCTATCCTACGGGAACTCGCCTCACGCAACCACCAAGGCTTTGCATTAGGGGTGTAACGATCCATCTACTACATCGATGTATCGATTTATATTCCTATGATCCAACTACATCGATCTGTGGTCGGCGAGTTGGCCTTTTGGACAACATATATCAATCTAACATCGTTTTAAAATGTAATAAATCGATTGTATCGATACTAGGAAATAACCCATTGGATTTAAGCACGTCAGACTTTATATGGATGTTTTTTCTTAGCACTTTTAATGATAAAGGCTTTAAACATTACTCGATTCAGTCTGCCTATCCGTGACGTCATCGCCCCGCGCCAGCAGCAGCGCAAAGGCGCAAAGACAACAAAACATAGCATGGCGGACGACAGAGGAGAAGCCGACGAGCGAGAAATTATCAAGCCACCATTGCGGTCCTTACAAGAAACAGGAATCTAGGAAACTTCACCTGCACTGTCCGGTATCCAGGTATTTATTTCAGTCACACTGGTTGAATTTTTGGCTAAAAGGTTACTGAATCGATTTCAAGTCACTGAATCGTTTCGGATCGTATCGTTCTAAATGAACCAATATCGTCCTTGAATCGTATCGACAACCACGAATCGTGATACAAATCGAATCGTTGTTAAAACGAATCGTTACACCCCTACTTTGCATGCATCAATACTGATGAAGAGAGAGCTACAGTGGGGAAAATAAGTATTTAGTCAGCCACCAATTGTGCAAGTTCTCCCACTTAAAAAGATGAGAGAGGCCTGAAAATTTTCATCATAGGTACACGTCAACTATGACAGACAAAATGAGGAAAAAAAATCCAGAAAATCACATTGTAGGATTTTTAATGAATTTATTTGCAAATTATGGTGGAAAATAAGTATTTGGTCAATAACAAAAGTTTCTCAATACTTTGTTATATACCCTTTGTTGGCAATGACACAGGTCAAACGTTTTCTGTAAGTCTTCACAAGGTTTTCACACACTGTTGCTGGTATTTTGGCCCATTCCTCCATTCAGATCTCCTCTAGAGCAGTGATGTTTTGGGGCTGTCGCTGGGCAACACGGATTTCAACTCCCTCCAAAGATTTTCTATGGGGTTGAGATCTGGAGACTGGCTAGGCCACTCCAGGACCTTGAAATGCTTCTTACGAAGCCACTCCTTCGTTGCCCGGGCGGTGTGTTTGTCATGCTGAAAGACCCAGCCACGTTTCATCTTCAATGCCCTTGCTGATGGAAGGAGGTTTTCACTCAAAATCTCATGATACATGGCCCCATTCATTCTTTCCTTTACACGGATCAGTCGTCCTGGTCCCTTTGCAGAAAAACAGCCCCAAAGCATGATGTTTCCACCCCCATGCTTCACAGTAGGTATGGTGTTCTTTGAATGCAACTCAGCATTCTTTGTCCTCCAAACACGACGAGTTGAGTTTTTACCAAAAAGTTATATTTTGGTTTCATCTGACCACATGACATTCTCCCAATCCTCTTCTGGATCATCCAAATGCTCTCTAGCAAACTTCAGACGGGCCTGGACATGTACTGGCTTAAGCAGGGGGACACGTCTGGCACTGCAGGATTTGAGTCCCTGGCGGCGTAGTGTGTTACTGATGGTAGGCTTTGTTACTTTGGTCCCAGCTCTCTGCAGGTCCACTAGGTCCCCCCGTGTGGTTCTGGGATTTTTGCTCACCGTTCTTGTGATCATTTTGACCCCACGGGGTGAGATCTTGCGTGGATCCCCAGACCGAGGGTGATTGACCGTCATCTTGACCTTCTTCCATTTTCTAATAATTGCGCCAACAGTTGTTGCCTTCTCACCAAGCTGCTTGCCTATTGTCCTGTAGCCCATCCCAGCCTTGTGCAGGTCTACAATTGTATCCCTGATGTCCTTACACAGTTCTCTGGTCTTGGCCATTGTGGAGAGGTTGGAGTCTGTTTGATTGAGTGTGTGGACAGGTGTCTTTTATACAGGTAACGAGTTCAAACAGGTGCAGTTAATACAGGTAATGAGTGGAGAACAGGAGGGCTTCTTAAAGAAAAACTAACAGGTCTGTGAGAGCCGGAATTCTTACTGGTTGGTAGGTGATCAAATAGTTATGTCATGCAATAAAATGCAAATTAATTACTTAAAAATCATACAATGTGATTTTCTGGATTTTTGATTTTTGGATTCAAATACTCGTTCTCCCCACTGTATCTATTATTTATGGTGATACGGCCATGTGACACCTGCCCAACATGGCCCCATGGAGCTGGTTGGCATCCATATTGGAAATGGCCACCAGGGGGGTAATATATAAAATCTGTGATGGCACTATAGCTAAAACACTTCTAAGGACTTGTCCCAGCTGTGTGTGCAATTTGGTGTCTCTATCACAAAAGTCACAATTCCCCTCAAATGTTACGCTTAGCCGCTGGACTAAAAGGCTACTGGTGGAGACAGATTTAATCATGATCCACACCCTTGTTAAAGGTGCCATTTCCTGGTTGCTAAAATTCTAATAGTTTACCTAATTTCCGTTTATGTGATAAAACAAGCAATCATAGTACAATCTAAACCGCTGTGAAATATATTATTAATAAGCAGAAATATTGTGTTTTCAGCTTTTTGAAGCTGGTGTACAAAAACGAAAGTAACGCAAAAACAAAACTTAAGAATGGGAAGCATAGAAATAGCGCCCATAGAACAGATCTACCACTTCTTAGACTTGCTTTCAATGAGAATGACAGATCTATAACTCACATATTTCTACCTGAATTTGGTCGGGTCATCCAAAAAGTTACATATTGCAGCTTTAAGAATAATGTATACAGTCACAATAGAGACACAGCAGAGAGTCAGAATGTCCAAGATGTATTATATTTATTATGAAGAAATAAGAATGCTGCAATTTAATTGGTCATGCTTTATGGCTTTGTACTAAAATGAGGAGACGTGACTCAAAAGGTCACTTACTGGTAGCCTATCCTAGATGCCAAAATGCCAACAAGTCATTGCCAGACAGATAGATTAATATTGAGTTTAGACTGGAGATATTCCCCTTGTGACTGACAGAGATCGCTCTACTGTTTGATTTCTTGATAGCAAACCATGTAGAGAAAAGGTCACTTCCCAGGTCGTTTTAGTACTCATGTGGTGCTCTCAGCAAATACATGAGACATTTCTCTGAGTGTGTGTGGCGACCTGGCATGGCGTGGTTGGGAAAGGGGCCAAGGAGGGAGTGACTGAGCAAGCCTTTCCCAATTCACGCCAGTATGAATGAAGTTGAGCAGTATGCTGCAGCCACTGTGGCGTGACATGGAAAAAATAAAAGCAGTGGAATATGTGATGGTTTCCAGAAGTGCTTATGGTTGTGAAGGAGGGGTTCTCTTCGTGGGTGGGGACTGGGGATATCCCATTTGGAGGGGGTTTTCCAGACCAATCATCCCTATTGTAGGTTCAGTTAAGTGCACAGACTGTAGCTGGTAGCTAAGGTATAATTACATTTCTGTTAAGAATTAGATCCTGAAATAGACTCACTTCCCACAAATGTGTCAACTGAAAGCTTTTACAAACTCCTTGATGAATTGATTGGACTAACATTGGGAGATACTGTAACTGCCGGTTCCTGATCTTGCTTGATGAAGAAGCTGAGTGGCATTTTTTATGTCTGTTGGATAGAGCCACACTCTGGGATGTCACACTCTTTGTATTATGTCGGGACCTATATGTATCCCTAGACCTCAGTAGGCAGATTCTTCACCACCAACAACAACACGGCCAGTGGTGTGAAAGATCAAATAATTGCTTTGTCATATCCATTCCCTTCCCTGTGCCTCTCAATGAAATCTTAAAGTGGAACTGACAGCATTTTAGTAACATTAAATCTTATTCAAATCTGTTCATATACACCCCCAGGAAGAATATGACAAGCGAGCACTTAGATATGGTCATTTTCACGTTTTCATAAATTCTTAGAATGTCTGGGAATTACATATACTAACGCATTTGTGAAAATTCTATAGCAATGTAGGGTGTGTTTGTAAATTCAATCTGGAGTGCCAGAGTGCGCTCAGAGTGCACTCTGGGCGTTCGTAAATTCAGAGCATTGTCAGATTGTCTGTTCGTAAATTAAGAGCGTTTCGCTCTCAGAGCGTTCAGAGTGCACACTGGACGCTTTGGCCGAGGAGTAGAGTTGGCTAACTTGCTAGCTACTTCCAGACACGAATGAGGGAACACCTCACTCTGACCATTTTACTTGCCCTAGCAGAGCTGGTAAGGCTGTTTTCATGTTATCTAGAGCGTTGGTGACTGTAACTGTGCTGCTGGTAACAATTTAATACAGTTTTTTTGCCAACGTTTTCATTCAACGGGTGTTGAGCGTTCGTAAATTCATCAGTTATTCTGCGCTCTGGCACACTCAGACGAGAGTGCTCTGAAATCGGAGTAGATAGCCAAAGTGAATTTACGAATGCACCCATAGAGTGGGAAACGGCCGTGCATTTGGACAATTAACTGCAGTAAATAAAACCTAATAAAAACATCTGTCTCGTCCAGGACCAGAGTCTACGCAGAACGGTGCACCATAGCCAATCAGAGCTAGAGTAGGCCTTTATTTGCCACACAGGCCTGCCATCATTGTCACGACTTCCGCCGAGGCTGCCTCCCCTCCTTGTTCGGACAGGCTTCGGCGTTCGTCGTCACCGGCTTACTAGCCACTGCCGCTCCATATATCATCATTCTATTTGTCTTGTCTTGTCAATTACACACAACTGGTTCTTATCCCCTCATTAGTCCGTGTATAAGTGTTCCCTCTGCCCCCTTGTCCTTGTGGGTGATTGTTTATTGTGAGAGTAGTGTAGCTCGGTGGAGCTACTCGCACCTTGTATTGCCGGGGTAGATATTCCCCCTGTGCCTGTATATTGTTGGAGCTACCCATACCATGTACTGCCAGGGTAGATAGTTTCCCCTGTGCCTGTTTTAGTTTGTCGCTATCCAGCGCATTTGTGTATAACGGAATAAACTCTGTATTCAGTGATTTATCCTCCTGAGCCTGACTCCTTCTATCACACTCATCACAGAATCACCCACCCTTCATGGAGTCAGCGGGAGAGGAGGCACGGGTCCAGGAGCATTCCACGATGCTGGCCAGCTTGAGGGAAGCGATGGATAGGGTTCTTCAGGTCGTCCAACGCCTGGAGAGGAGAGGACCCGATCTGTCAAGACCAGCTGGCCAACCGGATCCAGCCTCCTACACCCCAGCACCCGGTGGGATTCAGATATCCCGACCACGGGCGTTCGACGGGACGGCGGCGCTCTGCCAAGGATTCCTCCTCCAACTGGAGCTCTACTTCTCCAGCATCAGGCCGGCCCATTCGGAGCGGGACAAGGTGTCCGTCCTTGTTTCCTGCCTCTCGGGGAAAGCCCTGGAGTGGGCCAACGCGGTTTGGAACGAAGGAGGAGCCACGTTGGAGAGCTATGGGGAGTTCGCTTGCCTCTTTCTGGCGGTCTTCGATCACCCTCCAGAGGGTCGAGAGGCGGGCGAGCGGCTGGTCCACCTGAGGCAGGGGACGAGGACCGCGCAGGACTTCGCGTTGGAGTTTTGGACTCTTGCAGCGGGGTCCGGGTGGAACGAGCGGGCCCTGATCGACCATTTCCGGGGCCATCTGCGGGAGGACGTCCAACAGGAGCTAGCCTCCCGGGACACCATGTTGTCTTCCACGCAACTGGTGGACATGGCCATCCGTTTGGACAACCTGCTGGCAGCCAGAGGACGTCCTGGTAGGGGTCTGCCCGTTTCCACACCGGACGACTCGGATCCCGAGCTGATGGAGCTGGGTGGAGCCGCCGTCCAAGAGAGCGGAGGATGACAGCGACAGTGCCACTCTGGTGGCACAAAGGGACAGTACACCACACGTTGTCGTCAACGCTCTTTTGGGTCTGGAGGCGGCAGGCAGGGTACTCTTGCATCACCCCAGGTATTGAACACCCACACTCGTTCAGAGCCCTCTGCTGCGCACTATACCCTACCTATCTACTTTCCCGGTCACATGGTAGTTCCCCAGTGTAAGGCGCTAGTCGATTCAGGCGCAGCTGGGAACTTTATGGACAGGACATTCTCACGCCGGCAATGCATTTCATTGGTTCCCCTATCCATTCCACTCCCCATCAGATCACTGACCATTAGGGTCCGGGTTTGTTAAGGAAGTTAATGTACCAGTCACCATGACCACCCAGGAGACTCATTGTGAGCAGGTTACTTTTTCTATTATTGAGTCTCCTGCTTTCCCTGTGGTATTAGGTATCCCTTGGCTAGCACTCCACAACCCCACCTTCTTATGGCCGCAGAGGGTTCTCACGGGGTGGTCGCGAGAGTGTCAGGGTAGGTGTCTAGGTGTTTCCATTGGTGCAACCACGGTGGAATGTCCAGACGGTACCTCCACCGTGTGCATTCCCCCCGAATACCTCGATCTGGCGCACGCGTTTTCTAAGAGGGGGATGAGTGGAAGACAGCATTCAGCACAACCACAGGGCATTATTTATACCTGGTGTTGCCCTACGGTTTGATGAATGCTCCATCCGTCTTCCAGTCCTTTGTGAACGAGGTGTTTTGGGACATGCTTGGTCGAGGTGTGGTGGTCTACATCGATGACATCCTGGTGTATTCCGCCATGCGCGCCGAGCATGTGGCCCTGGTTCGCAAAGTGCTGGCCCGACTTTTGGAAAATTACCTTTATGCCAAGGCAGAGAAATGTATGTTTTTCCAGCAGTCCGTCTCCTTCCTCGGTTACCGCATTTCCACCTCAGGTGTGGAGATGGAGGGAGATCACATTTCAGCCGTGCGTAATTGGCCGACCAACCACGGTTAAGGAGGTTCAGCGCTTCCTTGACTTTGCCAACTACTATCGAAGGTTTATCCGGGGTTTTGGCAAGGTCGCAGCTCCCATTACATCCCTGTTGAAGGGTGGGCCGTCCCGGCTCCGCTGGTCTGCTGAGGCTGACCTGGCCTTCAGTAGACTGTGGGGTCTGTTCACCTCAGCCCCGGTACTGGCCCACCCTGATCCATCACTACCGTTCGTAGTGGAGGTGGAATGCGTCCGAGGTAGGGATAGGCGCTGTCCTATCTCAACGCTCGGGCATGCCACCCAAGCTCCGCCCCTGTGCCTTCTTCTCTAAGAAGCTCAGCCCGGCGGAGTAGAACTACAACGTTGGTGAACGGGAGCTGTTGGCTGTTGTCCGAGCTGTGACCATGTGGAGGCATTGGCTCGAAGGGGCGAAACACCCTTTCCTCGTCTGGAAGGACCACCGTAACCTGGAGTACATCCGGGCAGCGAGGAGGCTGAATCCTCGCCAGGCCAGGTGGGCCCTATTCTACACCCGGTTTGATTTTACACTGTCATACATTCAGAGTACGAAGAACGTGAAGGCAGACGCACTGTCCCGGCTGTATGATACAGAGGAGAGGCCCAGAGACAACACCCCCATACTCCCGGCCTCCTGCATTGTGGCGCCGGTAGTATGGGCGATGGACGCGGATATAGAGCAGGCATTACGCACAGGTCCATCTCCACCTCAGTGTCCAGCTGGGCTGCGGTACGTGCCTGCTCTTATCCGTGATCGCCTGATCTACTGGGCACACATGTTACCCTCCTCTGGTCACCCAGGTATCAGTCGTACAGTGCGCTGCCTGACCGGTAAGTACTGGTGGCCTACCTTGGCTAAGGACGTGAGGGTGTATGTCTCCTCCTGCTCGGTGTGCGAGCAGGAGGAGACATAGGCACCTCCCAGCGGGTAAGTTACAACCTTTACCAGTTCCAAAACGACCATGGTCTCACCTAAGTGTTGATTTTTTGACTGATCTTCCCCTCTCCCAAGGTAACACCACCATCCTGGTCATTGTGAACCGCTTTTCCAAGTCCTGCGGCCTCCTTCCTCTGCCCAGTCTCCCTACGGCCCTGCAAACTGCGGAGGCCCTGTTTACTCACGTCTTCCGGCACTACGGGGTACCAGAGGATATAGTGTCCGACCGAAGTCCCCAGTTCACATCCAAGGTCTGGAAGGCGTTCATGGAACGTCTGGGGGTCTCGGTCAGCCTGACCTCTGGGTTCCACCCCGAGTCAAATGGGTAGGTGGAACGGGTAAATCAGGATGTGGGTAGGTTCCTGCGTTCCTACTGCCAGGACCGGCTGGGGGAGTGGTCGGTGTTCTTGCCATGGGCAGAATATGCCCAGAACTCTCTCCGCCACTCCTCTACTAACCTAATGCCATTCCAATGTGTTTTAGGTTACCAACTGGTTCTGGCACTGTGGCACCAGAGCCAGACCGAGGCTCCTGCGGTGGATGTCTGGTTTCAGCACGCGGAGGAGACGTGGGACGCTGCCCACGTTCATCTCCAGCACGGCGTGCGTCGTCAGAAGGCCAACGCTGACTGCCACTGCAGTGGATCGGGTCTGGCTCTCGACCCGGAATCTTCCCCTCCGCCTACCCTGCCGGAAGCTGAGCCCGCGGTTTGTGGGGCTGTTCAAAGTCCTGAGGAGAATCAACGAGGTCACTTATAGGTTATTACTTCCCCCTGATTACCATATTAACCCCTCGTTTCATGTGTCTCTCCTCAGGCCGGTGGTGGTTGGTCCGCTCCAGGAGTCTGAGGTGCGGTAGGTTCCTCCACCTCCTCTGGACATCGAGGGGGCCCCGGCGTACTCTGTCCGTTCCATCCTGGATTCAAGGCGTCGGGTGGGGGGCCTTCAGTACTTCGTGGAGTGGGAGGGGTACGATCCGGAAGAACGTGTTTGGTCCCGGTGAGGGATATCCTCGATCCCTCCCTGTTGCGGGATTTCCACCGTCGCCATCCGGCTCACCCTGCTCCGCGTCCTCCTGGCCGTCTCCGAAGCCGGGGTCGGCATGCTACTAGAGCTGCGCGTCAAAGGGGGGGTACTGTCACGACTCCCGCCGAGGCTGCCTCCTTGTTCAGGCAGGCTTCGGCGTTCGTCGTCACAGGCTTACTAGCCACTGCCGCTCAATATATCATCATTCCATTAGTATTGTCTTGTCAATTACACACACCTGGTTCTTATCCCCTCATTAGTATGTGTATAAGTGTTCCCTCTGCCTCCTTGTCCTTGTGGGTGATTGTTTATTGTGAGAGTAGTGTAGCTCGGTGGAGCTACTCGCACCTTGTATTGCCGGGGTAGATAGTTTCCCTTGTGCCTGTTTTCGTTTGTCGCTATCCAGCGCAATTGTGTACGACGGAATAAACTCTGTATTCGGTGATTTACCCTCCTGCGCCTGACTCCTTCTATCACACTCATCACAATTATTCACTTTGAACTGGACTGTGTGTTTACAAGCAGTTGCAATAGCGCGACTTTAGATTATTAGAACGCATTCGCCAAAAGCCACAAAATACATCTGAATGGATTTCTGCAAATATGTCGATACCACTTGGGAGTCCTCTTACATTAACAGGTCTATTGATCAAACAACCATGAAAAGGTAGGCTCTCTCTCCTCAGTTATGCACATCAACAACAAAAAGATCAACAACTGATGCTAGTCAGAGAAAGATGAGCTAAAATCTAACGAAGGAACATTAGATAAACCCTCTCAAACTTTTTCAGTTAGTTGGCCATCAAAATTGCACTGATTAACGATAGGGAATTGTAGCCTACTCACCCTTCTGCAGCTTGCCTGCCAACAGTGCATGCTTGTCCCAACCAAGCACCCAAAGCTAACTGGCTAAAGTTGGCTAGCTTGCTCACTAGCTACTTCCAACACAAATGAAAGAATACCTTATTCTGACCATTTTACTCACCCTAGCAGAGCTGGTTAGGCTGTTTACATGTTATCTAGAGCGTTCGTGACTAACTAATACTTTCTTTGCCTATGTTTACTGACACCGGTCATATTCAGTGGGTGATGCTCGTTTGTCAATTCATCAGTTATTCTGCGCTGAATTTTCGAACGCAAGCGATATGCTAACTGGATAACAGTCATTCAAGTTCTTGCTAGCTAACCAAATGACACCTGCATCCTTAGCTGTGTACTGTATAGCCACCGAAAAACGATATGAGGGGAAAAAGTCAGTCACTCACCCACTCCTCCAATGACATGACATGACATGACATCCTCCTAGCAGCTAACTAGCTAGCTATCGAGCTAAAGTTAGGCTCTGTATCTACATAAATAGATACGCTAGCCTATTAGCCAAATTATCACTGACTTGTGATCATTAACCTTGCTACTTTGTATTGACATTCCCAGCATTAGTTACATTCATCCATTTTTGTCCAAAATATTGAGCCATTGAAACTGAAACAGTGCATCCCGAAAGGAGTCAGCAAACAATGTATCAGGCCAGCTGTGATTTACAACCTAATAGCAATATTTTTGGGGAGTACCAAGAAATGTATTGGTGAATTATATTAAATCATGCATTGAACTGTATCCATCTATTCTGCCAACAATGCCTTAGTGTACATCATGTAACGTTGAGGCAAATATAACCTATTTTTAAACCTCTTTTCAAGTTGGTTTTGTAGCATAAACTGGGAATATTATATTTTTGACTGATAATATGATTGTCTGTTTGTTTCATATCTGCAAAGTACTTAAAATGCTGTCAGTTCCAGTTTAATGCTGCATTTTGAGAATTTAGCGCAATGAGCCATATGCATTCTTTGAAAATAGACTCTTTATCATCTGGAGTATGAACAGAGTGTTTTTTCACTGTGCCCATCCACTCAAATGAACCCATTGTGTCTCTGAAATCCCAGTTTCTATGCAGGGAGTTACTAACAGAGAAGTGAAGCGAGCGACTCCAGCTGTGCCTAGCAAATGCTTGTGAAAAATGGTGTGTCAACTCCACTGAGACCTGCCAAGAACTGTCCGGGATCGTTTCGTATGAAACCGGCTATGTGCTTCCAAATGAACCTGAGGCGTTGTTTTCTGTTGCCATGGGCACCATGGGACCGTTTTGGAACTTTCCTCTGGTTTTGGCGTCAGAGGGAGGATTCCTAATGGTAATTACTGAGCAGGAGAATGTGTGGTGTGGAAGAGGGGGAGACGGACAGACAGAGTGGGAATGAGCATGCAAGTAGGAGGGAAAGAGAAATAATGAGGAAAAAAAGAAAGAATTTCTGTGTGAATAAAGAGAGTTTGTAGAAATAGAAGGAAAACGACAGAGAGGAGATTGTAATGTATGTGTGTCCTCGCATGCGTGCTGTGCATATGTCCTTGACCTTACAGCTTGTCCTCCAGGGCCCAGTGTCTCACTCTCCATCACCACCCTATGTCATAGCTCCCACCCTATAGACCTCACCGCAGTTATACGTCGTTCACATTACCGAGTCATGGCGGCAGGACGAAATCGGATGTCATTGTTTTCAATAGGACAGTACTGCAATTTCCACCGCGGCAGACGGCATGGGAAGCCAAAAGTAAAAATATCTCTACTTTTGACGTTGACTGCAGCGGCAAAGCCAAACCAGATGTTAGCCCTTGTGATTAGTCTTAACTAAAACAATACAACTGTGAGTAGTTTATATTTAGCAATATCATCTAGAGTCTAGCTAAGAAATGTTGTGGTTCAAAGTGCTGTATTTATTCAGTTTAGAATTTGTGACATAACCCACTGGGCTTCAACCAGTGTGTGCCCAGTGGGAAGCTAGCATGTTTTTCAAACTAGCTAGCCCACCTATTTTCATGCCGCGCTACAAAAGGCTATATCGGTCCGCTAATACAGGACTAGTAAAGGCCCAGTGCGCTACTTTTGTGAATAATTTTTATTTGATTATTATTATGATTTTTCAGGGGGTGCTGCAGTACCCTTAGCATCCTTACTTCCCGCGGTTATGATGCCGTCTGATCAGACTTTTTTGAGTCTAATGTGACCGCGGCATTACCACTCATTTACAGCTTCCCTCCACCCTGCGTAGCTCACCCCACCTTCTCACACCCATCCCAACCCAACACAGAGACCCCCATCCTCCGACCTGCCAGTACTCGACAATAGCTGCTGTAATTAGCCTAACAGGAATCCAGGAGTCATCTTTACGGTCAGCCTGCAAGCTGATGCATTGAGCACATCACCAGGAAACCTGAAAGGAGAATAACACCCTTCAGACTCACTCACACACAAACGCACAAACGCACACACACACACACACACACACACACACAGCCCTGTGATGTCAGGTGGGTTTAAACTAGGTGAGTGATGTGATGTCTGTGGTGCATCATTCACCCTCAGAGGAATGTTGAGCACACCTGATAATTATTTGCAGCCATCTGCATCTGCACGGTCCTATGAATCAGATTAGCTTTTCTCATGTCATGCTACATTACAAGTCCATCCATGTGACATGCACTTATGTTTGTTGTTTATCAACATGAGACAGCCTGTTGTAGCTAGTCGATCTGAGGGGCTTTGTGTGTTTAATGGGAGTTTCTGGGAAAGGTCTATTGTCAGTTGTAATTTTCAGGGGGTGAGAGATGTTCAGCCAAGTCACATTGAGAGACTGACCCTGGGTCAGCTAGACTCTCCAGTGGCTGGCTTTAGATACAAGGCCCTCTGTGAGTGTTCCTTGAACTTGGGGTGGACATGGAACAGGATGGGCATGGCTAGAACAGAGCCTTACAGACCGTCTAAAAGTCCTGCTCAGTCAGAGCCTAAGAGGAAACGTATTCTTACTCCAGTGAAAAAGGGCTCTTCTGAAGATGGGCCAAAGCCAGAACTCAATGGGGCCAATCCCGGCCAGATCACGAGGCTCATCTGAGGACAGTCCAAATAACTCTTCGCAGACATTAAAAGTAAAAGTGTAACCAGGCAAACCCGCTCCTCCCTTTAACGGAACTGGTATGACTCAATCACCTTAGCCTCGTCTACACCTTGCGCTAAGATGTGAGTTTCGGCTAGATAAAAGTAAATAGAACTTATAATAAACGCCACCTTCATACCAGCCTTCATAGACCATGCTACAGGCTCACTCCTGTTTCGATGGTAAGTGTTTAAAACCTGGCTTTCTACATATCCTCTCATGGTGGGCGATCTCGTCTGATTCATGGGTGATGTAGAGCTTTGAGAGCAGGCCAACACTTGTGAGGTGTGGTGTCATTGCTACCTACTATAGACAGGTGCGTTGTTCAGCAGCAAAACCAATGCGTGCGCAAATTTGGGGCAAAACAGACAGGATTTGCTTATATTCAAAGGATTATTGACAACACCTCAAAACAAGAAATGGTATCAAGGACAATATATAACTACAGTTGCTGAAATGAGAAACTGACTGTTAGAACAGCCAAATCCCCACAGATAGATGATGAATTGAAAAACTGTTTGGCTGAGAGTGTCACGATCGTCGGTGAGAGATGAGGACCAAGGCGCAGCGTTGAAAGCGAACATATTTATTATATCAATGATCACACGATCAAAACAACAAAACGATGACGTGACAGTCAATGGTCATACAAAAACCAAATACGAACAAGAAACCACAAATAATGAATGCCTAACGGCTACCTAAGTATGACTCCCAATCAGAGACAACGAGCTACAGCCGTCTCTGATTGGGAGCCACCCTGGCCAACATAGATATACAACAACTAGAACATAAACAAATGAAAACTCACACCCTGGCTCAACATACTAGAGTCCCCAGAGCCAGGGCGTGACAGAGAGGGATGAGGCAAAGGGAATAAGAAATAAGACAGCACAGCAGATTGTCAAACAGTAAATTGAGAAATCACATAACTAAACTAAACAAAAAGAAGAAGAAACTATACTATGGAACAAAGATAAATGATATAAAGAATGATAGTAAAAAGCTCTGGAGTAACTTAAATGAAATTCTAGGCAAAAAAGCTAACTCAGTTCCATCCTTCATTGAGGCAAATGGCTTGTTCATAACAAAACCCTTTGATATTGCCAACCACATTAACTATTTTGTTGACAAGATCAGCAAAGTTAGACATGACATGCAAACAACAAACATTGAGCCTTCATATTCATGCATATCGGACAAAATAATGAAAGACAAGCACTAGTTTTGATTCAAGCAAATGTTGTTGTTGCTATCTATAAATAAGGACAAGCCACCTGGTACCGACAACCTGGATGGTCAATTGCTGAGGTTGGTAGTGGAATAAGTTGTGACTCCTGTTTGCCACATCTTCAAGTTAAGCCTAGAAGATGGTGTGCGCTCTCTGGCCTGGAGGAAGGAAAAGTTATTCCGCTGCCAAGAATAGCAAAGCACCCTTTAATGGTTCAAACAGCCGACCAATCAGCCTGTTACTGGTGCTTAGCAAATTTTAGGAAAAAATTGTGTTTTTTACAGAAAACAACTTGGCAACAGACTTTCAGCATGCTTATAGGGAAGGGCACTCAACATGCTCGGCACTGACACAAATGACTGATGATTGGCTGAAAGAAATTGATAATAAGAAGATTGTGGGAGCTGTTTAGTTAGATTTCCCTGCAACTTTTGATATCATTGATCATAACCGGTTGCTGAAATTTTTTAGGTGTTATGCTCTGCCTTATCATGATTGAGAGTTATGTATCTAATAGAACACAGAGGATTTTCTTTAATGGAAGCTTCTCTAATGCAAATTCGGTTGAGTGTGGTGTACTGCAGGGCAGCCGGCTAGGGCCATTATTGTTTTCTGTTTTTACTAATGACCTTCCACTGACCTTGAATAAAGCCTGTGTGTCTATGTATGCTGACGACTCAACAGTATACACATTGGATACGACAGTAAATGAAAAAACATGAGGTTCCAGTCCTTTTTAGAATGGGTCACTAGCAATAGGCTGGTGCACTTGGGCTCCCGAGTGGTGCAGTGTTCTGAGGCACTTCATCTCAGTGCTAGAGGCGTTACTACAGACCCTGGTTCGATTCCAGGCTGTATCACAATCCGGCCATGATTGGGAGTCCCATAGGGTGGTGCACAATTGGCCCAGCGTCATCCGGGTTTGGTCCGGGGTAGGTCGTCATTGTAAATAAGAATTTGTTCTTAACTGACTTGCCTAGTTAAAATAAAGGTTAAATACCAAAAAATTCAGTATCTCAGAAACTAAAAGCATCGCTTTTGGGACAAATCACTCACTCAACCCTAAACCTCATCTAGATCTATTATTGAATAATGTGGCGATTGAGGAAATTGAGGAGACTAAATTGCTGGGTGTAACCCTAAATAACAAGCTGTAATGGTCAAAACAATGGTTGCTAAAGTAGGAAGAGGTCTGTCCATGATAAGACGTTGCTCTGCTTTCTTAACATCTCAGTGAACCAGACAGGCCCTACAGGCCCTAGTTTTGTCACACCTGGACCACTGCCCAGTTGTGTGGTCATGTGCGACAAAAAAGGACATTGGAAAATTGCAGTTGGTCCAAAATAGAGCAGCACGTATTGCACTTACTGTAGATGTACACAGAGGGCTAATGTCAATGACATGCATGTCAATTTCTGCTGGCTCAAAGATGAGGAGAGATTACTGCATCACTATTGGTCTTTGTGCGTGGTGTTGATGTGTTGAAAGCAGTTGGCACAAAGTTCGGTACCACACAAGACATGCAACCAGAGGTCTCTTCACAGTCCCCAGGTCCAGAACAGATGCTGGGAAATTCATAGTATTAAATAGAGCAATGACTACATGTATTGTTATGTATATTATGTATGTTATGTATTATATTGGGGATCCTTATAAAATACTAAATACTAAAACAAATGTTTATTGATTGAAACATTTGTGTCACGATCGTCAGGGAGAGACCAATGCGCAGCGTGTTGAACGAACATACTTTAATTAGTTAAAGTGTCAACAAAATACAAAACAAGAAACGACTCGTGAAGTCCACGGTATCAAAGACCGAACACGGAACAAAAACCCACAAACACAAAGGGAAAACATACAGTTTAAATATGGCTCCCAATCAGAGACAACCAGCCCACAGCTGACACTCGTTGCCTCTGATTGGGAGTCACTCAGGCAAAACATAGAAATAGACGAACTAGAACCCCCAACATAGAAATACACCACATAGAACAAACACACCCTGGCTCAACAACTAGAGTCCCATAGCCAGGGTGTGACAATTTGTAAAAATTGCACAATAAGAACTTGTCTCTCAAATACATAATTACAGTTGTTGGTTAGCTAGCTAGTGAATTTGAGCCATATTAGCATAGACATGACATAAGTCCAAACACCTCAAAACAAGAAATGATATCAAGAACAAGATACCACTACAGTAGCTGAAAAGAGCCATCTACAATTACCCACATGGCAGCTTCTTTTCATTGTTGCTAGCTATCTGACAGTTCACAATCATAACAACACACTGCCTTTTACCCCTGCGATGCATGCACATCATTTTCGTGGAGTTGTCAGGCAACCCATCTATACACCAGCTTTCCAAAGCTGTGGCAAAGGTATGATTCATTCACAATGTGAAACCTCTCAATATGGTGACATAGTAGCCTACAGTCGAGTTATCCTACATTTACATTACATTTTGGTCATTTATCAAATGCTCTTATCCAGAGTGACTTAGTCACTACAGTTATCCATTTGGTTTCACAGGAACCATTAAGTAGCACTTTTTACAACCTCTTTATGAAGGACCATAAACTATCATCAGAATAGAGATAACGCTAGTCTTGCGTTACCATACTCCCAAGTCTCCATCAATCGGGAAGCCTCGTACAGAGGCTAAGGCCAGAATTACATTTAGCTTGAACGCGATCTCTGCGAACACGGTTAGATTGCCTTTAAAAGTTGCACTGTCTACAAGGGACGATCGGATTGAATCCTGGCCTAAGATAACACTGTGTTATCCAGGATTGTGAAAAAGAGGACTCATTTTAAGGGTGGGTTAGTAGGGTGGATTGCTTATGAGATGGAACACTGCAGATAAGACAGACAAGCTCCAACAGGATGGGCCACATTGAGCCAGTTAACCCCCTAAGTCCTGTGTAGCTCAGTTGGTAGAGCATGGCGTTTGCAACGCCAGGGTTGTGGGTTTGATTCCCACGGGGGGCCAGTATGAAAATGAATGCACCCACTAACTGTAAGTCGCTCTGGATAAGAGCGTCTGCTAAAATGACTAAAAATGTATCTGCATCAGCACCTCTGTGTCTATCGGATCCAAGCCCCCAACAACATCTCTGTGTCCCAAGTGGGTGTGGCACCAGGGAGGACCAAGCAAGACTGCAGGAACAGCCTTACAACTGGATGAGCCTGGAATGCTAACATTAGCAAACCATAAAAAATACCACATGAGGTCTTGGTGGCTGTGCCTTTGGAAAATATGGCTCACTGCATTTGGATCAAACGTTCCATTATTTTAGATCCATCACACCAAAAGGGAATATCTACTGTACATAGGGTACTTTCTCAAAATGTCTAAAACAGAGTTTCTCATGGTTCTAACTACACATATGACTCCAAGAGAAGCAAAGATAGTTGTTTTAAATTTGTAAGGAATTCTTTCTTGACTTAATTTCCTGCATCATGCTCCTTCCTAATTCTCTGAGACAGAAATACCTTCTACTGGGATAAGAGAAAAGACAATAATACCACAGGCAGCATAGAGAAAGTGATCTTTGTTTTATCGGCTTTGTAGGACAGGCTTGTTAGTTCATGGCCTCTTATATTAGGTACAGTGGGGAGAACAAGTATTTGATACACTGACGATTGTGCAGGTTTTCCTACTTACAAAGCATGTAGAGGTCTGTAATTTTTAGCATAGGTACACTTCAACTGTGAGAGACGGAATCTAAAAAAATCAAAAATCCAGAAAATCACATTGTATGATTTTAAGTAATTAATTTGCATTTTATTGCATGACATAAGTATTTGATACATCAGAAAAGCAGAACTTAATATTTGGTACAGAAACCTTTGTTTGCAATTACAGAGATCATACGTTTCCTGTAGGTCTTGACCATGTTTGCACACACTGCAGCAGGGATTTTGGCCCCGTTTCGGGGCTGTCGCTGGGCAATACGGACTTTCAGCTCCCTCCAAAGATTTTCTATTGGGTTCAGGTCTGGAGACTGGCTAGGCCACTCCAGGACCTTGAGATGCTTCTTACGGAGCCACTCCTTAGTTGCCCTGGCTGTGTGTTTCGGGTTGTTGTCATGCTGGAAGACCCAGCCACGACCCATCTTCAATGCTCTTACTGAGGGAAGGAGGTTGTTGGCCAAGATCTCGCGATACATGGCCCCATCCATCCTCCCCTCAATACGGTGCAGTCGTCCTGTCCCCTTTGCAGAAAATCATCCCCAAAGAATGATGTTTCCACCTCCATGCTTCACGGTTGGGATGGAGTTCTTGAGGTTGTACTCATCCTTTTTCTTCCTCCAAACACGGCGAGTGAAGTTTAAACCAAAAAGCTCTATTTTTGTCTCATCAGACCACATGACCTTCTCCCATTCCTCCTCTGGATCATCCAGATGGTCATTGGCAAACTTCAGATGGTCCTGGACATGCGCTGGCTTGAGCAGGGGAACCCTGCGTGCGCTGCAGGATTTTAATCCATGACGGCGTAGTGTGTTACTAATGGTTTTCTTTGAGACTGTGGTCCCAGCTCTCTTCAGGTCATTGACCAGGTCCTGCCGTGTAGTTCTGGGCTGATCCCTCACCTTCCTCATGATCATTGATGCCCCACGAGGTGAGATCTTGCATGGAGCCCCAGACCGAGGGTGATTGACCGTCATCTTGAACTTCTTCCATTTTCTATTAATTGCGCCAACAGTTGTTGCCTTCTCACCAAGCTGCTTGCCTATTGTCCTGTAGCCCATCCCAGCCTTGAGCAGGTCTACAATTGTATCCCTGATGTCCTTACACAGCTCTCTGGTCTTGGCCATTGTGGAGAGGTTGGAGTCTGTTTGATTGAGTGTGTGGACAGGTGTCTTTTATACAGGTAACGAGTTCAAACAGGTGCAGTTAATACAGGTAGTGGAGTGGAGAACAGGAGGGCTTCTTAAAGAAAAACTAACAGGTCTGTGAGAGCCGGAATTCTTACTGGTTGGTAGGTGATCAAATACTTATGTCATGCAATAAAATGCAAATTAATTACTTAAAAATCATCCAATGTGATTTTCTGGATTTTTGTTTTAGATTGCATCTCTAACAGTTGAAGTGTACCTATGATAACATTTACAGACCTCTACATGCTTTGTAAGTAGGAAAACCTACAAAATCGACAGTGTATCAAATACTTGTTCTCCCCACTGTATATCCAAACACTGCTGCTATACTATTGGTGGTACAATGTGTAAATACTGTAGGTGTCTGTGTGTCCACTGCTAAGATATCCACAAGAAGAGAGTGTGCGAGAAAGAGAGAGAGAGAGGGAGACAAAGAGAGAGAGAGAGAGCTTCACTTGCTTTGGCAATGTTAACACACGTTTCCCATGCTAATAAAGCCCTTAAATTGAAATTGAAATTGAGAGCTCACCCTTATCACCCTTATCTTTGCATTGTTCTTACGCTCTGAGAATGAATGGGGCAGTATACATTTACTGCCAAGGGAACGGCATCTGAGAAAAGAGACCGCCTTTAAGACTTTTCTCTTGTCGGGAGCCAGTTGCAGCTTTCCATATCTCGGTGGGGAATGTTCCTGGTAAAATTACAGGGGGTCTCTTCCGGATATGTTTACAACAAGATTAGAGTTGTCTTTGTTCCTGCATGTCTACACAGGGCTAGGCTAATTGTTCTTTTGTTTAGCTTGTCTGGAACTCATATCCTCAGATAGGTGGAGGACAATCAGTTCCATGTCCGGTTCTTTACATAATCTCATGTGGTGTACTAATAATGAGGGGTTTAACTGGTCTACTCTGTTTAATTTACATTCTTTTTTTAAAGAAGCTTATATTTTGGGTTATTTTTGAGAATAAGTTTTATTCTTCAATAATCAATGGCTATATATCATTGATTTAAAAGTCAAAAAATACATTAATAACACATTACAGTTCACACACAAGCAGTTAATATAATATATTACCATATTTGGGCACAGAATTAATCACAAATATGTATAAACAGAAAATATTTCTGATCACCATCATTCCGTTTTACCAGTCCATACTTATTCTGTGACATTACAATTAAAGAGATGAAAATCTCAAATTACCAAGGGATTTTGACAGGAAGAGCTTCAAACTGAGGCAAACAAAAATAGTAACATCTCATTCACATTTGAAAAAGTATACTTTAGAGTTTCACATTTGAGAGAGCAAAGCCAGACATGAGGACAAAGGAGTCTATGAAAAGTGCTTTTGGTGCATAAGGGAGAGAGGGAGGGAACTTGGGCAGAGGGGAGTTTCTAGTGGGAGGGACTGTGGGGGCCAGCAGGGTTATATAGTTAGAACGGCTTCCTCTCTGCCCCTGCTCTGTGTGTCTGTGTGCTCCGGTTTCTGCTGGCCCACTCTTAAATCTCTGTGCCTCTCTCAGTCTCTCTCACTCCAACGAAAATGAGTGTCAAACGAAGCAGCGTCAGGGGACCTGGTAGTGGGTACAGCCACTCCATCAATCTCAGCTCTGCTGCTCCCGCCTACCGGGCCGCCAGCACCTATGGTGGGGCTGGGGGTCAGGGGACCCGCATCTCCTCTGTGTCCTACTCGGGCGTGCGCAGCGGGATGGGAGGGATGGGGATGGGAGGCTCCGGGGGCTCCATGTCCAGCAGCATCCAGGTGAGCACCAGCGGGGACACCGCCAACATCATGGGCAATGAGAAGTTTGCCATGCAGAACCTCAACGACCGTCTGGCCTCCTACCTGGAGATGGTGAGGAACCTGGAGCAGGCCAATGGCAAGCTGGAGCTGAAGATCAGAGAGGCCATGGAGAAGAGAGGCCCAGATGTCAACGACTACAGCCGCTACAACGCCATCTTGGATGACCTGAGGAAGAAGGTGAGAGAACTGAGTGACATTTGATTTGATTTGATTTGAACTGTGGGAGGAAGGAGGGTACTATTGGCTAATATTAGAGATGCTGGAGAATCTATACTATAGAGCTTTAGGGAAGTAATATATCTTTCAAATGCAAGTTCACTGTCCTAGAATGGCTGACCCAACGGAAAAGAGAGTAACAGAGTGTCAGAATGTAGTTTGGGAGTGAAAGAGGGAACACAGTGGCCCTACTTCATTTCCTTGTCAGGTTCTTCCCCTAGGTATTAAAGAACCAGGTCAGCTGGTTTGTTCATTCGAGCCGTGCTGATCAATTATGGCAGTGTGCCAGAATCTCCAGGCAGAAAGCCAAAGGGCAGACATAAAGCAATAAGAAGGGGAATTCCAAGGGGTTCTGCTGGCTGACTTTCAACATGGCCAGAGTTCCAGGTCCAGCTAGCTTTTTTGGGACACAGAGATGGTTAGCAACAAGTTTCCCCATGAATGCAAGGATAGCTGTTACAGTTCTAGATAAAGTTCAAGAGGTTGTTTTTATATTGTCTCTCTGCTTTGGTGAGTGTATAAAAGTTAAATGGAAATACAATTCGCTACTATTGATGAGAGAGAAGGGAACTCACACCTTACAGTACTATTTTATGGTGTGGTCCTCACTTTTAGGGTGGAGCATGGTAATGAGTTTTGGAGTCAATGTGCGCCATTAAAAAGTTGTCCATCTAACCGTCTAAGCCATTCAATTCCCATTCATCTGACAGTGTTGCATTCACATTTACACTGAATAATTGACATATGGGTTTGTAATGCCTTTATGTGTGTACACTGTGGGGAAATTAATGACATTCTGTGAGTCATCCAACTGTAAATGTTTAGAGCTGATGATACTTCAAAATCAGCTAATTATCTCGGTGGAAAATACTGTTAGAAATCTCAAAAATAGTCAAATTATAGGCCTACTGCATTTGCAACAAGTTACTGTTGTATTTTACAGTATACAGCAAATCCTTCTTTATACTATATTACATTTTTTATAAAATATATATATCCAAAAAACTATTTCCATTGGATTCAGGAACATTCCAGTCATCCTACTGTGGTTTGGCCATTTGGACCTTGCTGGAGCAACATGCCAAAGTCAAACAACCCTTAGTGACAGAGTAATAACTATGCAAAATATGGAGATTATATGGTAGATGTCAGATACCAATAGCGAAAGACAAAATGCAAATAGGACAAGACTATCATTACAGCATTCCTATTGCTTTGTCCCTTTGAAAAATGACATTGAACTTAGCCTTGAAAGAAAGTAATGGTAAAAGGACCATGAGTGGTTTTAAATATTTGTTTAGTCTGCTGCTCTGGTTATGGCTCTCATTATGAAGCCTTACATAAAGGGTTAGGGGAGGAAGGGAGTTAGGGCTGATGTTTGCCTTGCTATTAATGCTTGCCTTTGTTGGCTTTACCAACTGCCCATGGTGTCTAATCGACCCCCAACTCAATAGATTATAGTCCCAACTGGTTTATTTTTCATTGTCATGAGACCGGGATGTGGTTGCTAGTTCAAATGTCATCCTTTGAAAAACAAGGCTTATCTTGCCAGGAACAACAGGAAATCCAACCCAGTAACCATCCCGCACACACACACACACACACACACACACACACACACACACACACAACTCCCACCTGATGCAAATCCGCTGCCTTCTTCCTGACACGTCAACTAGCTCACCAGCAGTTTGGCTGTTTGTTAATGATTGCCCAGATTTTGTAACCTGCACGCATCCATCCCCACCCTTCTCTACTGTACCATGGAGAGCAAACACTGTGGCTGTGGGGCAGCAGGCCTTCATGGCTCCTGGCTGCCACTGTCTTCCAGTTCCCATACCTGCCTTTTCACTTTGATACTCCTTACACAAAAGTATTGAAACTGTTGTGGAAAAAAAATGAAATTGAAAGCGTGTTGACTTTAACTCATTCCTCCTTCTCATTGGTAGGTGTTTGGTGCCACAACAGACAACGCCCGTCTGTGTCTTCAGATCGACAATGCCCGCTTGGCTGCTGATGACTTCCGGGTGAAGTAAGTAATGCTTAGTAGAGCACAAAACCATCAGATGGTTGCTGACACACCTTAATTAACGGCAGCATGATGAACGTCCAATGAAAACAAAAAACAAAGACAGTTGATTTGCCAAATTATCTGCATACCCTCCATACTATGCTTTAAAGTGACACTTTAGAGAATATTCCACCATAGCTCTCCAGGTCACTGTATCTGAGGCTGTTTGCTGTGTGTCTTGCAGGTTCGAGTCCGAGCTGTCCATCCGCCAGTCTGTTGAGGCTGACATCGTTGGCCTGAGGAAGGTAATTGATGACACCAACATGGGCCGCATGAACCTGGAGAGCGAGATCGAATCTCTAAAGGAGGAGCTCATCTTCCTGAAGAAGAACCACGACAACGTAAGCTCTTCATGACCCAACCCAACCCCACCATCAATCACCAAACCAATATAATACACATGACCCAACCCCACCTCTCTTGCACCACCAAAATGTATATTTACCATCTTCCTTGTCATTACAATGGCTTAGCAAGAGCAAGACCTAGCATGCCTACATAGGAGACAAAGTCAACCTTACTGTATAAACAGGGGTGTTTTGTGTGAGAACCTTTGGATTTAGTCAGGGTGCAGTAGGTGCGGCGCACCCATAGGATTCATCCAGGGGGCCGCTTGAGTACCCAAACAAACGGCCTAAACACGGACGCTGACTTCAGTCTTGAAAACATATTGCTTAATGAATGTTAACGTTGTTGTCCTTCTGGCCCAACAGGAGGTGATGGAGATGCGTAACATGATCTCCCAGTCTGGAGTGCAGGTGGATGTGGACGCTCCTAAGGGACAGGACCTGGCCGCTATCATGGCTGAGGTCCGGGCCAAGTATGAAAAGGAGGCCCTGAAGAACCAGGAGGAGCTCAAAGCATGGCACGAAACACGGGTAACACCTACCAGCTTAATCATTTGAAAACAGTGCTGACTTTAGAGTGAAACCGTCACATGTACAGCCACAGAAACACCTACTTAACCAATGATTTTTAAACTGACATCTATATCCTCTGTCCCTTCCAGATCACAGAGGTGCAATCTGTGGTGTCACAGAACACAGAGGCCCTGCAGGGCGCACACACAGAGATCAACGACCTCCGCAGACAGCTACAGACACTGGAGATCGAGCTGGACTCACAGAAGAGCATGGTACGATCCCTCAATAATACTATACTCACCCAGCCAGTGTGTACAAAAGACATCACAGCATTTATTTTTCATTTAACTAGGCAAGAACAAATTGTTATTTACAATGACGGCCTACCCCGGCAAAACCCTGGCCAATTGTGTGCCGCCCTATGGGACTCCCAATCACTGCTGGATTGTGATTCAGCCTGGAATCGAACCAGGGTCTGTAGTGACGCCTCTAGCACTGAGATGCAGTGCCTTAGACCGCTGTGCCACTCGGGAGCCCATAGCAGCAATGCAATTGGTTAAGTTCATGTTAATTTACAAGTCCAACCACCTGTCCTGACTGTCTTTCCTCTTCCACTCTCTAACAGAAAGGTTCTCTGGAGGGAACCCTGCGCGACACAGAGATGCGGTACAACATGGAGATGGAATCCTTGAACAGCATCCTCGTGGGTCTGGAGTCTGAGCTGACCAATCTCCGCTCCAGCATCCAGCAGCAGACACAGGAGTACGAGCACCTGCTCAACATCAAGATGAAGCTGGAGGCGGAGATCGCCACATACAGGAGACTGCTGGACGGAGGAGACTTCAAGTGAGTAAGACAGAGGGTGAGAGCCTTAATTGGTGTTGCATGTGTACTTCCTACCAATTAAGCAGACCTGAGAAAGATAACGAGGTTTGTTGTCGGCAAGAGCCTATTGTGGTAAATAATAATCTAAGGGCCATTTTCTATCTTGGAGGCAAAACAGTTGTGAAACTCTCTCCCACTCTCAGGCTCCAGGATGCTCTGGAAGACCAGCGGACAGTGAAGACAAAGGTGATGACCGTCACACAGACCCTGGTGGACGGGAAAGTTGTCTCCTCCAGCACAGAGACCAAGGAGAGGGACCTGTGAGACCACACCCGTCGTCCTTAACGTACAACACCAATTAACACCTCATAGGCATAATATAACATCTAGCTGGATAAGAAGAAAGCTATCTCATCACTTTATTTATTTCATAATTGTTTATTTTGCTTTTGGGTCTTAGGTGTTTTTTATCTTACGCATTTAGGCATACATACATTTATAGTACAAGTTCAGAATTGAGAAATTTGGGATGAAGTTGGTTTAACCAGCGTTTTAGACCTTTAAAACTAGCAATTGGATGAAGTAAAATCTATGAACTTTATTTTTCTACCATTGTCATCTTAATTTTCTTTCTGTCCAATTGAATTTGCCTGATGTGGTGTACCTTCATTGTCCAATAAAAATTTACCAGAATCTTGACTATTGTCTTTCAATGGCTGTGCACTTCTTTGAACATTTTACTCCAAACCTGCACTATTGCCAAGGTAACTTGCTGCATAACAGAAAAAACAGGTTTTCTAGCTTATCAGTTTTCATAATGGATTGTGGTTAATGTCAAATAGCAACTTTACTACAACAAAAATCTTAATCAATGAATGATGGAGCTGAGTTTGCCTTTTTTCCCAAAATTTCATTTAAGGTGCTCCAAAGCTTTTTACTATCATTCTTTATGTTATTTATCCTTGTTTCATAGTGTTGTTTCTTTTTCTTTTTATTCAGTTTAGTCACATGATTTCTCAATTTGCAATACGTTTGCCAATCGGTTGTACAGCCAGACTTATTTGCCATTCCTTTTGCCTCATCCCACTCAACCATACAATTGTTAAATTCCTCATCAATCCACGGGGATTTAACCATTTTTACAGTCATTTTCTTAATGGGTGCATGCTTATTAGTAACTGGAATAAGCAATTTCATAAATGTGTCAAGTGCAGTGTCTGTTTGCTCCTCATTACACAGCATGGACCAAAATAAATTCTTTACATCAACAACATAGGAATCACTACAAAACTTATTGTATGACATCTTATACACAATATTAGGCCCAACCTTTGGAACTTTGTTTTTCCTAGATATGGCTACTATATTGTGATCACTACATCCAATGAATTAGGATACTGCTTTCAAACAAATCTCTGCAGCATTAGTAAAGATATGATCAATACATGTTGATGATTTAATTCCTGCACTGTTTGTAACTACCTTGGTAGGTTGACCGATAACCTGAACCAGGTTGCAGGCACTGGTTACAGTTTGAAGCTTTCTCTTGAGTGGGCAGCCTGATGAAAACCAGTCAATATTTAAATCACCCAGAAAGTATACCTCTCTATTGATATCACATACATTATCAAGCATTTCACACATGTTATCCAGATACTGACAGTTAGCACTTGGTGGTCTATAGCAGCTTCCCACCAGAATTTGCTTTAGGTGAGGCAGATGAACCTGTAGCCATATTACTTCAACAGTATTTAACATGAGATCCTCTCTAATCTTCACAGGAATGTGGTTCTGAATATAAACAGCAACACCTCCACCATTGGCATTTCTATCTTTTCTGTAAATGTTATAACCTTGTATTGCTACAACTGTATCATCAAAGGTATTATCTAAGTGATATAGTCAGAATATGAATGTCATCTGTTTCTGGCAAATTCTTGATTTTATGAACCTTGTTTCTTAAGCTACATATGTTAACATGGGCTATTTTGAGCACTTTTCTTCTGGGATGCTTACTTGTTTTTATTGCTTTGCTGGGAAGCTTAGCAGCAGTAGATGTGCTCATGTTCTTTATGTTAGTGCAGGGTGAGCTGCACACAGGGGACTTCCTCCTCGGGCACACCGGCTCAGTGCTAACAGTATGAATCTGGTTCTTAGGCACATTATTACTGCATTTAATAGCTGTAGGATCAGCAGAGGCATTCAGGGCAGGTAGAGGGACATACATTAGGTTACTTATATTGCCCCTGATGTAATGTACATTTGCTGAAGCATTTTGACAACTCTGTGTCACAATGGTAGGGATTAGCTGAGCTGGGCTTGGGTCATTGCTAAGTCATTGTCTCAACGCAGCCTTATAATGCTGTGAAAGGACCCAGGAACCCAAATTATTTGGGTGGATCCCATCCTCCTTATAAAACGTGTTTTGTTTCCAAAAGGTATCAAAATTGTCAACAAAAGTTACACCCATTGAGCTGCAATAATCACGTAGCCAGTTGTGAAGAGCAAGAATCCTGCCAAAGCGTTCAATGCCACGATTCAGAGAGGGCACAGGCCCAGATACGATGGTTTTTTTGTTAGTGTCTAGCAGAGAGTCAATCAGCTCTTTGAAATCCAGTTTCAGCTGCCCTTCATAATGTCATTAAAACCCTCATGGACTACGATAGAATCGATTTCCATGTCCTGACGTAGTACATTCTGGAGCAGCTTAGTAATGTAATTTACTCGAGCTCTGGGATAGGACATTGTTTTTGTACCAGGAACGGTCACATTTCTTACCATGGAGCTGCCCAAAATCATGGCTGGCGAGAAGGACGAGGAAATCTGCCCACTCCCACGCTTCACAGGATGAAGGCCTCCGACAGATGGAGAAGCCCCGCTTGATCCAGAGCAAGGATGGAAGGTTGCCAACATCGACTTCGAAATCGTAGTAGTAGGCACTGCGGCTGCAGACACCCCCAGTGACAAAGGTCCAGGAAGATCAGGCTCCAGAACGGCAAAACTCTTAGTTGTTTGTATCCGCTCCGGGCCTCTCGTTGGGAGTGTAGACTGCTTTACGGCAGGTCGCTGTCTTCGGCTTCCACGGCTCGTGACATGCGACCATCGTTGATTGCCTTTCTACTTATGATGTGCTCCTTCGACGGCACTATCAGATGGGGGAGCAACACCGGTCAGTCGGATAACGACAAACGACAAGGTGGAGATGCATCCAACATGCGCAGACCCATGGGGCGGCGCACAATTGGTCCAGCGTCGTCCAGGGTAGGGGAGGGAATGGCTGGCAGGGATGTAGCTTAGTTGGTATAGCATGATGTTTGCAACGCCAGGGATTGTGGGTTTGATTCCCATGGGGGGCCAGTATGAAAAAATATATATATATAATAATGTATGCACTCACTAACTGTAAGTCGCTCTGGATAAGAGCGTCTGCTAAATGACTGTAATGTAAAAATGTAATGTAATGCGCGAACGCCGTCCAGCCACCGTCGTAGGAAATGTAAACATTCCACTCTGCATTTTCCCCAGGTTCTTACATAGGCTGGCAACCTGCATGATCAAGGAAGCCACCTCAAGCCTATAATCCTCGGCAAGTAAACAATTGCCGCATTGGAACTCTGAGTGATCCGGTTTGTCCTGAAACAAAGCGAAATAGATACAGCTCCTACAGCACTGGAACCGTTCATTTAGTTCTCCAGACAAAGAGGGCTCCATTGCAAAACTCATCTGGTACCAACTTTGTTAGCTTGATGGCTAGCAGCTTAGCGTCTCTGTCAAGCAGGCTTAAACCTGTCTCTTAAACGGGATTCCGGGACAATAAATAGCGGTCCTAGCTGTTAAAAGCTAACCGCGTCGTGGAATCCACGCAAAAACAAGTTATGTATTTGTATTTATGAATAGCGTTTTTGTTTTACCATCAAAAATAGCAAACCAATTGTTTTCCAGCATACAATGTTCAGCTGTGCACATTGAACATGCAACATCAGATCCATGTCACATTTTCATCATATTTTAGACATTTGTGCATATTCTCACTGTTTGATCAACATCTGTTTTTCATCCTATTTAAATACAGTGGGGAGAACAAGTATTTGATACACTGCCGATTTTGCAGGTTTTCCTACTTACAAAGCATGTAGAGGTCTGTAATTTTTATCATAGGTACACTTCAACTGTGAGAGACATAATCTAAAACAAAAATCCAGAAAATCACATTTTATTGCATGACATAAGTATTTGATCACCTACCAACCAGTAAGAATTCCGGCTTTCACAGACCTGTTAGTTTTTCTTTAAGAAGCCCTCCTGTTCTCCACTCATTACCTGTATTAACTGCACCTGTTTGAACTCGTTACCTGTATAAAAGACACCTGTCCACACACTCAATCATACAGACTCCAACCTCTCCACAATGGCCAAGACCAGAGAGCTGTGTAAGGACATCAGGGATACAATTGTAGACCTGCACAAGGCTGGGATGGGCTACAGGACAATAGGCAAGCAGCTTGGTGAGAAGGCAACAACTGTTGGCACAATTATTAGAAAATGGAAGAAGTTCAAGATGATGGTCAATCACCCTCGGTCTGGGGCTCCATGCAAGATCTCACCTCGTGGGGTATCAATGATCATGAGGAAGGTGAGGGATCAGCCCAGAACTACATGGCAGGACCTGGTCAATGACCTGAAGAGAGCTGGGACCACAGTCTCAAAGAAAACCATTAGTAACACACTACGCCGTCATGGATTAAAATCCTGCCGCGCACGCAAGGTCCCCCTGCTCAAGCCAGCGCATGTCCATGCCCATCTGAAGTTTGCCAATGACCATCTGGATGATCCAGAGGAGGAATGGGAGAAGGTCATGTGGTCTGATGAGACAAAAATAGAGCTTTTTGGTCTAAACTCCACTCGCCGTGTTTGGAGGAAGAAGAAGGATGAGTACAACCCCAAGAACACCATCCCAACCGTGAAGCATGGAGGTGGAAACATCATTCTTTGGGGATGCTTTTCTGCAAAGGGGACAGGACGACTGCACCGTATTGAGGGGAGGATGGATGGGGCCATGTATCGCGAGATCTTGGCCAACAACCTCCTTCCCTCAGTAAGAGCATTGAAGATGGGTCGTGGCTGGGTCTTCCAGCATGACAACGACAGCCAGGGCAACTAAGGAGTGGCTCCGTAAGAAGCATCTCAAGGTCCTGGAGTGGCCTAGCCAGTCTCCAGACCTGAACCCAATAGAAAATCTTTGGAGGGAGCTGAAAGTCCGTATTGCCCAGCGACAGCCCCGAAACCTGAAGGATCTGGAGAAGGTCTGTATGGAGGAGTGGGCCAAAATCCCTGCTGCAGTGTGTGCAAACCTGGTCAAGACCTACAGGAAACATATGATCTCTGTAATTGCAAACAAAGGATTCTGTACCAAATATTAAAGTTCTGCTTTTCTGATGTATCAAATACTTATGTCATGCAATAAAATGCAAATTAATTACTTAAAAATCATACAATGTGATTTTCTGGATTCGGCAGTGTATCAAATACTTGTTCTCCCCACTGTATATATTGGGTATATTTGACCTTATTTCAATGTTGATAGTAAAATGGTATGTTTGAATCAACGTCATTGTTTCAATGTCATGCCATCAACCTAAATAAAGAGATACCTATATTGAAACAAAATCTGAAGCCACATTCCAGACTGAACAGTGACTCCTACTGGTATATAAGGGGTAATGTACTTCAGTGAGAACAAGTCTACCATCCAGATGCCTACCTCTATGTACCCTCCTCTAGCTTTGGAAACAAGCTGTATTCATTTCTGCAGAGCTATCATGTCAACACATACAGATACTGATCAGCTTCCATACTTATTTGCGTAAACAGTTGAATGTAACTCCTCTAACTTGTTTTACACAAGCTATGTGAAAGTAACATGTCCTCACCTGGGACTTGAACTCACAACCTCTTCGTTCACAACATTCTGATCTTCCTGCTACACCACCATGTCTGTATCAATTAATAATTCAACCTGTAGGCCTATTCCTCCACTTTGCACTTCAACGTAAATCTCAGCTCTGTCAAAAATACACTGAAGAAAAACTACTATATTTATCATAGTGATTCAGGAGTAACATTAAAACAGAATAATATGCCCCACCAACATTAGACAACTATATTCAAAACCCAAACAAAATAAGTAAATGAAATCAATGAGAGAATAGTCAGATTAACTGATAACTAAAATAGCAGCACAGATGGCACTCTTTTGCTGAGTGCAGAGATGTATTATATGTATTGAATGTGTAGGGGACTTCTGAAATTCTACAGAATTTGTGGTGCAGCGGAAAGGTCAGCATACCTCAAATCCAGAGGTTGTGAGTTCAAATCCTAGGTGGGGTCATATTGAAAAATCTGTATTAAGTGATCATGTCAAATGTAGTCATTAATTAAAGATTTTTACACTATTTTATCTGAACACCGTACCACTTACCATAAACCCACCATACCATTTAATTACATTTACATTACATTTACGTCATTTAGCAGACGCTCTTATCCAGAGCGACTTACAAGTTGGTGCATTCACCCTATAACTAGTGGGATAACCACTTTACAATTTTTTTTTTGGGGGGGGGTAGAAGGATTACTTTATCCTATCCCAGGTATTCCTTAAAGAGGTGGGGTTTCAAATGTCTCTGGAAGGTGGTGAGTGACTCCGCTGTCCTGGCGTCGTGAGGGAGCTTGTTCCACCATTGGGGTGCCAGAGCAGCGAACAGTTTTGACTGGGCTGAGCGGGAACTATGCTTCCGCAGAGGAAGGGGAAAATTACTTTACTTATAATGGTTTGGGACACTTGGGAACATCCCGTGACAAAATCCTCCAGGAGACCATGACACAACGTCCCAAGAATGTTCAGAGGACCATGACACAATGTCCCAAGAACGTTTAGGGGACCTTCATGGGACCATGACACAATGCCCCAAGAATGTCCTAAAAACGTCCCTGGGACAAACCGGGAATTATAAAAAGGTCCCCTCGGGACCATCACACAACGTCCTAAGGACTAGTCAAATGAAAGTCCTGAGAATGTCCTAAAAAGGTCCTGACGTGGTCCTCAGTGACGTCCTGGGAACGTACAGGGAACTACTGTCTGTAGGCCGTAATTGATGTGCTCTCTATCACCTCTGGGTCTGCATGGAAAATGGATTATGACAACGCCCAAGGACCAGTCTAAACTACTCTAAGAAAAAGTGTGTTTAGGAATTCTGCCTTATCTGCACTGGTCTCATCCGCTACACAAGCCTTTAGATGCTATGACATCCTGTTGAGATTGGGCCTGGGTGATTAGGTTACTGTAACTTGGTATTATTTGATTGGTCAATGGTGGTTGATTTTGGTTTGAAAAAGGTACACGTTCAAATGTTATAAATGGAAGGAAATGCCTTTGTTCTGCCTCTTTTCCTGTATCCTGTCCATGGAGGAAGGTTGTATGATTAATTCTAATTTCCTAGGCATCTGGCCTAGTAGGCATCTCTTGGTTCATGCTTTGCCTTGTAACTCTAAGATCTTTACGCCTAGAATAATGCCTTGTAATGCTTGTTAATGCTTTGTAACTTAAGCTTTATGCCTTGTATGTGAGTAATTTTACAATGATATTAAATATTTGCCTTTGATACACGGTTTTTTGTCCTTCCTTGATTGCCTGTTACTGTAACTCAACTATAGTTTATTGCATATTTTTATTATCTTTATGGAGTCAGATATACTTTTTAGTAGACTTTTTCCATTAAATTGCAAAGTCTTATTACGGGTCGCATGTGAGGTATACATAATATACATATGGTAAATATTACCCCACTACAACTAGACAAAGGTCCCCCAGAGAACATTCCCTTGGGACCGTCACGCGACTTCATAAGGACTAGTAAAACGAAAGACCTGAGAACATCCTAAAAATGTCCTGACATTGTCCTCAGTGATGTCCTGGGAACGTACAGGGAACTAGACAAAGGTCCCCCAGAGAACGTTCCCTTGGGACCATCACGCAACGTTCTTATACCATTCCCAGAACGTCAGTGGGATAAGGGTTTCGGCGGGACGTTAAGGGACCTTATGAGAACGTCGCCAAATGTCCTCAGGACATCCCCTGTTTGCTGGGAGGTGTATTGTCAACCTGTTTGCGATGTCGTCTGACAGCTGCACCCGATTGACCTGATTGCCTTATTAGTATGGGTAACCTACGATAATTTCAAGCTAATCAAGCCCTGTGGAGAAAAAGACAATCGCCGATGAGGTAAGAAAATGAGGCGGTTTTAGCAACAGCTGTGCTGGACTGTGGTCGACATGGATGATAGTTCTGGTGGTATGGGTGGGGATGATGAAAAGTCATGGACCTGGATGGTCTGTGGTGAAAGGGGAAAATAATGGCCCTGCTATAAGCGCTGCTGACAGCAGTGGCACTTCTAGTGTTGAGAATGTGGAGAGGGTGTGAAAAATAAAAGTAATGATGTGTCGGAGTGGAAAGTTGTAATCGCATTTGATGTGACCACGGGTTCTCATCTACACCCTATTCGATTAACCAATGCCGTTAAGAAAGAGATAGGGTAACTCACATTAGCCCGGTTCATTGGTAATGGTATACTGTTAATATTCTGTGCTGACCATGTTCAGCAAGGGAAGATTCTGAAAAGATTCTGTTTGAAAAGGTTGTACCTAAGAAAGTACAGATGGGCTTCCTGGCTTTCACTGTTAGAGTTTGTCCCACCTCCATTAAGGTGTTTTAAATGCCAAATAATGGGACATGTAGTGGCTCTGTGCAAAGGAAAGAAAAGATGTGCCAAGTGTGGTGGGGAACATGATTATGGTAAATGTGGGAACAATGTCAAGGTGAAATGTTGTAATTGTGGGGGGGGGAACACAGTGCAGCATTTGGTGGATGCCAGGTACAGAAAGAGGCTTGAGAGGACTAAAGACATAAAATCACTCATAATGTCTCTTATGCAGAGGCTGCAAGGCAGATTGGTGGAACTATTAGGCAGAATGGTGGCGATAATAGGGTTACTCCTGGAATAAATGGACCTACTGGAAATGTTGCTTATGTTGGTCCAGACACTGATACGAGACCTGTTCAGAAATCTTGCGCTCACAAATGTGTATTTTCAAAGGACACCTTAATAGTTAATCGGATTGACTTTATAGCCTTCATTGGCAAGGTTATCAACCTGACCGCATTTGTGGAAAGAAGAACTGCCAAGTTGAAGACCATTGTGGAAGCAGCAACAGAGTTTTTAGGAGTAACAGATGTTACTGTCACCATGATTGTTGATATGTTGACTCCTAATAATTCTAATGATGGAATGTCTCAGTATGATGATAATTAGAGTTATGCTTTTTGTTATCCTTCAGTGGAATGCCAGAAGCCTTATTGCTAACGGTCAGGAGTTTAAGAAATATATAATAGATTTAGTGATCAAACCTGATGTGATATGTGTTCAAGAAACATGGCTTAGACCACATCTTGATTTTATTATTCCTGGTTATTGCTCAATCATATCTGATCGATCAACTGCTTGTATACCGTAATATAACTGTCCCATCTGAATATGAATGTGTGATGGTGGAAATCTACAGTGCAGGTAGAAATATTAAGTTACACCATTTTTACAACCCTTGTCGTCAACTATCTGTAGCGATGTTTGATGAAATATCAGGAGAATTGGGCTCTAGAGAGATATGGTGCGGCGACTTTAATGCACATAATAGTTTATGGGGAAGCACACATACTGATGCTGATGGTACTATTGTGGAAGATATGATGGAAACAAGAGCATTAGTATGTCTTAACGATGGATGTGGTACAAGAGTTGATGTTGTTAGATGGGTTACATCCTGCCTGGACCTCACACTGGCTCAGTGGCGGCTGGTGAAAAATATTCTCGGTGGGGCTGTGCCATACTTTTTTTTTCCTGTAACCATCGCGATATATTTTAACACAAACTGCAGGACAGCAGTGCTCAGTGAAACATTCAGTAATTATTTAATGCCAATATTAAAAAGTTGAGGCATTCTTACACAAAAACATATTACACAAACCCAAGCCTTTCATTTGCATTTAAAGTGAACTTTTCACCATTGGTAGTAAACAGGCAACGCAACAGGCATGCTGTCAGAACAGAGTGGAAAGTGGACAATAACATGAAATTATTATAAAGTTTATAGGAAATCTTACACTGTATAAAAGGATGTATAATATAGAAATGGATATCAAGTGGATGAACTCAAACCTTTGACTGGAAGAATAGCATACAGTATTTTATGATCATACTAAATGTGACTAATTGTTAATGTGCTCCAGAACTGCAACAATTAATTGATACAAACAACATATATACAGTAATATTAGCAAAGACACTATTAAGACTTTCTAGAGTACCATATATAACTGGATTTTTTTATGCTAAGGTCAACTATATACAAAGAAACATGCGGCCAGAGCTGCTCTGTGTGTGTGTGTCTGTCATCTTATTTGTACAGGAATTTTGCCCGTCTGTCCTTCTGAGTGGCAAACCTCTCAATGACCCTTTGATTAAAGTCAGGAATGTCCCTGACAAGTTTCTTCTCCATGGAGAGCATGGCCAGAGCGTTCAGGCGATCCTGTGTCATGCTGTTTCTCAGGAAGGTCTTGATCCTTTTCAGTGTAGAGAAGCACCTTTCTGACTCAGCAGTTGTCATGGGTGTGGTGATGAGGATCTTGAGGAGGCTGGCAGTCTCTGTGAAAGTGCTCTGAAGGTTGTTCTCCATGAAGAACTGGTACAGGGGCACTGCACCACTACAAGCCTTGAACTCACTGTTCTCATAGATGAGGGACAGTTCGGTTTTGAGCTTGGCCTTGTTCAACATGGGGTACGCCTCCACGGTTGTTTCAAGCGCTGTATCGGGGAACTTCACACTGTGTTGTGGGAACAACTCTCCGTGCAATAGTGTTGCGCTGATGAGGTGCTGGGTGAAGGAGAACCTCTCTTTGGCATGACTCAGGATGGTATCACATACCTGTAAAAGATACATCATCAGCTTTAATTTGCAATTAAGCTATTTTGATGCAAGTGATCCTGACTGACACATGCCTATGTCCAACTCAAGTATATGATTACCAAGGTGCTGATTGTTCAGGGTTTTGGCTACATACTACCAGGCCTGAAAATAGTTCTAGGGGGAAACACTGACAATTACATCACAACTTACCTCTATAGCCAACCTCTGTTGTTCTCCTGGTCCCAGCATCCTCCGTCGCTTGATGGGCTGTTGCTGCTCGTCAGATGCGCTGTCCCCACACAAAGAGGGAATTGAGGCCCTGGGTCCAAAAAATAAAGTTTAATTTGATAACTTGCAATCAGACTTCTTAACTCACTGTAATTCCCCCTCAACACACAACCAGTGACTTTTATATATATATATATATATATATATATATATATATATATATATATATATATATATATATTATATATATATATATATATATATATATATATATATATATATATTTGACAGACAGACAGACAGATAGTGTGTATATACACACAAACTATGTCTAGTAACTGCTTTTAACCTGTGATGTACATAATTAACTGATGTTATTACGTTTTAAAGCCTTTTTCTATTACATTTGTGAGAGGGATGCAACATCATTTTGTTCTGCTGTGCACTTAGCAATAAAGTTAATCTTCAATAACAACTAGGCCTCTTCTAGAAATTGACCTGGTGGACACCTGAATAATTATTACAAACTGTGTAGTACTTTCCTGCATTATTATCAACGTCTGATTGTGTCTTCTCTTTCCTTTTAAAATACTAAAACAAATATAATTGTGACGGCTCTATGATAATCACTCACTTTGATGACCAGACACATTTAGGCTTTTAAACTGTTGTAAGTGAACTATTCATCTTTCTAACAACATCTTTATCAGCCAATAGTAAATATAGTTATTTACCTGATTGTTAGCATGCTGTCTGTGAACCTCTGGACAAGTGCTTTAATGAAGACAGGGTCGATGTTCCTCTTCTGCAGCTGGCTGAAAAGCATGTCCACATTTGGCATGATCTTGTGGAACAGTGCCAGGAAAAAACAGAAAGCCTCGTCTTCGAGCATCCTCACAAAGCCCCCGCCTCTCTGACAGTCGGGGCATCAAAGTTCCCAGAGTCTCTGATGGTCTGGAAACACGTTAGGAGGTCATCCCTGTACTCGTACACAGTGTTTACAGCGCGACTGTGGAAGTTCCACCGTGTTGTAGAGGCTCTGGGAGTCTATGCGCAACCACTTCGTCAAGCACGGTGGTTCGCTTGGGAGACCTGGAGAAGAAAGCAGAAAATCCTGCAAGGTCGGAAAAGAAAGTGCCGATCCTGGGGATGCGTGAAGTAGCCTGCTGCATGATGAGGTTCAGCTGATGTGCATAGCAGTGGACGTAGTGCGCATTTTCGTACACATCCACTATTTTACGCTGCACTCCGCCGGTGGCTCCCCTCATCACACTTGCTCCGTCGTAAGCCTGGGCAATAAGTTTGGCCTTTTGTCCATGTGAGAGTATGGTGCTGAGCCTCTCCAGCAGCGCTGTAGCGATGGTGTCGGCGGTTGCGTTCTCGATCAAAATGAACTCGAAAAAACGCTCTTTGGACGTTACTTTTAGCATCGATGTAGCGTATCACAAGCACCAACTGGCAGTGGGTGGAAACGTCAGTCGTCTCGTCAGCTTGAATGGCGATAAAATCAGCACTCTTTACTTCCTCCAGGATGTAATCCTTAAGCACTGACAGCATACAGTCCAACAGCTCGTTCTGTATCGTCTTTGACGTGCCCTTAAAAACGGTAGCTGTCTTCAGGTGCTCCTCCAGCACACTGTCGAGGGAGGCAACAAAATCCACTAAGCCCCGGAAAATGCCGGGGTTGTCCGAGGAGTCAGTCTCCTCGTGCCCACGTAAGGCCAACTCAAAAGCCCCACAGAACTTCACACAATCGATAATTTTGGATAGAATGTGCCTGTTTTTATCCACCTCCTCATTGTGTTTCCTCACCGCAATCCTGTGGCCGTCATCCAGCTGCGTAGCAATGTTCACCCTTCCTAATACAGCTAGCTTTACAGAGTTGTCCATGTGTGCCCTGGTGTTCTCATGTTTCTTTACCTTCTCTGACAGGTGCTTCATATCCCTCACTCCGGTACCTGTCCATGCTGAATCTGACCCCGTCGTTTTAAAAAGCAAGCACGGAAAGCAAAATAAAGCATTAGCATCAGTGCACCCAGCTAGCCAAGCCCTTCCTGGTGTACCAGCTACGGGAGAAGCCGCGCATATACTGCTTCCCTTTCTCGCTAGCCTGCTGTCTGATTGAGAGGTCAGGTTGATCTGGGCCCAGCTCTTTCACCCGAACTTTCTCTGACAAAGTTCTCCTCTCAAACGGATCTTGGAGGAGAGATTTCACCGAGTTAGGGTTGGGTCTTGGAGGAGTAACGTTTGCGCTCGCCATTGTCGTCTAGTAAAAATGGCGCCACTGGAGCCCGGTCCTTATTTTATCAGGGGCGAGCTTGAGGGCGATAAAATAATCGCCCTCCTTGGATTCGAATTAAAATCGCTGATTAGCTACATTTTATGTCATACATTCATATCTTAAATTAGCAATTGGCTTAACTGCTACGTAGACCCGCCTCCTCGGGGCACTTTCTGTATCGCCCAGAGCTGACGAGGCGTTTGACAGGCAGAGGAAAGGTTGCGAATATGATTTTCTATCATATCTTACACATATTACTGTGTGCATTCCATATTTCAAACACACAAATATTGACATACTGATGTTTTTATTATTATTATTATTATTTTTATTTATTTTTTATTTTATTTTTTTAAATAATTTTATTTAAGGGGGCGGCGCCCTAGCGCCCTCTATCGGCCAGCCGCCACTGCACTGGCTTCTAACTCTATTGCATCTATGTGTGCATGGAATGTAATGAATGATTATACTGTTGAAAGTGCTCATTTCCCGATTTCGTGTACCATGAACTTTGATGTTACTATTCCAGGTAGGGTACCATTCAGAAGATGGTGCTTTCATAAAGTAGACTGGGGAAAGTTTGGTGATCATTGCTTAAAGTCTGTTGGAGAGTTGTCTTTAGAGAGGCTGGTTGATGTATGGTGCTGCCTCTGACCTCTCTGATTTTGAGTGCTGCACATTTTTATGTACCAGAGAGTGAAGTGGGCGAAGAAAAGGAAAGTGGTTCCTTGGTGGGGATATACATGGAAAGATCATGTCATAAATGTTTCAATAAAGTGTAAGAAGGTTGTGAATCTTATGCGCTCGGTCTCTGGTTATGAATGGGGTGCTGACAGAAAAACGTTGATGGATTGATTACGGTTGATTTAGTTTATGGAACAGCAGCGAAGACTTGACTTCAGAAGCTGGACAGAATCCAGTATATTTGATTTAAGGATATGTATTGGTGCATTTAAATCAACATCTGTATGTGCCTTAATTGTGGAAGCAGGTGAGATGCCTTTGGCGTAAAAAATTGTCATTAGCTTATTGGGTTAGGTTGAAAGGCTGTGCGGTTGAGCATCCCACTGCTACTGTTCTCGATGACTGTTGGGAATATACTAGTAGACAAGGTAGTGGTTTTGTTTGGACAGTTGGAAAGCTGATGAGTGGTTTGAGGGAGTTGGAGGTTGGCCCTTCTGTGGTGATAGGGGATGTTCCTCCATTGTTACTCCCAGATCCTGTTGTTGATCTAACCTTGGTAGAGAAAGGAAAGATTGGTCAGAAGTCAGTCATACAGGGAAACTGGTTGACAATTACATTGGTAGAAGTTGTTATGCTTTTTTACCGCTTTTCACAGATGGATCCAAGAACCCAGATAGTGGGCTCACAGGAGCAGGCGTTTACGTTCCTGAATTTGATGTGCAGATATGTAGAAGACTAACAGATGAACTGTCAGTACACTCAGTTGAACTATTGGCAATTAATAGTTGCCCTCCAGTAGATGGAGGACGTACAACCAGTTAGAATTATAGTATGCTCAGCTTCTCCGTCTGTATTGAATAGTTTATCATCTGGTAAATATAATAGGAGTGACCTACTAATGGAGGTATTAATGTTATTATGGAGAATTGAGAGACTGGGTGTAGTAGTGAGATTCTGCTGGGTCCCAGCACATTCGGGTGTGGAAGGGAATGAAACTGTAGACCAGTTAGCCAAAAGAGCTTTGAAACAAGATATAATTGATATTAATGTTCCACTGGGTAGAGGTGAGGCCAAATGTAAGATCAAAGCCATTTTGATAGATGTGTGGCAGAAGAGATGGGACTCTGAGCCCAAGGGCGCGCAATTGGCCCAGCATCGTCCAGGGTAGGGGAGGGAATGGCCGGCAGGGATGTAGCTCAGTTGATAGAGCATGGCGTTTGCAACGCCAGGGTTGTGGGTTCGATTCCCACAGGGGGTATGAAAAAAATAATGTATGCACTAACTGTAAGTCGCTCTGGATAAGAGCGTCTGCTAAATGACTTAAATGTAATGTAAATGTAAAAGGCACATGACAGCCCGCTAGGAGTTTGCCAAAAGGCACCTAAAGGACTCTCAGACCATGAGAAACAAGATTATCTGGTCTGATGAAACCAAGATTGAACTCTTTGGCCTGAATGCCAAGCGTCACTTCTGGAGGAAACCTGGCACCATCCCTACGGTGAAGCATGGTGGTGGCAGCATCATGCTTTGGCAATGTTTTTCAGCGGCAGGGTCTGGGAGACTAGTCAGGATCGAGGGAAAGATGAATGGAGCAAAGTACAGAGAGATCCTTGATGAAAACCTGCTCCAGAGTGCTCAGGACCTCATACTGGGGTGAAGGTTCACCTTCCAACAGGACAACGACCCTAAGCACACAGCCAAGACAACGCAGGAGTGGCTTCGGGACAAGTCTCTGAATGTCCTTGAGTGGCCCAGCCAGAGCCTGGACTTGAACCCGATCGAACATCTCTGGAGAGACCTGAAAAAAGCTGTGCAGTGACGCTCCACATCCAACCTGACAGTGCTTGAGATGATCTGCAGAGAAGAATGGGAGAAACTCCCCAAATACAGGTGTGCCAAGCTTGTAGCGTCGTACCAAAGAAGACTCGAGGCTGTAATCACGGCCAAAGGTGCTTCAACAAAGTACTGCGTAAAAGGTCTGAATACTTATATAAATGTGATATCAGTTTCTTTTTTTATACATTTGCAAAATATTCTAAACCTGTTTTTGTTTTGTCATTATGGGGTATTGTGTGTAGATTGAGGAAAAAACCAAATGTAATCAATTTTAGAATAAGGCTGTAACGTAATAAAATGTGGAAAAAGTCAAGGGGTCTGAATACTTTCCCAATGCACTGACTTTCATTTAACTGCATGTCCAGCCCTAATATTTAGCCTCACAATTAATAGTTTTTTTTACCCTTTTTCTCCCCAATTTTGTGATATCCAATTGGTAGTTAGTCTTGTCCCATCGCTGCAACTCCCGTACGGACTCGGGAGAGGTGAAGGTCGAGCGCTATGCGTCCTCCAAAATAAGACCCTGCCAAGCCGCACTGCTTCATGACACACTACTCGCTTAACCCGGAAGACAGCCTCACCAATGTGTCGGAGGAAACATCGTACAACTGGTGACCGTGTCAGCGTGCAGCGGCCAAACCCTCCCCTAACGCGGACGACGCTGGTCCAATTGTGCGTTGCTTCATGGGTCTCCCGGTCGGGGCCGGCTGCGACACAGCCCGGGATCAAAACTGGATCTGTAGTGACGCCTCAAGCACTGCAGTGCCTTAGACCGCTGCGCCACTTGGGAGGCCTCACAGTGAGTCCAACCTCAACACAGTAATATCATTATCAGGTTACATTTGGATAGTCCAGATTTTCCATCTGTAGATGCTCTACAGATGGTCATACTATCAACCAACTGTATGTTGATAAGCAACTACTTACTAAGGTTAGGGTTAGGTTAAGAATAAGGGTAAGGGCTAGGGTAAGGGTTAAGATAAGGGTTAGGGTTAGAGCTAGGGTTTGTAGATAGTTTAAATGTTACTGTCTGTAGAGCATCTCCAGATGGACTATCCAAATAAAGTGTTACCTAACATCAGCCCACGTAACAACAAACTGTAATAGTATGAACAGTATGAAAATATTTGCACTAACTGTAAGTCGCTCTGGATAAGAGCGTCTGCTAAATGACTAAAATGTAAAAAATTTAAATGTAAAAATTAAGTGTTTTACCATTTTATTTTCAGGACAACCAGGGCTACTAGTGGAACACAACACAATGGACATAAATAGTGGCATTCATGAGTTTTATTGACAAATGTCAATTAAAAAATAAGGTCCGCCAAAGCAAAAACCTGAAGTTAATTTATATGAATGCTATAAGTACATAAATGGTTTGCTATTTCACAGTAAACAAATTAACAACTGACTTTCAGCACGCTTGTAGGGAAGGGCACTCAACATGTACGGCACTTACACAAATGACTGATGATTGGCTCAAAGAAATTGATAAGATTGTGGGAGCTGTTTTGTTAGACTTCATTGTAGCTTTTGACATTATCGATCATAGTCTGCTGCTGAAAAAATGTTTTACATCCTCTGCTATATCATGGATCGAGAGTTACCTGTCTAACAGAACACAGAGGGTGTTCTTTAATGGAAGCCTCTCAAACATAATCCAGGCATAGTCGGGCATACCACAGGGCAGCTGTCTAGGCCACTTTTTCCTATTTTTACTAATGACCTGCCACTGGCACTGAGTAAAGCCTGTGTGTCTATGTACTGTATGCTGATGACTCATCACTGCAACACTTAACAAAGAACTGCAGTCAGTTTTAGAATGGGTGGCAAGTGATAAACTCGTCCTAAATATGCCCCCCCCAACAAATGTCAATGTACTTTTCACGTGATCCAGATAACGGAGGTGCAGGTCCAGGTGACTGAGAATACAGTGGCTCTGAAAGAGGCACACAGCAAATTCAGTGAAAGCAGGAGGACCCTGCAGGTCGAGCTTCATTCTAGAGGTCTTCACGGTTCCGACCAAACCTGCATACCTGGGTACCAAGTGGGTTCGGGTCCAAAATTAAAACTTGTTCCTCGGGTCCGGGTCCTGTTTGATTGTCATCAGGTCTCGGGTCTATGTAACTACAGCTGATAGACCCGAATGGACCCGACCACGGCTCTACATAGCATATTTATTTTATGCTAATAAGATTAATTTATTGACTTATAGAAGGACTAGCCAACATATAAATACCTATTCGTGAACCAGAAGAGCAATGATGGTCGGGTTGTCCTCGGGTCCATTCAGGTCCGGGTCTCCATTATTTTTCTCTATGTTCGGGTCTGGGTCTGATTTATTCTCGGGTCCATCTGGGTCCAACTTTCTGGAGAAGACCTCCTACTTCAATCCCAGGTCAGCATGGTAAGAATAGCTCTGGATTAGCCTGCACAAAGGGCTATTACAGCCATCCGAGGCCATTGCTGAGGACACGAACAAGTACAAGAAGTCCTGCTATGACCTCTGCAGAGCAATCAAACAAGCAAAAGGACAATATAGGAACAAGGTGGAATCCTATTACATCTGTAATCATGAAGTGCTTTGAAAGGCTGGTTATGTCACACATCAACTCCATCATCCCAGACACCCTAGAACCACTCAAATTTGCATACTGTCCCAACAGATCCATAGACGACGCAATCTATATTGCACTCCACACAGCCCTCACCCACCTAGATAAGAGGAATACCTATGTGAGAATGCTGTTCATTGACTACAGTTCAGCGGGCCCCACAATGGTGTGTGTTTAGTCCCCTCCCGTACTCCCTATTCACCCACGACTGAGTAGCCACACACGACTCCAACACCATCGTCAAGTTTTCTGACGACACGACGATGGTAGGCCTGATCACCGGCAACAATGAGACAGCCTACAGGGAGGAGGTTAGTGACCTGGCAGTGTGGTGCCAGGACAACAATCTCTCCCCCAACATCAGTAAGACCAAGGAGCTGATCGTGGACTACAGGAAACGGGGAGGCGAACACACCCCCATCCACATGGGAGTAGAGCAGGTTGAGAGCTTCAAATTCCTTGGTATTAAAGGGCTTAAAATGCTCCACACATGACAGTGGCAGCGCCTCTTCCCCCTCAGGAGGCTGAAAACATTTGGCATGGGCCTTCAAACCCTCAAAGTTCTACAGCTGCACCATTGAGAGCATCTTGATTGGCTGCATCATTGCTTGGTGTGGCAACTGCCATCCAGGACCTCTATATCAGGCCCGGAAAGGAAGGCCCGGAAAATGTGTTAAAGACCCCAGGCACCGAAGCCATTTTAATTTATAACATTTTTGACATGCATTTTTCTGTTTATGACATACTTTTTTCCCTCACTGTATACGCTGCTGCTACTCTGTTTATCATATATCCTGATGCCTAGTCACATTTAAAATCAAAATCAAATCAAATTGTATGTCACATGCGCTGAATACAACAGGTTTAGACCTTACTGTGAAATGCTTACTTAAAAGCACTTAACCAACAAGCAGCGTTTTCTATTATAGTAAGAAAATATTTGCTATTTTTTTAATATAAACGAAAGTTTAAAAAAGTAACACAATAAAATAATAACGAGGCTATATACAGGGGGTACTGGTACCAAGTCAATGTGTGGGGGTATAGGTTAGTTGAGGTAATATGTACATGTAGGTAGGGGAAAAGTGACTAATCATAGATAATAAACAGCGAGTAGCAGCAGTGTAAAAAAAGGGGGTCAATGCAAATAGTTCGGGTAGCCATTTCATTAACTGTTTAGCAGTCTTATGGCTTGGGGGTAGAAGCTGTTAACAGCCTTTTGGACCTAGACTTGGTGCTCCGGTACCGCTTGCCGTGCGGTAGCAGAGAGAACATTCTATGACTTGGTTGGCTGGAGTCTTTGACCATTTTTAGGGCCTTCCTCTGACACCACCTGGTATAGAGTTCCTGGATGGCAGGAACCTTGGCCCCAGTGGTGTAATGGACCTTACCCCTATATACTGTCTATCTATCCCTACCACTCCAGTATCCCTGCACATTGTAAGTATGGTATTGGCTCTTTACTTTATTTTATAGAACTACTGATATTGATTACTGCATTGTTGAGAAAGAGCTTGCAAGAAAGGCATTTCATTGTACTTGTGCATGTGAGAACAAAACTTAAAACTTGAGAACTGTCAGGTCCTGTTCAACATCAAGTTAAGGCTGGAGACTGAGATCGCCCTGTACAGGAGGCTGCTGGACGGAGAAATTGGAGAAAACATGGAGAAATTACAGGTGGAGCTACATGACCTACTGGGTAAGGGGTAGTGGAACAACTACACTGTAAAAAATAAGTGTTGAATTAACTTTAAATCTAAGGCAACAAAAATATACTTTAATATTATTAGTAGATGTATCTTCCTGTTTTTGAGTAAATGGATTTACACAAATAAAGTCCAGGGAATTAATAATAGCCATACAAATGTATTGGATTTACTGATATGATTAAATATGAGTTGTCACACAAATATTTAGTAAACCCAACATATTAGTGTTTCAAGAACACTGAATGTTTAACATTAATGTATTTGATCATTTGCAATTTTAACCCACTTTGGCAGGCATTGTCGAGCACAGAGCTCAATCCACCAGCAGTCGCCTACCGGGAGGTAGAACTGCAAGCATTGCATGATACTGAGTTTGCCTCTATCATTAACAATGGTAATGGTGAGAATGTGTGGTATCATTATTGAACATAAATCTGCCTAACTGTTTTGATATCAGTTGAACATGCTGATCCATTACACCTTATGGCACAACAAGCTGCTTAATACTAATATAGAAATATACTTTCATTTCTTCAAACATGCATACAACAAACTCTAAAAATGTTGAATTACCCACAATCTTTAAAAAAATAGGAAAGTTGTTGCAAGAACTTAACATTACTAAGTTTAGAGAAATATTATTATAATAAAACATTTACTCATTTATTAAGATGTTGTAAATTAAATCACTCAATTTTCTATCTCTTTGGTTATCCTCATAAATATAATTTTTTGGGGGGTAAAATGAAATTAACAAATCATTGAAACGACTTGAACTCATTTTTATTAAGTATATTTCGGTTGTTGCTTTGTTTTTGTCCATTTAATTTCACCCCAGATTTTTTTTTCACAGTGTACAAGACCTGTAGGGATCAGGAACTGAGTATGTTGAGATGATAAAACTATCAAGCTATACAGCTCTAATAAAAGCATATCTTTGATGGGCATTAAAATGGTAGACATTAAACAGATGGCATTGTTATTTTGTTCGCTTGCTTTTTCTATGAGGCATAGGAATCATTATATTTGCAAATTAGATGCACACTAGTTTTCATGCAAATACTGTATGCACAAGGGCTCAGGTCTGGGCCCGGTTTCCCGATAGCGACTGCATTTAGGCTTACAAGTATTCTAACAATGCATCTTTCCTACAACGGCCGAAAGAGAGAACGTTCGCTAAGTGCGCCGTTGAGCCATCTGTTGATCAGTAGCGGTGCGTGGGTAAAACCACTGGGGAAGACAGGGTAAAAAAGCCATCTTACAACCTATGTGTTGTGATAATTGCGTTGGCTCTATAACCTGTTAGTTCATATGCCTTGCCACAGTGATATATAGGCCTAAGGCAGAGACAATAAGACACAGGGGCAGAATAAATTCAACCACACCTTTTGATTCATCACAAAACCGGAAAGCAACATCTGTCCTGTGGAGTCCAAAAAGCATATTGCATGTAAGAAACCGTTACATGAACTACAGCATGGTCAATCAAGTTAATGTTTCTGACATTTTCGGACTACTAAACAACTATTGATTTAGAACATCGGAGAGTTACCGCCAGGACCTCATAACAGGACCTCATAACTTCTGGAAATAAAAGTACATATTTTGTATTTAGTTTTCGATCAGAAAAAGGACATGTTTGACTTTCAGAAAAACATATTGGTCAAGCTCAGGCAATTATTTTTTCTGTGCATTTCCAACCTGTTAGATGCATAATCCTAACAGGGTGGAACCTAACAGGGTGGAAATTTGGAGCCCAAATTAGCCATAGCTCTGTGAGTGAGCAAGATTGAGCTAGCATAATGGTGAACACTTGAACAGGATTTTAACTTCACTATCAAACATATTTTAACATTTTGAAATTTGGTTAATTTATGAGTGGGACATACAGACTAACAACATGGAAAAATAGATACAACTGAGTGTTTAAATACTGAACAAAAATACAAACGCAACATGTAAAGTGTTGGTCCCATGTTTCATGAGCTGAAATAAAAGATCTCCAAATTCTTCCATATGCACAAAAAGCTTATTTCTCTCAAATTTTGGGCACAAATTTGTTTACATCCCTGTTAGTGAACATTTCTCCTTTGCCAAGATAATCCATCCACCTGACAGGTGTGGCATATCAAGAAGCTGATTAAACAGCATGATCATTATACAGGTGCACCTTGTGCTGGGGACAATAAAAGTTCACTCTAAAATGTGCAGTTTTGTCACACAACACAATGCCACAGATGTCTCAAGTTTTGAGGGAGTGTGCAATTGGCATGCTGGCTGCAGGAATGTCCACCAGAGCTGTTGCCAGAGAATTTTATGTTCATTTCTCTACAATAAGCCGCCTCCAATGTCGTTTTAGAGAATTTGGCAGTAAGTCTAACCGGCCTTACAACCGCAGACCACGCCAGTCCAGGACATCCACATCCAGCTTCTTCACCTGCGTGATCATCTGAGACCAGCCACCTGGACAGCTGATGAAACTAAGGAGTATTTCTGTCTGTAATAAAGCCATTTTGTGGGGAAAAACTCATTCTGATTGGCTGTACCTGGCTCCCTAGTGGGTGGGCCTATGCCCAGTCATGTGAAATCCATAGATTAGGGCCTAATTAATGTATTTCAATTGACTGATTTCCTTATATGAACTGTAACTAAGTAAAATTGTTGCATGTTGCACTTATATTTTTTTCAGTATATTTATGTACCTTGGCACCATTGTTTTCCCACCAAAGAAATGACATGTCCTGAATGTGGTGTCATTTTAGAAAGGAGTTGTTTTCTTAAATGGAGAATTACAACAAACTAACAGGGTGTAAAGTGATATCAGGGACACAAATAATCTTTAAAAAATGATAAATACAATAATCATGAAAGAAATGCTATTGATGAGAGAGATAATTTAACTAGGACTATAAAATAATGAAAGATTTTAAATTTAATTATTTTAAGGCTTATATTTGTGGAAGTTAATGAAGAACACCCGGGGACATGGCAAAAACGCCTACATCCTCTGAAAAAAAGTGTTGAATACATAAAATTCCCTTTCAAGATCCATATTTTTGTGTTTTTAAGGTAAAAGGACACCTGACCTTGTATTTAAAGCCTTTTGGAATCCACATTTTACCCTAAATAAGAAGTGCTATTTCTTGGGGACAGAAAAGACACCACATTGTAGGGATGACCCAGCTGCCTCCACTATTCCAGCACCATTTCAACATAATCAAATCACCTATGTTTAGCCTAATACAGTGACAACTAAAAGATTCCAAAAACAATTTAGTAATGTGGCTTTCCATAATACTGATTTCTGTGTGCGTACGGAAGTAGAAGAAACATGTTGACTCACCCTACTTGTTGAGAAACGCCAATGCCATCCTCCTTTTTTTCATGTTGCTGAAACGGTCTATGACTGTCATATTGTACACGCTATTAGTTTTTGTTGTCCTAGGCTACCTGGCTAAAATGCTTGCTCGCTAGCCTAACTTACTTTCAATGGCAACGATTAGCCAGCTAGTTAACATTAGCCTTTTGTCCCTTTCCTAAATTAGCCATGGACAGAGATAGGGATTTGGACTTGTGGTTTTACTTAATTCTCCGTACTGGCCAATGATTATAACGGCAAATCTGATCCAACCATAAATTCATCCATTGTGCCTCTGGCCTGCAAGGATGGAAGTTCAATATATAGCTAGATGTAGTAGTATTTTTTTATTGGTACATTTTTGGGGAAAGCCTGGCTTCCCTTGGCATCCATCAGTGGCGGTCGGTGCCGTTTAAGATGAGGGAGGACGATTATTTTTGTAATGAGCATGGCCCTATTTCTATTACAGCATGTTGGATGACTGTCATTCATATTCCATTCACCCAGTTCAATGTAACAGCGATAGGTTTAGACTACTACTTTATACTAAAATTTTCCCTATACCCATTATGAGGTTGCTACGTACAACCTAGCCTATGAATGAAAGTTTATAACGTAGGTGCACACAGGTCAAGAGAAAGATTTGAGGTGACAGACAGTAACATGTGGACAAACAATATCGGCTTGCACACTCTTGCCTGCATCTAGCTGATCTAGGGTGTAATCATTAGTCCAACAGTTGCAAACAAGTGTTTTCTATTGGACAAAATCAGGTATGTTTATCCCCAATTAGTCCCGTTTGCTTCCGTTTAAGAAACATTTTTCAACAGAATCAGCAGAATGATCACACGCAAACAGTTCACTTTCATAGCCACTTACAAACAGCTCGTTGTATTCCTTCTTGCATCTACGGGCTCTCCTCCTCTCACCTTTTCCCTTCGCTTGTGGACTTCAATGCACAAGTATGAAAAATGTATGCACTCACTAACTGTAAGTCGCTCTGGATAAGAGCGTCTGCTAAATGACTAAAATGTAAAATGTAACACATCAGCTGTCTGTGACCAGGCGAAAACACCTTTCCAAGCCAAACCATCTTATCATAACCTAACCACTACACACAGCCTACATCGTTGTCACCATATTATCTAAAGTAACATCATAGTCAACATAGCTAATAGAACTAACGCGTTAGTAAACCCGCTACAATCATGCAGCACAGCGTACAGTCAGTAAGCAGTTTGGCAGTTACACCGGCGGGCCGCGTGGCAATAAATTAGTAAAACCAAAAGCGTACCTTGACTTGGAAGAGTTCCAGTGTTGGATAGTCATAGCCAGCTAGCAAACATGGCATCCCTCTGTTTGAACCGGGTGTTTGAGTAGGCTAAACTAGCTAGCTGCATTTGCTAGCTAAGTAAGGGAAAGTGAGAGAACAATATTACGAAATATAGCTATCTCTCGCTCTCTCACTCTGTCTGTTAATAACTGTTGAAATTTAGTCTTTCTCTCTGAGTCAACTACTCACCACATTTTATGCACTGCAGTGCTAGCTAACTGTAGCTTGTGCTTTCAGTACTAGATTCATTCTCTGATCCTTTGATTGGGTGGACAACATGTCAGTTCATGCTGCAAGAGCTCTAATAGGTTGGACGACGTCCTCTGGAAGTTGTCATAATTACTGTGTAAGTCTATGGAAGAGGGTGAGAACGACGAGCCTCCTAGGTTTTGTATTGAAGTCAATGTACCCAGAGGAGGATGGAAGCTAGCTGTCCTCCAGCTACACCATGTTGCTACCCTACAGAGTGTTGTTGAGGCTACTGTAGACCTTCATTGCAAAACAGTGTTTTTTTAATCTATTATTTGGTGACGTGAATATATTTTGTATAGCTTTATCTAAAAAGGATATATTTTTTAATGTTTCACTATTTTTATGAAATTCACTGAGGAGGATGGTCCTCCCTTCCTCATCTGAGGAGCCTCCACTGGCATCCATGAATACATTTCACTGGCATCTAACGACCCACTTAGCTGTTCTACGAGTGGACTGAGGCAGGCGTTAGATTCCGAACCAAGTGCAACGTTAATAACGATGGTTTTGGGAAACGGCTGAGATTTAATGATGCTCCTACAAAAGGTTCTAACGATGAACTTAGCCTTAAGATGCCTTTGGAAAACTGAGCCCTGATATGGAAAGTGATATGACTGTGTTGTAATTACAGTATCCAATGGATCTTTGTTTTCATCTGTGCTTTTTTTAGTTGAGGTTGTTGTTGAGAAGAAACCTACAAAATATTTCCGAACAAAGACTGTGGTTGTCACCCAGACACTGATGGACGGCAAAGAAGTGTCTGAAGGTGAGGCTTAAGATGTCAAAAGATAACTGCCCAGTCAAGAAACATCTTCTCTCTAATCATTATCATCATCATGACACACCACAACACTCCTAGAATAACAGTTCATTGTTCAAAAATGACAAATGAGACAATTAAAGTAAAGTAAAAAACAATGTAAGGGCTGTATGTGTTTCTCTTCATCTACTGTATCATGTATAGTACATTATGAAAAGTCTGTTTCCTCTAAATGCATACAGAAAAGAAACGCAAAGTTGATGTGAGGTGAAAAGCAATATTACTCAAGCAACGTAAACTTAAAATCCCACAAAGTTATCGAGCTGTAAAAAATAATTGTCCCTATGCGACTTAGCACTCTCCATCCAGCTCATGAAGTGCTTTGAGAGACTAGTCAAGGATCATATCACCTCTACCTTACCTGTCACCCTAGACCCACTTCAATTTGCTTACCGCCCCAATAGATCCACAGACGATGCAATCGCCATCACACTGCACACTGCCCTATCCCATCTGGACAAGAGGAATACCTATGTAAGAATGCTGTTCATTGACTATAGCTCAGCATTCAACACCATAGTACCCTCCAAGCTCATCATTAAGCTTGAGGCCCTGGGTCTGAACCCCGCCCTGTGCAACTGGGTCCTGGACTTCCTGACGGGCCGCCCCCCAGGTGGTGAAGGTAGGAAACAACATCTCCACTTCGCTGATCCTCAACACTGGGGCCCCACAAGGGTGCGTGCTCAGACCCCTCCTGTACTCCCTGTTCACCCATGACTGCGTGGCCAAGCACACCTCCAACTCAATCATCAAGTTTGCAGATGACACAACAGTAGTAGGCTTGATTACCAACAATGACGAGACCGCCTACAGGGAGGAGGTGAGGGCTCTGGGAGTGTGGTGCCAGGAAAATAACCTCTCACTCAACATCAACAAAACAAAGGAGATGATCGTAGACTTCAGGAAACAGCAGATGGTGCACCCCCCTATCCACATCGACAGAACCGCAGTGGAGAAGGTGAAAAGCTTCCAGTTCCTTGGCGTACACATCACCGACAAACTGAAATGGTCCACCCACACAGACAGTGTGGTGAAGAAGGCGCAACAGAGCCTCTTCAACCTCAGGAGGCTGAAGAAATTCGGCTTAGCACCTAAAACCCTCACAAACTTTTACAGATGCACAATTGAGAGCATCCTGTCGGGCTGTATCCGATGTCACAGGAAGGCCAAAAAGATCATCAAGGACATCAACCACCCGAGCCACTGCCTGTTCACCCCGCTATCATCCAGAAGGCGAGGTCAGTACAGGTGCATCAAAGCTGGGACAGAGAGAATGAAAAACAACTTCTATCTCAAGGCCATCAGACTGTTAAATAGCCATCACTAGCACATTAGAGGCTGCTGCTGCCTTTTGAAGTCACTGGCCACTTTAAGAAATGGAACACTAGTCACTTTAATAATGTTTACATATCTTGCACTACTCATCTCATATGTATATACTGCATTCTATTCTATAATATTCTACTGTATCTTAGTCCATGCCGCTCTGTCATTGCTTGTCCATATATGAATATATTCTTAAATCCCATTCCTTACTAGTTTTGTGTGTATTGGGTATATGTTGTGAAATTGTTAGATATTACTTGTTAGATATTACTGCACTGTCGGAGCTAGAAGCACAAGCATTTCGCTACACCCGCTATAACATCTGCTAAACACGTGTATGTGACAAATAACATTTGATTTGATTTGTTCCATCTAGTCAGATATTTTTTTCCCTCAGGAAATGTCTGTTTATTCTGCATTTTAACCCAAAGTTCTCTATCTACCCCCCGACTGCTGGACTGGGCCTCAATTCCCATGCTATTTCACATTATTACTCTCAGTCCACTCTTGCTTTTGTTTGTTTTCCTTCACATTAGCTAGTCTGCATTTTGTTTGTTTATGCACAATTGACCTAATTTGGTCTCTATGGTGAGCCACTTGCATACTTGGTCAATGGGACATATGTGTCAATAAGATAATAATAACAGGTTGTTATTGGTTAGTTAGAATATTTGTTCAAAGTGAAGAAAAAAAACTAGACCAAAATATCAAGCAAAGGTTGAGAGAGATTGTTACACCTAAAATATTGTTGCCCAAATCATGATTATCTTATCTGTTCCCGAATTGCAGTTGTTATGTAAAACATGTGTAAAAAGTCAGTCTGCTGAGGCTGGTTCCTCCCCTCTCCCTGACCATGCACTGACTAGTGTTGTAAAGCTCTACTCCACACACACAGATATATTTTGTTAGAGCCAGAGATCTCCAGCCGCCTTGCATTAGAGGGATGAAAGCAGAGCAGCGGGTGGATCAGGGAGACAGAGCATTCCAAGCTGATTCCAGATGGGACGTGCAGAATATCTATACTGCATACCTGCCATTCCCCTGCATCACTGGGCTCCACTGGTCTCTCTGGCCAGGAGATTAGCCATGCAGGCAAGTGAGCCCTTTAGGTCCATAGAGATCATTCACACTATTATTCTGTCTCTCATCCCGTCCAATTCAAAGGAATACACAGCAATGTTTCATGGAGTCTTTCCTTGGAGGATGTAGGCCTATTGAAATGGCGCTGGAGAGGATGGCTGCCGTTTTATGGACTCTTAACCAACCGTGCTATTTTGTGTGTTTTTTCGCATTGTTTTTAACTTATTTTGTACATAATGTTGCTGCTACCGTCTCTAATGACCGAAAAGAGCTTCTGGACATCAGAACAACAATTACTCACCTTGAAGTGGACAAATAATTTTTATTTTATGAGTTGGACTAGAGGGATTTGCTCCAGACACCCGACAGGGCCCTCATCCCCGTCATTCGCAATAGAAAGAAAAGGAGATATCGCGGAAGGAGATCGGGGTGCTTGGTAAGGAGCCGGCGACGAGTGGCTAATCTGCCTTTGCCATCGATACTACTGGCCTACTTACAATCGCTTGATAATAAAATGGATGAACTACAGGCACAAATATCCTACCAATGGAACATTAAAAACTGTTATATCTTATGTTTCACCGAGTCGTGGCTGAATGATGACATGAATAACATACAGCTGGCGGGTTATACACTGTATCGGCAGGATAGAACGGCAGCCTCTGGTAAGACAAGGGGTGGTGGTCTATGTATATTTGTAAACAACGCACAATATGTAAGGAAGTCTCAAGGTTTTGCTCGCCTGAGTTAGAGTATCTCATGATAAGCTGTAGACCACACTATCTACCAAGATAGATATCTATATTTTTCGTAGCGGTCTATTTACCACCACAAACCGATGCTGGCACTAAGACCGTACTCAATGAACTGTATACGGCCATAAGCAAACAGGAAAACGCTCATCCAGAGGCGGCGCTCCTAGTGGCCGGGGACTTAAATGCAGGGAAACTTAAATCCGTTTAACCTAATTTCTACCAGCATGTTAAATGTGAAACCAGAAGAAAAAACTCTTGACCACCTTTACTCCACACACAGAGACACATACAAAGCTCTCCCTAGCACTCCATTTGGAAAATCTGACCATAATTATATCCTCATGATTCCTGCTTACAAGCAAAAACTAAAGCAGTAAGCACCAGTGACTCGGTCAATAAAAAAGTGGTCAGATGAAGCAGATGCTAAGCTACAGGACGGTTTTGCTAGCACAGACTGGAATATGTTCCGGGATTCTTCCGATGGCATTGAGGAGTACACCACATCAGTCACTGGCTTCATCAATAAGTGCATCAATGACGTCGTCCCCACAGTGACTGTACGTTCATACCCCAACCAGACACCATGGATTATATACAACATCCGCACTGAGCTAAAGGGTAGAGCTGCCGCTTTCAAGGAGCGGGACTTTAACCTGGAAGCTCATAAGAAATCCCGCTATGCCCTCCGACGAACCATCAAACAGGCAAAGCGTCAATACAGGACTAAGATTGAATCGTACTACACAGGCTCCGACACTCGTCGGATGTGGCAGGGCTTGCAAACTATTACAGACTACAAAGGGAAGCACAGCCGCGAGCCTACCAGACGAGCTAAATTACTTCTATGCTCGCTTCGAGGCAAGTAACACTGAAGCATGCATGAGAGCATCAGCTGTTCCGGATGACTGTGTGATCACGCTCTCCGTAGCCAATGTGAGTAAGACCTTTAAAACAGGTCAACATTCACAAGGCCGCAGGGCCAGATGGATTACCAGGACGTGTACTCTGAGCATGCGCTGACCAACTGGCAAGTGTCTTCATTGACATTTTCAACCTCTCCCAGTCTGTAATACCAACATGTTTCAAGCAGACCACCATAGTCCCTGTGCCCAAGAACACTAAGGTAACCTGCCTAAATAACTACTGACCCGTAGCACTCACGTCTGTAGCCATGAAGTGCATTGAAAGGCTGGACATGGCTCACATCAACACCATTATACCAGAAACCCTAGACCCACTCCAATTTGCATATCGCCCCAACAGATCCACAGATGATGCAATCTCTATTGCGCTCCACACTGTCCTTTCACACCTGGAGAAAAGGAACACCTATGTGAGAATGCTATTCATTGACTACAGCTCAGCGTTCAACACCATAGTACCCTCAAAGCTCATCACTAAGCTAAGGACCCTGGGACTAAACACCTCCCTCTGCAACTGGATCCTGGACTTCCTGACAGGCTGCCCCCAAGTGGTAAGGGTAGGAAACAACACATCCGCAACGCTGATCCTCAATACGGGGGCCCCTCAGGGGTGCGTGCTCAGTCCCCTCCTGTACTCCCTGTTCACTCATGACTGCATTGCCAGGCACGGCTCCAACACCATCATTAAGTTTGCCGATGACACAACAGTGGTAGGCCTGATCACAGACAACGACGAGGCAGCCTATAGGGAGGAGGTCAGAGACCTGGCCGTGTGGTGCCAGGACAACAACCTCTCCCTCAACGTGATCAAGACAAAGGAGATGATTGTGGACTACAGGAAAAAGAAGGGGGCCGAGCACGCCCCCATTCTCATCGACAGGGCTGTAGTGGAGCAGGTTGAGAGCTTCAAGTTCCTTGGTGTCCACATCACCAACAAACGAACATGGTCCAAGCACACCAAGACAGTCGTGAAGAGGGCACGACAAAACCTATTCCCCCTAAGGAGACTGAAAATATTTGGCATGGGTCCTCAGATCCTCAAAAGGTTCTACAGCTGCACCATCATGAGCATCCTGACTGGTTGCATCACTGCCTGGAATTGTGAACTGCTCGGCCTCTGACCGCAAGGCACTACAGAGGGTAGTGCGTACGGCCCAGTACATTACTGGGGCCAAGCTTCCTGTTATCCAGGAAGCTTTTACTGGGGCCAAGCTTCCTCTGACATACCAGGCGGTGTCAGAGGAAGGCCCTAAAAATTGTCAAAGACTCCAGCCACCCTAGTCATAGACTGTTCTCTCTGCTACCACACGGCAAGCGGTACCGGAGCGCCAGGTCTAAGTCCAAGAGGCTTCTAAACGGCTTCTACCCCCAAGCCATAAGACTCCTGAACATCTAATCAAATGGCTACCCAGACTATTTGCATTGCCCCCCTCCCCTCTTTTACGCTGCTGCTACTCTCTGTTTATTATCTATGCATAGTCACTTTAATAACTCTACCTACATGTACATATTACCCCAATTACCTTGACTAACCGGTGCCCCCGCACATTGACTCGGTACCGGTACCCCCTGTATATAGCCTCGCTATTGTTAATTTTACTGCTGCTTTTTAATTATTTGTTACTTTTATTTCGTATTATTTTAAATTGTATTTATGTGTTTTTTGTAATTGTTTTTATTATTTCATTTTTATTTAAGATCATTTTATAATTTTTTAAAATATATATTAATTTTTTTATTTAAATTTCTAATTGTGTAATACAGAAATATATTATAGGGCCTCCCGAGTGGCACAGCGGTCTAAGGCGCTGCATCGCAGTGCTAGAGGCGTTACTACAGACCCGGGTTCATTCCCGGGCTGTGCCACAACCGCCGTGGCCGGGAGTCTCATAGGATGGCGCACAATTGGCCCAGCGTTGACCGGGTTAGGGGAGGGTTTGACCGGTGGGGCTTTACTTGGCTCATCGCGCTCTACCGACTCCTTGTGGCAGGCCGGGTGCCTGCGGACTGACCCCGGTCGCCAGTTGAACAGTGTTTCCTCCGACACATTGGTGCGGCTGGCTTCCGGGTTAAGCTGGCGGGTGTTAAGGAACGCGGGTTACGCAGGTCATGTTTCGGAGGATGCATGACTCCACCTTCGCCTCTCCTGAGCCCGTTGGGGAGTTGCAGCGATGAGACAAGATCGAAAATTGAGGAGAAAAAGGGGGTAAAATACAACAACAAAAAAATACAACAAAAAAAAGAAATATATTATAGAGTAGGAGGGAGATAAAGCCGTGTCGGCTACTGTCTGTGTTTGGTAATGTCTTTGGCTTCGCTCTGGGTGGTTTGAGCCCAGTCATGGTCAGTGTTGTAACCTGACAGGAATGAGAATTTAAGCTAGTGCTCTAAAATGGGATGAAATTACAGAGAAATTTGGAATGAACAAACAGAAAACTTAGTGCAATGGAGAGACAGGCAAAGACTAGACAGCTCAAAGTAATTGGCCAGTTATCTCAGGTCAGGTTATCTCAGCCTATTTTATAACTTAATTCAGAGTACATAAATGACGCTGCAGCACCAGATAATGAACAGTCACTTCAGAATAACTGACTTCAAGCATGAGTCATATACATTTTGGGTCAAAGGTTGCTAATAACCACTCTCTCCTCTACCAGACACGTCTGTAGGATGTGGCCTTCTCTGCTCTGAGTCAGTCCCCCTGCGGGCAGAATGGGAAGCGTTTCCTCCCAGACTGCTCACAGAGAGGGGGGAGGTAAGGGGGTGGATTCAGTAAGAACAGAACTGTGAAAGAGGCCACTGTCCAGCTAGCTGCCGGTGTCTTCCTCCATTTCATTTTTCCATTTCTGATGCATGGGTGGAGAGCTGGAAATTTCAGACGAACCGCACAAAGACATGTTTTGGCTGCTTTGGTTGTGCATGAGTCACTCAGACTGGTCCCAGTGGTCTGTCCCAGTGGAAATTCCAACCAGAGAACTCAACGACCAGTCACAGAGAGCCACACAGTATAGTACAATTTACATGATTACCCCTTTCGGCTAAAAATACAAAGAAACCAAACTTCTACTTCTTGCTGTAAGATTTCACAGTGTGCATGAGCTCTTCCAGTAAATCTGTGAGGAGTTACCATGAAAACAGATCTGGGAGTAACATTTGTTTTGAAATAAACTCAGAAATGATTCACTAACTATTATGAAATGAAACTAAAGAAATGGGAACTTGTTATTCTATGCCAGTACCAATGTAAGCACGTAATCTAAAACCTAACCTTGGTATTCTTTGAATGAGTAACTACCACAGATTCCAGAATTGAAGGTAAATGATTAAAACATGTGGTAATGGTGTCTGACTACAGTAGCTCAGGGTCCTTTAGTTCCTTGTGTACAAAGACCACTGTACTTTGCTATGTGAATACCGTGTAGAGAAAGGAATTTAATAGCAGGAAGGGAGAGTCGACATTTACAGTGAACAAAGGTTAAAATGACCCCCCCAATCATAACAACCCACCCACACCTACTAAGTTCAACAGATCTTTCCACCAACATGAAAGGCCCATGGACACGACAGGTTCACTGTGTCAACCTGTTCTGGACAAGACATTGGAAAACAAAATCCAGCTAGTTTCCTGTTTACCGTTATGAGTGGAAAACAAGGTCTGGGGTAGTCCTGTCCACCCCATTTACAATCCTTTGTATCTGGGCACTGAGACAGAGGTATAAGTCAGGCCAGAGGAATGTAGGGAGGGGAGACCAAGCCATGTGGTTAAACACCAACAGTGCTATTTGATGATTAGGTCAGACATTCACTCAGAGTCCTGTCTGAGTGCTAATTGTCTAGGAATCCATCTTAGAGACAACTCTTCCCCCTCTATGCTGCAGGTGCTCCCACCTGGGTATATTTGTTGTGAAGGTCCTTAGTCTTCAGGACATTGTGTCAATACTTTGTCTCGACTTGACATCACTCTAGTAACACGTTGGATGTTTTAAGTGAGCTATTCTTTCATGGCGCTCCATTACAAGGACATTTGTTACCTAGACCAATGTTTTCTAGTACACCAGTACCCCCAACAGCACACATTTCTGTTGTAACCCCAGACAAACTCACTCATTGAGGGCTTGATGATTAGTTGATATGTTGAATCAGGTGTGCTTGTCCGGGGCTACAACAAAAATGTGTGCTGTTAGGGGTACTGGAGGACTGGAGTTCAGAGAGGGTTTGTGTTTATTTACTGAGTTTACTGATGAAATTAGTGTACATCCATCAGGTTGGCATGAGCTTTGATTTACTCAGAGGCATTGGGGTGATTTAAGGCATAAGAATCCTGTTTTTGCACAGATCTCTGGCGACATTCACAGAAAACTTGCTCTGTAACAAATATCAAGTCAAAGTTGTGTCATTCACATGGGATACATTATTTGTTTACAGAGCAAGTTTTTTGTGAATGTTGCCAGAGAAACAGGGCAAACACACTCATGGCTTCTGAGTAAACTATCTTTATGCTATAAAATAGATACAGTGAGGGAAAAAAGTATTTGATCCCCTGCTGATTTTGTACGTTTGCCCACTAACAAAGACATGATCAGTCTATAATTTTAATGGTAGGTTTATTTGAACAGTGAGAGACAGAATAACAACAACAAAAATCCAGAAAAACGCATGTCAAAAATGTTAGAAATTGATTTGCATTTTAATGAGGGAAATAAGTATTTGACCCCTCTGCAAAACATGACTTAGTACTTGGTGGCAAAACCCTTGTTGGACGTCAGACGTTTCTTGTAGTTGGCCACCAGGTTTGCACACATCTCAGGAGGGATTTTGTCCCACTCCTCTTTGCAGATCTTCTCCAAGTCATTAAGGTTTCGAGCCTGACGTTTGGCAACTCAAAACTTCAGCTCCCTCCACAGATTTTCTATGGGATTAAGGTCTGGAGACTGGCTAGGCCACTCCAGGACCTTAATGTGCTTCTTCTTGAGCCACTCCTTTGTTGCCTTGGCCATGTGTTTTGGGTCATTGTCATGCTGGAATACCCATCTACGACCCATTTTCAATGCCCTGGCTGAGGGAAGGAGGTTCTCACCCAAGATTTGACGGTACATGGCCCCGTCCATCGTCCCTTAGATGCGGTGAAGTTGTCCTGTCCCCTTAGCAGAAAAACACCCCCAAAGCATAATGTTTCCACCTCCATGTTTGACGGTGGGGATGGTGTTCTTGGGGTCATAGGCAGCATTCCTCCTCCTTCTCCTCCTCCAAACATGGTGAGTTGAGTTGATGCCAAAGAGCTCGATTTTGGTCTCATCTGACCACAACACTTTCACCCAGTTCTCCTCTGAATCATTCAGATGTTCATTGGCAAACTTCAGACGGGCCTGTATATGTGCTTTCTTGAGCAGGGGGACCTTGCGGGCGCTGCAGGATTTCAGTCCTTCACGGCGTAGTGTATTACCAATTGTTTTCTTGGTGACTATGGTCCCAGCTGCCTTGAGATCATTGACAAGATCCTCCCGTGTAGTTCTGGGCTGATTCCTCACCGTTCTCATGATCATTGCAACTCCACGAGGTGAGATCTTGCATGGAGCCCCAGGCCAAGGGAGATTGACAGTTCTTTTGTGTTTCTTCCATTTGCGAATAATCGCTCCAACTGTTGTCACCTTCTCACCAAGCTGCTTGGCGATGGTCTTGTAGCCCATTCCAGCCTTGTGTAGGTCTACAATCTTGTCCCTGACATCCTTGGAGAGCTCTTTGGTCTTGGCCATGGTGGATTGTTTGGAATCTGATTGATTGATTGCTTCTGTGGACAGGTGTCTTTTATACAGGCAGGTAACAAGCTGAGATTAGGAGCACTCCCTTTAAGAGTGTGCTCCTAATCTCAACTCGTTACCTGTATAAAATACACCTGGGAGCCAGAAATCTTTCTGATTGAGAGGGGGTCAAATACCTATTTCCCAAAATCAATTTATAACATTTTTGACATGCATTTTTCTGGATTTTGTTGTTGTTATTCTGTCACACACTGTTCAAATATACCTACCATTAAAATTATAGACTGATCATTTATTTGTCAGTGGGCAAACGTACAAAATCAGCAGGGGATCAAATACTTTTTTTCCCTCACTGTAAGATAAGCATTCTACATACGCACTAGCTGTGAGAAATGGCGGCCCTCCCTGGCCTGGACACCTGTCATCAGGGAGTGTGTGACTGTGACCACACAGCTTTAACAGGGACCACAGTGAGGACAGGATCATCAAGGGACTGTCACCATCATCACACCCCTCCACTGACCAGGCCGCAGGCGTGGCTGGTCACAGCACTTTGCACAGCAGTCATGCAGATCTACTGCTTTAATCCTAGCTACTTCCCACTCCTCACCAATGACTAATCCCCATTACCAATGACCAATGACTAATTCCAAAGCCTATTGCTGTTGGAATAATGCCTTGGCTTCTATCCTGGTTATACTTTCAGATCACTTCCTGTATTTGCAGATAAGAGCCATTGGACCATTTCAGAATACCACAGGATTTTTTTAAATGACATACAGTATAATTACCAGCAGGCTATGTATAAATCTAATTTCATGCTTGCTTAATCACTTTTCTTATCTGAGTATTACATCTGAAATTCCCCGGCATGACAGCTCTGACTATGATACAAGACAGGAGCAGCCCAGGCCAAGTTGCAATCGTGTCTACTGTGTTCCCCCGTTTGGACTAGTTGGCTTTTGGCCTCTCATTCCAGTCAGATATGACCAAAAAAGGGTACTTTCTGCTATTGCTGGGAATCAGGCAATATCTCTCGCCTACACAGCAGTGGAAAAATTACTCAGTAGTTGTGGGGCAGAGTGGAGGAATGTTGCAAACCGCTACTTGGCATTAGCACTAAAACTCATAAAATATTATACCAAGGGAAGCCAGGAATGATTTATCTGACTGTAAGAAACATGTTGTTATCTGAGAGTGATATAGATCTGTTGAATCATCGTATTGAATTACACTGTATAATCTGCTTGATCACTGTGCATTTTGATGGGGCAGATTGCTGTAGCGTCTGAGGTATCTCTAGTTGGAGCTTTGTAACTCACTGCCTTCAGGATTGTCTGAAGGCACAACAGGAAAATATCATAGCTCTGTCATTGTTGTTGAATGCTCTTTATCTGGCATCTGTCTGGAGATAATACCGTATGTCTGAGCCAGGAGACGTGGGAGTGTGTGTGTTTCTCACAGGTAAGGCTGACTCACAGGAGACAGGACACACACAGACATAACAGCAGGGCTTTCTCACACCCACACATATTATGTGCATGCAGCACAGGACAAACATACTCCTATATTCATAGCTTTGACTTTGAGTCATAGTGAAGGAATATGAGAATGCTGATAAGGCTTAAACCTGGATATGACAGAGAACTGTGTCAACTGACACAGTACGAATTCAACTGATAGCATTTCAGTTGCACTTTCACTGCTCACTTAGAAACAACCTTGAGATTCCACTTTTAGCCAGTTAACCCTGGTGTTACGTAAGAGGACTAGATGTTCTGACCTCCTCCCAGGGCTTCACCGGCTAACTTATCAAACGCTAGCCCAGCCAAACGCTCCTTATGAAAACAGGAAAAAGACAATTGAAAGTATTTGAGTCAGGAGTTTGGTAGGATCAGGATATTTAAACCATAGTTGGTCTGTTTATACAAAACATGCCTGTGGGAACAAAACAGGTCATTTCTTGAAGCTGACACATCAGGTACTCAATCAAATGCACAACAGTAATATGAACCGTTGTTTTTTCATTTCACCACCTATAAGAATCAGAGAGGATTTTTGCCAATCATCAGGGCCCAGTTTTTCAAAAGTTATCCGATTGGATTTCAGCAATTGGATTGGATTAAATGTTAGAACAGTTTTTTTCTGGGCCTCCCCAGAGTGGTCTAAGGCATTGCATCGCAGTGCTAGAGGGGCACTACAGATCCGGGTTCGATCCCGGGCTGTGTCGCAGCCGGCGCGACCGGGAGACCCATGAGACAGCGCACAATTGGCCCAGCATCGTCCGGGTTAGGGGAGGGTTTGGCCGGCTGGAATATCCTTGTCCCATTGTGCTCTAGCGACTCCTTGTGGTGGCCGGGCGCATGCACGCTGACTTCAGGTCGCAGGCTGGCTTCCGGGTTAAGCGAGCAGTATGTCAAGAAGCAGTGCAGCTTGGCGTGTCGTGTTTCGGAGGACGCATGTCTCTCAACCTTCGCCTCTCCCGAGTCCGTACGGGAGTTGCAGTGTTGGGACAAGACTAACTACTAATTGGATATCACGAAATTGGGGAGAAAATAATAACGTGTCGTTCTATTCATTCTATATCCGATATAATTAAATGCATAGAAATAAAATGGGAGTCTCCATTCAAGTCAATGGTTTCCCGTTATATTAATTATATTTTTATGCATTTAATCCTATCCGATAGGCGAAATCGAGATCTAAAAAAAAAAAAATTGGGCCCCTAGATAGGGATAAGGATTTGGTCATCCAATCTGACCTTTAACAACTGTGGTCAGTTGTTATATTGAGAAGTGTTAAATAAATGTATCTACTTACTTATAAGTGATATGCAGGCTCTATTATTTTTAATCAAGGTACCTTTATTCATATAGTATACTCATCTCCATTTCCCTATGACAGTTTAGAAGTAGTACCATAACCTGTCCAGTAGACGGTAAGGTGTAGGCCTGTTCAAAGCACTGAAAATCCAGATTCTGTGATCTTGATATTGTGGTATCTGGATAAAAATTATCCTATCCGATTATTTTGGGGGGGATACGGCTCAAAAACAGCCAGATTGATCTGATCCTGGATCACAAAAAAGAGGATTACAGATTCCGGAATATTCTGATCCAGATTTTTTAAATTGAAAAACTGGGCCCCAGATTATGATGCATCAAATGTACCACGAGGGTGAAAATATGACCTTAAGTGGGCCCTACAATTTGAAGCCTGCTATGTATCTGGCACAACAGGCACATATTTGGCACATATTATCTCCTGACTGTAGACATTACTGCACTCTAGAAATTATGAGTTCAACAAGGGTTCTTCTAAGATCCTCAAAGTTCTTCGAAGAACCTTAGGGTTCTTGGCACTGAAAATGGCCCCCAAAAGATAATTCCAAGAACTCCATAGGAGGTGGGGTTCATCAAGGAACCTCCTTAGTTGGTGGGGGTTCTCGCAGGAACCGAACTGCCCAACTGAAACAGGACAGCAGGTGCAGGCACTTAACTGACAAATGTAAAGATCTCCTCAATTTAAGGTAAGGTTTGTTGTCCCTTATATGATCTAAATTGATATTTGTATATTATGATACCATCTGTCTTTTCATATTTGTACCAATCTTTCTAAAACAGAAAATGGACACAATTCAATGGATATCAATCAGCAAAGAGGTAAGAATATGTAGGCTATAAGAATGTGTTGAAGGCTAGCTGTATTGGGTGCAGATGACTAAACTGCTCACTTTTGTGTCTGTGTCTGCAGCTATACAGACGAGGAGGCATACAAAGGTATGTACATTTATATTGGTACAGTGGGGGAAAAAAAGTATTTAGTCAGCCACCAATTGTGCAAGTTCTCCCACTTAAAAAGATGAGAGAGGCCTGTAATTTTCATCATAGGTACACGTCAACTATGACAGACAAAATGAGAAAAAATATCCAGAAAATCACATTGTAGGATTTTTAATGAATGTATTTGCAAATTATGGTGGAAAATAAGTATTTGGTCAATAACAAAAGTTTCTCAATACTTTGTTATATACCCTTTGTTGGCAATGACACAGGTCAAACGTTTTCTGTAAATCTTCACAAGGTTTTCACACACTGTTGCTGGTATTTTGGCCCATTCCTCCATGCAGATCTCCTCTAGAGCAGTGATGTTTTGGGGCTGTCACTGGGCAACACGGACTTTCAACTCCCTCCAAAGATTTTCTATGGGGTTGAGATCTGGAGACTGGCTAGGCCACTCCAGGACCTTGAAATGCTTCTTACGAAGCCACTCCTTCGTTGCCCGGGCGGTGTGTTTGGGATCATTGTCATGCTGAAAGACCCAGCCACGTTTCATCTTCAATGCCCTTGCTGATGGAAGGAGGTTTTCACTCAAAATCTCACGATACATGGCCCCATTCATTCTTTCCTTTACACGGATCAGTCGTCCTGGTCCCTTTGCAGAAAAACAGCCCCAAAGCATGATATTTCCACCCCCATGCTTCACAGTAGGTATGGTGTTATTTGGATGCAACTCAGCATTCTTTGTCCTCCAAACACGACGAGTTGAGTTTTTACCAAAAAGTTATATTTTGGTTTCATCTGACCATATGACATTCTCCCAATCCTCTTCTGGATCATCTAAATGCACTCTAGCAAACTTCAGACGGGCCTGGACATGTACTGGCTTAAGCAGGGGGACACGTCTGGCACTGCAAGGATTTGAGTCCCAGGCGGCGTAGTGTGTTACTGATGGTAGGCTTTGTTACTTTGGTCCCAGCTCTCTGCAGGTCATTCACTAGGTCCCCCCGTGTGGTTCTGGAATTTTTGCTCACCCTTCTTGTGATCATTTTGACCCCACGGGGTGAGATCTTGCGTGGAGCCCCAGATCGAGGGAGATTATCAGTGGTCTTGTATGTCTTCCATTTCCTAATAATTGCTCCCACAGTTGATTTCTTCAAACCAAGCTGCTTACCTGTTGCAGATTCAGTCTTCCCAGCCTGGTGCAGGTCTACAATTTTGTTTCTGGTGTCCTTTGACAGCTCTTTGGTCTTGGCCATAGTGGAGTTTGGAGTGTGACTGTTTGAGGTTGTGGACAGGTGTCTTTTATACTGATAACAAGTTCAAACAGGTGCCATTAATACAGGTAACGAGTGGAGGACAGAGGAGCCTCTTAAAGAAGAAGTTACAGGTCTGTGAGAGCCAGAAATCTTGCTTGTTTGTAGGTGACCAAATACTTATTTTCCACCATAATTTGCAAATAAATTCATTAAAAATCCTACAATTTGATTTTCTGGAGAAAAAAAATCTCAATTTGTCTGTCATAGTTGACGTGCACCTATGATGAAAATTACAGGTCTCTCTCATCTTTTTAAGTGGGAGAACATGCACAATTGGTGGCTGACTAAATACTTTTTTTCCCCACTGTATGTTATGCAGATCACATTTACCATCCTCCTCCCTTACCTCTTCAATTAATATCCCAATGGCCTCTACATTATGGACAAGGTATGTGTATGAAAACCATTATCAAAAGTATTTTTTTTTTTTCATTCACATTCACCACAAAAACCAAAGTATGTATTCTGTCGTGTGCATGTTTTGTTAATCATCTGCATAATTACTATTTTGGGGATTTACAGACTTCACCCTCCCTACACCCCTGATGAATATAACAGGAAACCTGTTCGATCATCATGCACTGCAAAATCATTCTGGCTATGGATATGGAGAACATCAACACATCAACATGCCAGAGGATAAAATCATAATAAACACTGAGAACTAAAATATAGTGTTATTGTTGTTATTGTTATGCATATTATTATCAATAATAATAATAACAACAACAGGGGAGAGGGGGTAGTTCAAAAATCAACCCCAAAAGGTTCTTCAAAAGTTTATTTGAGGATCCATTAAAAGGGGTTCTTTGAAGAACTTATAGGGGTTCCCCCACAGTTTCAATTTGAAGAACCCCTAAAGGATACTCCAGGAACCTTTTCTTTTTAGAGTGTACCGGTAGTCTTAAGACTTCAAGTACTGTTCAATATAATAATACTTTGCTCAAAGGCCCTCCTGTGCTGTAGCCTGTTTTGTAAGACTTTTCATGTTGCTAGCAGCGAAGAGGGGAATGACAGCCATTTTTCTTGGGAGAGTTCAAGATAGTCCGTATCAATCACATGTGAGGGACAAAACAAACCCAGGACAGTAAATGGAGTCCTGTATCTTAGATTCCCAACCTAGCATCCTCTGTCTCCCCTCAGTCTCTCCTCATCGGTGAGGAAGAGGAGAGCTAAGATTTCCGTGAGCCAGGCATCTGTAAAACCTCAGGAGACTAGTTTGCCTGCCACGAGTGACAGTGGAAGAAGGAAGGGTGTCATTAAAACTGAGATTAAATATTGTGATTAACTGCCACCCCTGTACACGCCTGAACAGTTTCAGATGGAGCGTGATCCACAGCAAACATCTCACTTATCTCTATAAAATCATATTAAACTCAATTACCAGGCTTTTACTCAACTCTGTTGTTTGCAAAGCAAGAAGTGTGAGAGAACAGATCTTTACTCAATCATGCGGTTCAGCTGCACACCTTTTGCAACGTTGACAGACCAGCCTTTTGTGGTGCTCGCGCAGTGATGTTAGTGCAAATAGCAGAGTCCATGTGGAATTCAGTACAGCTGCACGGCCGCTGCAGTTATGGCTTTACCGATGCGTATTTTCTCAAGACAGCACAAACACAGCTTGAAAAGTCATAAGGATAAATTGTGTTTACTTGACTTCTCTCAATTAAATAGTACAATAAACAATTGTGTGCTCTTCCAAACCTCTAAAAAGGACTTAACTAAGTCCAGCAAATCCAGCTAGACTATATACAATTATTATAGAAATTTGTCAAAGCACATCGCCAAGCATGGGCCATGTGGTTCTTTCTAAAGAGACAGTGTGTGAATCTTATGATTATGTAATGAACTTGAGCCACATTCCTTCTGCTTTCTGTGCAAAAACATCTAATAAATAAACTTGACAATAACCACACAATAATCTTGAGTGAACCTGGTCACACTATTCCCGAGGGAGATCATCTTGGCATCCTGACTGAATGCACAATCATGACTTGTTAAGCTTTTAGTGGAATTCATTCGTTTTGGCTATTACATGTCAATTACACATTTAGAGTGAAACACAGCCTCCTTTACAAATAGTTGATTCTACAGGCTCCTTGCAAACAGATTGATATTACTGCTATGGTTTAATATTAAAATAATATAACAACTGAGCTGGTGGTGAGCTGGTGAAGCCACAATCAGCAGATGTCAACATGAGGCCGTGTCAGTGCGAACATGGGAACCCATGGAACATAATAAATGTCATAATATAATATCATTGCTAAAGGGCATCGGAACTGCACAGAAAACACATCTATCTGGAGGGCTTTAGATCAAACTGATGGTGGAGCTCAGAGTGAAATGAGACATCTGTTATACTGCCAGATCTATGGAACTGTGCACTCATCAATGTCCTTGAACAAGTCCAATATGTTATTATTAATAGTTTGAGAAGTGTTCTATTGTCCATGGTACTGTATCTGTCTGTACATGCAGGCAACACATTGATAGAGTATCATAATGAGATGCTGTTGAAACATGCAAACAAAGTACTTACAGTAGTCAATTGGCAGGTGCTGTCTGTTGCTTTTCGGTGAACCAAGGGAACAGTCCAAAAACAAAAGGACAAGAACTCACTTACACTGACAAGAATCTAAATCCCAAAATCATTTTCCAATGAAAACATTTCTGAAATACTGAATAGTTCTCTATCATCCCATCTAGCCTATTCTTTGGAAATGGTACCCACATGTTTTATGTATATTCAGTATACTGCTGGTAGTGTACAAAAACAAATCTGTCATCAATTACCCCCTCCTCCTCCCGATCTCACACACACACACACACACACGCAAGCAAACACATACGCACACACACAAAGAAAACATATTGAAATGATTTCCAGTAAGACATGTCAGCACCAGTAAAACTCTCGAGAGGCTGTGTACAGGAGCAGGCAACACAGAGCAGAGAAGCAACGCTCCACTAGCTTAGCTCAACCAACCACTGACTGACTGGCATCCATGTCCCTGAGCTGGAACAAGGTCCCTGTAATGGAAGGTCCTTGTAATGGAAGGTCCCTGTAATGGAACAAGGTCCCTGCAATGGAAGAGAGAGCATGAGCTTGACTCACTGGTTTTCCACTCTGTCATACACCAGCAGCTTTTAGCTTAGCAACATACAAAGGGGCAGTCTTCGTCCACTAAACTAAAATCAGCCCAAAAATGAATCGGACCTCACAACGTTGCATTGATTTATGATCTAATAAGCAGCACGCACATATACACCCTTACACACACACAATCAGACCAGGACTTCCTGTCTTGTCATTGAGCAGAAACTCTGACGTTCACCAGTGCTTTCCACCGTAATGAGGATTAAGGCTAAAACAAATGTGTACAGTAAATCAAATGTTGGTTAAAAATACTTTGCCATTGGACAAACAAATAACTGATGAGGTGTGAATTACGGAGTCAGGTGCAGGAGGTAAAAAAACGAAATCAAGAGTTTATTCAGTGTACAATAATGTAGCGCATATATCAACAGAACGAAACTAGCACAAGGGAAAATCAACCTTGGCTGAATACAAGTAAAGAGTAGCTCAACCGAGCTACTCACTCTCACAATGAACAATCACTCACAAAAGGACAAGGGGGCAGAGGGAACACTTATACACAGACTAATGAGGGAATGAGTACCAGGTGTGTGTGTGATTGACAAGACAAGACAAGACAAATGGAGTGATGATAAATGGAGCGGTAGTGGCTAGTAAGCCTGTGACAACGAACGCCGAAACCTGCCCGAGCAAGGAGGAGGGGCAGCCTCGGCTGAATTCGTGACAATAACAAATATCGGAAAACATACATAAAGATGGCAATAATGCCGTTTTTCAAGTGAGGGTTAAAAATGAGCTTTACTCATTTTGTCTTCTACTACAACAGCTGTATCTTTTCACTCGACAGAAAGAAAGTACATCATGAGATATTTGTGACAACCTAATGGCCATATGTCAAACTAGCACGTTAAGTCAAACAAAATAAGATTGTAATGAAAACCTTGGTCTTCCACTTCTAAGTCGTATCACATTGTACTCCAAAGACTACTGTGTGGAATGCATGTGGAAGCCACTGTTGTCAAAACACTGATTGAAGTTTTTTGGGGTTACTAAGTATTTCAGGCCTTGGTTGCGGTGACCAAGGAAATGAGTGAGGGAGTTAAAACCGCCCCTTGGCCCTAACCACTGACTTGTGTGATACTCTACACCCGCTGCCACCTATAGCCTTTTGTGGGCCCTAAGTGAAATTTGATATTGGACATTTTAGAGTGTATGAATACTGTTGTGTGTTTTGTTAATCATCTGTATAATTAATTGACGGCGGAGAGAAAATGTTTTATGTTAAAGTTAATTTCCTGTAATTCTACACATTTTGCTATGGGGAATAGAGAAGTTTAGCAATTTTTAAACAAATTTCATGCAATTCTACTAATTTTGCCATAGGGCAGAGAAAACATTTAAACGAAATATGGATCCTTAACCCAAAAAAATATCACAGTGCAGTGCAGTTATCACAAAACATAATATATTACGTTTTATAGCCTAACTAGATGATAGGCTATAAAGGCCTGGGGAAAGTAGTGTAATTTAAAAGTAAACTCAGCGATATGAAGTAGATGCAGAAAGTAAACAGCATAGTGGGTCAATCTCCGCAACAACTAAGAGCGTTGAAGTGCGAGGTTCAACTTCTCCGCTGTTTAGGTGCCTTGGCTACCACGCTGTGATTATAGGCCCTGCTTTACTGAAGTTGTGAGACATTGCAAGCCAAGAAATTGCGAGATACAGCATTCCATTGCGAGATACAGCTTTTGATTGCCAATAGATAGGCCTAGTGCACGGTTCTGACTGTCAGCCTGGTGGCCAACCTGCCTATCCTGTACCCCTCCCTAGCTCGCTATGAAAGATGTGAGCGTTTGTGTTCTCCGAAGTATGGCAACTAATCAGTCTCCTCCGTTCCAAAATAATCTTGACACTCAGAAATGGGAGTTGACATCGGGCGGTGAAGTGCAAGGATTTGAGGAATCAATTATTTTGGAGTCGACTCTTCACCACTACGTCATCGTCGTTAACGGTTGGCAGAGAAAAAACTAATGTCAGAGAAAGGCAAGCGATAGCAGCAAAGTCCTGTATAGCAATACTTTGAGAAGTTAAATGAGAAGGAAATGCAAACTTTGTGAGGTGGAATTGAGGTACAGTAATGGTAGTACATGTGCAATGCTTAACCATCTGAAAGGGAAGCACCATGAGACCAAACCGTTGCTGACTGAAAAAATTTCAATTTGTCACATCCCTACCCTGGGCACATGCCCTGTGTGCCTGGTCGGTATTCAGCCATGATTACTACAAGTTTAGATCGCTGGCTATACTAATTTACAAATCTACAAATTGTTAGCTGACATGGCTAATTGAGTGATTGTCAGTGACTGACATAACAAGAGAAAATCTGCTGATGCACAATCACATTTTGAAATTGCACCTTGTGTATTCTACTATTCTAACTCTCAACAGTAAGCTGAGACCCCACTGAGTTCCTACAACAAATTTGTTTAAAAAAAATACACACACACACACACACACACACACACAGTGCCTTGCAAAAGTATTCATCCCCCTTGGCGTTTTTCCTATTTTGTTGCATTACAACCTGTAATTTATTTGGATTTCATGTAATGGACATACACAAAATAGTCCAAATTGGTGAAGTGAAATGAAAAACATAACTTGTTTCAAAAAATTCTAAAATATAAATAACGGAAAAGTGGTGCGTGCATATGTATTCACCCCCTTTGCTATGAAACCCCTAAATAAGATCTGGTGCAACCAATTACCTTCAGAAGTCACATAATTAGTTAAATAAAGTCCACCTGTGTGCAATCTATGTGTCACATGATCTTAGTATATATACACCTGTTCTGAAAGGCCCTAGAGTCTGCAACACCACTAAGCAAGGGGCACCACCAAGCAAGCGGCACCATGAAGACTAAGGAGCTCTCCAAACAGGTCAGGGGCAAAGTTGTGGAGAAGTACAGATCAGGGTTGGGTTATAAGAAAATATCCTAAACTTTGAACATCCCACGGAGCACCATTAAATCCATTATTAAAACATGGAAAGAATATGGCACCACAACAAACCTGCCAAGAGAGGGCCGCCCACCAAAACTCATATGGACCATGCAAGGAGGGCATTAATCCGAGAGGCAACAAAGAGACCAAAGATAACCCTGAAGGAGTTGCAAAACTCCACAGCGGAGATTGGAGTATCTGTCCATAGGACCACTTTAAGCCATACACTCCACAGAGCTGGGCTTTACGGAAGAGTGGTCAGAAAAAAGCCATTGCTTAAAGAAAAAAATAAGCAAACACGTTTGGTGTTTGCCAAAAGGCATGTGGGAGACTCCCAAAACATATGGAAGAAGGCACTCTGGTCAGATGAGACTAAAATTGAGCTTTTTGGCCATCAAGGAAAACGCTATGTCTGGTGCAAACCCAACACCTCTCATCACCCCGAGAACACCATCCCCACAATGAAGCATGATGGTGGTAGCATCATGCTGTGGGGATGTTTTTCATCGGCAGGGACTGGGAAACTGGTCAGAATTGAAGGAATGATGGATTGGCGCTAAATACAGGGAAATTCTTGAGGGAAACCTGTTTCAGTCTTCCAGAGATTTGAGACTGGGACGGCGGTTCACCTTCCAGCAGGACAATGACTCTAAGCATACTGCTAAAGCAAAACTCGAGTGGTTTAAGGGAAAACATTTACATGTCTTGGAATGGCCTAGTCAAAGCCCAGACCTCAATCCAATTGAGAATCTGTGGTATGACTTAAAGATTGCTGTACACCAGCGGAACCCATCCAACTTGAAGGAGCTGGAGCAGTTTTGCCTTGAAGAATGGGCAAAAATCCCAGTGGCTAGATGTGCCAAGCTTATAGAGACATACCCCAAGAGACTTGCAGCTGTAATTGCTGCAAAAGATGGCTCTACAAAGTATTGACTTGGGTTCTAAGTTCTGTTTTTTTGCTTTATTTCTTGTTTGTTTCACAATAAAAAAATATTTTGCATCTTCAAATGTAATCAAATGATACAAACCCCCAAAACATCAATTTTAATTCCAGGATGTACGGCAACAAAATAGGAAAAATGCCAAGAGGGGTGAATACTTTCGCAAGCCACTGTATATGGGCCTTGTCCTTCAGAGGTTATCAGGCATGCGGAAGCTGTTGCCACAGTAGCTCCAAAGTTTAGGGCAAAACAGACAATGCAAAAAGGGGAAGTTTGAGAAGAAACTCATACTGTAGCCAACACATGTGCATAGTTTTTATAATCTATGCTTGAAACAACTTATATTTCCACTTACATTTTTCTTTTGGGTGGATACCCTCCACTCAAAATGAAACAAACACCTTTATCTACCAAATATATGACATCATATTAACACAGTGAACATAGGCGTACAAAATGTTCAACTGAACAGATCCCCTTCTCATTAATTAGTTTTAAGAACCTCGCTTCAATTCCGTTAACTAGGCTTACATCGTCCTCCAGTGGTGATATACTGAACTACACCATTGCAATGCAGCCCCTGTCGGAGGACACGTTGCGAAACATGCACGCGGAAACTTGCGTGCCCACGTCTCCGGGATCCAGGGCAGGCAGTCGATCTCCAACATGGCGGCGTTAGGTGAGGATTATGTTAGCTAAATTCTGCATGGGCCGGGTGTAGCAAGGATGGAGATATGCATTGAGTAGCATCGACTAAACAATTTAAGGAAGGGATGGACTCACCGTTTGAAATACATACTTTATCCGGGTATGTCAGAATTGCGTGCTGTGTGTCAGGGCTGTATCACGATCGACGCTGCAGGGTGGGAGTGGACAATTGGGACGGAGTAAACATCGCACTTACAGTTATTTTTTTCAGGAAGAGCAGCTGGTCATTGACCACAGGAATGACCATGCGTCTTCATAGATATTGTTTGTTTGGGACTACGATAGTTGCTTACTATGTGTCGACACAGTGAGTTATCGGCCTGGTTTTAGTGGTAGTTAGCTATAGACGCTTGACCTGACAGCTACACTATATATACCAAGGTATGTAGACACCCCTTCAAATTAGTGGATTTGGCTATTTCAGCCACACCAGTTGCTAACAGGTGTATCAAATCGAGCTCACGTCCATGCAATCTCCATAGAACATTGGCAGTAGAATGGCCTTACAGGAGAGCTCAGTGACTTAAAACGTGGCACCATCATAGGATGACACCTTTCCAAAAAGTCAGTTTGTCAAATTTCTTCCCTGCTAGAGCTGCCGCGGTCAACTGTTAAGTGTTGTTATTGTGAAGTGGAAACGTCGAAAAGCAACAATGGCTCAGCTGCGAAGTGGTAGGCCACACAAGCTCACAGAACGGGACCGCTGAAGCACGTAGCGCATAAAAATCGTCAGTCCTCGGTTGCAACACTCAATACCGAGTTCCAAACTGCCTCTGGAAGCAACGTCAGCACAATAACTGTTCTTCGGGAGCTCCATGAAATGGGATTCCATGGCAGAGCAGCCGCACACAAGCCTAAAATCACCATGCGCAATGCCAAGTGTCGGCTGGAGTGGTGTAAAGCTCACCGCCATTTGACTCTGGAGCAGTGGAAACGCGTTCTCTGGAGTGATGAATCACACTTCACCATCTGACAGTTCGACAGACAAATCTGGGTTTGGCGGATGCCAGGAGAACGATACCTGCCCGACTGCATAGTGCCAACTGTAAAGTTTGGTGGAGGAGGAATAATGGTCTGGGGCTGTTTTTCATGGTTCGGGTTAGGCCCCTTAGTTCCAGTGAAGTAAAATCTTAACGCTACAGCATACAATGACATTCTAGACGATTCTGTGCTTCCAACTTTGTGGCAACAGTTTGGGGAAGGCCCTTTCCTGTATCAGCATGACAATGCACCTGTGCACAAAGCAAGGTCCATACAGATAGTTTGTCGAGATCGGTGTGGAAGAAGTTGACTGGCCTGCACAGAGCCCTGACCTCAACCCCATCGAACACCTTTGGGATGAATTGGAACGCCGACTGCGAGCCAGGCCTAATCGCACAACATCGGTGCCCGACCTCACTAATGCTCTTGTGTGTGGCTTAATGGAAGCAAGTCCCCGCAGCAATGTTCCAACATCTAGTGGAAAGTCGTCCCAGAAGAGTGGATGCTGTTATAGCAGCAAAAGTGGGACCAACTCCATGCTAATGCCCATGATTTTGGAATGAGATGTTTGAGCAGGTGTACACATACTTTTGGTCATGTAGTGTATGTAAATAGAGCGTTGACAGCTGGCTAGCCTACGTTGACAGTATCTGGGGCATGCGCAGTAGACCAGGGTGGGGTATTTTTGTTTTGGGGGGGTGTGTGTCAACATCTGATGGGGAAGGGGATGTTGGGATGGTAAATCAAATAGGGACCCTTGTGCGTCATGGCCTTGTTTCATGCCATTGTGAGCTCTCTGCAAGTCTGTAAAGGGAACATCCACACAGCACTGAAATGGTCTGACTGAACCATATGGCTGGCTTGGAATGACCCTTAAAAATCAGGAATATGTTGGTCTTGCAGGCTTATAATTTTTCCTTCACTGACTCACTGCTAAAGGACCATCATCGACCCAGTGCAACATCCCCAAACACTTTTGTTTGATTCGCACTATAGGCCCAAAAGCAAGCCAAGCCATGCTGGCTTGGTTGCGCATCCACCATTGTTGCTGGAATTGTGTTGGAAAGGACAGTGTGACTGTGAAAAGAAAATATCCAAGCCAGCACAGTAAGGTTTTGGGTCGGCCCTTTGGTGTGAATCAGGCAATTGAACGAGGAGGAGTGTGTGTGTGCCACTAAATGATGCATTAGGCCTATGTTGCATTTGGTCTGTTAGGCTATGAAACAGGCACTCTGGTGTCAGTAATACCATTTTCCCACAGTGAGTCTTGTCAGAGACTTGCTAGAGAGCTGTTTGACCATGATGATAAATGTTATCCTCTACTCCTCACAGCAGCTAAGAAGAAGGGGAATAAGAAGGTGAAGACCCTATCTCTGACTGATTTCCTTGCTGATGACAAGGGGGGCAGTGGTGCCACAAGTTACCCCCCCACCAAGCCCACTAGCAGCTGGGCAGACGAGACAGATGACCTGGAAACAGAGGGTGAGATACTTCAGAAAAAGAATCCATCACCATAGTTATTTTCTCCTACTTAGGCCTATATGTTGAGTGTTTTCAACCAGGATAATGTTGGCTACTGTAACTCGTTTAGGTCCAATTCTTTTTTGTGATATTCACCTCTGGTGTCAGTGCACCTGTGCTTGGTATTCATAGTCAACGTGTCAGAACAGCATCTGACACATCTTATTGTTAGATTCCATACATACAGTACCTAGCCAGCATGACCTTAAAGGGGCAATTTGCAGTTCAAACAACAACAAAAGGGACACCCTGCCACTGTTTTGTTAAATAGCTACGGGATGGGGCTGGAGAAATGTAACCACTCTCAAATTCATAGACAGCTATGGATGCAAGGACTCTCACCATGCATGAGATCAAAATGATAGTTTCAACCATGTTTCAAGTAGGGCTGGGAATTGTGATGGACGTCACAATATTATTAAAATACTTAGGTGCTGATATGATATGTATTGCAATTCTCACAATTCTATATGTATTGCGATTCGAAACTGTGATTTTATTGCGATTCGATGTTCCAAACATATTGCATATGTCTGCTGCAGAGGGACAAGAGTGCCATGAGAAAACAAGTTTTGATCAGTCACGTAAATAAAAGTGCTGAAAACAAATTGGCTCGCTATTTAAAAATGAAGATGGAGAACAAGCTATGAAGGAGTTTTGGTAGAGGTACAGCTAACTAGCGCAGAAATTATATTGTGATATTGTCAAAACGATACCATATATCGTCAAAAATATTCGGAAATGTGGCAGTGCTGAATGGCCCGTACTGAAGAGCTCAGTGACTTTTAACGTGGCACCGTCATAGGATTCCACCTTTCCAACAAGTCCGATCGTAAAATTTCTGCCCTGCTAGAGCTGCCCCGGTCAACTGTAAGTGCTGTTACGTATAGGAGCTACGTCTAGGAGCTACAACGGATCAGCCGCGAAGTGGTAGGCCACACAAGCTCACAGAACGGGACCGCTGAAGCGCGTAAAAACGGTCTGTCCTCAGTTGCGACACTCACTACCGAATTCAAAACTGCCTCTGGAAGCAACATCAGCACAACAACTGTTCGCGGGTGCGTCATGAAATGGGTTTCCATGGCCGAGCAGCTGCACACAAGCCTAACATCACCATGCACAATGCCAAGTGTCGCTTGGAGTGGTGTAAAGCTCACCGCCATTTGACTCTGGAGCAGTGTTAACGGGTTCTCTGGAGTTATTAATTACGCTTCACCATCTGGCAGTTCAACGGACAAATCTGGGTTTGGCGGTTGCCAGGAGAACGCTACCTGCCCGAATGCATAGTGCCAACTGTAAAGTTTGGTGGAGGAGGAATAATTGTCTGGGGCTGTTTTTCATGGTTCGGCCTAGGCCCCTTAGTTCCAGTGAAGGGAAATCTTAACTCTACAACATACAATGACATTCTAGTGGAAACCGTTTGGGGAAGTTCCTGTTTCAGCATGACAATGCCCCCGTGCACAAAGCGAGGTCCATACAGAAATTGTTTGTCGAGATGGGTGTGGAAGAAGTTGACTGGCCTGCACAGAGCCCTGACCTCAACCCCATCGAACACCTTTGGGATGAATTGGAACGCCGACTGCGAGCCAGGCCTAATCGGCCAACATCAGTGCCCGACCTCACTGATGCTCATTGACTGAATGGAAGCAAGTCCCCGCAGCAATGTTCCAACATCTAGTGGAAAGCCTTCCCAGAAGAGTGGAGGCTGTTATAGCAGCAAAGGGGGGACCAACTCCATATTAATGCCCATGATTTTGGAATGAGAGCATGTCCACATACTTTTGTCCATGTAGTGTATCATTAATTTAAAAGCCCAAAAATGGATGTTCCAATCATAGATTTCCCCTTTAACCTCCAATCCCTCTCATTTCTCTCCCTTCTCCTATGTCCAGTGTCCACCTCCTGGCATACAGAGGAGGATATGTACAGGGCCCCGGCCATCGACCGCTCCATCCTGCCGACAGCACCCCGCTCAGCCCGGGAGCCAAACGTTGACCGCTCCCGTATCCCCCGTGGTCCCCCTTACACCGCCTTCCTGGGCAACTTGCCCTACGATGTCACTGAGGACTCCATCAAGGACTTCTTTAGGGGTGTGGGGGTAAGTGCACTACAAATATAAAAACATGAAACCGTACTTAAAATGTGTACATGCATGACTGTAATTCACTTTGGATAAAATAATCTGCTAAATGGCATATATTGTTTTCTATTATTATATTATAAAGCCGTCAAATTCAAATCTGGACCTTGAAGCCAGTTCCACTGCTCTTTTTCATAATTTCCCTCTAGTCAGGGACTGATTTAGACCAGGGACACCAGGTGGTAATTCATTATCAGGTAGAACGGAAAACCAGCAGTAGTCTGGACCTCGTAGGGTAAGATTTGAATACCCCTTTTATAAAGTATTTGTCAAGTTGCTGCTAGTATTTGTTCGTCCAAACCCAGACATATCTGTGTTTGACCCTGTCTCTTTCTCTGTGTAGATCAGTGCAGTGCGTCTTCCTAGAGAGCCCAGTAACCCAGAGAGGCTGAAGGGTTTTGGCTATGCTGAGTTTGATGATGTGGAATCTCTCCTGAGTGCCTTGAGTCTGAACGAAGAGGTGAGTCAATTTTACAAAGTGAGCCTAAAGGGGAAAAGTCAGTGAAAACACTGTTCAATAGGATTAGCCACTAGATGGCACTAGATGTCGTCTATTTGTTTTTTAAAGGCCCAGTGCATTCAAAAACGTGATTTTCCTGTGTTTTATATATATTTCCACACTGAGGTTGGAATAATACTGAAAATTATAATGCCTTTCTACTGTAAGAGATGTTTGAAAAGACTGCCTGGAAAGCTGTAAATTAGTTAATAGGCCAATAGGAGAGTTCCAAACCTCTGCCAATAACAGCTAGTTTTTCCGTGTTCCCCTCCCCCTTAGACCACTCCCAGACAGTCCTAGCAAAATTCTTGCTTGAGAAATTCCTCTTTGCAATCTTAAAAAATAACTGATATTGACACAAGATGGAAGGAATGTTGGAACATGATTAACTAAATTACAGTTAACGAAAATGTACACTTAATCCAGTATAAACTAATGTATAGAATGTATTAAGTGACAAAAGTAATGTCTTAAGTGTAAAACTAACCTTTCTATGCCTGTAAACCAGGCCTGATGGAAACAGAACATTTGTTGGTAAACTTTCCAAATGTCGACAAGGTATGCTAGACAAGGAGGCATCTTTTCGTGTCTGTTAAATGAATTATGCGAGAAATGTTGGTGGAAACGGTTTTATGGACAAATATTGAGATATATATATATATATATACAGTGGGGGAAAAAAGTATTTAGTCAGCCACCAATTGTGCAAGTTCTCCCACTTAAAAAGATGAGAGAGGCCTGTAATTTTCATCATAGGTACACGTCAACTATGACAGACAAATGGAGAGAAAAAAAATCCAGAAAATCACATTGTAGGATTTTTAATGAATTTATTTGCAAATTATGGTGGAAAATAAGTATTTGGTCACCTACAAACAAGCAAGATTTCTGGCTCTCACAGACCTGTAACTTCTTCTTTAAGAGGCTCCTCTGTCCTCCACTCGTTACCTGTATTAATGGCACCTGTTTGAACTTGTTATCAGTATAAAAGACACCTGTCCACAACCTCAAACAGTCACACTCCAAACTCCACTATGGCCAAGACCAAAGAGCTGTCAAAGGACACCATAAACAAAATTGTAGACCTGCACCAGGCTGGGAAGAGTGAATCTGCAATAGGTAAGCAGCTTGGTTTTAAGAAATCAACTGTGGGAGCAATTATTAGGAAATGGAAGACATACAAGACCACTGATAATCTCCCTCGATCTGGGGCTCCACGCAAGATCTCACCCCGTGGGGTCAAAATGATCACAAGAACGGTGAGCAAAAATCCCAGAACCACATGGGAGGACCTAGTGAATGACCTGCAGAGAGCTGGGACCAAAGTAACAAAGCCTACCATCAGTAACACACTACGCCGCCAGGGACTCAAATCAGACGTGTCCCCCTGCTTAAGCCAGTACATATCCAGGCCCGTCTGAAGTTTGCTAGAGTGCATTTGGATGATCCAGAAGAGGATTGGGAGAATGTCATATGGTCAGATGAAACCAAAATAGAACTTTTTGGTAAAAACTCAACTCGTCGTGTTTGGAGGACAAAGAATGCTGAGTTACATCCAAAGAATACCATACCTACTGTGAAGCATGGGGGTGGAAACATCATGCTTTGGGGCTGTTTTTCTGCAAAGGGACCAGGACGACTGATCCGTGTAAAGGAAAGAATGAATGGGGCCATGTATCGTGAGATTTTGAGTGAAAACCTCCTTCCATCAGCAAGGGCATTGAAGATGAAACGTGGCTGGGTCTTTCAGCATGACAATGATCCCAAACACACCGCCCGGGCAACGAAGGAGTGGCTTCGTAAGAAGCATTTCAAGGTCCTGGAGTGGCCTAGCCAGTCTCCAGATCTCAACCCCATAGAAAATATTTGGAGGGAGTTGAAAGTCCGTGTTGCCCAGCGACAGCCCCAAAACATCACTGCTCTAGAGGAGATCTGCATGGAGGAATGGGCCAAAATACTAGCAACAGTGTGTGAAAACCTTGTGAAGACTTACAGAAAACGTTTGACCTGTGTCATTGCCAACAAAGGGTATATAACAAAGTATTGAGAAACTTTTGTTATTGACCAAATACTTATTTTCCACCATAATTTGCAAATAAATTCATAAAAAATCCTACAATGTGATTTTCTGGATTTTTTTTCTCATTTTGTCTGTCATAGTTGACGTGTACCTATGATGAAAATTACAGGCATTTCTCATCTTTTTAAGTGGGAGAACTTGCACAATTGGTGGCTGACTAAATACTTTTTTTCCCCACTGTATATATATATATATAATATAAACGCAACAATTTCAATGGTTTTACTGCGTTACAGTTCGTATAAGGAAATCAGTCAATTGAAATAAATAAATTAGGCCCTAGTCTATGGATTTCACAACTGGGCAGGGGCGCATCCATTTGGGAGCCAGGCCCCCCCACACAAGGCCTTTATTACAGACCGAAATACTCCACTTATCCAGCGTGCCAGTGGCCATCGAAGGTGAGCATTTTCCCACTGAAGTCGGTTACGATGCCAAACTGCAGTCAAGTCAAGACCCTGGTGAGGGCGACGAGCACGCAGATGCGCTTCCCTGAGACGGTTTCTGACAGTTTGTGCAGAAATTATTCGGTTGTGCAAATCCACAGTTTCATCAGCTGTCCGGGTGGCTGGTCTCAGACGATCCCGCAGGTGAAGAAGCCGGATGTGGCGGTCCTGGGCTGGCGTGGTTACACGTGGTCGGCGGTTGTGAGGCCGGTTGGACGTACTGACAAATTCTCTAAAAGGACGTTGGAGGCGGCTTATGGTAGAGAAATTAACATTCAATTCTCTGGCAACAGCTCTGGTTGATGCTTCTGCAGTCAGCATGCCACTTGCATGCTCCCTCAACTTGAGACATCTGTGGCATTGTGTTGTGTGACAAAACTGCACATATTAGAGAGGCCTTTTTTTTTCCAGCACAAGGTGCACCTTTGTAATGATCATGCTGTTTAATCAGCTTCTTGATATGCCACACCTGTCAGGGGGATGGATTATCTTGGCAAAGGAGAAATGCTCACTAACAGGGATGTAAACAATTTGAGAGAAATACATTTTTTGTGCGCACAGACAATTTCTGGGAACTTTTATTTCAGCTCATGAAACATGGGACCAACACTTTACATGTTGCGTTGATATTTTTGTTCAGTATAATAACCATCATGTCGATGTAAACTTGGAGTCACGCGATGAGATGTTGTGGTCCTCCCACTACTACTCATTGGGAAAGCATGTAGTTCATTAGGCTACAGATGAAAGAAGTTCTGATTTACTTCACAGGGTGGTGAAAGTGCAAGGTGATGAGCTTGTTGCACCTTTCCAATAAATATCGAGGGTCTTCTTCTGGTGACAGGATGATCGATGCTTGACTGCTGTTTGACAAATAAAAATATTCTCGCTCTTACCCATAATAATCTCATCATGTAGCCTAGCCTACCTGCACAGCCTACCCGCACTGTATCTGTTGTTTTCTAGAGAGCACGTGCCAAGCTATTTAACTCAACCGTTTTTGTGACAAACTATCGGTAGAGTGGAAATGCGATGGACAGAAATTTTACTTTAGATTTTTATTTGGCACATGAAAACGTAACCGGAAAATAACTTTTTGTGTGCACTACGTCATCACACACTGATTTTTATCTGCAACAAGTCAGTTTGGTGGAAACACCACTGGTGGGGAAATGTGCATATTTTCTTTATGCATATTTTTTAAATGTTCACATGAAAATCTGTCGCCAATTGGATGGAAACCTAGCTAGTGACTCAATAATTATTCTGGGAATGCTATAAAGTCCAAAAGTTATGGGCGGAGTTAGAAAATTGGCTTACAATGTAAATGTACTTTTAATCTGTCTGCATATTTATTTCAAGACATGGCATATGAGGGTGCAGTGATATACCCGATGGGTTGGACGATACTTTTCTTGTCAATCATCTTGAAAAAACACATACTTAACTGGAAAATCAACCAATCCTCCATCGTTAACACAATGAAAAGGTTGAATGCTTTATTATCTAAATGTTGAAAGTGCGTGGGCGACGGAGAGAAACGAAACGGTGCAGTTTGAGTCCATGTGGCGGAGAGTGAGGCGGGTGCCGGAGATGGGGGTGTGGGCAGGGGGGTCTGGGCAGGTGTGATGTCGTTGATGTTTGTGGGTTTCTGTATGCTATTGTTTGTATGTGTATGTTTTGTCATGTAAAATAAGTGTATATATATATATTATTATTTAAAAAAATTAAATGCTCTTTGCTAAGCTGTTTTTGTTTATTTTTGACCATCTTAATTGAAAACTATCACAGTAAGGTGCTTAATTGTTACCCAGAAATGATTTGATATTGAGATAAAAACAGCTGCATTTGACCTTTAATGTAGTTTACTCTTTCTCCATGCAGAACTTGGGAAACAGAAGTATCCGTGTGGACATTGCAGACCAGTCTAATGATAAAGGTGTGTGTCTGATCGTGAAGCTACGGTACTACCATACACATTTTTGCAGCTTTACATTCTGCACACACTTGCGCAGTTCAGATGAACTTGATTAAGCATCTGAAGAGTTTGTCTCCACTTCCTTTCTGACTCGTCTATGTGCCTTTCTCAGGGAGGGATAATCACTCCATGGGGGGTCGGGACAGGGACCGGGGGGGAGACTTTGGTCCAGACAAGACAGACTGTGATGACTGGAGGGCTCCGCGGCCCAGTGGAGGAGAGAGTGACGACGGGCCGCCTCGGAGAGACGACGCCTTTGGAGACCGTGAGTACAGTACAGAAACCTCATGTCCTCTATGTGGGGAAAATGGGCCCCCTAACCCCCCTCTCTGTCTGCTGTTTGCTCCAGGGTCACGGGACCGCTATGAGTCAGACAGGCCTAGAGGAGATGATCGCTACGGAGGGGGCCAGGACAGGTTCAGGGATCGCTATGATGACCGGGATCGCAGAGATGACAGAGGAGGTCAGTTGGGATGCCTGGTCATGCACGACTACACCTATACACATTCAGCATTTTAGTGAGAAGGCTTACTAATATAGTATTTTTGCGGTTTCCCTCAGGTGGTTTTGGTGGCGGTGGTGGTGGTCGCAGGGCGTTTGGCACTGGTTACAGGCGCGATGAGGGAGGACAGGATAGCTACCGGCAGGATAGCTACCGACGGGATGACTACCGGGTTAGTGGGGATCGCTATGGTGACCGTGGTGGTGATCGATACGAGAGACGGGAGGAAAGCCGGGATGACAGAGGTGAGAAAATGTATTTTAATATTAAACTACCTCATTCTTCATGTGCACCGGCACAGTCAAACTGTTCTACCTTTTGTACCCTATTTGGCAATTCCTAGGTGCTGTCGAGAGGCCCAAGTTGATCCTGAAGCCCCGTAGCGTACCCAAAGAGGTGGAGCAGAGCAACACCCCGTTTGCCCCCTCAGGCAGGGCTGCCTCCATCTTCGGCGGGGCCAAGCCTGTGGACACGGCCGCCAAGGAGAGAGAGGTAGAGGAGAGGCTGAAGAGGGAACAGGAGAAACTGCAGCGACAGCTAGAGGACAGAATCCCAGACCGCAAGCCCAGAGAGAGGTATGTCACGAAGGACAGAAGAGCGTAGGCGAACGTGAGGAAATGGAGTAAAGAATTAACCTCATGTATAGTATGTTATCCTTGACTCATTGATCCTGATCATCCCTCAGGCACCCCAGCTGGCGCAGTGAGGACCAACCTGCAGAACGCTCTCGGACTGGCAGCGAGTCTTCCCAACCAGGCAGCCAGTCTGGCAGAGGTGAGAGTTTTACTGGCTATGATGGCTGATGCAGTCAGCCATTATATCAGTACTGTAGTCACTGAGATGTCTTTGGAGGGTAATGTGGTGGTTTAAGCAGACTTCTTTCAGAGGGTTTGTCTAAAAGCAGAATACAAATGTCATGTTGGACATTTGTGGACATTGGACAATAAAGTCATATTTTCTTCTTCCTGTCCCATTGCCAGCCTCCAAGCGCAGGGAGAGCGAGCGCTTGGTGGACAGTGGTCGTGAAGAGGAGCCCTCCTCCCCTGCGACCCTGCCCTCCCCTCCCAGACAGGACGGGCAGCCCCTGAAGGTGGTGCTTGCCCCGCCCCCCAAGGAGAACGCCTGGGCCAAGAGGACCACACCTGTTGGGGGCTCCAGTGAGGGCGAGGCTCGGCTGCCTGTCTCCCCCAGCAGTGACACAGCCCCACAGCTCACCAGGTTAGAGGTCACCCCACCCTACAATCCACATGCCCCTAACACCTACAGTGGTTTCTCAATTAAAAGTTTCAAGATTATGCCGCAGGACATTGAGGTAAGTTGTGGTTTAGTATGTTACCCTGCTTCATTGCTCCAGACCACTGCAAGGGGAAGTTTGCGCTGATGATGCTTTTGGGTACAGTGTAAAGCGTTGGTCACGAGGTGCTAATGTGTCTCTACCTGAATGAATGCTGTCAATGAATGGGCAATAGAAACCAAATAGAAACGGATAATTGTGCACGACTTCACAATTGGATTTGAATTAACTGAATGATGAGGATGAAGAAGAAGAGGGTGATTGAATTTAGAAGATTAGTGTAAGAATTGCTCTTCCTCTGTCCTGCGTGCACACCCAAAAAAAGACACTTATTTTTTTGTTTATACTTCATCAGAAGAAGCTGTAACTGGACCGTAGTTTATTACTTACTAAAACTGTTGTAAACTAAGGTTTTTATTCTAAGTGAAACTAAAATGTTCAGTTATATTCATAAAATATATGTGGTGACTGAATATAAGCAGCAAGTGATGTCTGCTAAATAAACAAGTTAATGGCGCGGTTAACTTGCCTCGGCTAGTAGGCAAAGATAAAATACAATTCAAAAAAAGGTTTTCACATATTTTCAAGACCTGCACTATTTGATTCATTTACTTGTTACGGAATAGATCACAACAACAGAAAGAAGCATCTGGTGGAGAATGGAGTGAAAGAAGGCTGTACTGTGAGTACGCTACAACGCTGTAGAAATGGTTTAGCAGCCTTTCCAATAAATTGGAATACCAAAGAAGCCATCCACCCTTGATGTCAATGTCAGATCTTTATTTTCACTGAATCTCCGTTAGTTCATCAACATATTTTTATGTTAATAAAAGAATTAAGATAAAGACTCTTTCAAAATGCAGATGTTTATTTAAACTACATTTGAGTTACTTTCCCCCAGCTCCACGACCACAGGTAAAACCTTGCTGAGATGATCTGTGTGTTTGTTGCATTGTATTATCATCGGATTCTCAAGCCAAAACGTCTTGATGGCATTCACCAGTTCATCTTTGCTTGTAGGCTTGGCAGAGTTACAGATGAATGTTTTCAGTTGATGCCAATCAAGTTTGATCAGGTTTAAATCAGGAGACCTACAGTTGAAGTCGGATGTTTACATACACTTAGGTTGGAGTCATTAAAACTCGTTTTTCAACCACTCCACACATTTCTTGTTAACAAACTATAGTTTTGGCAAGTCGGTTAGGACATCTACTTTGTGCATGACACAAGTAATGTATCCAACAATTGTTTACAGACAGATTATTTCACTTATAATTCACTGTATCACAATTCCAGTGGGTCAGAAGTTTACATACACTAAGTTGACTGTGCCTTTAAACAACTTGGAAAATTCCAGAAAATGATGTCATGGCTTTAGAAGCTTCTGATAGGCTAATTGACATCATTTGAGTCAATTGGAGGTGTACCTGTGGATGTATTTCAAGGCCTACCGTCAAACGCAGTGCCTCTTTGCTTGACATCATGGTGAAATGAAAAGAAATCAGCCAAGACTTCAGAAAAAAAATGGTAGACCTCCACAAGTCTGGTTCATCCTTGGGAGCAATTTCCAAACGCCTGAAGGTACCACGTTGATCTGTACAAACAATAGTACGCAAGTATAAACACCATGGGACCATGCAGCCGTCATACAGCTCAGGAAGGAAACGCTTTCTGTCTCCTAGAGATTATCGTACTTGCGAAAAGTGCAAATCAATCCCAGAACAACAGCAAAGGACCTTGTGAAGATGCTGGAGGAAACGGGTACAAAAGTATCTATATCCACAGTAAAACGAGTCCTATATCGACATAACCTGAAATGCCGCTCAGCAAGGAAGAAGCCACTGCTCCAAAACCGCCATAAAAAAAGCCAGACTACGGTTTGCAACTGCACATGGGGACAAAGATCTTACTTTTTTGAGAAATGTCCTCTGGTCTGATAAAACAAAAATAGAACTGTTTGGCCATAATGACCATTGTTATGTTTGGAGGAAAAAGGGGGAACTTGCAAGCCGAAGAACACCATCCCAACCGTGAAGCACGGGGGTGGCAGCATCATGCTGTGGGGGGTGTTTTGCTGCAGGAGGGACTGGTGCACTTCACAAAATAGATGGCATCATGAGGAAGGAATATTATGTGGATATATTGAAGCAACATCTCAAGACATCAGTCAGGAAGTTAAAGCTTGGTAGCAAATGGGTCTTCCAATTGGACAATGACCCCAAGCATACTTCCAAAGTTGTGGCAAAATGGCTTAAGGACGACAAAGTCAAGGTAATCGAGTGGCCATCACAAAGCCCTGACCTCAATCCTAGAGGAAATTTGTGGGCAGAACTGAAAAAGCGTGTGCGAGCAAGGAGGCCTACAAACCTGACTCCGTTACACCAGCTCTGTCAGGAGGAATGGGCTAAAATTCACCCAACTTATTGTGGGAAGCTTGTGGAAGGCTTCCCGGCACATTTGACCCAAGTTAAACAATTTAAAGGCAATGCTACCAAATACTAATTGAGTGTATGTAAACTTCTGACCCACTGGGAATGTGATGAAAGGAATAAAAGCTGAAATAAATCATTCTCTCTACTATTATTCTGACATTTCACATTCTTAAAATAAAGTGGTGATCCTAACTGACCTAAGACAGGGAATTCGTACTACTATTAAATGTTAGGAATTGTGAAAAACTGAGTTTAAATGTATTTGGCTAAGGTGTATGTAAACTTCAGACTTCAACTGTAGGTATACAGTATATGTAGGCTACAGTAAAAATCTAATTGTCTTATTGGTTTTTGTCACATTGCACAGTAGCCTAATGAACATATGCATTTTGAAACAGTAAAAAATACATCTAATTCAATAATATATTTCTACCACTGCTGTATTTTTTATTTTTTAGAATACTGCCGAAACCTTCATAATAGCAAATTGGTGATTGAAACTAATTTGTATCTGGCCATCCAGATGCAATGACAAATGCAACAACCCCTACAAATATGTAAATGTATTATAGTCCACATAATAATTTCACCCAATTTCTGGGTGTAAATACATTTGACCGTCATGCTTATCAGTCTATAGAATAATTTGCATAATTGTATTTCTCAACTGGTAATTGAAGCATGCCTCCCATTAACCATTCAAGTGCAGGCAACAGGCTATCAGCGCGTCACCCACCACTTTACAATGTGAGCTGGAGGCATTTTGAAAACATGTTTTCAAACACCTGTTTTTCACAAGTGTAGCAGGTTGTGAACTCTGCAAACAACGTTTCCACTCCGAGAATGAGAATTGTCAATTTTACATTTTAGTCATTTAGCAGACGCTCTTATCCAGAGTGACTTACAGTTAGTGAGTGCATACATTTTTCATACTGTATTAATACATTCATTCAATACATTAGAATACAAAATAAGCTATCCACCCATGATGGGCTATTAGCTGGACAATAGACACTTGCCAAGTTGATTTCTATTTTTAGGGACTTGAAATGTATTAGTGGGTGTTTAATGGATGTTTGCCTACTAATGATAATGACATGAAGAAGATCGAGGAGGGTAGGAGGAGCTAGCTCTGCATGCTTATTACAGTGTGATTCATCTTTGTTCTTTTTTCTGACCATTTTGTACAGTGTAAACAACAAATACAAGAATCATTTACAAACATTATAATCAATCCCATATAGTCTGTTCTAACAAAAAAGGCATTAGTCATTGTACAGTCAAGATTAAAAACAGTTGAATTAATTCCTGATTTCAATTGCTTTAGCCGACATGTTGCGGTTTATTTATTGTTTAATTATTCAAGGCTCCTTTCTCTTCTCTGTGCTGGAGTTCTTTTACGAACTTGATGGTATAGCAATAGCCTAATAAACTTAAAATTAACTTGAATCATCTCTCTTCATTTTACCCACAAACAAAATCACTAATAGTCCCATGTAGCTCAGTTGGTAGAGCATGGCACTGGGAGCTATATGGGACTATACTAGACTATTAGTGATTTTGTTTGTGGGTAAAATGAAGAGAGATGATTAAAGTTAATTTTAAGTTTATTAGGCTATTGCTATACCATCAAGTTGGACATGATTTGGAAAGGCACACACCTGTCTATGTAAGGTCCCACAGTTGACAGTGCATGTCAGAGCAAAAACCAAGCCATGGTGTCGAAGGAATTGTCCATAGAGCTCAGAGACAGGATTGTTTCAAGGCACAGATCTGGGGAAGGGTACCAAAACATTTCTGCAGCATTGAAGGTCCCTACGGTGAAGCATGGTGGTGGCAGCATCATGCTGTGGGGATGTTTTTCAGTGGCAGGGACTGGGAGACTGATCAGGATCGAGGGAAAGATGAACGGAGCAATGTACAGAGATCCTGGATGAAAACCTGCCACAGAGCGCTCAGGACCTCAGACTGTGGCGAAGGTTCACCTTCTAAAAGGACAACGACCCTAAGCACACAGCCAAGACAACACAGGAGTGGCTTCGGGACAAGTCTCTGAATGTCCTTGAGTGGCTCAGCCAGAGCCCGACTTGAACCCGATCGAACATCTCTGGAGAGACCTGAAAATAGTTGTGCAGCGACGCTCCCCATCCAACCTGACAGAGCTTTAGAGGATCTGCAGAGAAGAATGGGAGAAACTCCACAAATACAGGTGTGCCAAGCTTGTGCGTCATACCCAAGACTCAAGGCTGTAATCACTGCCAAAGTTGCTTCAACAAAGTACTGAGTAAAGGGTCTGAATACTTATGTAAATGTGATATTTCAGTTTTTAATGTTATTTTTTATTCAAAAAACCTGTTTTTGCTTTGGCATTATGGGGTATTTTGTGTAGATTGATGAGGGGGGAAAAACTAATTAATTTTAGAATAAGGCTGTAACGTAACAAAATGTGGAAAAAGTCAAGTGGTCTGAATACTTTCTGAATGCACTGTATATTGAAGTAGGCCTTTAGGACAATATGTAAGTTATGTTAAGACAGCTACAGTAAACAGGACTCTTAGTCCTACAGCTCATTTAAATAAAAACCTTGAACCCACCTGTCCCTGAATTTACCGAAATATGTGTATTTTACACTAGCAGTAGGCCTACATTAAGATAAATATCATAAAAGACAAAAACATACTAATTATTTAATCCTCAAAGCGCCATGAAGGTCTGCTGCGTGGTATGCATATTAACGGTAAAATAGCCGGGACTCAACGAGTAGCCTACCAGTAGCCGCCAGTCTAATACATTTAATATACACAATCACAAAGAAATTCATTAATATTTTGTTTAGGAAGGTCATAAAAAAACATGATACTAAGACAATTTATTTCAAAAGAACAGAATATCATGTTTTAAGATGTATTTCTCTGTGCTATAGTAGCTGAGGCTATGGTTGCTTCATGTCAACTAAATGTATTAACTTGTTATGCTTTTTCAGATAGAGTATAGCAATCAAAATGTCTGGCCTGCATGGACCTTTTGTAGGAATATTTGGGAAAGTAAGCAAGCACCAACAAGCTTCATAAAGACGCCCTCTAGTGGTTTCAACGAGCATTAACGGCAACAATGGCTGACAGTAAAATACTATGACATCATGCACTGTAACATGCTGTACCATACCGCAGCATCCTGCAAGCTGTGATGCAGTATGATGCAACTTTTAAATGAGGACCCACTGTATGAACAGGGATGCCCAACCCTATTTGTTTGATATTCTAGCAATGCACCTAACTGAGGATAGTTTTGTTGCACAATGTAGAAACTGCTTTAGTCGACCATGTATCAGCAGTACGTTTCTCCATGGATATATTCCATTGACGTCTGTCTTTTTTTTTTTTCAGCTCCTCAAGCTTAGCTGATGAAGTGCCAAAGGCTGATAAAAAAGGTAAAGATTGGTTGCTGACACTGAATTTACTGCTATATTGAGATTTTAGCGATGTTCAGACTTTTCAATGGAAAACTCACCTACTTTTTCCCAATTCTGTTCAGAGGTTGAGCTCACCGAGTAAGTACAGTATGCAGCCTTGCTATAATGGACGCAGACCCACATTACAATATGGAGGACAATGCAGAAGAGAGGTGGAATGAAAGAAGTGAAGATGTATGATGCCAAAAGAGTGAGATCTCTGCTCTGCACAACAACCTGGCTGGAGCAGCAGTACAGCTCCCTTCCTGCTAACCTGCTTCAATAGAAACCCACTCCACTGCTGACTGGCTGCACCTTCAGGACTGTACCTAAACATAGAGAAATAATGACTGGTTTTAAGTAAAAGAGACTGGACGTTGAAGTTTTAATCATTATAACAATTTTGAAAGGTGGGGTTGAGAACATGTATTGCTACGGGTGTCGTCGCCACCCACCACCAGTCTAAATGCTGGGCTATGTAGGGTGTTGTCGCCACCCACCACCAGTCTAAATGCTGGGCTATGTAGGGTGTCGTCGCCACCCACCACCAGTCTAAATGCTGGGCTATGTAGGCTGTCTGAGCTCTGTCAGCCTGGTTATGCTAATGCTGGAGCACCTGTGTCCGAGAGGGACACAGGAGTTTTAATAAAAGAAAACAGACAATAAAGTCACCTTATTTTAGGGGGCTTTGCTGACATGCATTAACTTTTTTTTACTATGAGGGAAGCAATGTTTGTGTTCCTCTGATCATCATGTATAGCAGTCATTAGCTGCTTCTTTCCAGGATCTTTCCCAATACACCGTCAATGGCTTCCTGCTTCTTTCACAGAAAGGAACCGCTTCCTTCCTTGTCTCATCCGGACCTGCCTGGAGGTCAATGCCTAGGCAACCATGTCATGGAAAATCATATGAGCTGTGTGATAAATGTATTGGAGGCATGCTCTTCACTTACTCTTATCCATGGGTCAGGTGTCGACTGGCATTTAATGCAGAGGATGTTTCAGCATTGTTGTATGTATGTAACCCCACTATCACATGTAACTGAAGGAGATCTCATTAAATGTGTCTGGATGTTTCTGTTTCTCTATCTATGTTACATGCATGACTCTAGAACCAGACTCTTACGGTTCTTTAAGCCATGGGAATGTGAAGTTGCCCTTAATCGACTCATTATGGGGAGCTTTTAAAGAGTGGGAGAGCTTGACCAAAAGGGATGTAAGGAATGTTTTATATAGTTATACTCCAAGGGTAATGTTACGCCACTGCTAAATTATGCAGTTTTGATTGTTGAATCTAACCCTCACTTTCCATCTTAAACCAATATTATCCCAGATGACAGTTTATAGGTGGCTTTTTGTCACATTTTAGGTTCTCTTACTCACTTCAAACAGATGAAAATCCGATATTTGAATATTGATCTCGTAATATCCTGTCTATCCTCACCACCACTTTCTCTACTCCCCTGACCCCTGTGAACCTCAGCTGGGTTTTGGCCCAGGTTGTGACCTCTAACCTTGTGTGACAGGGCTCATTAAGCAGAGGCGGAGCCCCCCACAGCATTTGTTTTGGTTTCTCTGCTTCGGAACGCTGATAGTAAACAGGCATTTCTGTGTAATTTTGAGGAGGTGGGGGGAGCGAGAGAGAGCGCAGGGAACAGAACCCAGTGTTTCTGAGGAGTATACTGTAGCCGGACCAGCTGCATGTGCTCCGAGTCACTGTTAAACTCTTGACATTTTCCCAGCATCTTTTCCTGCTTGTCTCCCATATGGTCTATTCCTGGACACAGATGAGGCGCCTCCGCCCCCAGGGGAAGTCTAGATGTCCTGTCCTGGGAGGGAGAGACAAAGCCCCTGGCTGTGTTCAGTCAAGGTTAAGGGGGGTCAGTAATGGGAAATGTGTGGAGCACAGCCTCAGATCTGAATTCAAGGTTGAATTGAAGGAAATGTACCTGGTAATAACCTCACCACAGCTTTGAGGAGTCGCAGTTGAACTTTCTTCCCAAAAGCAACTTTTATTGGTCACTTTTGAATGTGAAACTATTCTATTTCCCACCTCTATAACCGCCTGTTATTTGTCATTCTCATGCATTATATTTTGTTTTTACAAAAAAATGTTTTACTCTTAATAGTGATGTTTTGTACTCAATATCATGAAGATGGTTCCTATTTGGCACATTTCCATCACAGCGCTTGTTCTGTTCCTATTTCCTCCTGTGTTTTCCTTAGCTACAACCTTTTGCCACTACCTTTGTATTGGGTCAAATATTACATTTCCGAAGTTACCTACTGACGACAATCCCAATCCTAACATTTGAGGATTGATTGATATTTGTGCCTTTACTTACTGGCTTCTAGACACTAAAGGGTAGTTTCCCAAATGACATATTGCTTTCCTTACCCGGTAAGCAGTCAATGGACAAGGTATGACCGCAATCCATGCATCGGTTGTGTTCATTCATTTGTGGCACAAATCCAGTACAAGTCAATGGTACCTTCAGTATATTAGCATTTTTGCACTTCATTTCCAAATCATGTACTGTATATTTAACGTCAATGAGTTACACAATCCGTTTTTAGATACTTTAGGATGATTTGGATGTGCATTTTGTATTGTCATTTTGTAATTTGGGTGAGCTATCCCTTTAAATATAGCCCGCTTTCACTTAGCGTTTTACCAGGAGCAACCTTTCTAACGGGAAGATGTTGGTAAGGCCCTACAGCACTTCATTTTGGTTCTGGTTAGCTTGTTACTTTGCCTTTTTGTCTTGTGGTCTGTGATATGGCCAATGTTTTGTTCTTTCCTGTTTATGGATTATGCCCACACCCGTGGCGCAAATCTGTCCTTGGTCAAACGGCAAAAAATTGAGGTTTACGATATGCAGACAACTGTTCTATTTGAGTTCATGCTAAAATGTATGTTTGGGCATAGAAAGACACCAAAGACTGGTAGGCTAAAGAAGGGGGCCCCTTAACACTGATAATCATTTGAAAAATAATAGCTTTTCTAGCTTTGAGAATGTGGCTCATTCATTTACATCGCTCAAACAATGCATAAAGACAACCAGTGTAAAATACAGTGTTTTATTAATATATTATATATGTACATTGTAGTGAAAAAAATCTTTATCACAGAGATCTGTGATCAGTTGATTTGCAAAATTTGAGGAGCATAGAAATAGACATGAATTTATTGTGCAAATTTTGCAATGGCTGTCTCAATCTCCAGACTTGAACCCCATTGAAAATCTATGGTTTGAATTGAAGAGGGCAGTCCATAAGCGCAGACTGAAAGATATCAAGGAAAGTATAAAAAATAGGGGTGCCAATAATTTTGACACCTATCTTTTTTACATTGTTTATTATTACCTGTAACAAAACAAAAAAATAGCTCAATTGTATTAGTACAAAATAAGAGAATTTCCCCCTTTTTTTTGTATACAATATACTATAGCTCAGTATTTGTATTATGTATCTTATACAGACTTTTTTGCTCCTCTTTATCAAGGGTGCCAATAATTTCAGTCGTGACTATCTTTCTCGCTCTCCTCGCACTTCCTCTCTCAGGGATTCTCTCATCCCATATTTGGTCTCTGATTTGTCTGTCCTTACGCTGTCATATTTTTCAATGTATAGGAACTGCTTCAGTCTCAAACAGAGGCACAGGAGGCAGATAGTAAGGCTCCCTGACTGTCCTGTACATACAGTAGCTGCTAATGAGACTTCATGCTCCATGCCAAAAGGGGCTCCATTTTAGAGATGGTGAGTGTTTTTTCAGTATGGTTATATGTGTCACTGTATCTGGTATGCTTTGATAACCAGTACTGTCTGGAAGCCCAGCTACAGACCCAGCTTCATCCAAATCCTCTCCCTGTGATCAGTCTGCTCCACACAGGATCTAAGGGATGGAAGTTGATTAAAAGGAGTTAATTGTACTGTGGTTAAAGCAGGAGGGGTTCAGTTGTAAACACACAAACTGGGATCTGGAAACGGACACAACTGGAGGGGTGGGAAGAGGGGGTTAGGGAAAGGGAGGTGGGGAGGTGGGGGTGAATACCTGCAAGGGCCGTCTGGAGGGAGCAACACGTTTACAACAACGAGACGTAGCCTGGCCGACTGCTGTTTTCAGTCTGCCGAGGTAGGAGGGGAAAGAGAGCGAGAGAGGAAAAGGGGGATGGAGCAAGGGAGTGAGAGAGGGGGTTTGGAGGCACATCAAGAATTTGCCTTTTAAGGGGTACGGTCTCCAAGCCCTGCGAGTTCACATGCAGCAGCCAAAACACACTGAACAGGATAAACAAAGAACACTGAAAAGACAGAGGAGAAACAAAGCAAGAATAATAATGTTATTCTCACTCTAGTATTTGCCATACTAAGGGGCCTCTTTTGGGAGCAGTAGCAAAGTGTGAGAGCGGGTATAAGTAAGTTAACTTTGTCTACTCTCTAAGGTGGAGACAAAATGATGGATGTTTAGAGTAGAGGGATGTCCATAGCAGCACTTCTGACCACTTCAATTCTGCTGGCAGTATTTGGAACTGATGTTGCATGTTCCAAGTTTGTAAGTAGCCTAGGGAGAGGAGACTGGTTCCACACTAAGAGGGCTGTCTCTTTTAGAGCATCCAAACTGCGACTGTTGTGGTTTTGTTGCTTTATGAACCCATTTCTAGACAATACAGATGACTGTGTATGTGTGAGCAGGAAACAGAGACCGCTTCAGAGCGAGAGCGGGAGGGAGAAACAGAGAGGTATTGTATATGCGTATGAGAGAAGAGAGTTAGTCAGAGGGAGAGAGGGAGAGGGTAACAATTTGTGCCTGGGAGAGAGGGACCGAAGGAGAGAGACCATATATGTACTGTATGTCTATATGTGAGTATTTGAAAGGGGGGGATGCATGTGTCTGTGTGAGACAGAGAGAGAGGAGGGAGAGAACGTATATCCTCTGGCCCTTGGTAAGTGTGCGTGAGGCTGAATGGGAGCCAGGAAAAGGGGAAGGGCCTCGCGTCCGCCGACAAAAACAGCTGCCTGAGAGTACGCAGGAAAACAGTGCTTGGTAGAGGATAGGGAGTGTGGGACAGGGAAAGAGAGAACAGGAGAAAGAGAGAGCGCCAGGGCCCACATCTCTATATGGGTTGCGCCCTGAGTGCGGAGCCTTGCTGTGGGGAGGAAGCGGAGCCTGTGCCCTTGGTGAGAGGGTCACTGAAGCGTCGAGGTCCAGAGAGGTCCAACAGCGGCAAGATGAAGCTGACCAAGGTGAGTGTCTGGGTGGGCTTGTCTAGGGGTATTCATGTGGCCACAGCTGGTCCAATACAAAACAGCTGTGTTTTAGGAACATTTCAAAACCTGGATGATAATTGCATATATATATACATCAATTAGTGTGCATGTGTTTAGTCTGTGTATATTAGTGTGCTTGTTACTTTGAGTTGTGTCTGGTGTCTGTGCCCATGTTTGGGTGCAGGGTTCGAATTACAAGGGGCTACCCCCATAACAAATCATGGCCCCCTCATCAGAATGGAAATTGTCAAAGAAATGTTGGGCAACCCCAAGAGACGTCGGGCACCCCCAAGAGTCTGTGTATAATTGGAACCCTGTTTGGGTACATTAGTGTTATTGTAAGTCCCCATGGTTACAGCACATGCTGTGGAGTGTGGGAATGCTAAGCCCCCTGGATGACGTCAGGCTATTGCATCCAACTGACCCGTCAGTATGGGTGTGGGAACTGGAGTCTACTGTCAGAATGGATCATTCTCTTCTCATGCTCTCAAGCTATTCATTTAAATTATTATTTACTTATCACAGAGCCGATGTACAGTATTGGTGGCCTCTGAGGAACTTATTTCATTTTGACTGGTTTGGCTGCAGCTGTGAACGTCAAAAATGCTCCAGGAACAGATAAGTATGGAAGATATATCATTGACTTCTTAATAAATACACTTTACAACGGTGTCCTACTGGCGATGCCTGTTTTCCTGTTTGCTAGAATGGCAATGCTTTTTATTGGGTGCCAAAGGCAAGGTGATGGTTATACTGGTAATTGTTTTTCAGCCTCACAAGTCATGTGCTATGAGCCATGATGCGTCACGGCTTTATTATGCTGCTGGCTACAGTACATCCAATGAGTGGGCTGGCTGTGTTGTTATCATAGAGAAGCTCCATTAATGGCTTATAGTATTAAACGACTTGGCAGGTAAAAGAGAACACAATTTGCTGTAGCCAAATAAACAACAGGGATCAAAGCCAGAGGGATTATTTCTGCTTGGCAATTGAATCTATCTTGATATGATACTCACTCTTTCAAAGCCTATCTTGATCTCCAGAGAACATTGTGATATTGGCCCCTCACCCTAAGACAGAGCTGGGCAGCTCTCCATCTCTTGAATGTGAAGATAGAGTACAACAACACTGTAGTGACTCTTATAGAATAGATGACTAGATATCCCTCTTGTTCCACCTGTTACTGTGGTTTACAGATGTAACACAGCGGTTCTGCAGGCTCAGATTACTCATCCCTTCAATGGTCACAAGAAAATTGTTTGAATTCCTGAAAGACCAACTACGCTTTAAACTGGCACTGCCTTACAGCAACCATATTCCACGGGCATTTTCTACACACCCAACACAGGAAAGAGCATTGGCGGATCAATGGTAAAAATAGCCTCTACGATCCATAATTCTCACTCAGACATAGACACAAATACACATAAACACACCGTTCTACTGGCACACATAACCACAAACTCACTCACATGGAAACACTCACATCCTGTTATCTGTGGTCAAACTATAGTCAATCTTTGACTAGACTTGACTCCTCTGGTTTAGAACAATAATATGTCCAAAACTGTTGTTGAGGAATGTTTGTGTGGGGCAGAGTATGAGATGAAAGTAGAGAAATGGGAAAAGGAAATATAAAGCCTTTCCTTTCTCCATAACCTGCCATCCCAATAAATCCCAGATCCACCCATTTAAATAACAGAACCCCTGAAGATAATATTTTATCCAAAAGAGTGTTTTGAAAGAGTAGGAAATGTTTTGGGAATGAGCTGGAATTTGGCAGGAGAGTAGGGAGGGCACATAAAGGAAGTGGGATATGATTCAGCATTTTATTACTCTCATGTAAAATGAAAGTAAATATTCCCAAGATACATACAACCCCAAAGAGACCCACTCAGCCTAGCTTTGTTTACTCTCGTGCATATGTATTTATAGTTTACTCTCGTGAGTATGTACTCTCTCGCTCTCTCTCTCTCTTGCTCTCTCTCTCTCTCTCTGTCTGTACAGCTGTACCTTATCCACCTTTGGCTTAGCACTGTCTTACACAATCATTCCTCAAGCAATACAGCTCCCCCTTCACTCCCCTTTCCCCCACCCCATTTCCTCTTGGCCAATGTTCCCACTCTCTAAACCTTTTTCATTTACCTCCATGTTGCTCCATGCATTTCCCCTATTCCCTAAAGTGTTATATCCTTTGCATTTAGTGAACTTAAGCTAAAAGCAGTTGATGCCTATTTTATTTTAGAGGTATCATTCTATATGTTCAGTACTGATGAGGATCAGCCAGGCTCACTCGGACTCAGTTTCTCAGTATCTCTGCACAGTTAAAGTTGTAATGGTGGGAGGCAGTTCTGCCTGATTTGCTCTTTACACAGGCTTATCCGCCCCCCTATTTGAGGTTCAAAAGCTGTTGCTCCCTCTTCCTCTCTATTGTAGTTGTCTCTGTCCATATATCTTTCTTTGTAAATAACTACACATGTCCATCCCCAGGTTAGCGTTTTTCATCATGAATCTTCCTCTGGAGGCAGCTCTGCAGAGTAGTCATAAAATCTTATTTTAAACCTAACCTTATCCCTAACCTTAACCACGCTGCTAACCAAAATGCCTAACCCTAACTTTAAATTAAGACCAAAAAGCTTATTTTTGTTTTCATAAAATGTTACAATATAGCCAACTTGTCTATCTAAGGGGAAATCGCTCAGTTCTGCCTTCAGGACCAGACTCATGACAATAAACGTCAACCTGCTGTCCATCCATGTGTCTATGTGTATTTGAGGATGTGAGAATAAAATGTGTTCTAGGGCCAATTCAACAGGTGTAATTAAACCCCATCCCTCATCTGTCCCCCAAACCCCCAACCCCATCCCCCTCTCTAAGTCCCAGCATCCTGTCAGCTCGAGGAGGTAACCCTGTATTTTGTTAATCTCTCCCGTGGCCTTCCTGCCCCTCCCCTCTCTCCCCATCTCCTCCACTCCTCTCCAACAGAAAAAAGCTACAGACAAATAAACGTCCCTGGTCCCTCCGTTTTCATATGAGACAGAAATTCCATGGTGCTTAGGTGTTTTTTTTAACGGCTGGACTGAATTACCCTATGTGTTGTTCTGGGATTCCTGTGAGTTACACTCAAATTATGTAGGGGTTAGATAGACGTAGTCATGTTTCTAATACTTTCCTATTTATGAATAGTTATAGATCATGTCAAGGTCACAGATTATTGGTATTGATCACTATTCTCTTGTGCATTATAGCAATTATGGCAATTAATAGCTTCATCTTGGCTTCTAGTTGGCTGGGTAGAAATATCGACATAAAGCTTCCATCTATCCCATCCTCTAAGATCGACAGATGTGGCTGTGGAATAGGGGCTTGGAGTCGATTTGGAACTCACAATACCACCTCAGGATTCTGTGAAAATGTGCTACGCCACAGAACTGACGCACTTGCACACTACTTGTTGCACCTCTCTCTTCCCCCCACGTGGTGTAGCTCTTGAGCTATTGGTAACATGGAACTAGTTTGGCTCCCGAACCACTCCACAGGAAAATGTCCAATTAGATCTTTAGGCTCCCCTCTCACCTTTATTATGCCAAAAAAGTGTGTGTGTGTGTGCTTGTGCGTATGCGTGTGCACTGTATATATACATAATATGACATTTGAAATGTCTTTATTCTTTTGGAACTTTTGTGAGTGTAATATTTACTGTTAATATTTATTGTTTATTTCACTTTTGTTTACTATCTACTTCACTTGCTTTGGCAATGTTAACATACTTTTCCCATGCCAATAAAGCCAGAGAGAGAGAGAGAGAGAGAGAGAGAGAGAGAGAGAGAGAGAGAGAGAGAGAGAGAGAGAGAGAGAGAGAGAGAGAGAGAGAGAGAGAGAGAGAGAGAGAGAGAGAGAGAGAGAGAGAGAGAGAGAGAGAGAGAGAGAGAGAGAGAGAGAGAGAGAGAGAGCTACATAACCATATGAGGGGCATTTTAGGGGGATTGTGTCTGGAGAGTTTAGAAAATGTAATGCTGGTTAACATGCAATGTTGGGACCATTTTGACTTGCCCCCAGAAATTACATTTCTAATTCCCAATCCTAACCAATCCTGGGGAAATATCTTCACTCTCCCCTCCCACAGCTGACCAATCATAGAGGGGAATTCCAGTAATACAATTCCACAATGGCCTTTCCTTTAATGGCTCCACCCATAGCGACAGAGCAGAGGGAGACTAAAAGAAACAAGGTAATTTTTAGTTGCAAACTATGTTTTGAGGACTTTTTGGGAATGTAAGAGAACTTTTGAACTAAAAAGTCTAACTCGGACCTATGCCTCGAGGCATAGACTTAAAGGAAAAAGAAATGAATAAGGTAAGAAAATAATGGAAAGGTAATTATTATTATTGAAATGTATTTTTATTGTAGGACTAGTATTACATAGTACTACTTATGGTCCATCAAATAATGCACATTCGTGAGGGAATCAAAGTGTTACATTGGGGTGTGGGGGACTGCAAGCATCCACTTTGACAGTATTCATCCCATTAATTTGCGCATGCTGCGCTTGCCATCTCCCTCAAAATGTTGTCATGCTGATATAAATAGTTTATAGTCTCTTGTCAAATGTTCCAGTGCTGTTATTTTTTTTCTTTTTTTCTGTAAATGTTCTTGCGAAGTTAGATTAGTGGATTAGTCATCTTTCCAAACTCTACCGTGTCTTTACGCGGCTCACGCTTGTTCTTTGACAGTATACCCCACTAGTCGAAAGTTACACAGCAGCACATGGACAGGGTTATTTGTCCGACTGAATGAGATGTTCGAGACTCTACCACAGGATAATCATCCTCTGGCAAACTATACTCAATTGAAATTCCTTCTAGAGTAGATTACTAGTATTGCGGTTTTACTTTGAGATGAATATCCTAGCCTTAGTGTAGTCAATTTGCCCAATTACAGTATAATCCGATGTCATAGCATTGTGCGGTATTCTTGCAGATCTGATACAGATAGCCTAAAAGGAAAGTGGTAAAAGGATCATATGACTCCATGCGCACCACTCCCTCCCCGTCTCTCCATCTCCAATGTGTTCTGTGTTTATTACTGCGTCATAGCAATTTCCCAATGAAAGTGAATTGTGATCTCCTTAGAGGTGTTTGTGTGCTTGTGTTTCTGTGTGTGTTTATGTGTGTCTGTCTGTGTTTGCGGGTGTGTGTGAATGTCAATTTTAATAACCAGGTGGTGATGGTAAGCCAGGTAGTGGGTGTGTGCTTTCTTGCATGTGTTGTGTGTCTAGCTTGCGTGTGAGGAGGGGAGAAGTGGATGTATGCTTAACGTATCATCCAATCAATCAACTCCAATATCATATTCCCATGTCAAAAGTTCCTGTAAGTTGTGTAATAATAACATGAGGGAAACCACAGTGGATAGGTAACACCATAACATTGTCCAATCTTTCCTTTGGCAGTGATAACAGTGTTACTGCTAATAGACTGGCGCTGCTGTGTACTGCAGTGACCTGAGCATGTCATTTATCAGTAGATAGATAGGGCCCAGCTCCAGCAGCACAGTGTTGTGGTTCAGACTTAGAGGGAGAAAGGAGCAGAGAGAAGGTAGAACCAGCCCAAGTCTCAGCGTAGGATTACCTATCTAGGATCAGTTTTGCATTTTAGATCAAAATGAATAAGAATACAATGGAAAGAGGGGACCTGATCTTATATCAGCAGTCCTACCCTGAGAGATATGAATACGGCCCCTGAACAGCAGGATCAGGATGGGGAATGTGAGAGGAGAGGACCCTAGCCAGCGACAGCAGCAGTGTGGCTGACCACCAGAGGTTAAAACAGTGAGGAGGGCTACACAGGAAGTGTGTCATGGCGCAACGCTGACCTCACCACTGGAACAAGCTGTCTCTGTTCCCTCCACTGCCTGTCCCACCCTTTTGAGACACACTGGCCTTCTGTGACGGGAGGGAGGCTGCACAGAGAACACACACACACGTGTACACACACACACAAACACGTGCACACACGCGCACGCGCACATGCACACACATTCAAACACACACACAGACACACACACATCCGCATCTTTAGACTTTCTATTACGGGGAGGGGAATACAGAGAGAACACACACAATTATGCACACACACACACACACACACACTTGATCTCCATCTGTGACACACTGGCTTTAATGGAGGGAGGGGTACTGTACTGCAGACACACACGTATACACACACAATCCCTGTAACAATATGAGTCACAAAGACTCATAGTGGAGAGAGGATGGCATATTACAAACGTTATTATTCTACCGTAATCATTTGACCAGATGGCACATAAAGGATGATGCTCTCTGCTCTTGCACTGAACAGTGAACACTCAAAGCTGCGCTGCAGCTCTTCTCCTTCAACTCTTCTCTCTCAGCTGCTGGAGCCCCTCATCCAGCCAGTGCATCACAACATCAGAGGAGTTGACTTGCAGGTCCAAATACAGCTTCAGTTGTTTAGATATTGGAGTCTAAAGGGAAACCCAAGAGAAGACCTACCCTTATGGAGTATCTCTATAGTCCAGCTGCCTTGGGCCCCTGGCCTCGTTTTAGCCTGGGGTCAGTGGGTCCAGTCCGGTAGAGAGTGTGCCACACAATACCCATCATTGTGTAAACTAAATATCAACCTATTTTTGGAGGGGAAGAGAGAGTCAGAGCATCCAGGGGGTGTGTAGGGATGGATGTGTGTAGCATCTGTGTGTATGTGTCGGCTCCTCCCTTCAATCACGCTTCTGTTCTGGGGGCATCTGGTAGACAGGGAGAAGGAAGGGGAGGGATTTATTTTCAAAAAGCGGTTCTTTGACTAAGGAACTTCTGGGTTTCTGGGCTGGACGACAAAAAATAAGAGAACAGGACCCTCTTGTGTGCTGAACTGCTGTTGATGCCTGGGGGACGAGGGTGGGTAGGGGAAGAGGGGCTGTCCCAGAGCAGACGGGAGACACAGGGACTTGGCGATAAAGGCTGTCCCATTACACTGACTGACTACACATACAGTCAGGTTTGTGAGGTAGCAACTCACTGGTGTGTACTTGAAGGGTGTTTTTAGGAGAGGAGGGGTTGTAACAGAGAACTGTCTGCAATTATTTTACCCAGTCTGAAGTTCTATTTGGGCGGCTGACGAGGTAAGACGTTATGCATGCCCATTTTAGACCTACTTTGCCATGAAGGTGAATGGGATATAGCCTGTTGGTGAACATTGCAAACTTGTAATAATATATAATGTTTGTATAAATAAAGTACTGTTTGAGGAGCATTGCTGGAATGTTAGCTTGTTTTTCAACATATGTAAACCAATGACTGGAGAGCGAAAAATCATGAAAATCACAGACAAACTTTGTAAAGACGGTGGGAAAACCAAGATATTTGGTTTGAATCAACTGAATCAGTCTAAGTTGTCAAGTTGCTGTGGACACTTATTTGGCTGTCTCCATAGGAGAACCCTTTTGTTTCTAGGTACAACCCTTTTTAGTTAAAGGTAAAAACCATTTTGGGTTCCATGTAGAACCCTCTGTGGAAAAGGTTCTACATGGAGCCCACAAGGATTCTACCTGGAACCAAAAATGGTTCTTCAAAGGGTTCTCCTATGTGGACAGCTGATAGGTTCGACATAGCACCTTTTTTTCTAAGAGTATAGCAGTTTCACTAGATACCCTTATCTATCTTTTCCCCCATCTCTCTTTCCCTCCCTCCTGTCCTCACAGCTCTCATTTGGCAGCTGAATATCCAAAGAGAGCCAATCATTTCTATTATGTCATACAGAAGGATACATGAGACATATGTCTCACATGGTGGCCATTTTCATTCGTTACACCTAATTGTTATCATAAGGCCCCATCTTGCACATTGTTTCAACTGAGTGTTTACCAGCTGTGGCTGGCTGCTTGTGCTTATGTCAGTATCCAGGTCCGTGTTCAGTATTGCACAATGTTGTGAAGTGTTCCCAATGACAGAAATGTCTCTCTGACAAGGAAAGTAAGGAATCATGTCAGCTTTTTATCTCTGCAACATTCAGTACATTGCACCTTTCTGAACGCAACCCAGGGTATGCAGGCGCTGCCGTCTGTCTGTCCGTCTGTCTCTGTCTGCCAGGTGGTCTGTAATGCAGAGTGATCGTGTCTTTAGCAAAAATGTTGTGAAACCATGCCCAGTCTGTGTGAAACTGCCCACAGTATTTAACTCACACACAATAGTAGGCTTGCAGTGAAGTTAATTAGTGTCTCTATTTCAACTTTGTTCCCGGTCCACTCCATGGCTGCAGACACACAGGCAGAACGTTTCAGAGAGCCAGTGGTTTAGTCTCATGCCTGGCATGCTTGGGGTCAATGGTGAGGGGGGGGCCATGGGTGGGCAGGGGGAGGGGGGTGAGGTGAGGCGGGTGGTGCCAGCCCTGGGTGTCCACACAGTTGCGTAGTGAACATGATAAGCACAGTCTCCTGCCAGCTGTCCAAATAGTGCCCAGTCGTAGCGGGAGAGGAGAATGGAAAAGTGTGCAAACAGACCCTTTTACTGAAGAGGAAAGGCACACACCGCCGTAACAAAGGTTCATTCTATGTTTCAGTTTGATTTCCAGACCAATGAAAACAGACAGGCTTTGAGGCGGTAGATAGATTGTACTGTATACACACGGACATGGACACACGGCCATGCATGGACACTTCTGAGGGCTTACATTAACTGGTGGATTTGCCCTCAGTATATCTGAGTGGGTGTGTATGCCTTCATTTTTTCCACAAACATTCTCCATCCTTTCTTTCCTTAGTTCATGACATAGGGAGAGAGAGTGTGTGAATGTGTGTCTGTGTGTAAGAGCAGAGCAACAATTTGTTCACATATGTTTACATTTGCTTAGTTACCATGCCATGAAACGTGTAACTCCCATCCCCCCGCAGTCTCATGTTCAAAGCCAATTTCATGTTGTGAAACAAAGTAGGATCATGGGTGAGTTACTAGAAGATGACCTCCATTATACAACCATCCATCCAGAGGGGCTGGAGCAGAAATAAAGAGCAGCAACACCTGACTGCAAAGCTCCTTTCACTCAAACACGCCAACAACTCACTAGTGTGTGTGCTACTCCCTAAGTACTGGGTTTCTAACTGTGTGTTGACAGACGGGCAAGGAAGAGCCCCATGTCTTCAAGGAGAAGACTTTTAAGAAGAGGCGTCAGTGTGGGGTGTGTCGTCAGAGTGTGGACAGCACTGGATCCTTCTGCCGAGGTGAGTCGCTCTCTCTCCCCCTCTCTCTTTCTCGCGCTCTCCCTCTCTCTTTCTCGTGCTCTCCCTCTTTCTCTCTCTCTTTCTCTCTCTCTCTCTCTCTCTCTCTCTCTCTCTCTCTCTCTCTCTCTCTCTCTCTCTCTCTCTCTCTCTCTCAGACTCTCTCTCCTTCTCTCCCGCTCTCTCTCTCTCTCTCTCTCTCTCTCTCTCTCTCTCTCTCTCTCTCTCTCTCTCTCTCTCTCTCCGCTCTCTCTCTCTCATCTCTCTCTCTCTCTTTCTCAGACTCTCTCTCTTTCTCAGACTCTCTCTCCTGCTCTCTCTCCCACTCTCTCTCTCTCTCTCTCTCTCTCTCTTCCCTCTCTCTCTCTCTCTCTCTCTCTCCACCCTCCTCCATGGAGGATCCTGTTCAGCTGGCACTCCTGTTAGCTCTAGCTCGCTGTCTCTCTCAGAGCCAACATCCTCCTGACTGGAAGCTGATCATTGTCTAGGGAGATCAGATCAGTTAGATCATGTTTTTAACAATGCTACATCAAATACACAAAATTAACCTGGATGTTGGAAGCTGACTAATATTCCATTCTCTGTCTCCCTTTGTTCCATTCTTATCCTTCTCTCTCCAGTGTGTAAAACAGCCACTCACAAGAAATGCGAGGCAAAGGTAAGAACCCAAACCAATTCACTCCTGCGTAACTTGCCCAACTCTGGAATTGTCCTCCCTGTCCCTACCCTCTGAGCTTAGCTGCAGCGGGTTAAGGAAGGCTACAGTTTCTTTCCACTGATGTGAAGGCTTCACTGTTCCATTCCCAGAGCGGGGACCGGCCGCACCCAAGCCCCACGTTGCTCCATGTGAAAGGGTCATTGATGGAGGAGTGAATACCAGCTTTGGCCTGGGGCAGGGAGAGACTTGGCAGACTGTGGCGGCGGGCGACATGCGTTATGGAAGAAGGCATGTGGCAGAGATTGCCTTCCGATCTTCGTAGCATCTTTTACATCTGAGGAGAGAGCACTAGAGGATAAGGGGATGGGTTTGAAAAGTAGCAAATCAATAAAAGTCCATAGCCGGTTGGTTTTTCAATATCATATTTGATGATTTCTATCTAGGAATGGGCACAAACTCATCTGCAGTAGACCTGGTATAGTATGTAGGCCACTCTTGTCCTGTGGTCTGGCTGTGTTTCCTCAAAATAATGCTTTTTGTCAAAAGGATACTATTTCCACACTGTTGTGTTGTTTGTGGCCTGGATGTTTTGGGGTCTGGAGATGATAGCTGGATAGCTGAGGCTGTCCTGTTGACTGGTGGTGGCCGGTGCCCAGGCAGCGATAGCCATCGGTCCTGCCCAGGAAGGGTGAGGCCAGCCTCCGGGGGGCATGGGACTCTGGCCATCTCAACTGTTATCTGGCCTTAAGAGCCAGCGCTGAGGGCTAAGGGGCTCGCCCATGAAAGCTTGGGATTCAGGAAGCTCTGATCGAAGGAAGCTGCCTGGGGTTTTATTGAAACCACATACAGAAGAGCAAACAGAAACCCCAAATACACATGGTACAACATCCGTCTGGCCCTGGCCCTGAGGGTTTTATACGTTATTGTCCATGAAAATCTGTCAGATTTCAATAAAAACACCAGCCTCCGTGTTATGCTAGTGTAATAACCGTAGCTTTTTTTTATCACAGTCATTGAAAATGAAAGAGAGAGAGAGAGATGGACAGATGGTCAGGTCAGTGTTAGGCCAGAGCCTATATCCACAAAGCGGGTCTTAACCTGTAGGATCTTAATTTGAACCAGTTTGCTACAGCAGGAAAACAATTCTGCAGCAAGAGGAAATGTGAATTATTATGTGGATTATAATTAATGCACATTTTTTGAGGGGTAGATCAAATCAAGTCTGACATTTTAATGTGGAAATTACAAGCTTTAGAAGCATTTTTAAACCTTGAATACAATACAAGTTTAAATTTACACTTTTAAATGTCAGACTTGATTTGGCCTAACGAAAAATGTATCAACCCCTCAAACAAAGTCCATTAATTATAATCCACATAATAATTCACATTTCCTACTGCTGTACTCTTCTTCATTATGATCTAAAAGGCGAAACTGATCCTAGATTAGCACTCTTACTCTTAGAGGCTTTGTGGATACAGGCCCATATCTGTTTTGTGTTGACCTTGCTGTCATCACCTTGTTTTCTGTAATAATGTGTTATAAGAACAAGACCAGAGGTGGAAATAGTACTGAAATATCCCACTCAAATAGAAGTACTGTTACTTTGATAAAAATGTACTCAAGTAGAAGTAAAACTACTGGTGTAAACAACTACTTAAGTAAAAGTTAAAAGTAGCTCATTTAATTGAGTTACCTTTAAAATAAAAACATTGACCTTGATAATTAGCTAACTTTCCATACTTGTTATTCTCAAATACTGAGACTGAAGTGAGTTTTTTAGATGTTCTCTGACCTAAAAAGTATAATGTTGAAATTAGTGCATGTCTAGCTGTAGCTATTGTGTAGACACAGGTATATGCAAGAGGCAAGTAAAAGGTGCATGGGGTACTCTAGTGGCCAGCTCCCGTAATGCAACCTTAGAGTAACAACATTTTAAGAAAAGACCCACAGTGACCATACACACTGAGTATACAAAACATTAAGAACACCTTTCCATGACAGACTTACCAGGTGAATCCAGGTGAAAGCAATGATCCCTTATTGATGTCACTTGTTAAGTCCACTTCAATCAGTGTAGATGACGGGGAGGAGACAGGTTAAAGAAATATTTTTAAGCCTTGAGGCAATTGAGACATGGATTGTGTACTGTATATGTGCCATTCAGAGGGTGAATGGGCAAGACAAAAAAATGTAAGTGCCTTTGAACAGGGTATGGTAGTAGGTGCCAGACGCACAGGTTTGTGTCAAGAACTGCAACGCTGCTGGGTTTTTCTCACTCAACAGTTTCCCGTGTGTATCAAGAATGGTCCACCACCCAAAGGACATCCAGCCAACTTGACACAACTGTCGGAAGCATTGGAGTCAACATGGGCCAGCATCCCTGTGGAACGCTTTCGACACCTTGTAGAGTCCATGCCCTGACGAATTGAGGCTGTTCTGAGGGCAAAAGGGGGTGGTGCAACTCAATATTAGGAAGGTGTTCCTAATGTTTGGTATACTCAGTGTATATCTTATCACCATAGGGACACGTTTGAGGTTAACAAATAATGTGACAAATATTAGAGTGAGGAATTCTTACCTGCTTTGATGACATCTGCTTTGTCAGTCCAAGAGATTTGTAACTTTGGCAGAAGGATTGCAGCAGCAATAAGTTGGGGATCTTCCATCATTCCTCCAAAGCGCTTCCGGAGACCCTCCTGAGTGGCTCTTATGAGTGGTAGGGACATCTTGCACGATGCTTCCAGCCTCTTAAGTTTTGCTTGTAGCGAGAAGATCACCGGCAGCAGCCACCCCATATGCGTGTTGGTCTCTGACTGTAGGATGTTCAAAGCCGCCACCAGCCGTCACCACAGGCCTCATCAAGGTCAAGAAGGCCATTTCTGTAGGGCTCAGCCTGTAAGACATAAGCACATTTTAACACCTGTTAGAATAGTCGTAATTAATGGACAATAACTGTAATAGAAATAAATTATCATGTAAGATATCTTTGCTTGCTGATAGGTTTGCTTGTTTGATGGTTCCTTGGTCCGCTTCTTTTTGCGTGCTGAGGTGAGGTTATTGTAGACCGTCATCTTTGATGGAGGTTTCCTGTGTGAACAAAAGGATTCCATCAATGTATGCAAAATGAATGTCTCATGACCTCATGAAACACACAGAGTTTGGTTTTATACAAATTAATGTTAACAAACCCATCTATTGTTCTCTCTCACTTCACATACACACTCAATAAAATTATAATGATGTGTAGACAAAACAGTACTTGAGAGAGACACTGATGTTAAATGAATACATCAATCATGAAGGTTATTGGCCTACTTAAACACTCATTAAGGTGTCATGAACGGCTTCATGTGACCAACAGAAGCATATCTGTATTCTCAGTCATGTGAAATCCATAGATTAGGGCCTAATTAATTTATTTCAATTGAATGATTTCCTTATATGAACTGTAACTAAGTAAAATATTTGAGATTGTTGCATGTTGCGTTTATATTTTTGTTCAGTATATTTAGCCTCACAATTAAGTTTTTAACGATTTTCTTGGTAGTGTAGCTAGCTAAAAAAATAATACAATTTGACCCATGCTATGAGACTTAGCTACAGAGTCTGGCTTTTAGATGAATGTTATCCTAATTTACACAGAGAAAGTACATAGTTAAAATTCCTAGGTCCCACTGGGCACAGACAGTCAGTTCAACGTCTAGTTTTGGGTTGATTTGTCAACTAATGTGAATTCAACGTGAAAACAACAAAAAGGGTCACCATGTCAATAGATTTAGGTTAAAAGTTGGGTGAAAATGGGACGGAATTCCCTTTCGTTGATGACTTTTTTCAAATCCAATCAGTTTTCCATGTTGATTCAGTCATCACATTGAATTATTTGGTTGAAATGACGTGGAAACAATGTTGATTCAACCAGTTTTTGCCCAGTGGGGTCTCTCTAAATATGTCATGACCAAGCAAAGCTAACGTTAGTTCACTTGCTGACATTAGCTTAATGTTGTTATCTAGCCCAGATAACTTCCATGGCTAGCTAGCTAGCCACCACCACACATAGTGACAATGACGTGCTAGGCACAATAACGGCTATCATCATCGGGTGGTGGTTAGCCATGTAGCTAACTAGCTAACTTAAATGCAAAGATAGCTAGCTAATTTAGCGGCCACTTCCATCATCCTGGGTAAGCAAAGCTTGCATTTCATGATTACACTGTCCCGTCTCCTGTGCTTAAAGGAGAACTGGTCACTGAGATGAGGCCAGGGATTCTCCTCCTCCTCTTTAACACTGTCTCCTCAGTCTCCTCTGTCTCCATTGTTTTTCACACACACCGCTTTGATAAAAAAGCATTTCATCTCTTTCACGTCACATCTCGAACATGCTAAATTATTTTAGCCTTTTTGAAAATATTCAGACCATTCATTGTTCAGTTTGTGGACACAGCTTGATTTGATTGGCCTGTTTTGGCGTGATGTGTGACATTTGATTTGATTGGTCACTGACTAAACAACATGAGCAGTTTTTTTATGGCTTCGCAAACTTTCCGTGTTATTATGATTTACTATTATGGATAGCCTACAAAATTGTACTCTGTAACAGATGATTTAAAAAAGGTAGTGAAGTACAATACTTCAAAACATACTTACAGTGTAAGTAAAAGTACGATTATTGATTTTGAAAAATACAACAAAAAAAGTACAAGTACTCGGAAGAGCGACTCAATTACAGTAACAAGAGTATTTGTAATTTGTTACTTCCACCTCTGAACAAGACCTTGAACACATTTGGCTGATCTTCACATTAACCCTAAATGTCTGAGTAGGGTATGTAACACCTCAGTTCCTCATGTAAGAGTTTTAGTCACGTAGTTTCTCCATGCATCTGGAGACATCCTTATTCACTGGCCATCTGTGAACCATTGTGCTCTCATAATGACTGAATTTACAACCTTTTACAGACAAGTGGTGCCATCAGCCTGGTGACAAACTGTCCCGTAAGTTACTTTACTGTCCTGTCGATGCTCCCTCGGGAAAAGCCCTTGGTCTCCTCTTCCCAGAATAAAGCATTTCCTGGAAAAGAGGGGGCCAGAAAAAAGAATAGTCTGTGTGCTTCTCCCTATGGCTTCTCCTCTTGTACTTGTCTTGTGGAGTTGCGGTCAGTCATCCAACCACGAAGTCAACAACCTACAGCTGGCTCATCTCTTTCATGAGCGATCCCACTTCAAAAATACACCAATATGCCAAAACAGTGTTTTATTTCAGCATGTTCTCTGTGTAGAGAACAGTTCCTCCTTATCTGTGAGCTGGAGTGGAAAATGTGGTCCACAGGGAGCGAAGGGGGACCGGGGTAGGGGAGGGGGTCCATGATTAAGAGTCAGGGAATGTTGATGAGCTACCCAATAAGGCAGGACATTTCCGCTATTTCTGGAGGAATAGTAACCCCCCCAGGCTGGATATTGGTTGCCCTTTACGGGAAACCAGTTGAAGGTGTGTGTGGGGGGGGGTACCGTACTGTAGATAGGAAGTGGTGGAGGGACAACAGACAACTGTAAGAGGAAGGCCTGTAGAGCCGGTTAACCTCTACTGTTTTCCTAGCCCTGTCAACAACACAGAGCTGACCCCAGCATCCTCTCTGCTCATCTTCTATTTCCTGTCAGACCAAAGCTCAGAATAACCGAAAAAATCTTCCTGGTAATCATTACTAGGGATGTGTCACTGGTAAATAATCAGATTAAAATCCAGTTGTTATATATTTATCTCTTAATTAGTTTATATAAACATGTACTACAGGAAGTGTAGAATAGAAATAGAATGACTGTGTCTCATCATCATCGTTAGAGACTCTGAGTCACCACCCCGTCACTGAGTCATGGTAATTGCCGGGGTAGATAGCGTGGCTTGTTTTGAATGTGGGCAGACTAGTGAGTGAGTCAGTGTGATGCTGATCAGCGTTAAAACCATAAGCGTGACAGTTTGCTTAGCAGGTCTGGGGCTCTGCCAGACGACCCTTGGTGGAGGGGAAATAAGCCAGGCTAATTGGCCACTGTTCTGCTCTGTTCTGACTGCACAACGCTGAAGGCTGCATAGTCTCCCTATCATCCGAAGAATTTCTTTCCACTTTCTCCACTACAGGGCAGACCATGGTAATGTGTCTGGTGCCGTATACAGTAGTCATTATATCCAGGTTATTGCTATTTGTAGGTACATACATACATACATTGAACTGACTATACATTGTATAATACAAAGACGTGACTGTATAGTGAGTCATGACGGTCAGTTTGTTGCTGTGTACATGGGGCAATGACTCCTTACCACAAAACATTTCTCTTAGAACTAGAGGAAGAGAAAGAGGTATTGCCATCTGAGGATTTGGATCTGTTCAGAGTTCAGCAATACTATTGGGACAGCATAAGAGACTAGCTCCGGCTAGAATGGTCAGGACGAACCCATTTTAAACAACAGAGGGAACAGGGAGGATGAGGAAACCATTTAGACACGGTATAAAAATGGCTCATGTTGGTTGGTTCACAGGGGATTTTTCCATTGTTGATCTCTCACAATCTCGTCTTGCTGATTTTTTTCGATTCTGTTTATTTACCACTGTTTATTTCTGTCCAGCATTGCTCTTGGAATACTTGTTGCACTTGGAGGAGGCAGGGGGGAGGAGGAGAGGAGGGGGGTTGTTGTGGTCGCTGTTGACTCTGGCTCTATGACTGGGAGTCCCACACAGTAATTACAGATACCAAAGGGACACATGTGACCTCTGTCCTATCTGTTCTGTTCTGTACCCACCCTCAGCTGTTTGGACAAAGAGAGAGAGATGGAGAGAGAGGGGGAAGGAGATAAAGAGAGATGAGAAAAGAGGGGGAAAATGAAGGAGAAAGTAAAGAGAGGGAGAAAGAGAGCGAGGAAGAGCGAACGAGAAAGGGAAGAAAAGAGGGAAAGAGAGAGAGATGGGAAGAGATAGAGAGGGAGACAAATATAATGGACAGAGTTTAAGCCAGATGGATAAAGAGATCATTCCCTACAGCAGTTGATCCCAGTCCTGGCTTTCGAGGCCCCCAACGTTAGCTAGTTTTCTCGCATGATTCACTTTCAGGGACTCTCAGAGACAGCACACCTTGCAGTGATTAAGGGGCATTTGGTCTGCTTCAGACTGCTCATGCCAGCTTAGTAAAAATGATTGACTGGGGGTTGGGGATGGGGTGTTTGAATAATGAAACCTAGCTCAGAGATATACAGTCAGGTACCTCCACTGGGACTTGGACCTTTGACCTTAGTCACACCCCACTATCTTCTATACCAGGAAGGTCTATGAGAATGGACAGCTGCCTGAGGGACACTAACCAGCCACATGCCTGTTGGGCACTATGTCATCACCAGCCGTCTGGAGAGACCCTTTTGTAATGAACGCACAAGGCCATCTGGCATCAGCTTTCAGTTCTGATTGGCTTCCCTTTCATCACTGCCCTCTGATTGGCTGTCCCACGGGGAAAACAGTTGGCTAATAAGCATCAAATATAATTGTCTTGGACAAATGCTATGTGAAGACAACAATTGGTTCCAGTAAGACTAAGGACAAATACACTGAGTGTACAAAACATTAAGAACACCTGCTCTTTCCATGACAGACTGGACAGGTGAGTCCAGGTGAAAGCTATGATCCCTTATTGATGTCACTTGAGACATGGATTGTGTATGTGTGCCATTCAGAGGGTGAATGGGCAAGACAAAAAATGTAAGTCCCTTTGAACAGGGTATGGTAGTAGGTGCCAGGCGTACCGGTTTGAGTGTGTCAAGAACTGCAACACTGCTGTTTTTCACACTAAACAGTTTCCCATGTGTATGAAGAATGGTCCACCACCCAAAGGACATCCAGCAAACTTGACACAACTGTGGGAAGCATTGGAGTCAACATGGGCCAGCATCCCTGTGGAACGCTTTCGACACCTTGTAGACTCCATGTCCCGACGAATTGAGGCTGTTCTGAGGTATTCCTAATGTTTTGTACACTCAGTGTATAATCATATTCACGAATGTGCATACCATGTCAGTGAAGTCATAGAAATGTACTAATGCCATTTCTGTGTGTGATTTTCTCCTATGCTAATTGAAAGCTGAGAGAACCAGATGGTTGGGGCTGGCGACTAGACAACCAGAATCTGGTTGTGAAAATCCTGCCATGTGGGTTTCAATGACCACTCTATTAGACCGCAGTCTGTTTTGATATGTCATGAGGTTCTGTGACTCAATGTGGAACAGGGTTACCACAGACTTATGGTGGATACAAAGTGTGCAAATCCAGTGAAGTTTCTATGGTTACACATACAGCCTTAGTATGCTCATTGTCAGTTTTCGAGCTTGTTTAGTGATAGGCTTGATGGAATAAAAGAGACCCTTGAGAGACTCAACTCTTGAACAAAACATGAATCAGACTTGACAGAGAAATGCTGAATGAATTACCATTGGGGTGGGGCAGAATCAGAGTTGATGAAGTGAAATTGGCCCCAGTTCTGCTCACTAATGATATTGTTTACATGATGTTCACATCCACATTACTCCTCCCTGTCTCCTCCCCTGTTCTCCAGTCTATTTCCCCTGCACTCCACTTACAGAGACACCTTTTGGTGTCAGTGGACATGAAGCAGACCCCTTTGTTCTGTTATGCACCCTAGGATCTCCCCTATACCCACACACTCACTCATACATTTAACATACCAGTAATGCTACCTCATCATCAGTTAGCTCTCCCATAGCTAGTCTTGCATAGCACTGAAGAGATGCATTCACAGTGAGTGCATTAGCCGTGGTCCCTGGCTTTAAAGGATCAAAGACATTGGTTGGACCAGTGGCCCATCTAGAAGAGGCAGAGAGGGGTTAGAACCATGAGCCTTACCAGCGGGGCCTGTTTGGAGAGTGATAGAGTGGGGGAGGCGGGAGAGGTACACGGAGGGAGAGTGGGAGTGAGGGAGAGGGGAGGGGGAGAGCACTTGCAGGAAGCGCGTGCGTAAGTGTTGGCCCAGGAGATGGAATCTGGTGTGTTTGTTCTGGTGTAATGCTCCCCTGCTGCAGGCCCCATCGCTCACTCTGAGAGGGGAGGGCAGCAGGCCGAGAGAGAGAGAGAGGGAATGCTGCTGGAGAGAGGGAAAGTTTGACAGGGAGAGAGAGGGGGAAAGAGAGGGGGGAGGGAGAACGCTGGATAGAGGGATTATTGGAGAAAGACAGGGAAAGAAAATGTCAAAAAGGGAGAGGGAGTCAGTTTGGAAGAGAACAAGGGAAAGAGCGGGACAGAATTGGTTAGAGGCAGAGGAGAGGAACAGTTGGAAAGAAAGACAGTGTGCTGTCTGGTTCACCTTCTGGCCATCAATCAATCAAATGTATTTATAAAGCCCTTTTTACATCAGCAGATGTCACAAAGTGCTATACAGAAACCGAGCCTAAAACCCCAAACAGCAAGCAGTGCAATGCCATGTTGTTCTTGTGTTAGCAGCAGTACCCTGCTACATCCTTTTAGACATGTTCTTGTTCTTGTTTTCATAGTTATGTGGTCTCAGTTTCACAAGCCCAACTCGCAGTCAGGACACAGGATAAGATCTGCTATGATTCTTAAAGAAAAAAAGTATTATCGTCATGGAGACAAATCATTGCTTGACAGAATAAAGCAGTGGTGGTCGTGTGTCTCGTTACAGCACATTGTCTGTTGACACCTCCACTGTGCTTAGCCTACAGACACCTACTGTATGAGGATAAGAGGTTTGAAGCCCACACACTTTCTTAGACATGCACACAAGCACACTAGCTATATCCGGCACACACACACACACTCAAACACAAACATACTCCTACCCAAGGGGTCTGTAACTTCCCTCTGTACACGATGAGATATACAAGCCCTTGCCCTTTCCTGTGGCCAAACAAACAGGCGTGCCAGGGTTGGGGAGTGGAAATGCTGGGACATACTCTGGCCTGCAGTGTGCTCGGCCATTACGTAAGCATGACTGTGGTCCTCAACCCTGCCTCAGCTCTACTACCGCTGCTACATCGCTTCCTTCCACTTGCTCTGGATCAGAAGTCTGGGTTCACAATCTGGAGACCATTGCGCATGGGAAATTACATTGTGTGGGTGTGTGCATGCCTGCCTGAGTGTGTGCAAGACAGCAAAGGCTGTAGTGTTGTCAAAGTAAATGTTTCTAATACATGCTTTTAACCAGGTTATTAGTTGTACTTTGTAGCCCTTTGTCTGTTTTATATGAATCAGTGTGCGCATGACCACATTGGTGCACTTGGGATTATGTGCACATGCTCCCAGGCTACCAACTGTGCCACTGTGACACACCAAAGTGGAGTGTATTAGCAAGATAAATGATGCAACCTCTGGCTTTTCTCAGACCGTCCCACCAAGCGCCCCAGAGAATGTTGGGGCTTGCATACCATACTTCCCTGGTCCTGGTATTTCTACTGTAATCTACATTCATGTGGATCATGTCTTCATGGGATGACAGGGCTCTCTTATCTGGCTTAGATGTGTGTTTCTCTCTTTCTTTATCTCTCCGTCTGTCTGAGGGAGCATTTCCTCTGACCATCTTCCCCGGCCTCGCCAGCCCCACCACTCCCTTCCCTCTTTCCTGGAGAAAAAAAACAACAACAAAAAACAGACGCGGAAAGCGAGACGAAGCAGATAGCCTCAGAACGCAATGTGTATGTTTGACTGTCTGTTTTGATTCGATCATGTTTCTCGTTGGAAAAATGGTCTGTTGTTCTGTTTCAGGTGACCACAGCATGCATCCCAGCTCCCCCGTCTGATCTGGTAAATTGACCCCTCTTTCTCGCTCTCTTTAAATAGTCCTTCATTCCTTCACTTTATGATATAAACAACAAGCTGTAACCATCCCTAAATCTGCAGTGCTGTTGGAAAATGGCAGATGCCCCTCTTTTCCTTGGCTAGTAGAGTGGGCTTGGTTTGTTCTTGGATGAGAGTGTTGTCTAGAAGTCAGGTTGCTACAAGAAGTAGTATAGGTGGGCCTTCAGGAAGGAAGCCTGTTTGTTGAATTACCGTATGTCTCCCCTTGTTGCCCACAGCAGCGCAGAGGGACAGCTCCATCCAGACACATCCAACACCTGGTAAGAGGACTTTTCCAGACACACTTTTCTCACTTCCCCTCCACTGTTCTTCTCATCAGTGTCAGAAATGGTGCTAATTTAATTTATCTCTGTCTTCAGGGCTCCACAAAGTCTCTGACTTACACCAAACAGAGGACCACCCTCCCCAGGTAACACAGCTCTCTATGATAACCTAATTCAATTCATTATTTCACATATCCGCTCTCTCTCTCTGGAGGAGGAGGAGGAGGAGGAGGAAGAGGAGGAGGAGGAAGGAAAGGTACTGGATGATTAAGAGGAGGATTTCACACTGAATCCTATCTCCTCCTCTTCATTCTCTTCTCTTTCCCAGTCTCTCCCTTTTTCTGTTTTCACTCCTCCTTCATTCCCTCTCTTTATCTCTGTCATTCTACAGCTCCTCTCATTATCCAACTGCACTTCCTCCTAGATTGGGAAACGCTGAGTTAATTTAAGGGAGGCTGAAAATGAAAGGTTTCAGTGTTGTTGTTTTAGAGCTCAAAGCAGTAACATAACATCAATCTGTAGACCACTGCATAAACCCTTGCGTTCTCCCTCTGGTCAGGAGTTTCAGTGTGGACCGTGTGATGGAAAGAGTCATGGAGGGCCACTATGACTTTGACCTGACATATATCACAGAGAGGATCATCTCCGTGTTCTTCCCCCCTCTGCTGGACGAGCAGCGCTACCGTCTCAACCTCAAGGAGGTGACCGCCATGCTCAAGTCCAAGCACCAGGACAAGTTTCTGGTGAGTACAGTATATCCTGCTACTGTAGACATGGGCTAGGTTCAAATATCTACACTACTATAATACCACTCCAAATGAAGGAATGCATTGGGCATGCATTCTAAGTGGTGTGCTGGTATGGATTTTGGAACGTAGCCATACACTCAGTGATGCTATCATATGTGTTTTCATAGCAACCCAGAAAAGCAACCCAGAAAAAGGTTAAAAATAGCCTACATTAACATATGTAGCCTGAGAAACAAGGTTCATGAAATCGCTAACTAACTAACATCAGATAACATTCATATACTGGCTATCTCGGAAACTAACTTAGATAATTCCTTTGATGATACAGTGGTAGCAAAACATGGTTATAACATCTATAAAAGAGACAGGAATGCCAATGGGGGAGGTGTTGCTTTGTATATTCAGAATCATATTCCTGTAAAGCAGTGGTCAGCAACCTCTTCTGAGCCTAGATCACTTTCTGAATCAAAATGGAGGCCGAGATCTAGCGCTCAGAATTTTTTTTTTTAAACATGACTTAAAAGATGTAAGCCTATGCAACATTAACCTATTAAAAACAGTAGCAAGGAGGTGTGTGCAGTAGGCTATAGGCTCAATACATTATCACTGCATATGTTGTTCTTCTCATACCATTTTTAAATGATCTATGATCAGAATGGTAATATATCATTTGTTGTATTACTTGTGAGGCATACATTTAAATAATTTGCAGTTATTTTATTTTACTGGACTGATGGTGCTGCATCTGATGGTCAGTCAGCGGAGGGAGGGAGAGTTTAGTTTGGTTCATTAGCATCCCCAGTAGCTACTGCACAACATAAAACGTACAAATAAATGACATGACAAAATACAGAACAGGTATAGACAAGGACATTCAATTCAAAATAAAAATAATAGTTATATATTGGAAAGACATCAAGAGACAACAAAGTACTATTTACACACTATTCATATACACATATTCATATCCTTATATACAGTACAGTTAAATTTGATCTTTAGAAAGAGGAGAGGCGCTGTGATACGATATTCTTTATTCTGTTTTTTAAAGCTAAACTTGCTTTTTGCCTGAGTGGCTGAGCAGTCCATGATGGCATGGCTCTATACATAACTGAATTACGCATTAAATCTGTTTTTGGTTTGGGTACAGTGAAGAAACCCATAGTGGCATGTCTGGTGGAGTATGTATGTCTGTTTGAAGTGTATGCAAATAGATTATAGTGGTTAGGCATTTTCAACAAATGTTTGTTAAAAAGACTAGAAGAGAAGTAATCAATTTCTCCTCAACCCTCAACCATGGAAGACTATCATGCATGTTGTTGATGTTAGTTCTGTATGTGCAGTATGTATGTGCAAGGCGTGCTGCTTTGTTTTGAGCCAGCTGCAGCTTTGCTAGGTCTTTCTTTGCTGCACCTGACCATATTACCGGACAGTAATCAAGATGGGACAAGATCAGAACAACTAGTACAGTCGATATTTGGGGACATACCTCTCCCCATCTTCACAACAACTTGGTCAATATGACTTGACCATGATAACTGACCATCCAATGTTACTCCTAGGAGTTCAGCTTCTTCAACTTGTTCAATGGTCGCACCCTTTCTCCAGTTGAGGTTTAGAGAATGCTTTGAACCAAATACAATACTTTTGATTTTAGATGTATTTCAGACCAGTTAATTGTTAATTACCCATTCTGGCACTGACTGTAACTCCTTGCTAAGAGTCTCAGTGAGCTCACTGTCTGTAGGTGCTGATGTGTAGAGTGTGCACATATTCATTTTAGCTGCTTGTAAGACAAGTGGCAAATCATTTGTAAAAATAGAGAAGAGTAACGGCCCAAGGCAACTGCCCTGAGGGATACCGCACTGTACATATCTGATGTTAGAGAAGCTTCCATTGAAGAACACTCTTGGATAAGTAACTCCCCAACCATGTGATGGCAGGTGATGTAAAGGCATAACAAGTGAGTTTTTTCAATAACAAATTATGATCAATAACATCAAAGGCTGCACTGAAATCTAACAATACAGCTCCAACTATCATCTTATTATCCATTTATTTTAGCCAATCATCTGTCATCTGAGTCAGTGCAGTACAAATTGAATGCCCTTCCTTATATGCATGCTGAAAGTCAGTAGTTAACTTGTTCTTTGAAAAATAGCATTGTATTTGTTCAAACACAATGTTCTCCATCAGTTTACTAACAACAGGCAGCAAACTGATTGGTAATCTGTTAGAGCCAGCAAAGGGTGCTTTTCTATTTTTAGGTAGTGGAATTACTTTAGCTTCCTTCCTTGCCTGTGGACACACACACTCCTTTAGGCTTTGGCTAAATACATGGCAAATAGGGGTGGCAATACAGTCTACTACCATTCTCAATAGTTTCCCATCTAGGTTGGCTATACCTGGTGGTAAGTATTTTCTATTGCTTTTATGTCATTTATCTTGTTTAGGTAATATCATTTATTTCTAAAAAAAAAATTACGTTTAGTCACAAAATGTATCAATTGACAGTATGTCAACCAATCAGCTTATCAGCCTGACTTGTTTGCCACCTTTTTTGCATCATTTCTTTGAACCATACAATTTTTCAATTCATCGTCGATCCTGGGGGCTCCAACAGTTAGTTTCTTAACAGGTGCATGTTTGTCAACAATTTGCAACAATAATTTTACAAAAACTCCAAGTGCTGCATCTGGATTCTCCTCCTTATACACATCAGACCAACATCTTTGACAAAAAAACATTTTGTATGATCTCTTACAAATAACTTTAGGCCCTGCCTTTGGTACTTTGGCTTTCCTTGTTATTGCCACAATGTTATGGTCACTATAGCCAATGGGAACTGATATTGCTTTGGAGCAAATTACTGCAGCATTAGTGAATATATGATCAATACAAGTGGATGTCACAGATCCAACACTAGTTGGTTGAGCGATAACATGGGTCATGTTACAGGCATTAGTCAGAGTAAGAAGCTTCCTCTTGAGAGGACAACTAGATGATAACCACTCAATGTTCAGGTCACAAGAAAATACATTTCTCTCTTAGCATCAGAGACCTTATCTAACATAACACACATATTATCCTAGAGAGAGAGAGAGGGAGAGAGAGAGAGACTCATGTACCAATTCATGTTGTTACTCGTATGACCAAAGAACGTGAAATACTCCTCGATATTAGAAAGAAACAAGCCGTTAATAACAACGCAAGTCTATCGATACATGAACTCACTCATAAAAACAGCAGCTCTTTGCTGTATTTTTTGACAGTCTCTCTCTAGTCATGGTTAACACTTCGACTACCCGGCGTGCAGGGCAGCTGAATCAACTGCACCTACCGCCAACAGCGCAAAACTAATAAAAAAATAGGAATGCAAGTCTTTATCGTTGGGCTTTTTACAGAAATATTTGCAGATCGACTGGTTGGTGAGAGGATAGAGAGGATCTCATGTCAAATGCTGTTGAAGTAATATGGCTACAGATTCACCTGCCTCACCTAAAGCCTGTCCTTGTGGGAAGTTCCTATAGAGTACCTAGTGCTAACAGTCAGTATTTGGATTATATGTGTGAAATGTTTGATTGTGTATGTGATATCAACAGAGAGGTATATTTTCTGGGTGACCTAAATATTGACTGGTTTTCATGAAGCTGTCCACTCAACAAGAAGCTTCAAACTGTAACCAGGGCCTGCAATCTGGTTCAGTTTATCAGTCAACCTACCAGGGTATTTACAAACAGCACAGGAATGAAATCATCCACGTGTATTGATCGTATCTTTACTAATGCTGTAGCCTCTTCACTCCGGGAGACCTGTATCGTTACACATTGATCTCCCGTCGCTGAAGGCGAAATCCCGTACCCGAAAATATATTTACAAGCCTTCTGGTTAATTATTTACGATAAACCTTTCCCGTCACCGAAAGCAAATCTATAATCCGGAATGCCTTACCAGTTGTTTCGGACTATACAATGTGTGAAAATAAGCGTTTAAATAAAACTTTTCCAGAGTTAGCCGAATTCACACCATATCTCCCTAAAGGTGCGCTGCCATCTTGGATCACGCGGTAGCATTACGGAGTATGGGGACTAGGGAGTAAGCTTTGGGATAAATAAAAAATAGTGTTTATTTTTACACCTTGTATAGCCCGAAACGACTGGTAAATCATTCCGGATTATAGATTTGCCTTCGGTGCCGGGAAAAGTTTATCGGAAATAGGTAAACCAGAGGGCTGGTAAATATGTTTTCGGGGTACGGGATGTTGCCTTCAGTGACGGGAGATATGTGTAGTGTACAGTTCTCTCGGAGTGAAGAGGCTACTAATGCTGCAGAAATCTGCTTTAAAGCAGTATCCACACGCATCGGATGTAGTGATCATAATATAGTGGCCATATCTAGAAAAAGGTTCCAAAGGCTGGGCCTAAAATAGTGTATAAGAGATCATACAAGAGGTTTGCTAGTGATTCCTATGTTGAAGATTTAAAAAATATTTGCTGGTCTGTTGTGAGTAATGAGGAGCAACCAGACACCGCACTTGACATATTTATGAAATTGCTTCTTCCAGTTACTGATAAGCATGCACCCATTAAGAAACTGACTGTTCAAACTGCTAAATCCCTGTGGATTGGTGAGGTATTCAGAAACTGTATGGTTGAGAGCGACGAGGCAAAATGAAATGCAAAAATGTCTGGCTGCACAGCCGAATGTTAGGCCTACTGCTGCTAGGTAGCTCTCTCTCTGCTCTCTCCCTCCCCTCTGTCTGTCCTTGATTGCAGGAGTGAAGTCTGGTGTGCGGGAGTCAGGGTTCCAGCTGCAGCTCATTCACCATAATCACCTCAGCCTTTAAGACCCGGTCAAACTTACCACTCATCGTCAGATCATAGTCAAGACGACCATATATTTGGAACCTGACTCCTGCCTCCGTTTCACTCCTGCCACCACCATCCTGCTCTCCACTACCGGACCTCTCTTTTGGACTCACCACGGACACTAGGACATTACGGTACCACACCTGCCCTGACCTGGATCTGTTACCCTCCCTGTAACCTGGACTTGCTCTTCCCCTATTGTTGGAAACCTGGACTATTGAACATTTTAAATAAACCTGTTAAACCTTCTCTGGCTTGGTGTACTTGTCTGCATTTGGGTTCTAATACTGGTAAATCATAACAGTATGATCTGACCATCATGAACCCAGCAGACAGTAGCTCGGATACCACCCCAGAGTGCACTCAAATTTGGACTGCCATAGCCAATCAGGGCATTTTACTTGGCCAACATGATACCCTGTTTAAGACGATTGCTGAGGACAGTCAGGTGCTGCTTAATCAGGTTCAATTACTCACCAATCAAGTGTCTGCCCTTACTACCCCTTCAGCCCAGATCAGAGAGCCTTTTGTTCCTGCTCCAGAGCGCTATGACGGGAACATGGGAACCTGTGGCGATTTTTTTGACTCAATGCTCGTTAGTGTTTGAACAACAGCCCCTCACCTACGCCTCAGAAAGAGCCCGTATTGCCTACCTTATCAACTCTACTAGCGGTTCCGCTCGTGCCTGGGGATCCGCGGTCTGGGAGAGTCAGTCGGACATTTGCAACGCTTACGTTGCCTTCACCACGGAGATGAGGAAGGTTTTGACCACCCCGTACGAGGCAAGGAGGCTGCGAAACGGTTGTTTTCTCTTCGGCAGGGGGCTCGCAGTGTGGCGGAGATGGCAGTGGAGTTTCGGACTTTAGCAGCAGTGAGTGGTTGGAATGACGAGGCATTACAAGGAGTGTTCATCAATGCTTTGTCTGAGACTTTAAAGGATGAATTGGTGTCATATGATGAATCGCCTACGCTGGATAATCTTATTTCACTCACCATCAGGTTGGATAATCGGATTCGGGAGCGCCGCCGGGAGAGGAGTGTTAGTTCCAAGCAACCTGTCTGTCATCAACAAACTCCTCCCCGCATTTTCCCTACGGAGAAAGCCGTGTCTTCCCGAGTCGATACGAGGAGCACTGAACCCGAAGCCATGGAGGTGGGTCGTGCACGGTTGTCCTCAGAGGAGCGTGCACGTCGCATTCAGGCTCGGGTCTGCCTGTATTGTGGAGAAGCTGGTCATTTCGTTCCTTCCTGCCCAGTTCGTCCGGGAAAAGGGCCGGCTCATCATTAATGGGAGAAGTTTTGGTGAGCCGAGCAGCGGATTCTTCCTCTTCTCCCCGCATTCTGCTCCAGGCATCCCTCCAGTGGCAGTTCCAGAATCTCTCTGTTAGTGCGCTGATTGACTCTGGTGCAGATTAAAGCTTTTTGGATAGAGAGTGGGCTCAACAAATGGATTTGGAGACTGTTCCTATGGACTGTCCGCTGCAGGCTAAGGGTCTGAATGGACAATTGTTGACCCATATTACCCATCAGACTGTTCCTGTTTGTCTTAGAGTGTCGGGAAATCATCAGGAGAACATTCAATTCCATATTATCGACTGCCCACAGACTCCTCTGGTCCTTGGTATCCCCTGGCTCATAAGACACAATCCACACATTGATTGGGTGACAGGTAGAATTGATTCATGGAGCACATTTTGTCATGTGAATTGTTTGTGTTCTGCTCTGACTCCTGCCAGTACTGTGCCTCGACCTCCACTGGAGTCCATGGATCTTTCTAATGTTCCTGACGTGTATCATGACCTGGCATCCGTTTTCTGCAAACACAGAGCTACTTCTCTTCCTCCTCACCGGCCCCTTACGACTGTGCCATTGACCTCCAGCCAGGAGCCCCGCTCCCCCAGCAGTCGCCTGTACAATCTCTCCCGGCCGGAGACGGAGGCTATGGAGAACTACATTCGGGACTCCTTGGCGGCAGGTATTATGCGTCCTTCCTCGTCACCTGTAGGAGCGGGATTCTTTTTTGTTGCTAAGAAGGATAAGACCCTCAGACCCTGTATTGATTACCGTGGACTTAACAACATCACCATTAAGAACAAGTATTCTCTGCCTTTGATTAATTCTGCTTTTCCCCTCCTTCATGGTGCTACCATCTTTACGAAACTGGATCTACGAAATGCGTATCACCTGGTGCGCATTCGTAAAGGTGATGAATGGAAGACTGCCTTCAACACACCCTTGGGACATTTTGAGTATCTGGTTATGCCTTTTGGGTTGTCTAATGCCCCTGCTGTTTTTCAGGCACTAGTCAATGATGTCCTTCGGGACATGTTGAATCGGTTTGTTTTTGTCTATCTGGATGATATCTTGATTTTCTCAGAGTCCTCCCAGGAACATGAACTGCATGTGCGCCAGGTGTTGCAAAGGTTGTTGGAGAACAAACTGTTTGTGAAGATGGAGAAATGTGAATTTCATGTGTCTGAGACCTCTTTTTTGGGTTACATCATCGCTCAGGGGGAGTTGCGGATGGACCCAGCTAAGATCTCTGCTGTCACGGACTGGCCAGCCCCCTGTACCCGCAAACAACTTCAACGATTTCTGGGGTTTGCGAACTTCTATAGGAGGTTCATCAAGGACTACAGCCGCATTGCGGCGCCACTCACCGCTCTCACCTCCATCTCACGACCGTTCGCTTGGAATGAAGGGGCCGAATCAGCGTTCGAAGAACTGAAACATCGCTTCGCCTCGGCTCCCATTCTGATGCAGCCGGACCCCGACCGCCAGTTTGTCGTGGAGGTGGATGCATCCGACACTGGGGTAGGTGCGGTGTTGTCACAGCGTTCTCCTGAAGATAACAAACTGCATCCCTGTGCTTTTCTCTCAAGGAAACTTTCTCAGGCAGAGAGGAATTATGATGTTGGCAATCGTGAACTGCTCGCCGTTAAGCTGGCTCTCGAGGAGTGGCGACATTGGTTGGAGGGGGCGGAACAACCCTTCATCGTTTGGACGGATCATAAGAATCTGGCTTACCTCCAGTCAGCGAAGCAGCTCAACCCCCCGTCAAGCCAGGTGGGCACTATTTTTTGGGAGATTCAATTTTTCTCTGTCTTACCGTCCTGGGTCACGCAACGTCAAGCCTGACGCCCTGTCTCGTGTTCATTCGGCTGTTGATACTGGTAGTAACCCTGAACCCATTTTGCCTCCTACCTGCAGTATTGCGGTCGTCACATGTGACATTGAGGGGATTGTTAGACAGGCTCAACATCATCAAGCTGACTCTGGGAGGGGTCCTCCTAACCGGATGTTTGTCCCTGAGTCTGCTCGCTCCCAGGTACTTCAGTGGGCTCACTCGTCTCCCCTTACCTGTCACCCTGGAGTTTCGCGGACCCTTGACTTTGTGCGACGGAAGTTCTGGTGGGCCACGATGGAGGCGGACACCCGAGCCTTCATTGCTGCTTGTACGGTATGTGCACGAAGTAAGAACTCCACCCAGGCCAGCGCTGGTCATCTACGACCTCTACCTATACCCAGCCGGCCCTGGTCGCATATCGCTATGGATTTTGTCACTGGACTTCCCCCCTCGTCTGGAAAGACTGTAATTCTTACGGTGATTGATCGTTTTTCTAAGTTCACTCATTTTTTGGCCCTACCTAAACTGCCCACTGCCAGAGAGACGGCTGATATTTTGGTTGAACATGTGTTCCGCTCTCATGGTCTACCCACGGATATTGTCTCTGACAGGGGTCCCCAGTTTGTCTCCCAGGTGTGGAAAGCTTTCTGTAAAGCTTTGGGCATTACATCCAGCCTGTCCTCTGGATATCACCCCCAGACCAACGGGCAAGCCGAGAGAGCGAACCAGGAGATGGAGACCGCTCTTCGCTGTGTCACAGGGTCTAACCCTGGGTCATGGAGCTCCATGCTCCCCTGGGTGGAATATGCTCATAACACCTTGACTAACGCTTCCTCTGGTTTGTCTCCTTTTCTGTGTGCTCTGGGTTATCAACCTCCCCTGTTCCCTTCTCAAGAGAGGGAACTGGCGGTACCCTCGGTGCAGTCCCACATGCGCCGCTGCTTCAAGGTCTGGAGGAAGGCCAGGGTAGCTCTGTCCCGAGCTTCGGCGTACATGCAGAGGCAAGCCAACCGTCACCGGTCCCAGGCTCCCCGGTTACTCTCCTGGTCAAGAGGTATGGCTGAAGTCACGGGACCTTCCATTGAAGGTGGAGTCTAAGAAGATGGCGCCTCGTTTTATAGGACCGTTCAAGATACTGTCTATTGTTAACCCCTGCGCGGTTAAGCTACAGCTTCCTGCCTCCCTACGGGTTCATTCCACCTTTCATGTTTCCCAGATTAAGCCTGTGTCGGTTAGCCCTCTGTGCCCGCCTCTCGTCCCCCTCCTCCGCCCAGGATCGTGGGTGGGGGTCCGGTCTACACTGTCCGGCGACTTCTGGATGTTCGCCGCCGGGGTCGTGGTTTCCAGTACCTGGTGGATTGGGAGGGTTATGGTCCTGAGGAACGTTCCTGGGTGCCCAGGAGCTTCATTGTGGATCCTGCTCTGGTCCGAGAGTTTCATAGGTTACATCCCGAGAAACCCCGTCGGCCGCCAGGTGGCGTCCGTAGAGGGGGGGGTACTGTTAGGCCTACTGCTGCTAGGTAGCTCTCTCTCTGCTCTCTCCCTCCCCTCTGTCTGTCCTTGATTGCAGGAGTGAAGTCTGGTGTGCGGGAGTCAGGGTTCCAGCTGCAGCTCATTCACCATAATCACCTCAGCCTTTAAGACCCGGTCAAACTTACCACTCATCGTCAGATCATAGTCAAGACGACCATATATTTGGAACCTGACTCCTGCCTCCGTTTCACTCCTGCCACCACCATCCTGCTCTCCACTACCGGACCTCTCTTTTGGACTCACCACGGACACTAGGACATTACGGTACCACACCTGCCCTGACCTGGATCTGTTACCCTCCCTTGTAACCTGGACTTGCTCTTCCCCTATTGTTGGAAACCTGGACTATTGAACATTTTAAATAAACCTGTTAAACCTTCTCTGGCTTGGTGTACTTGTCTGCATTTGGGTTCTAATACTGGTAAATCATAACACCGAAAGGTTAACCTACTGTAAATTGAGAAATCATGTGACTAAACTAAACAAAAAGAAGAAGAAACTGTACTACAAAACAAAGATAAATTATATAAAGGATGACAGAAAAAAGCTTTGGAGAACCTTAAATCACATTTTGGCCAAAAAGGCGACCTCCGCTCCATCCACTGAATCAGATGGCTCATTTATCACAAAACCCTCTGATACTGCCAACTACTTTAATTACTTTTTCATTGGCAAGATTAGCAGACTTAGGCATGACATGCCAACAAAAAACTCTGAACATTCATATCCATGCATAACTGACCAAATAATGAAAGACAAGCAACATAATTCTGAATTCTTTAGTGAGTGTGGAAAAGGTGAAAACATTATTGCTGTCTATCAATAATGACAAACCACCTGGTACTGACAACTTGGATGGAAAATTACTGAGAATGGTAGCAGACTATATTGCCACTCCTATTTGCCATATCTAAGCCTACAGGAAAGTGTGTGCCCTCAGGCCTGGAGGGAAGCAAAAGTCATTCCGCTACTCAAGAATAACAAAGCACCCTTTACTGGCTCAAACAGCAGACCAATCAGCCTGCTACCGACCCTTAGTGAACTTTCGCAAAAAATGGTGTTTGACCAGATACAATGCTATTTCACAGTAAACAAATTAACAACAGACTTTCAGCATGCTTATAGGGAAGGGCACTCAACATGTACAGCACTGACACAAATTACTGATGATTGGCTGAAAGAAATTGATAATAAGAAGATTGTGGGAGCTGTTGACATTATCGATCATAATCTGCTGCTGAAAATACGTACAGTGGGGAGAACAAGTATTTGATACACTGCCGATTTTGCAGGTTTTCCTACTTACAAAGCATGTAGAGGTCTGTAATTTTTATCATAGGTACACTTCAACTGTGATAGACAGAATCTAAAACAAAAATCCAGAAAATCACATTGTATGATTTTTAAGTAATTAATTTGCATTTTATTGCATGACATAAGTATTTGATACATCAGAAAAACAGAACTTAATATTTGGTACAGAAACCTTTGTTTGCAATTACAGAGATCATATGTTTCCTGTAGGTCTTGACCAGGTTTGCACACACTGCACCAGTTGCCCTGGCTGTGTGTTTCGGGTCATTGTCATGCTGGAAGACCCAGCCACGACTCATCTTCAATGCTCTTACTGAGGGAAGGAGGTTGTTGGCCAAGATCTTGCGATGCATGGCCCCATCCATCCTCCCCTCAATACGGTGCAGTCGTCCTGTCCCCTTTGCAGAAAAGCATCCCCAAAGAATGATGTTTCCACCTCCATGTTTCACGGTTGGGATGGTGTTCTTGGGGTTGTACTCATCCTTCTTCTTCCTCCAAACACAGCGAGTGGAGTTTAGACCAAAAAGCTCTATTTTTGTCTCATCAGACCACATGACCTTCTCCCATTCCTCCTCTGGATCATCCAGATGGTCATTGGCAAACTTCAGACGGGCCTGGACATGCGCTGGCTTGAGCAGGGGAACCTTGCGTGCGCTGCAGGATTTTAATCCATGACGGCGTAGTGTGTTACTAATGGTTTTCTTTGAGACTGTGGTCCCAGCTCTCTTCAGGTCATTGACCAGGTCCTGCCGTGTAGTTCTGGGCTGATCCCTCACCTTCCTCATGATCATTGATGCCCCACGAGGTGAGATCTTGCATGGAGCCCCAGATCGAGGGTGATTGACCGTCATCTTGAACTTCTTCCATTTTCTAATAATTGCGCCAACAGTTGTTGCCTTCTCACCAAGCTGCTTGCCTATTGTCCTGTAGCCCATCCCAGCCTTGTGCAGGTCTACAATTTTATCCCTGATGTCCTTACACAGCTCTCTGGTCTTGGCCATTGTGAAGAGGTTGGAGTCTGTTTGATTGAGTGTGTGGACAGGTGTCTTTTATACAGGTAACGAGTTCAAACAGGTGCAGTTAATACAGGTAATGAGTGGAGAACAGGAGGGCTTCTTAAAGAAAAACTAACAGGTCTGTGAGAGCCGGAATTCTTACTGGTTGGTAGGTGATCAAATACTTATGTCATGCAATAAAATGCAAATCAATTACTTAAAAATCATACAAAGTTTGTAAGTAGGAAAACCTGCAAAATCGGCAGTGTATCAAATACTTGTTCTCCCCACTGTATGTGTTATGGCTTTACATCCTCTGCCATATCGTGGATTGAGAGCTACCTGTCTGACAGAACACAGAGGGTTTTCTTTAATGGAAGCCTCTCTAACGTAAACCAGGTAGATTGTGGTATACCTCAAGGCAGCTGTCTTGGTCCTTTACTGTTTTCTATTTTTACTAATGACCTACCACTAGCCTTGAGTAAAGCCTGTGTGTTTATGTACGCTGATGACTCAACATTATACACATCAGCTACCACAGCAAGTGAAATCACTGCAACCCTTAACAAAGAGCTGCAGTCAGTTTTAGAATGAGTGGCTAGTAATAAGCTAGTCCTAAATATATCAAAAACTAAAAGCATGGTATTTGGGACAAATCACTTGTTAAACCCTAAACCTCATCTAAATCTTGTTATGAAAAATTGAACACGTTGAGAAGACTAAACTGCTTAGTTTAACCCTAGATTGTAAACTGACATGGTCAAAACGTATTGGTGCAACGGTTGCTAAGATGGGGAGAGGTATGTCAGTGATAAAGCGCTGCTTTGCTTTCTTGGCATCGCAATCAACCAAACAAGTTCTACAGGCCCTAGTTTTATCATACCTGGACTATTGCCCAGTTATATGGTCAAGTGCTGCAAAGAAGGACACAGGCATATTACAGTTGGCCCAGAATAGAGCAGCATAGCTGGCCCTTAAATGTACACGGAGGGCTAATATCATGAACATGCATGTCAATCTCTCCTGGCTCAAAGTAGAGGAGAGATTGACTGCATCACAACTTCTCTTTGTGAGAGGTATTGACGTGTTGAAAGCACCGAACTGTCTGTTCAAACAGCTAACACAGCTCAGACACCCATACATACCCCACAAGACATGCCACCAGGGGTCTCTTTACAGTCCAGAACTGAAGCTGGGAAACGCACAGTACTACATAGAGCCATGACTACATGGAACTCTCTTCCGCATCAGGTAACTCAAGCTAGCAGTAAAATCCGATTTAAAATAAACAGATAAAACAACACCTCACGGCACAACACAGACTGTGAAGAGACACACACTCACACACATTTTAATATTGTATTGTTGTAATATTGTGCATTTTATATTGTAGATGTGTAATGGTGGAGCAGTGTCAACTTGTATAGTGCACAATGTCTTGTGTGATGTATTGTTTTATTCATGATGTAGACTATTGTTTTGTTGTGATGTGTTGTTTGGACCCAATGAAGAGTAGCGGCTGCCTTGGCAGCAGCTAATGGGGATCTTAATAAAATACTAAATACTAATATGTGCTTTTATATGTGAAGCTTGCTAGGCTGGTTGTTGCGTACACACATCATTCATCTCGAATATGAATTTGGCTTTCAGCTCTTCAACCTCTCTGAACGACGCCATGACATCACCCGCATGAATCCAAAGGTATAACTTTTTTCATTTTCTGTATCAATTCTGTATCAGTTCCACTTTCTGTGACTAATTATATAACATACTTTTTCTATCTTCCTCACTATTTTCCCATGACGTCAAGGTCCATGACTTCGGCTGGCCTGACCTCCATGCCCCTCCCCTGGACAAGATCTGTGCCATGTGTAAGGCCATGGAGACCTGGCTGACCTCCGACCCCCAGCATGTGGTAGTCCTGCACTGCAAGGTCAGGGTTCGATCTACTTTTGACTGGGTTTTAAATGGTTGTTCTGTTGTTTTAGTGGCTTTTAAAGAAAACACAAAAAAACTGACTGCTGGGTTTACCCAGATGACTTGCACTCACTTTCCAGAAGCTCTTTCATATATTTAAGGGCACTATGTAATCTCATCTTTGTATCTTTTCACTGTGAAGTGTTGAAATCGCTGTGAAGTTCGGTGGTCAGAATGTTCTTATAAGGGTAGTGATGTCCATATATCTTTACAAAAGTAATAATCAATTTAATGCCTCATGCCTTAGGCTAAAAACAGTTGGTATTTTATGTCCTGATGGCACGGATCTTCCTCTTCCAGGGCAACAAGGGCAAGACAGGAGTGATTATTGCAGCCTACATGCATTACAGCAAGATCTCTGCAGGGTAAGTGTCCTGTCCTGCATCCAAAGCCACAGTTTCCACGCAGAGCATGGTTTAAGGCTGTAGTAATGGAAACTGGCTTATTCTTTGGCTCAAGCCAGCTGCATTCATGTACTTCTGGCTCTTAGAGAGCCTGGTCTTAAGCCCAAAATGGGAATGTTATGTACATTTTGTATAATACTCTCTATGAAGTGTGTATTCTTCTTGTGCAGTGTGTCGCTTTAATTCTGTGTTTGTGTGTTTGAGCAGGGCAGACCAGGCCCTAAGCACACTGGCCATGAGGAAGTTCTGTGAGGATAAGGTCTCGTCCTCCCTCCAACCATCCCAAAACAGGTAAGGACCATCTACAGACATTTTTGTCTATATCACTAACCAACAAACAAGCCCCATGTTTTAATTTTTTTTGTCTTAAGTGATGTAGGCTAATTACCCCCCCCTCAGGTATATCTACTACTTTGGGGGGCTCCTCTCTGGGGCAATCAAGATGAACAGCAGCCCGCTGTTCCTCCACCAGGTCCTCATCCCCACACTCCCTAACTTCCAGGGTGAAGGAGGTGAGGCCATGCGAGGGCACTACACACTTGTTCCCCCTGACTGACACTTGGTTATTCCCATCCTCAGATAAGACCACTCATGCACCTACCTCAGGGAACTGAGTCGGTCTTGAGTCTGTGTTTACAGGAGACTGTTGTGTGTGCGTGCATGTATGTGTGCGTGCGCCAGGTATGTGTGTGTGTCTATAAGTGCATGTCTCTGCACAAGGCTCTGAGATATGGCCCTGTGAATGTCAGCAGTGTTTTCACATGGTCAAATTCACCCTCCACCCACACACTGGCCTGTTTATCTTTAATCGTATGACAAAGGACATGGGGAGAGACAGTCAACACATTCCACTGTGTAACGCTGAACACCGCCTCTCTTTATCGTTGCCCAGGTTACTTCCCCTTCCTGAAGATCTACCAGTCCATGCAGCTGGTCTACACCTCAGGGATATAGTGAGTCTGCATCACTTTATGTCCTACAGTATTATTAACCAACACCACTGACAGAAAAGCCATCTCTCTAACATACTGGACAGGATGTGCCTTTACTTTTCCCTATCTGTTTGTATTCATATGTTGTGTGTTGTCCACAGTGACTTGCAGGGTTCTGGGGGCAGAAGACTGTGTGTGACCATTGAGCCTGCATTGCTGCTGAAGGGAGACATCATGGTAAATCTGAGTCAGACAGACAGTCTGAGTTAAGTCACTGCCTTGCCAATGCCTGTTCAGAAAGTAGCATGATTCTCTTCTCCTCCATCTCATCTGTTGTTCTGCTCCCTCCCCACCTCTCTGTCTCCCCTTGCAGGTGAAATGTTACCACAGACGGGCCCAGAGTGCAGAGAGAGACACAGTGTTCAGACTGCAGTTCCACACCTGTACCATCCACGGGGCACAGCTGTGGTTCGGCAAGGGGGAGCTGGATGAGGCCTGTACTGGTATGGATGGGAGGGTCTGGGGAGAGGGCAGAGAAAGGCTCCTCTTGAGACATGTATGGAAAGGGTTTATCATCAATACAAGGCCTGCTTGACAGTAATGGTTAAGCCAGTGTGGAACAATAAAGCTTGTTGGTTCAATGTGGTGGTTAAGAGAAGTGGAAATTACTATATGGAACCGATGTGTTAAAATGAATCCCTCAGGGTTCATTACTTAATTGTATAATGAACACACTAATTTCCTAATTCCCCTGTTTTTAATTTCTGTTAAATTACTTCCAGCTGAAAAGTTGTGGCCTGTACTGAAAAAGCACCAGGGGATTATGTGGCAGTAATTAGCCCAATTGAACCAACCAAGCCACTCTAAAGGAAAACATGAAAACGCACCCGATAGATGTGGTCATTTCTTTTCTCAGATGAACGATTCCCCTCTGATGCAACTGTAGAGTTTGTCTTTTCCTCTGGACCAGAGAAGATCAAAGGTTTGTTCTTACTATGTGTCTCTTCTTCAACTCTCTCATTTCAGGAGAACTTACAATCTAACAGTACCAGTGAACACAATACCAAGTTTGTATGAATGTGCTTGTGCTTAATCCTATGTTTAATCATATGCACTATCCCCTCAGGGCGTGAGTACCAGAGGAATGACCCTGCTGTCACAGTGGACTACAACACAGCTGACCCAGTGGTGCGCTGGGACTCCTATGAGAACTTCAACCAGCGCTACCAGGACAGTCTAGAAGGTACAGAAAGCCTCCCTGAATTTCTGATGGGCCCTATCTCAATCATACAGCTTAAAGTAACTGCCCAGTGAAAATATCACTTTTAAAAGTTCATATTTTATTAACTCATATCCAAATAATTTTGTTGACTCATCCTATACTCATATTGGTGGCCAAAGCATACATTTGAGGGGTGGGAAAACACTCAAAAACCCCACTTCAAACTTGTATCTCAAACCAGAGAGGAAGAGTCAAAGTGGGAGGGATAACTTGGCCCAAAATCTGTCTTCTCCGGCAGGTGGCATTTAAAAATGTTTTGCTCACTAAGCAAAAGGTCAATGAGAGTGTCGAATTTGGTCCCAAAATAATTGTATAGCTTATTTGCTACGTGAGGTTTATTTTATCTAATATACGTTTTGTAATGCTTAGGTAGTTACGAGTGTACTGATATAAGTAGGGCATCCCGGCATCTAAAAATAAAAAATTTTAGTGCTATATGGAATCCTTGGGATGACCCTAAACCCTAACCTTAACTGGTACCTTAACCATTTTAAATGTCAACTTCAATGGGGGGTAGGGACGTCCCAACGATCCCGGATAGCAAGGACTGTTATGGTTGGTCACATGCGTATCTGCCCTCTCATTGGCTAGAATGGTCCCACCTTAACATTGCCTCCTCCTGACTGCCTTCCATTTTTGAAGACATTTATTTTTATTGTTAGACAGCCAATGGAGTATCTGGTCAATAAAATTGAACTGTGCTCAAACAGACCGTTTAAAAAAGGCTTGCTATTTCCTCATAGAATATGATGCCATCTCCCTGAGGAGGATGAGCTGGCCAATCAGTGGTCTAGAGGATGAGCTGGCCAATCAGCGGTCTACTTGCGTGTATATTTTTTATGACCGGTATACGCCCACACCATTCTGTTGTTGGGGTACGCCCACACCATTCCAACACAGCTGATCTTTAAGATACTTAATTTAAACTATTTGGAAATAAAAATATTTTGCTTATATTGTAAATAATTATAGGTCATATTTCATAGAAATCTGGAAACACTGGGCAATTACTTTAAGGCTATACTGTTGATACTGTACTCTGAAGGTTAAATCTCTACTCTCTCTCTCTCTCTCTCTCTCTCTCTCTCTCTCTCTCTCTCTCTCTCTCTCTCTCTCTCTCTCTCTCTCAGACATAGCCCACACCAGGGGTCCAGTGGATGGCAGTCTGTACGCCCAGATAAAGAAGCGTCGTTCAGGCCCAGGTTCAGGCTCCCTGACCTCCACCAATGGGAGTCCAGCAGGCACCAGCGAGGAGAGGCCGAGTCAGAACCAGCTCCTCTCCCCTAGCTCTGACTCTCTCACTCACTCCGGCCTCTCTAGCCACTTCGGCCACTCTGCCCACTCGTCGGCCCTCCCAGAGCGTCCAGAAGAGCACAGAGGGCCCCCGCCCCCCACTCGCCAGGAGAAGGAGGAGCTGGAGCGCCTGCTGGGGGGCATCGAGGGGGAGAGGGACAGCCGGGACAGAGAGAGGGAGACTGCCATCCTGGATGACGGGGACTCTTCCTCTCCCTCTGAGCGTACAAGTACCCTGAGGCTGGGCCGCTCCTGTTCCTGCCGGCTGGGCTACCACTCCCAGCACTGTGCCGAGCCCGGTTGTGACCGACTCCACCTCATTCCCAACGGCTACTGCCTGGACAGAGCCCCGGGCACCAATGGCCATCCTGGGGCACCGCCCTCGGCTAACCCTGCCACTGTCCCCTCACACATGGACCTGTGCCAGCACTACAGTCCCCACTCTCACCCACATCAGGCCCTGCCTCCCCCTGACCTGGTGTGGGACCGCCAGCAGGGCCCGCCACACTACCTGCACCGCTCCTGCTCTGAGGGACCCTCTCGTCACCCCTCTCTGTGCCCCTATCCATCCCAGGAGCTGACCCCCCACTCCCACCCACACACCCTTCCTCCCGGGCGCCTGCTCTGTAGAAGTGATGACTATGGGCCGTACCACCAACCTCCCTCACACACCCATCACCACCCTCACCACGCCAAGCCCTCCGGCCCCTACCACGACATGCTGCTGCTGGACGGCCTGCCGCCCCCTGGCTGCCCCTGCCGGGACTGCCTCATCAGGAGGGAGGACTCAGCCTTCCAAGGCCTGCGGCTGGAGCGAGGAGAGAGCTTCCACTGGGACAGAGAGGCAGAGCTGCAACATCGTGAAGCAGGGCTGAGGAGGGGGAGGGAGTCTGAGCTGCCCAGAGGGGCAGAGATGCACTGGGAGAGGGAGACAGTGGGACTGAGAAGAGGCAGGGAGATGTCACTGCATTGGGACAGGGAGGCGGAGCTCCAATGGGAGAGGGAGAGAGAGGCCGACTATTGGCACAGGAGGGCTACAGTGTCTTCCTACGGGCTCCAGGGACACGAGCTCCCTGCCTTCACCTTTGACCCCCTGCCGTCCGGCCACCCTGCGTACCCAGAGGCGTCTCGCTCCCACGCCCACTCCCACCTGGACCTGAAGTACAGTAGCAGCAGCAGTGGCTACCAGACCCCCCACCAGGCCTGCCCCTGCTCCCCCTACCAGCCCTCCCCCTCTGAAAGCAGGGGCTACGCCTCAGGCTACCAGTCTGAGTCCACCTCCCCTCTGCCCCCTCCCTCCACCCTGTCAGGCCCCTGCAGCCACACCACAGGGCCAGCAGACCACCACCCTGAAGCCCACCCTCAGCAGTACCTCTCCGACAGCCAGACAGGTGAGACAACCCCCACTGAACAGGCACTATGCAAAATGGGTTTATTAGCTACAACATTTTATAAAGATCATTTCATGAAATTACATTTAAACCAATGTAGGAAATAATTTGTCAATTGATCGTTCGGTGTCACATAAAATAATTCACTATTTTCTCTGTCTTCCATAAGATGGAAGGGGGATGAGTGAGAATGTGGGTTGGAGGGACCACATCTCCCAAGGTTCCTTCAAGAGGATGCATCGAGATGCCCATGTACCGTGTTCCACGCCTTCTGACCGCTCTGGGCCACCCACTCCTGTTCATACCAGCAGCCCTCTACGCACACAAGAAAGGTATCAGTTGTGTTGTCTTCTTTTTAACATCTGCATGTCACATGTCAGTCTTGTGTGTCAATTAAAGACATGCTCTGGCAACTACTAAGTATTTTTTAAATCTTCCACTTTGGGCTGGATGTGTCAATGTGTAGTTCATACATGTATAATCTATAATCACTGTCTTACCTCAATTAGCCACGAAATCCCTAGTTTGAAAGCGACTGTTTTTCTCAAAGCTGTGCTGCCCCATTTTCCCTACATTTTCCCCCACATGGGCCAGCCCCCTAGCAATTAAGAGTTCTAGCCAATGAGCTTCAGCCCCTCGCCATTTGAGTGACAGCTAGCAAGATGCACACACAGAAGAGCGAGCGAGAGAGCAATGACGTGGTGCACATATCTGCACATATGTGACGTAGTAGCAATTTTCGGGGACCACTTTTAGCTCCCGAGCGCTACTTTCAGAACTACTGGCTAAATAGTATACAGAAGTACCAGACAATCTCCTTAAATAAACATTTCAAAATGTAATGTAAGAATATATTGCATACCTCTTTAATATGACTTTATGTTTGTTTCAGGCCCAGTCTAGGTGTGCAAGAGTATGAAGTTCGATCAACTGACATAGTCAACAGTGACATTCAATCTGCCCAGTCTCAGGATAGGCCCAATAGTACTGTTGCTCAGGTGTCTCAGCTCAACCAGCAACACATCCCTGACCCCTCACAGTCTACATCCGTGACACCCACACCTTCCCCCACCCAACTCAACAGCCACTGCACCACACCGACACAACCACACTCACCTACAACCAGCCAGCCCAGCAACCACTGCCTCCCTGTATCACCCATTCAGACCCCCCCTGAGAAAGCTAGCCCAACTGGTCAAGAGACCACCCTTCCTACAGAGACTGCTGCACTGCCTCCTCTTGCCCAGCACCAGCCCCCCAGCCCTGCAACTGGCACACCAGGACCCTGTCCAGGCCAGGGCCAACTGAACGGAGCATGTCCACCCAGGGAGCTGACTCCAGAGGTCCCTAAACCCTGCTCCACCCCCACTTCGGCCCATTCCTCCCCCCAGCCTCCCATCAGCAGTCTGGAGGGCTCCCCCTCCTCAGAGCCTCCTGTGCCCGGCTTCGCCACCCTGGGCCGGAGGCTGATGCTGGGCACTGAGCCCCCAGGACCCCTGCAGCACTACCCTGGCATGGAAAGCAGCGCCAGTGGGCACTCTCCAGCCCCTGAGGTACATGACACCCCAACCTTCCCCACCTCTGCCACCGGCTGCTGTGCCCAATCTGTCCCCCATGTGCCATACTCGGGCGACACTGCTGTCACCATCCCCCAGCCCCTACTCCCAGAGAAACGGCGGCAGCCTGCCCAGCCAGGGTCACCTAACGGCGGGGTGGGTACCCTGAGGCCCTCCCTCTCACAGCACCATGTCACCTTCTCTCCAACGGTGGGGGAGATGGCACTCCCTGCAGGCCAAGGAGAAGGAACTCTATCTCTGGAGGGGGAGATGGCAGGCAGAGTCAGTGTTAAGTTTGTCCAGGACAGCTCACGCTTCTGGTACAAGCCTGGCATCTCCAGGGACCAAGGTAACTTGTTACTTTTTAACTCGTCATAAAGAAAGCTCTCTGACTGTTATGCAATATGCATGAAACTTTTTTAAATGTATTTTTTCTGTTTGCCTGTAGCCATAGCTGCGCTGAAGGAGAGAGAACCAGGGGTGTTTCTTATCCGGGACAGCAACTCCTTCCAAGGTGCCTATGGCCTGGCACTGAAGGTGGCCATCCCGCCCACTAATGTCAACAACAACAGCAGCAAAGGTATATGACTCAACAACTTCCCGAGCCTTTGCCTTTATCTCAACACCCTACATTTCCTCGACACAAAGCACTTCAGTTTCAGCTAGCTAATAGTGTTCTTCATGTTCTCTCCCTAACACGCACATGGTAGCCAATCCATTAGAGCAGCTGGTGCGACACTTCCTGATTGAGACGGGACCCCGTGGAGTGAAGATCAAAGGGTGTCAGAATGAGCCCCATTTTGGTGAGATGTTCATTAAGAATAGTATACTCTCAGTTTTGGGCTATATTGTTTGTTTGTTTTTTCAGTATTCAGTTATTTAGGCATTCAGTCATTTACAGCTATATTATGTTCCATGGTTGTTGTGCCCAATGGATAATTTAGTCTAAGGGCTCTATTCAATCTGTATCGCGGAAGTTCAGCTTTACAGCGATATTTAAATGTTAAGGCAATGTTCCCGCATTAGCAGACACTGCATTCACAGTAAACGCTGCATATGTCGGATCATTTGAAAATTACCTTTCCATTTCTATCGCGTAACAATTCAGCGTTACTGATTGAATAGAGCCCTAAATGTCTCTGTTCCACAGGGAGTTTGTCTGCATTGGTGTACCAGCACTCCATCACTCCCATTTCCCTACCCTGTTCCCTACGGATCCCAGAAAAAGGTCTGCTGTCACTCACATTATGGGCTATTATTAGTTAGCCTGCTGGAGTCATTTTAATGGGAACCAGTCCCCACCTAAGTAAACATAAGCTGTTTTATAAACACTGATGCTAAGTACACTCACAATCTAATCCCTAGACAATTTGTGCTCATAATAGTACATAGACATGATATGTTTGTAGCACTTTTCACTGATACAAAATGCATAGAATTACTGACTTCTGGCGAGGTTGAAATATTTCTAGCAATGTCCTCCAGATGGAGACAGAGTATAGATATTGATTAACATAACTCTCATTTTTACATCCCTGTGTTGCAGATCCCATTGGAGAAATGCAGGCACTGCAGTCGACTGCCAGTAACATCAGCACTGCTGCAGACCTGCTCAAACAGGGTGCAGGTGAGTTCCCTAGCTTAGTCAGTTGTCATAATGTTCAATCACAAATGGCTGCATTACTGCTGTTGTTGGTTTGAGACCCTGTTGTGTGTGACATATGAACACCATGGTGCTTTATAATATAAGAAATCTTATATTTTCTACAGTATATAGGGCGTAAAATATGTCGTAGTCCATGCAACTGATAATGATGGAGCAAGTCACATGTTTTATACATTTGTATAATGTACCAGTTTTTCTCATTCATTCAACAGTGACCTGCCAATTGCTAAGGAAAATGCCTTTAGGCCTACCTCCACTTGTAAATTAAATCCATTCATCTATCCTTCTGGATGAATGGAAAATTGTTTGAGGTGCATAATATCAATTTTGTCAGGTTATTGTTTTTGCTAGCTAGCTAGCTAGCTTCGTTAACGTGAGCTGACACTCAGGGGATGCCAGCACCAAACTATGTAGACACCCCAAATAAGCACTGTTTATCCATAAAAAATGTTAAGGCAATACGCATGTGCAAACTATGATATCCGCTCAATGAAATGAATGCTAGCATCTTAGAGAAGGCACCAAAGCCCTATGCCTGACCTGTCCATCAACAGTGGCTGGAGTGCATTTCAATTAAGAGGAAGGAAGGCACTGGTAGAGCACGGCGCTTGTAACGCCAAGGTAGTGGGTTCGATCCCCGGGACCACCCATACACAAAAAATGTATGCACGCATGACTGTAAGTCGCTTTGGATAAAAGCGTCTGCTAAATGGCATATTATTATTTATTATTATACCCTGGCGCCTCTCGAGGTTTTGATGCAGTTTTAGAACATTTTGGGATTTGAGCATAAAACACATCAGAATCATTGAGAAAAAAAATATTAGATAAACAAATATTTGAAAATGTTAATATTATTGTATTTTCAATTTGACTTTCATAACAGCTATTTTGATTAGATTATCATTACAGAGTAGGCACTGCCTGCCCATCACTGACACACACACAAACAGAGGGTGTGTTTGAGTAGGCTAACAAAGCCGAAAGTCGGCGAGTGAAGGCGGGGGAGGTGCATCTGCGACAGACAAAAGTTGGGACACTGGTGGTTTTCCAGCAGCAAGGCTCAGATCAACATGGCAGTGTCAACATAGCTGTTATTGTTTATAAAAGTTTTTCAACATTTAAAAAAGAAAAACTTTTATATACCCCCATATCACACACTCACAAACTGAAAACAACATTTTGTTAGACAGAGATCTTAAATATCACTTATTTTTATTCCATGTAGCTTTAGAATCATGGCAAAGGTGGTTCCTGTTTCAGTCACGTCTTTGGTCACATTCCCTCGGGTGACCCTCGGGTCAACCAAAAACACCCTAATGATTAGTTAACTCAAATTTATAAAGCCCTTTTTACATCAGCAGATGTCACAAAGTGCTCATACAGAAACCCAGCCTAAAACCCTAAACAGCAAGCAATGCAGATGTAGAAGCACAAATAATGCCTCCCACAATGCAGGTGATGGCTGCATGGTGCAGTTGGTGAGAAGTACCTGTAGCGACTAAATCAAAAACTGCATGACCTTTGTAAAGTTCATGCAATCGATGTCTAGGCACGTCGGACTATTTTTATCCCCATAATGCAACACACTTTGAAAGGCAGTGACCGACTAGACAAAATTGATCTGCTTGAACGCGCCCAGTATTAGGTAGTGTTATGGTAATTTCAGGACTTGAGGACAGTGAGCAGATCGTGGAAGAGTGCGCCTCTACAGGGGTGTGGCCTGTGTCTGGCCCTGTGATGTCACCAGCTGCAGCAGAGTTCCGGAGGCCGGTCGGTTCTCTCCTGTCAACCAGCCATAGAACATTCTGGAACACACAGAATAGAACATTCTAGAACACAACACAGTAGAACATTCTAGAACACATCAGACAGCACTGAATCACAACACGTCATTATATCACAGTACTGTGTTAAAGCAGTGTTTCTTCATCCTGGTGCTAGGGATCCAATGGGGTGCACATTTTAGTTTTTGCCCTAGCACTGCACACATCTGATTCCACTATTCAAAGGTTTGATGATAAATTAATTAGTGGAATCAGGTGTGTAGTGCTGGGTCCCCTGGACCTGGAAAAGGAAACTCTTACAGCATGGCTCTTGCAGCATCAGGGTTGTGAGTTCGATTCCTGCTGAGATCACCCATATGGAAATGTAAGCCGGCATAGCTAAATACTGTATATTACATCATTATATTATATTTTGTGTGTGTGTATGGACAGCACTGTTACACACAATCACAAACACTCACTCTGCCACGTATTCCAGCGGTGTCCATGAAGTGACATCAGCGTCGGGCATGAACTTCCTGTTCATAGGCGTATCCAAGGTAATGCTGTCAGAGAGCGAGAAAGATGATTACAGACTGGTGTGAATGTGTGCCTGTTCGTCTGTGGGCGTGGGCGCGTGCGTGTATGGTGTGTGTGCGACTTACGGTAGTATAGTGACAGCAGCAGCTTGTGGGGGGAGGCCACTGTTGGTTCCCGCTAGAGACTGACACAGCTGGTGTACCGCTGCCTTCGCCATACCATAACCCAACATACCTACACACACACGCAGAGGGAGATAACAATATATGGAATCTACTGCTCACATTCTTAATGGATGCCAATCATAAAAGTATGTATGTATGTATGTATGTATGTATGTATGTATGTATGTATGTATGTATGTATGTATGTATGTATGTATGTATGTATGTATGTATGTATGTATGTATATGTGTGTGTGTGTGTGTGTGTGTGTGTACCTGGGGTTCCGGACAGGGCAGCCTGGGCTCCAGACAGTGTGAGCAGCCCCCCTTCTCTCAGGTGTCTGGTTGCTAGGTGACTGGAAATGGTCGACGTCCACACACTCTGCTTCCACATCAGATCACTGTTCTTATATAGCGCTACACACACACAAACACACACCAGATCATTGTCTTATAAGAGGGCTGAAGAGAGGGAAAGAGAGATCAGTGGTTGTGTGTGTGTCCGTGTGTGTCTGTCTGTGTTGAGCACAGACCTTTAGCCTTGGCGCTGCCCCCGGCCCATCCTCCCGCCACACACAGGATGGCATCCACCTTCTGGTCGCCTAGCAATGACAACACATCTGCTGTCACCTAGGCAACAACACACACACAAATCAAACTTTTATTTGTCACATGCGCCAAATACAACAGGTGTAGACCTTACTGTGAAATGCTTACTTACAAGCCCTTAACCAACAATGCAGTTCAAGAAAGAGTTAAGAAAATATTTACAAAATAAACAAAAGTAAAAAATAATAAAAAGTAACAAAATAACAATAATGAGGCTATATACAGGGGGCACCGGTACCGAGTCAATGTGCGGGGGTACGGGTTAGTCGAGGTTATTTTTACATGTAGGTAGGGGTAAAGTGACTATACATAGATAATAGACAGCGGATAGCAGCAGTGTAAAAACAAATGGAGGAGGAGGGTGTCAATGTAAATAGTCCGGGTGGCCATTTTATTAAATTGTTCAGCAGTCTTAAGGCTTGGGGGTAGAAGCTGTTAAGGAGCCTTTTGGTCCTAGACTTGGTGCTCCGGTACCGCTTGCCGTGCGGTAGCAGAGAGAACAGTCTATGACTTAGGTGACTGGAGTCTTTGACAATTTTTTGGCCTTTCCTCTGACACCGCCTTGTATATAGGTCCTGGCTGGCAGGAAGCTTGGCCCCAGTGATGTACTGGGCCGTACGCACTACTCTCTGTAGCGCCTTACGGTCAGATGCCGAGCAGTTGCCATACCAGGCGGTGATGCAACCGGTCAGGATGCTCTTGATGGTGCAGCTGTAGAACGTTTTGAGGATCTGAGGACCCATGCCAAATCTTTTCAGTCTCCTGAGGGGGAAAAGGTGTTGTCGTGCCCTCTTCACGACTGTCTTGGTGTGTTTGGACCATGATAGTTTGTTGGTGATGTGGACACCAAGGAACTTGAAACTCTCGACCCTCTCCACTACAGTATTGAGCAAGTCACTGGTACGTCCTGCTTTAGTTTTTGCTTGTAAGCAGGAGGATAGAATTATGGTCAGATTTGCCAAATGGAGGGCGAGGGAGAGCTTTTTATACTTCTCTGTGTGTGGAGTAAAGGTGGTCTAGTTTTTTTTCCCTCTGGTTGCACATGTGACATGCTGGTAGAAATGAGGTAAAACGGATCCCCGGCCACTATGAGCGCCGCTTCTGGATGAGCACACACACCCCATGATCAACATGGCCATACATACAGTACCTAACACAGACGCAACCCGGCTTAATGTCCTCGTCTTCTCCCTTAGTCTCCTTCCCTCATAATAATATAATAATAATATGCCATTTAGCAGACGCTTTTATCCAATGCCACTTACAGTCATGCGTGCATCTCCTTCCCTTCCCGCCGTGGTGTTGAAGGAAATAGCTGAGGGAAAGAGACGAGACAAGGAGAGGAGGAGCGAGGAGGGACTCACCTGTTCTGCCTGGTCAGTAAAGGAGTCTGTTGGTTTGACTAGGATGTTGGCGCTTGCCTCCTCATTGGCATTGATGTCAATACACGCCACCCACTGGAAACACACACACACAGTACTGTAGGCAGGGCTGCAATTTGAGTGTGGCTTCAGCTTGTCATATTCTATTTATTTAACCTTAGTTTGGTTAAAAGATCCTTGAGGTTAGAGAGCTCTGTAGCGAGGGGTACCTGGCCAGTTAAGACAGTTCCTAATTCTACGCCTGGTGGCACTAACGTTACACCTTAACGGCCCAGTTATACCTGGGGTGTATTCATTCCGACGATTCTAATTTCAAAACGTTTCTTACACGTTAGCAAACGGAACGAAACGGGGCGCGACCTACCTGAATTTGTCCAATAGAAACTCTCGTTTTGGGGGTGTATCATTAGTGCGCACACAGTAGCAACCCGTTGCAAAACGTTTGGCAACGAAAACGAGGGTTTCAATTGGACAAATTCCTATCCGTTTGCTTTTGTTTGGTTCCGTTTGTTCCCAGTGAATGTTACACCTCACAAGAGCTACCATGATAATAACATTAGAAGTCTGACAGTCGGCATCCGTTATATTTCCATACTGTTAATGTACCTGAAGTTGTTTAAGCTAATACCGTTCATTGTAGCTTTACACAGAACAGTTGTCTGTCTGTCAATTCTCACCCAGTTTTTAGACTTGAAGTATTGTACACAAGTGGCTCCTAGCGCTCCTTTCCCGCCGTAGATGATGACTTTTCGTGCTTCCCCCGCCGCCATACCTATAGCTCTGTCTGGTACGTTAACTAGTGTCCAGTAGTCTGTCCGCGGACAGAAAGGGCTGTTGTAGGGTCTATTATTAGACTATAAACTTCTCGGTTCAGACTTTGCTCTTCCACCTGGTCGTCACTAGTTACCGAAGCCACAATGTCATAATTATGGCTAAACCCCTCCTATTTTTACAATCGCTCTTCTTAAAATCTGATTTTAAACCTTACTCTTAACCCTAACCACGCTGCTAACATTATACGTAACCTTAAATTAAGATTAAAAAGCTTATTTTCTTCATCAATGTTTAAGAAGCTTATTTTCTTCATCAATGTTTAAGATTAATGGCATTTTTGACTTTCTGGCTGCGGTAACTAGTGACAACCCTTCCACCTCGATGATCAGTTCACCCGGAACTAGTTACTAACCAAATACCGCCCCAGAGCCCGGAGGACCAATGGAAATTCTCCAAAGTGAAATCTGACCAATCACTAAAGGAGGAGTGTTTATTTGTACCAGAGGTGCGCTCGTTTAGCCCTGCTGGAGGATTCGGGACAATACCTCAGTGGTTGGGACGCCACAATACTAACTTTCCGTGTGGAACTGAACTGTTCTGATACCAGTGCAAAAAAGATAATACTCAACAAAACACACTGGAAGTAATTCATCACTGTGATGTGAGCTGATATAATTCCTATGTGATGCATAATGCATTAGCTGCTATTGATACAGTACTATGTAATGTCGAATTTGAAAATAAACCATTCTCACAGTTCCCTTCCTGATTGTTCTGACTGTTCCCTGTCCCACCCCTCTCCCCTCCCGTCCAGCCTGCAACGTGCTCTACCTGAATTCTGTGGAGACTGAGTCACTGACCGGACCCCAGGCCATCTCCAAGGCAACCGGAGCCACACTGGCACGAAACCCCCAGCCAGTGGCCACAGTGGTCCACTTTAAAGTGTCTTCACAGGGCATCACACTGACCGACAGCCAGCGCAGGTAACATTACCACTGACCAGATCATATTGTCTAAATGTCACCCATGTAAGTCGTTAGTGATCAGCAAACAAAACTGGAAGAAAGGTTGTATGGATGTATTGTGGTAGATTAGTGGAGATGATTGTGATATCAATGGTCACACTAAATGGTCTTTCTGTCGGTTTGTCTATAGGGTGTTCTTCAGGAGACACTACCCAGTCAACAGTGTGACCTTCAGCAGTATCGACCCCCAGGACAGGAGGTGGGCACTGGAGTAGCACACTGACACAAACCAATCTAATGTCACAGTCAACCATGACGTATAACATGAATTACATGAAGACCACACTATTTATAAACCATCTCAGCTAACCATCTAAAAAGAGAAACCATTGAGCCATTCCCATTCTGTCTTCACCATATTGAATTCATCCTTTGCTGTAAACCTGCGCATGGATCTGTGTGTGTGAGCTTGAATTAAGTGTTTCTGAGTGTGTGTTTGTGTGAGAGAGATGGAGAGAGAATGTGATATGTGTATGCCTGGGCAATGCAGGCCGTGGCTGTGACTGCACCTGTACCCATGCCTGTGCTTGTTTGAGAGCTCTGTCTGTCAGTGTGGGTCTGAGTCTGGTCTGTCTTTCTCTTTGCTTCAGGTGGACTAACACAAACAGCACAACATCGAAGTAAGTGCTCTATGTGTGTTTGTGTACATGTGTTTGTTTGGGAGTGTGATGTGTTTGTATGTGTATTGATCGGTGTGACAAGATGTTTGATTACCTGCATGGCATCATATTGCTTTTGTGCCTTGGCCATCATCCCAGTAAATACAGGATCTGTTGATCATGCTCACGGTCACAAATTCATGTTCACAAATATTCATGCTCACAGCTTCTGTTTTATGCCAGTTCATAGGCTTTATGTAAATGTGTGTGGTTTGATTATTATTTATTTTTATCGTATTTTAGCTTAGGAGATATTATCATAGCCTGATCCACCATCCTGACCGCTGCACACTTCACTGAATCCGACTAGCGGAACATAATGTAAGCTCGCAAGATCAGAATGGTCAGATGAGGCTAATATTATCCTTCTAGGTTCTACCTTCTACTACGGTAACTTTGTTTGGTTACCTGGCCCATACATTAGTCAGCCTGTTCCCGTCTAAAGAGTTAGGCCTAGATTCAATCAGATCAAGCATTAACCGGCGATAGCAGACATGGATGTTTTGGCGGTTTTCGGAGGTGGAGCTGCTTTGGAGCAGCTGCTCCGCTTAACTCGTATTAGAAGTTCAGAATGAGAAAGTGTAGGCTATATAGAAGTAATTCCACTGAAATTGAAAAATCATTCAACTAAATAATGAGGACTTCTATCATCCTAATCGAGGTGTAGATTACATCTCACATTCCAGTGTTCAAACTTGTAAACATGGCTGCATGGGATCTCTCTTAATGCGACTCTGTGCAGCCAATGGCAATGTCCGCTTTAGGTATAAAGCCAGGAGCCACTTGTGGATTTGACAGCTCTAACACAGTTCCACCTCTGACACCGCCAAAACAACCGCCAAAACGGATCTGATTGAATTGAGCCTTTGATCAAAGAAGTCTCAGTCATAATATTAAACCAGCAAGAATGGGCATCAATATGTCTAAGTAGGGGCTTGATTCAATCCGGACCGCGGAAGATCTGCGTTATAGCGCGATTGACATTTAAGGGTAATTTACGATTGCGCCGACATATGCAGCGTTTACCATGAATGCAGTCTCCGCAAACGCAGGAACATTGTCTTTAAATGTCAATTGCGTTATAATGTGGATCTTCCGCAGTCAGGTTTGAATCTAGCCCTAGGTGTGTATTTCCAACCCTCTAATATCTATTTCCTCTCTCCCTCTCCTTCTGTTCAATAGGGTGTTTGGGTTTGTAGCCAAAAAGCCAGGCAGCATGGCAGAAAACGTGTGTCATCTGTTTGCTGAGCTCGACCCAGAGCAGCCAGCCTCAGCCATCGTTAACTTCATCAACAAGGTGATGTTAGGGCCGCAGCGCAGATAGAGAACAAAGCCAAGGACCCATCACCGATTTTACACTGTCAACAGTGTTACAACTCCCAGAGAGGAGGCTTCAGAAACTAATGCTTTACAGACCCACAAAGCACCATTGGTGGTGGCCTCTTCTCAAAGTGAGTTTTGGACCCCAAAGGCTCAACATTTCAAACATGACTGCCATTTTGAATTATAGTCAAAATGTATTCGTTGTTTAAATTTCTAATGTGTAAAAATGCCTTATAAAAGGTCCAATGCAGCCGTTTTTATCTCAATATCAAATCGTTTCTGGGTAACAATTAAGTACCTTACTGTAATTGTTTTCAATTAAAATGGTCAAAAATAAACAAAAATGTATTCTTAGCAAAGAGCAATTTCTCAAGCAAGAATTTTGCTAGAACTGTCTGGGAGTTGTCTGAGTGGGGAGGGGAAAACTTAAAAACGAGCTGTTATTGGCAGTGGTTTGGAACTCTCTTTCTTATTTGTCTATTAACTAATTTACCGCCTTGTGATTTCACCAGGCAGGCCAAAACTCGATCCCACCAAAACAGGCTGACATTTCAGGCGGTCTTTTCAAACAGCTCTTACACTAAAAGGGCATTTTCTAAATGTTCACAGTATTATTCCAACCTGTGTGGAAATATATATAAAACACAGGAAAATCTAGTTTTTGCCTGCACTGGGCCTTTAATTTCATATCGCCTTAAAGTTACCAAAGCCTTGTCATCACTTATTAGTCATCTAAGGTTTCAGGTATGCAATAAGCAGCCTAGCCCACCCGCAGGCCTACCAAAGATTATACTTAATTACACATAAATCTTGCCTCAACCCTGTCACTCTCCCCAGTGTTCTTTGACAATCATAAGTGTAAGTCAAACAAAATGTAGAAGATGATGTAGTCCTACAGTAGGCTACAGTAGAAAGTAAAAGTGAATGTGAGAAATGTCTATTTGTAATGTGCAAGGGAGAGAGTGTATGTGGTTAGGGTATCAGTGTGTGTAGAGGCTAGGGCACAGATATGGTCAGTACTAGAGATTATGGGGTATTGTTATGTTTTGTTCACATGTACGTTCATATGAATTGTACCCTAGAAAGAAAAGTTTGAAGTAACCAAGGAATAATGGTGTGCCGCACCACTGCCGTCTCTACTGTATTGTATTTATACCTATGGCTTTTTCTGTGAAGAGCAGTACACACTAATATTGCTGCAAATAGTCATTTTGTTCTATTCCACAATTTTTTGGTGGGTCAATTATCTAAACTATGGGGCAAATAGTAGTCCTTATTATACTGTATAACATTGAGAAATGTACTCAAACATTAAAAACAAGACGAGAATAAGTCACGGCCACATATATTTTTACCTGTATGACTTTATGTAGAAAGTTAACACACAAAGCAGACAGTTGTCTAAGGTCCTACGTACTTAACCAAAGACAGAGCACTCCTCTATTAATAATCTTCATGTATTTGTATTCTTAGTGTTTTGCATTGTTTTTGTAAGAAATAGAAAGACACTACTTTGTATGACAGCAGTAATATATTGTTGTCTGTTTTCTTATTGATCTTTATATGTAGTAATATATTTTCTCACATGCAGCTAGGAAAGGGAGGTCAAAAGGAAAAATTTGTAAGAAAATCTGTTATATGCTATTTTTTAAGAAAGCTTTGTATGCACAAATGAAGAATATAATAAACAAATAAAAATAAAGTTGTGGTACCAAATCTGACTTCTGCTCATTGGATTTATTATCACTAGGTTTCTAAACTGTACTCAATAATTTAAAGCCTTATGTATTTTGCTTAAAAACAAGTACTTTTTCAAGAGCAAGAATCAGGCCTGAAAACAAAGATGTCACACACAGAGGCGACACACAAAAGGTCACAAAAATAACTATCTTTATTAGTTGAATTAATTTTCACCATTTTAGAATTCTGCATTTGAAAAATATATACAGTACATTTATTCAAAAACCACATCTAAAAGGCATGATTCCATCAAGCTCCGTTCAAATTACTTTTTTTCACATCGCACATCACCCGTTTTAATTTAACCTTTCTCCATTGTAGCCTCATCCCAGATCTTTGTGCTCGTCAACTCATTGCTGTCATTGTCATTGACAATGAGTGACAGGGAGTTGGCATGACAAACAGACTGGCACTCAGGCCATCTCTATTGCCATTTAGTACAATAACACTCTTCAAACTCAATCCAAAAGATCTAACCAGCGAAATACAACTCTGAAACTAAATTTCAAGCCGTTTCATAAGCTTATTCTATGTAGGTCTATGACAACAAGAGGCTGTGCTTTGGAATGTAAACAACATTAGCAAGATGCTGAACATAATAGGACAGTGAGTGAGTTAATGTAATTGAAGTTATCCTGACCTGGTTAATACCACAGCGGTTGCCATTACAAAGATCCCTTTAACAAGCCACTACGGAGTTGTGTCCAAGCTGGGCCTCCAGACAGAAGTCCACACATCATACTGTGCTATGTACTTGGCAAGACTATGCTTTTAGTATTACAATCTTGTCAACAACGCTGTACTTGGACATAAGGGTTGGATTTACTAGCTAATCGTGCTCAACCAAAACATTTGCAGTTTCCCCCATCATTTAGGGCAGTAAAATGAACAATCCCAAAAACATAAAACTACCTTATGAACGTTGCCTTTACCATCTTATCTTACTTTTTAAGTTTAATCTTGTACTGGTGCACATACAGTGCCTTCAGAAAGTATTCATACCCCTTGACGTTTTGTTGTGTTACAGCCTGAATTCAAAATGGATTAAATATTTTTTTCTTTCACCCATCTACACACAATACCCCATAATGACGAAGTGAAAACATGTTTTTAAATTGTATTTTTTGCAAATATATTGAAATACAGAAATCTAATTTATATAAGTATTCACACCATGAGTCAATACTTTGTTGAAGCACCTTTGGCGGCGATTACAGCTTTGAGTCGTTTTGGGTATTTCTGCATCAGCTTTGCACATCTAGATTTGGGGGTTTTCTCTCATTCATCCCTGCAGATTTTCTCAAGCTTTGTTAAGTTAGAAGGGTGGTGAACAGCAATCTTCAAGTCTTTCCACAGATTTTCAAAGGGATTCAAGTCTGGGCTTTGGCTGGGCAACGCAAGGACTTCCACATTCTTATTCTGAAGCCATTCCAGCACTGCTTTGGCTGTATGTTTGGGGTCATTATCCTGTTGGTCTTGGAAACTTTCAACACTCTAGAAATTGTTTTATACCCTTCCCGACATCACATCTCGGAGAGCTACAGACAGTTCCTTGGACTTAATGGTATAGTTTCTGCTCTGACATGCACTTTCAACTGTGGGACCTTATATAGACAGTTGTGTTTCGTTCTAAATCATGTCCAAACAATTGAATTGGCCACAGGTGGACTCCAATCAAGTTGTAGTGACATCTCACGGATGATCAAAGGAAATTTCATGCACCTGAGGTCATAGTAAAGGGGTGTGAATACTTATGTAAATTAGATATTTCTGTATTTCATTTTCAAAACATTTTCAAAAGTTTCTAAACATGTTTCCACTTTGTCATTAAGGGAGTATTGTGTGCAGATGGGTGAGAAAATTCAGGCTGTAACCCAACAAAATATGGAACAAGTCAAGGAGTATGAATAGTTTCTGAAGGCACTGTAGCTGCTTTGTTGCTTGCATGTGATTGGCTGTGGTCTTGGGGGTGGCATACAGCCTGGGAGACAGGCTTAAATGACCCATGATGGCTTAGATGCCCCAAGAGCGCTTAGCTCAAGGTAAAGGACATTTAGCTTGCTAACATTCTAACCTATAAACTGATAATGAGCTCCAGACACAAATGAAAGCATGATGTTAGCATGAAATATACCATCCCTTAGTGTAGCAATCAATAAAAACATATGCGCTGATCCACCATGGCTCTGCCGCCTCAGCCATACTGGCAATCTATCATCAAGGCGTCCACTCCTATTTATAGAGTTTATCTCGTGATCTCGATAAAACAACTTTTTTTTCCCCATGTCGTGATCATGAGATAAATAAGTTGTGCTCTCGACATAATGAGGTTTTTATTTATTTATTAATGTCCTCTCTGGACTTCCATAGTTTAGCCTAATTGTAAGTGGATTGCAAATCCAGCTCACATTCATTGGCATGTGGTGAGCAGACCATTCATTGTCTTGCCCATTCAGAGGGTGAATGGGCAAGACAAAATATTTAAGTGGCTTTGAACAGGGTAGTAGGTGCCAGGCGCAACGGTTTGTGTCAAGAACTGCAACCCTGCTGGGTTTTTCACACTCAACAGTTTCCCGTGTGCATCAATAATGGTCCACCACCCAAAGGACAACCAGCCAACTAGACACAACTGTGGGAAGCATTGGAGTCAATAAATTGCCTTAAGCACATCCCTCAACTAGTCTTGTCAAGTTCCCTATATAAATAGCAAAGAACAAATCTCCCTTCTTGCGCAATACAATGTCAGTCGCTTTATACATTTTACATTTACATTTTTAGTCATTTAGCAGACGCTCTTATCCAGAGCGACTTACAGGAGAAATTAGGGTTAAGTGCCTTGCTCAAGGGCACATCGACAGATTTTTCACCTAGTCGGCTCGGGGATTAGAACCAGCGACCTTTCCGTTACTGGCACAACGATCTTAACCACTAAGCTACCTGCCGCCCCTTATACATTGTTACTATTCCAAGCCCCTTAAATCACATAAACCCACGCTAAAGGACACTCCTGAAATGTTATAGGATGCTCTCAATGTTACAAATGCAACGACTAGCACAGCAGGATACAGTCATAATTCAGTAGTAACACCAGCTACTGTGATCAAGTCAAGGTTAACTAATTAACTCCTAAAATAAAAAGGTTGTTGAAGCTACTGGAGGCTGTATTAGTCATGCCCTGAACATCACCACTGTGGTTGGTGGTGACTGTAGTGGGTGGGGGAGGGAGAGTTACTGCCACGGTCGGCATGGGGCTGGTGAACCGTGGAGTTGGAACCACAGTCAATGTAGCGATAGGCTTCCAGGGTATTCTGGGTCGTGCGCACCATGTAGGAGGTTTTCACAGATGTCCTGGGAACAAAGAACATAATTCTGATTAACAATTGTATCGAAAATAAGTCAATATCAGAGAGGGTAAATGCACGAAGACATAATTGCAAGAAGTAGAGATGGAAGTGATGTGGTTTCACAATAAGGAGGTAGGATATACTTACTGCATGAAAACCACAATATTGTGAACCTTGATGCTTGCCATGGTGCAGAAGGCACTGAAGGGTGAAAAAGGTGGTTAGGACCTCTTCACAATCACATATAGAAATCTATATTAACAATTACAGGACTTGGAACTGTAAAAAAAGACAGGCCTTTACAGGTGTATTTAACTTACTAAACATAGGAGGCGCCTCCACTGATCTCAACGCTAATTGTGAAGTTCACCTGTAGTAAAACATTTTTTTTTTAAAGACCAACAGTCAACTCAAGTTTAGGCAGAAAATGCAAACAAGGGGTAGAGTTAAAGCAAGAAACGTATGCATGTCAATCATTCAACTACATGTAACGTGGAGTGAATGTGCCCGAAGTGTTAACTCCAGAGATGGTTCACTGCATCTGAGACAACAGCAGGCCCCTGGTACAGTACAGTACACCTACATGTCTCTGGCTCAGGGGCTGCATGGTGACTACATTGTCTAGCTGCATGGTGCCTATAACTGTTTTCATATAGAGAACCTGGCAGCGCAGACTGTCCACCATCACCGTGAAGAAGTTGGAGTTGCTGAAGTTCAAGGAGCTCTGACAAACACAACCAGGGAAAATGAACAGTCAGCAGAACACACCATAAGCAACAGGCACAGTTTGAGTCAAATGACCATCTCAAGACCAACTAACAGAGTGTGTCTTAACACGATTTATTGACCTACTGTCATATTCATGAGGACCTTAGTGTTGACGTGGTCAAACTGCACAGTGATGGAGCGTATCCCATCGTCCTCCACCACCACAGAGCAGGGAAAGAGGAAGAAGACCACCAATGAGGAGGCCAGGAGACACAGCACCGCCGAGAGGACCACATTCAGTTCCCTGTCAAACATAGCACTTCCTGTTTACTTTTACAATCACAGTTGCCCAGAATACAAACTGTGTAGCAACGTAAAATTACAGAATGTGATAGATATGTGACCGATCCAGTTATAAACTGGTCAGAAAAAGGCATAGCAGTAGAGTAGCTGCAGGACGGACAACTTACGTTCTCTGGGGCCGGAGCCTCTGGTCATTGTAGGGAACCAGAGCCACCAGCTCATTTGCCTGCTCTGAAGGACAATGACCACAGGAGAGAGATAAGTCAAATGGGAGAACACAATGTTTTGACCTCGCAACACAACACACCATAATACCACATCCAATATGTAGTACAGCAGTGGTCATCAACCTTTTCTGAGTCAAGATCACTTTGAGTCAAAATGCAAGCCGAGAGCTACCGGTCAGATTTGTTAAAAACATGACTTAAAAAACGTATGCAACATTAACCAATTAACAACAGTTCTGTAGCAATGAGGTTTGTGCAGTAGGCTACAAGCCTAATACATTATTGGCTATTGGCTATGCTTGAATTGCTCTGCCATTGTTGTTCTTCTCAGACCCTTTTGAAATTACATTTAAAAAATGTAGGTAAATAAGCAATCACACCGGTAATAGATAATTTGTTGTAGAACTTGTGAGCCACAGCTGAGTGATCATACTGGACTGATGGGCATGTACAGTACCAGTCATATGTTTGGGGGTGCTTTGCTGGTGACACTGTTGGTGATTTATATAGAATACAAGGCACACTTAACCAGCATCACTACCACAGCATTCTGCAGCGATACGCCATCACATCTGGTTTGTGCTTAGTGGGACTATCATTTGTTTTTCAACAGGACAATGACCCAACACACCTCCAGGCAGTGTAAGTGCTATTTGACCAAGAAGGAGAGTGATGGAGTGCTGCATCAGATGACCTTTGCCTCCACAATCACCCGACCTCAACCCAATTGAGATGGTTTGGGATGAGTTGGACCGCAGAGTGAAGGGAAAGTAGCCAACAGGTGCTCAGCATATGTGGGAACTCCTTCAAGACTGTTGGAAAAGCATTCCAAGTGAAGCTGGTTGAGAGACTGCCAAGAGTGTTCAAAGCTGTCATCAAGGCAAATGGTGGCTACTTTGAAGAATCTAAAATATATTTTGATTTGTTTAACACTTTTTTGGTTACTACATGATTCCATATGTGTTATTTCATAGTTTTGATGTCTTCACTATTCTTCTACAATGTAGAAAACAGTAAAAATAAAGAAAAACCCTTGAATGAGTAGGTGTGTCCAAACGTTTGACTGGTACTGTATATATATTTGTTTTTTACTGGACTGATGGGCTGCATCTGATGGTCAGTCTGAGGGGAGGGAGGGAGCAGCGGTGAGGCTGCCTCTCACCCGACTCACCGTCCCTCCGCTGAGAAAAGGGGACACAGTCTTCCAGCTGATGGTGAAACTCAAGTCGCACTGCATTATTTCTGCCTCATGCACCAATTCATGTTGTTACTCCTATGACCAGAGAAAGTAAAATACTCCTTGATATTAAAAAGACATAAACCGCTTATCGGAACACTTTGCTATAGTCATTCATTGCAGCTGCAGTGCTGGTTGTAGCGTGAGTGGAAGTAGGGAGAACACACATTTTATGGCTTATAAAAGTGTTGACAGTGCTGAATAACAACTTAAACACGAACTTACTCATAAAATTAGCAGCTCTTTTCTGAACTCGTTGAGTCTCTCTCTAGTTATGGTTTTAAACGTTTTGAAATCTCACAGTATTAACTTCGCTGTGCATTCAAGGCTTCTTTTTACAGTCTATGGCTCGAGGAAACTGCAGACATGGTGATCTGAGCTATATGATTGGCCAGCGGTAGGCCTATAGGTGCACTTGATTTGCTCTCTGGACCTGCCGGGTAGACGGAGTTCTACCTTCAGACACATGAAATGGTTCAATATGGAACACTTTGCCTTCCAGGCGCTAGGGCTGTTGAATCAGCGCAAAACAAATGTAAAAAAATAGGAATGCAAGGCTTTTTCTTTGGGGGTTTTTCAGACATTTTTGGTGATCGACTAGGAATGCTTTGGAGATCGACCGGTTGGTGACCACTGTAGTACAGCAATCAATGCCCAGCCCGACAGGCATCCAGACAGCAAATGTCTCACCTGAGGGGATGCGGCCAGTGCCTTGGCACGTTGGGCAGGTAATACTGTCCCTGCCAGTAAACTCTACATAAAGGAACTGGGCAATGTCCTCCTGTCTGTCCAATCCATCCAGCGAGTCATCGTCATTATCCCCCTTCTGCCGCCCTGTAACAACCTCTGGGATGAGCAGAAGACTGCTGTCGCTGCCGCCTCGGGACCGATGAGTTCCCATGAGCTGGCTGGCAGATAATCAAGCCAGCTTATTTCTAAGGACAGACCTCGGCCACAACTAGAGACAATTGGGTAATGCAAAACACACTTGCTGAGTAAAGGGCAGGACATTTTTATTTTGGGGGGGGTAGATGGGTGAAAAAAATATATACACTGCTCAAAAAAATAAAGGGAACACTTAAACAACACAATGTAACTCCAAGTCAATCACACTTCTGTGAAATCAAACTGTCCACTTAGGAAGCAACACTGATTGACAAATGTCACATGCTGTTGTGCAAATGGAATGGACAACAGGTGGAAATTATAGGCAATTAGCAAGACACCCCCAATAAAGGACTGGTTTTGACCACTTCTCAGTTCCTATGCTTCCTGGCTGATGTTTTGGTCACTTTTGAATGCTGGCGGTGCTTTCACTCTAGTGGTAGCATGAGACGGAGTCTACAACCCACACAAGTGGCTCAGGTAGTGCAGCTCATCCAGGATGGCACATCAATGCGAGCTGTGGCAAGAAGGTTTGCTGTGTCTGTCAGCGGTGTCCAGAGCATGGAGGCGCTACCAGGAGACAGGCCAGTACATCAGGAGACGTGGAGGAGGCCGTAGGAGGGCAACAACCCAGCAGCAGGACTGCTACCTCCGCCTTTGTGCAAGGAGGAGCAGGAGCAGCACTGCCAGAGCCCTGCAAAATGACCTCCAGCAGGCCAAAAATATGCATGTGTCTGCTCAAACGGTCAGAAACAGACTCCATGAGGGTGGTATGAGGGCCCGACGTCCACAGGTGGGGGTTGTGATTACAGCCCAACAACGTGCAGGATGTTTGGCATTTGCCAGAGAACACCAAGATTGGCAAATTCGCCACTGGCGCCCTGTGCTCTTCACAGATGAAAGCAGGTTCACACTGAGCACATGTGACAGAGTCTGGAGACGCCGTGGAGAACATTCTGCTGCCTGCAACATCCTCCAGCATGACCGGTTTGGCGGTGGGTCAGTCATGGTGTGGGGTGGCATTTCTTTGGGGGGCCGCACAGCCCTCCATGTGCTCGCCAGAGGTAGCCTGACTGCCATTAGGTACCGAGATGAGATCCTCAGACCCCTTGTGAGACCATATGCTGGTGCGGTTGGCCCTGGGTTCCTCCTAATGCAAGACAATGCTAGACCTCATGTGGCTGGAGTGTGTCGGCAGTTCCTGCAAGAGGAAGGCATTGATGCTATGGACTGGACCGCCCGTTCCCCAGACCTGAATCCAATTGAGCACATCTGGGACATCATGTCTCGCTCCATCCACCTACACCACGTTGCACCACAGACTGTCCAGGAGTTGGCGGATGCTTTAGTCCAGGTCTGGGAGGATATCCCTCAGGAGACCATCCGCCACCTCATCAGGAGCATGCCCAGGCGTTGTAGGGAGGTCATACAGGCACGTGGAGGCCACACACACTACTGAGCCTCATTTTGACTTGTTTTAAGGACATTACATCAAAGTTGGATCAGCCTGTAGTGTGGTTTTCCACTTTAATTTTGAGGGTGACTCCAAATCCAGACCTCCATGGGTTGATAAATTTGATTTCCATTGATAATTTTTGTGTGATTTTGATGTCAGCACATTCAACTATGTAAAGAAAAAAGTATTTAATAAGATTATTTCATTCATTCAGATCTAGGATGTGTTATTTTAGTGTTCCCTTTATTTTTTTCAGTAGTGTATATTTAATCAATTTTGAATTCAGGCTGTAACTAATAATTCAAGGGATATGAATACTTTCTGAAGGCACCATAGTTTATAATGCTGAATGCCTCTGCTCAAATTGCAAAGTGGGTGATGTGTGCTGTGACCACTTGATCTGAACGAACCGTGCTTTGAGTATGTCAACAGAATCAAGCCTTTAGATGTCTAGTTAATTATCCTACATTATATTTGTCAAACATGACTGCCGTTTAGCCTATACAGTGCCTTCAGAACGTATTCATACCCCTTGACTTATTCCACATTTTGTTGTGTTACAGCCTGAATTCAAAATTCACCCATCTACACACAATACCCCATATTGACAAAGTGAAAACATGTTTTTAGATATTTTTGCACATTTATTGAACATGAAATACACTATTTATACAAAAATGTGTGGACACCCCTTCAAATTGGGGGATTCGGCTATTTCAGCCACACCCGTTGCTGACAGGTGTATAAAATCGAGCACACCGCCATGCAATCTCCATAGACAAACATTGGCAGTAGAATGGCCTGTACTGAAGAGCTCAGTGACTTTCAACGTGGCACAGTCATAGGATGCCATCTTCCCAACAAGTTAGTTCGTCAAATATCTGCCCTGCTAGACCTGCCCCCCCGGTCAACTGTAAGTGCTGTTATTGTGAAGTGGAAACGTCTAGGAACAACAACAGCTCAGCCGCGAAGTGGTAGGCCACACAAGCTCACAGAACGGGACAGCCAAGCACTAGGACGTCAGCACAAGAACTGTTCGTCGGGAGCTTCATGAAGTTGGTTTCCATGGCCGAGCAGCCGCACACAAGCCTAAGATCACCATGCGCAATGCCAAGCGTAGGCTGGAGTGGTGTAACTCTCGACTCTGGACCAGTGGAAACGCGTTCTCTGGAGTGATGAATCACGCTTCACCATCTGGCAGTCCGACGGACGAATCTTGGTTTGGCGGATGCCAGGAGAACACTACCTGCCCCAATGCATAGTGCCAACTGTAAAGATTGGTGGAGGGGGAATAATGGTCTGGGGCTGTTTTTCATGGTTCGGGCTAGGCCCCTTAGTTCCAGTGAAGGGAAATCTTAATGCTACAGCATACAATGACATTCTAGACGATTCTGTGCTTCCAAGTTTGTGGCAAAATTTTGGGGAAGGCCCTTTCCTGTTTCAGCATGACAATGCCCCCGTGCACAAAGCGAGGTCCATACAGAAATGGTTTGTTGAGATCGGTGTGGAAGAACTTGACTAGCCTGCACAGAGCCCTGACCTCTACCCCATCAAACACCTTTGGGATAAATTGGAACGCTGACTGCGAGCCAGGCCTAATCGCCCAACATCAGTGCCCGACCTCACTAATGCTCTTGTGGCTGAATGGAAGCAAATCCCCACAGCATTGTTCCAACGTCTAGTGGAAAGCCTTCCCAGAAGAGTGGAGGCTGTTACAGCAGCAAAAGGGGGACCAACTCCATATTAATGCCCATGATTTTGGAATGAGATGTTTGACGAGCAGGTGTCCACATACTTTTGGTTATGTAGTGTACTTACTAATGAGGTTACACCAATCGGTGCGCCCTTCGTGCTAACGTATTACTTCGAAATAGAAAAACCAAAACCTGTAACATAATTTACATAAGTATTCACACCCCTGAGTCAATACATGTTAGAATCACCTTTGGCAGCGATTACAGCTGTGTCTTTCTGAGTAAGTCTCTAAGAGCTTTGCACACCTGGACTGTACAACATTTGCACATTATTCTTAAAAAAATTCTTCAAGCTCTGTCAAGTCGGTTGGTGATCATTGGTAGACAGACATTTTCAAGTCTTCCCATATATTTTCAAGCTGATTTAAGTCAAAACTGAAACTAGGCCACATTCAATGTTGTCTTGGTAAGCAACTCCAGTGTATATTTGGCCTTATGTTTTAGGTTTTTGTCCTGCTGAAAGATGAATGTGTCTCCCAGTGTCTGTTGAAAAGCAGACTGAACCAGGTTTTCCTCTAGGATTTTGCCTGCTTTTAGCTCTATTCAATTTCTTTTTATCCTAAAAAACTGCCTGGACCTTGCCGATGACAAGCATACCAATAACATGATACAACCACCACCATGTTTGAAAATATCAGTGATCTGTTGGATTTGCCCCAAACATAACTCTTTGTATTAGTGCCTTATTGCAAACAGGATACAAATCTGTCGATGTGCCCTTAAGCAAGGCACTTAACCCTAATTGCTCCTGTAAGTCGCTCTGGATAAGAGCGTCTGCTAAATGACTAAAATGTAAAAATGTAAATCTTTTGGAATATTTTTGTTCTGTACAAGCTTCCTTTTCACCCAGTCATTTAGGTTAGTATTGTGGAGTAGCTAGATTGTCAGTTTTCTCCTATCACAGCCATTAAACTCTGTAAGTGTTTTAAAGTCACCATTGGTCTCATGGTGAAATCCCTGAATGGTTTCCTTACTCTCCGGGACTGAGTTAGGAAGGACGCCTGTATCTTTGTAGTGACTGGGTGCATTGATACATCATCCAAAGTGTGATTAATAACCTCACCATGCACAAATAGATATTCAATGTCTGCTATATTTTAAAACAAATCTACCAATAGGTGCCATTCTTTGCGAGGCATTGGAATAAATTAAAACATAAATTACTAAATATATGGCTCTGGTTATTGGTATTGCCAGTAGCTAGCTAGCTACCTACCTAGCTAGCACGCTAATTAGCAACAAATCATCAAACTAGCCAACTAACTTACATTCACCTGTAAGCCTAGCTAGCTTGCTATTATATTAAAGTTCATTTACAGATTATTGGTTCGTTTCTTACCTTAAAATTGAGTTAATCCATTTTAAATTCAGGCTGTAACAAGACAAAATGTGTAAAAAGTCAAGGGGTGTGAATATCTGAAGGCACTTTATTTATGTAATTAAAAGTCTCATTAAAGTTTGGCTACATTTTCTGGCGCCTCCATCATCTCAGCATCGGTGTGGACATGAGAGGCTGTAGCCATATCACCTAGACTACACTTTGACATGTACAGTACCAGTTAAAGGTTTAAACACACCTACCCATTCAAGGGTTTTTCTTTATTTTTACTGTTTTCTACATTGTAGAATAATAGTGAAGACATCAAAACTATGACATAACACATATGGAATCATGTAGTAACCTAACATTATATATTTTAGATTCTTCAAAGTAGCCACCCTTTGCCTTGATGACAGCTTTGCACACTCTTGTCATTCTCTCAACCAGCTTCATGAGGAATGCTTTTCCAAAAGTCTTGAAGGAGTTCCCACATATGCTGAGCACCTGTTGGCTGCTTTCCCTTCACTCTGCGGTCCAACTCATCACAAACCATCTCAATTGGGTTGAGGTCGGGTGATTGTGGAGGCCAGGTCATCTGATGCAGCACTCAATCACTCTCCATCTTGGTCAAATAGCCCTTACACAGCCTGGAGGTGTGTTGGGTCATTGTCCTGTTGAAAAACAAATGATAGTCCCACTAAGCACAAACCAGAAGGGATGGCGTATCGCTGCAGAATGCTGTGGTAGTGATGCTGGTTAAGTGTGCCTTGTATTCTAAATAAATCACCAACAGTGTCACCAGCAAAGCACCCCCACACCATCACACCTCCTCCTCCATGCTTCATGGTGGGAACCACACATGCGGAGATCATCCGTTCACCTGCTCTGCGTCTCACAAAGATATGGCGGTTGTAACCAAAAATCTCACATTTGGACTCATCAGACCAAAGGACAGATTTCCACCGGTCTAATGTCCATTGTTCGTGTTTCTTGGCCCAAGCAAGTCTCTTCTTATTATTGGTGTCCTTTAGTAGTAGTTTATTTGCAGCAATTGGACCATGAAGTCCTGATTCACGCAATCTCCTCTGAACAATTGATGTTGAGATGTGTCTGTTACTGGAACTCTGTGAAGCATTTATTTGGGCTGCAATCTGAGGTGCAGTTAACTCTAATGAATTTATCCTCTGCAGCAGAGGTAACTCTGGGTCTTCCTTTCCTGTGGCGGTCCTCATGAGAGCCAGTTTCATCATAGCGCTTGATGGTTTTTGCCACTGCACTTTTCCGGATTGACTGACCTTCATGTCTTAAAGTAATGATGGACTGTCATTTCTCTTTGCTTATTTGATCTGTTCTTGACATAATATGGACTTGGTCTTTTACCAAATAGGGCTATCTTCTGTATACCACCCCTACCTTGTCACAACACAATTGATTGGCTCAAATGCATTAAGAAGGAAAGAAATTCCACAAATTAACTTTAGCAAGGCACACCTGTTAATTGAAATGCATTCCAGGTGACTACCTCATGAAGCAGTGTAGTAGACGATGGTTTGAAGAGAGTAACAGGATGGTTCCACTTAAATTCACCTTCTTAGATACAGTACTTAGAACAGTTACTCAGCCGTAACGTTGATTGTTAGTGGAGGCAACTTTGTCGTCTTCACCTCGTGTTGATTTTCAGGGTCGGGACCAATATGGACAAAGGCTGCAGCTTGAGGTCCGTCTAGTCTGATCTGATCATTCTTATCTCAGTCGTTTATGCACTCTGGTAAAGAGGGGCGTTTCCGTCATACTGACACGCTCTCTGAGCTCCCTCGGGCGTGGCTAGTTACGAGGAAAAAGTATTATTATCACTATGATTTTGTTAGAAAGCTCAAATCATATTCCTATCTTCACGAAAACATTGTCTTCCTCCTTGATATTTTCTACCCAAGGTAAAGGAAGTAAACCTGATATACACAGTGTAAAAGCTCTTCAAGTCACAATGTTTTCGTTATAACGCCTTTGTACAATTTGTAATGACATCACAACTTTTCCATATTCCATTTCTCATCATTCCCAACGTTTGGATGTTGAAATATATTGTCCCAATGTTCATTGTTGGATGTTGAAGTTTTTGGGCGGCAAAAGTCTCTGAAACAAAGGACATTCCTTTCACCATACTAGCGGGCCAGAGATAGATTCTCCTCCTCTAATTTATGGCAGTGTTAAGGTGTCAAGACCGGCACAGCCCTCTGTGGGTAAGAGGGTCTGGTTGTTGTCGGCCATTTGCCAAGCTGATATGAGGCTTTGATCCTCACCCAGGGAGAGTCATGACACAAGCCATTTGCTACAAGGACCTGCCATCATTTACTTTGAACTGGACTGTGTGCTTACAGGCAGTTGCAACAGCGCTACTTTAGATCATTAGAACGCATTCGGAAAAATACACAAAATACACTTGAATGGATTTCTGCAAATATGTACCTAAATACCACGAGTCCTCTTACATTTGGGAACTTTACAGTCCTATTGATCAAACAGCCATAAAAATGTAGGCTATTTATCCCTATATGCACATCAAAAACAACAAGATCAACAACTAATGCTAGCCAGAGCAAGATGAGCTAAAATCAAACGAAGGAACATTAGATAAACCCTCTCAAACTTTTTCAGCTAGTTGGCCGTCAAAATTGCACTGATAAATGATGGGAGATAGCCTGCTCATCCTTCTGCAGCTTGCCTGCCAATGCATGCGGCGTTGTCCCAACCAAGCACCCAAGCTAACTGGCTAAGGTTGGCTAGCTAGCTTGCTACTTCCAGACACAAATGAGAGAACACCTTACTATTTTACTCGCCCTAGCAGAGCTGGTTAGGCTCTTAACATGTTATATAGAGCGTTCGTGACTAACTATTACTTTTTTTTGCCTAAGTTTACTGACACCGGTCATATACAGCGGCCTTTGCGCATTCGTAAATTCATCAGTTATTCTGCGCTCTGCCACACTCAGACAAGAGTGCTCTAAAATCGGAGTATATAGCTAGCCAGAGTGAATTTGCAAATGAAAGAGATATGCTAACTGGATAACAGTCATTCAGCATAGCTAGCAAAGCGATTCACATTTCTTGCTGGCTAACCAAATGACACGCGCATCTCTAGCTATGTAGCCACCGAAAAACGATACGAGGGGAAAAAGTCAGTCACTCACCCACTCCTCCAATGACATGATGTCCTCCTAGCAGCTAGCTAGCCATCTAGCTAGCTAACGTGCTCTGTGTTTTTAGCTTGCTACATAAATAGATACGCTAGCATACAGTGCATTCGGAAAGTATTCAGACCCCTTAACTTTTTCCACATTTTGTTACGTTACAGCCTTATTCTAACATTTATTAAATTGCTTTTCTTCCTCAAAAATCTGCACACAGTACCCCATGACAAAGCAAAAATATCCTTGAGTCTTCTTGGGTATTTATACATTTGCTAAAATGTATAAAAACCTGTTTTTGCTTTGTCATTATGGGGTATTGTGTGTAGATTGATGAGAGGAAAAAAACAATTTCAACCATTTTAGAATAAGGCTGTAATGTAACAAAATGTGGAAAAAGTGAAGGGGTCTGAATACTTTACGAATGCACTGTATTTGCCACGTTATGACTGACCTGTGATCATTGGCCTTGCTAGTTTGATTTTAATTTACATTCCCAGCCTTCGTTACATTCGTCTGTTTTAGTCAAAAATATTGAGTCATTGAAACTGAAACAATGCATCCCGAATGGAGGCAGCAAACAATGTACCTGGCTAGTTGTGGTCTACTACAACCTGATAGCAATATTTTTGGGACTACCAAGAAATGTATTGGTGAATTATATTAATCATGCATTGAACTGCATCCATCTATTCTGCCAACAGTACCTTAGTGTACGTCATGGAATGTTGAGTCAAATAGAACGTATTTTTAAAACCTCATAAAACTGGTTTTGTAGCATAAACTGGGAATTTGATATTTTTGACTGATATTATGATAGTCTGTTTCATATCTGCAAAGTAGTTAAAACGCTGTCAGTTCCACTTTAAGTTTGAAAATATGGGAAATGCTGTCAATGAAATAGTAGGCGTTGCCTATAAACGTCAAACTTCGAAGTATCTGATGAACACTATAACAAATACACAACAGCTAGCTAGCAAGCTACACATTGGCTAGTAAAGTATTTTGTCCAACAACAACACATGTAGCTAGCAGTTAGCTAGTCTATTCAAAACACAATAACAGCAAGTTTAGTGCCAAGTGAGTGAGAGGGGAAATGGTTGCATATCCCAGAGCCGACCGGGGGTCTATGAACAGGGGTAGTGAGAGAGAGAGCTTTCAATTTTGTGTAGATGAGGGATATACATTTTTAAATATAGTATACATCTAATCTAATTATTCATTGTCCTATCATGATGGAAAGATCCCTAACCCTATAACCTGGACACCCACCTGAGCGACCCATACACCAAAGAGAAGTTCCCATCTATTTTATGGACCTGCTGTGAATATGCAGCCTAAACAGAGAAATAAATGCGGTCAGAGACCTACTTGAGCAGCACCACCCCCTCAAGATTCTGAGCCTGCCTGGCAGGGTTGGTCCTACAAAGCCAGAGCCCCCTGATGGGAGAGCAAAATATACAAGGAAATTCTCAAAGCTGCTAATGAGAACCTTGACGACCTTTTACCTAGCCGGTGGGGATTCCGGTGGGGTACGCCCACCCAGGTAGTGGCAGTGCTGGCAACACTGGCTGCAGTAACCCATGGGGAGGGGGTCACACTCGGACAATCAGAGAGGGGGTTTATCATTGTGGCCCAGGTGGCACAAAACAATCAAAGGTCTGACCGCATGGAGATGCTTGGGAAAATGGTTACAACAGGGGATCAGAGTGTTTGTGTCTCAGGTGAAGAGGGTGGATCTGATCTCCATCACCTAGGACTTGACATAGATTAAGTAGATTAATCAAATCTCACATTGTTATCAATTTCTGCTCAATCTGCATGCTTTCTCAATCAGCTTTAACTGTATGTGCACTCGTAGATCAAGTTATTTCTCGAGTTGGGCTCTGGGATATAACAGCCGTTGAGTATCGGATTTTATGGTGGATTGTGGAGGAGGGGGGTTGAGTGTGTTGGAGTATGTGAGTATGTGCGTGTGTGCTGGTCTGGCATCTGTTGTGGGGGGGGTGGGGATGTTGGGGGGTATGGGATGGACCGCGGGAATTATTTGCTAGGATAATAATTGCTTGTCAATGAATTAAATGTAATACAATGGCAATCCTGGTTATATGTTAGAATCCTATGCGTGAACTGCCGACATTATTACGCATATTAATTGATAATGATGGAAAATAGGATATGCATAATAAAAATAATAATAATAGTTATATCGATATATATATATAGAGGTAAAAGCATTGGAAATGCTTTTGGCGGTTAACCTGCTTCTGTTTTGTGGGTGGCACTGTGTGCTGTTATCGATGGATGGGTCCTGGCCTCTCGGGGCCTTAGGGATACGGAGGGACGTGGGTGGGATGCTGATCACTGGGATGACGGCTCAACTTGGGATGGGGAGGGGCTTTAGCGGGGGAATTAGTGGAGAACAATTGAAGGGTTACTCCGTAGCAATGCAAATATCACGGTACAGCTATATGGACACTCAATCATTACGCTATTTTTTATTGTTAAATTTACAAACATATATAATGATAAATAGACTTGAAACTTGTATCTCATTATGGTGTATGGTGAAATAAGTATAGCCAGTTATAATTGTAATGGCTTAGCTGATAATAACAAAAGAAGAACAATATTTACATGGCTCAAAGAGAAGGAATATAATATCTATTGTATACAGGAAACTCATTCAACAATTCGAGATGAAGTAGCGTGGAAAAAAGAATGGGGGGGAAATATACTTCTCCCATGGGCAAAGAAATTCAAAAGGGGTGATGATATTAATTAATAGTAATTTCGATCCAAATGTGCAAATTGTCCAAATAGATACGCAAGGTAGATGGATTATTTTAAATATGGTATTGGACCATAAACAGATATGGCTCATTAACCTTTACGGACCAAATAATGATGATCCACAATTCTTTGACAATATATATAATAAATTATCAAGCCTGCAAGCAACTCAAGACAATATTATTATGGTGGGGGATTATAATACTGTTTTAAATAGCTCAATGGACCGAAAAGGAAATCACACCACAAACAATCACCCACATGCTCTTAAGGAAATTGTGAATGTCATGGATACATTAGAACTAGTAGATATATGGAGGCTTAAATATGCTGATCTAGTGAGATATACATGGCGGAGACTGAATCAAGCTAGTCGTCTTGACTTCTTTCTTATCTCATTCTCGTTGGCACCAAAAGTAAAAAAAAGTGTTGATAGGGGACAGAATGCGGTCGGACCATCATATAATAGGCATATACATTACTCAGACTGAATTTCCACGTGGGCGAGGATATTGGAAATTTAATCAAAGCCTATTAGATGATAATTTATTTATAATTAGAACAAAGGAATTTATAACTGACTTTTTCCAACATAACATAGGTACAGCGAATCCCCTTATTGTATGGGACACCTTTAAATGTGCCTTTAGAGGCCATGCAATTCAGTAATCATCTCGAAAACAAAAGCAATTTAGGTCAAAAGAGTTTATACTAAGAAAGGAAATAGAAAGTCTAACAGAACAGATAGATGGCAATAAAAACTGTAACATAGAGGCTCAGAATAAATTAGAGGAAAAACAAAAAGAAATGGAAAAACTTATTCAAGAAAGATCAAGTGTAATATATTATAAAAATAAAGCAAACTGGATGGAATATGGGGAAAAATGCACAAAATTCTTATTTAATCTTCAACATAGGAATGCTACCAAAAGAACTTAATGAAACTAGTTACAATTGACGGAGTCACCCATAATTCACCTAATGATATTTTGAAGGAAGAAACAAAGTATTTTAAGCATATGTTTTCTTTTCAGTCGCCTCCATCTCCTCTAACTGAAGCTAATTGTAGAGATTTTTTTTTCTATTGATAATGTCAAATTAACAGCCACACAGAAAGACTCATGTGAAGGTGAAATTACAGAGGAGGAACTTCTGGATGCAATTAAAGACTTTAAGTCGGGGAAAACTCCAGGGTTGGATGGCATACCAATCGAGGTATACCAAACCTTTTTTGATATACTAAGAGGACCGTTATTAGCATGTTTTAACCACTCCTATGTAAATGGTAGATTATCTGACACTCAAGAAGAAGGTCTGATCTCATTATTACTGAAACAGGATACAAGTGGAAAATATAAAGATCCAGTCCATTTACAAAATTGGAGGCCCCTTACACTTAAAATCCTAGCAAAATGTATAGCGCATAGAATTAAAAAGGTATTGTCGGATATTATTCATTCTAATCAGACAGGTTTTTTACATGGAAGATACATTGGAGAAAATATAAGGCAAGTATTGGAAACAATAGAACACTATGGAAAATCTGGGAAACCAGGCCTGCTATTCATAGCAGACTTCGAAAAGGCATTTGATAAAGTTCGACTGGAATTTATATATAAATGCCTGGAGCATTTCAATTTTGGAGAATCTCTTATAAAATGGGTCAAAATCATGTATAGTAACCCTAGGTGTAAAATAGTAAATAATGGCTATTTCTCAGAAAGTTTTAAACTATCAAGAGGAGTGAAACAAGGTTGTCCACTATCGGCATATCTATTTATTGTGGCCATCGAGATGTTAGCTATTAAAATCAGATCCAATAATAATATCAGGGGATTAGAAATACAGGGCTTAAAAACAAAGGTGTCATTGTACGCAGATGATTCATGTTTTCTTTTAGATCCACAACTAGAATCCCTCCACAGCCTCATAGAGGATCTAGATACATTTTCTAACCTCTCTGTATTAAAACCAAATTATGACAAATGTACTATATTACATATTGGATCACTAAAAAATACAATTTTTACATTACCATGTAGTTTACCAATAAAATGGTCTGATGGTGATGTGGATATACTCGGAATACATATCCCAAAGGAAATAAATGATCTCACTTCAATAAATTTTAATAGAAAGTTAGCAAAAATAGATAAGATCTTACTACCATGGAAAGGAAAATACCTGTCAATTTGTGGAAAAATCACCCTGATTAACTCTTTAGTATTATCCCAGTTTACATATTTGCTTATGGTCTTGCCTACGCCTAGCAAACAGTTTTTTAAAATATATGAGAAAAAAATATTCAATTTTATTTGGAACGGCAAGCCAGACAAAATTAAAAGAGCATATTTATATAATGAATATGAATTCGGAGGACAGAAATTATTAAATATTAAAGCATTAGACCTATCACTAAAATCTTCAGTCATCCAAAAGTTATACTTAAATCCGAACTGGTTCTCAAGCAAATTAGTAAGATTGTCTCACCCACTGTTCAAGAAAGGCCTTTTTCCCTTTATTCAGATTACAATCTCTCACTTTCAGTTATTTGAAAAGGAAATAATCTCCCAAATGTCACTATTTCTAAAACAAGCCATAGAAAGTTGGTTGCAATTTCAATTTAATCCTCCAGAAACGACAGAACAAATAATGCAACAAATATTGTGGTTAAATTCAAATATACTAATTGACAAAAAACCTTTATTTTTTGACAGAATGTTTAAAAAAGGTATAATCTTCGTAAATGATATCATCGGTAGGACTGGTGGAGTTATGTCGCACATGCAGCTAACAAAAACATATGGAAATGTCTGCTCTACCCAAAATTACAACCAAATAATTGCAGCCTTACCGCAAAAGTGGAAGAGGAAAGTTGAAGGGGGAGAAAGTAAGGAACTTGTCTGTCGGCCTTGCATTAAAGAACATAATTGGTTAAGGAAAACTGTGATAAATAAAAAAGTATATCAGTTTCACTTAAGGACCAAAGGATTGACAGCCGTCCCATATAGATTGCAAAATAGTTGGGAAGAGATCTTTGACGTACCAATCCCATGGCATAGTGTTTATGAACTGACACGCAAAACGACACCGGATTCAAAAATTAGAATCTTTCAATTTAAATTATTATATACAATTCTTGCTACCAATAGAATGTTATTTATATGGGGGATACAATCTTCCCAGCTCTGCAGATTTTGCTGTGAAGAGATAGAATCATTAGATCATTTGTTTTGGTTCTGTCCATTTGTAGCTTGTTTTTGGACACAGGTCCAGGAATGGCTAAAGGATTGCAATATTTACCTGGAACTAACCTTGCAGATAGCATTACTGGGTGATCTGAAAAGTCATAGTCAATCAATCAATAATATAATAATACTTTTAGCAAAAATGTTTATTTTTAATTCACAATCTGTAGAAGCAATGAGAATAGAAAGGTTCAGAACTTTTGTAAAACATCACAGTATGGTTGAAATATATATGGCAAATAGAAATCCTATATGGATGGTGTTAAGAGATAGATGGGAGGTATTGAATAGAGTTGAAGGATGGGACTAATAACAAATAACAACAAATAATAACAAAGATAGCTAATAATGTAAGCATACTGTGTCCATAATAAGTATATAGGTTGTATGTTGGGAGCTTTTGGGAAAGAGCACAGTTAGAAAGATATGGCATTTAGAAGCAAACCGGATGGACATCATGAAAATGATCGGAGAGGTTGAGAGTAGAAGAAGTTCAGGAGCAAATAAATAAATAAATAAATATATATATATATATATATATATATATATGGATATAGAATTATTGTAAAATTAACTCTGTCCATAAGGTGTAGATAGTAAGTATAGACCGGAAGTAGAGGCCTGGGCGTTGTTGTTCACTAATTTACTCCAAGTAGGGAAAGGATGGTGGGGTTGAAAAGTAATAAAGGGGAATATATATATATAAAAAATAAAAAAAAACATGGGGGATTGGAAGTGATGCAGACAATTACATTGATAGAAGATACAATCTATCTGCAATATTAAGCTGATCCATCCCCCCCAAAAAAAATAAAAAAAAATAAAAATAAATAAAGTTTAGTGCCATTGCAGCCAAGACTGTTTTCTATCTTGCTAGCGGTAACGTTAGCTATCAAGCTGTTAACTAGCAAGCAAAGTTAGCTAGGTAGCAGTCAACGTTTAACAGGTGCGCAACCACCACTAGGCTTGCTTCCATCTTCAGACATAATATTTGTCTTACCTATATATCTCTCTTTGGTTGACTATATTTCTGAGAACATTAAGGCCATACGATGAAGTTATTGATAGTGTTGTAGTTCTCGTGAACAACAGAGTAAGCAACCATAGTGGAATCGGTTCGCCTTCAAAATAAAGGTACGCCATTTAAACTGACGCTAACGTATAAAAATGGTGGAATCATTCCACAGTTGGGCTAGATAATGCGGAACACGTTTGGAATGTTGTTATATAAATTCAACAAAAGACAATTAGTTAATTTGATTTAAAAAAAGAATGTGATCAAAGGAAAGGTCATGAAGTTGGGTGGTCCTCTGTAGCTCAGCTGGTAGAGCACGGCACTTGTAGCGCCAAGGTAAAAAAAATGTATGCACGCATGACTGTAAGTCGCTTTGGATAAAAGCCTCTGCTAAATGGCATATTATTATTATACGTTTTCACTGCAGTCAACTGCATGTTTCTGCAGTTACTCTTCTCTTTTTTTTCTTAAAAAAAAATTATATTTTTTATTTTATTATTATTTTATTATTTTAGGGGGTAGATCAGCTTTAATATTGCAGTTAGATTGTAACTTCCATCAATGTACAGTTGAAGTCTCAAGTTTACATACACTTAGGTTGGAGTCATTAAAACTAGTTTTTCAACCACTCCACAAATGTCTTGTTAACAAACTATAGTTTTGGCAAGTCGGTTAGGATATCTACTTTGTGCATGACACAAGTCATTTTTCCAACAATTGTTTACAGACAGATTATTTCACTTATAATTCACTGCATCACAATTCCAGTGGGTCAGAAGTTTACATACACTAAATTGACTGTGCCTTTAAACCGCTTGGAAAATTCCAGAAAATGATGTCATGGCTTTAGAAGCTTCTGATAGGCTAATTTACATAATTTTAGTCAATTGGAGGTGTACCTGTGGATGTATTTCAAGGCCTACCTTCAAACTCAGTGCCTATTTGCTTGACATCATGGGAAAATCAAAAGAAATCAGCCAAGACCTCAGAAACAAAATTGTAGACCTCCACAAGTCTGGTTCATCCTTGGGAGCAATTTCCAAACACCTGAAGGTTCCACATTCATCTGTACAAACAATAGTACGCAACTATAAACACCATGGGACCACGCAGCCGTATACCGCTCAGGAAGGAGACAATGTCTCCTAGAGATTAACGTACTTTGGTGCGAATTCAATCCCAGAACAACAGCAAAGGACCTTGTGAAGATGCTGGAGGAAACAGGTACAAAAGTATCTATATCCACAGTAAAACGAGCCCTATATCGACATAACCTGAAAGGCCGCTCAGCAAGGAAGAAGCCACTGCTCCAAAACCACCATAAAAAAGCCAGACTATGGTTTGCAACTGCACATGGGGACAAAGATCATACTTTTTGGAGAAATGTCCTCTGGTCTGATGAAACAAAAATAGAACTGTTTGGCCATAATGACCATCGTTATGTTTGGAGGAAAAAGGGGGTTGCTTTCAAGCCGAAAAAACACCATCCCAACCGTGAAGCACGGGGGTGGCAGCATCATGCTGTGGGGGTGCTTTGCTGCAGAAGGGACTGGTGCACTTCACAAAATAGATGGCATTAAGAGGAAGGAAAATTATGTGGATCTATTGAAGCAACATCTCAAGACATCAGTCAGGAAGTTAAAGCTTGGTCGCAAATGGGTCTTCCAAATGGACAATGACCCCATGCATACTTCCAAAGTTGTGGCAAAATGGCTTAAGGACAACGAAGTCAAGGTATTGGAGTGGCCATCACAAAGCCCTGACCTCAATCCTATAGAATATTTGTGGGCAGAACTGAAAAAGCGTGCGCGAGCAAGGAGGCCTACAAACCTGACTCAGTTACACCAGCTCTATCAGGAGGAATGGGCCAAAATTCACCCAAATTATTGTGGGAAGCTTGTGGAAGGCGACCCGAAATGTTTGACCCAAGTTAAACAATTTAAAGGCAATGCTACCAAATACTAATTGAGCGTATGTAAACTTCTGACCTACTGGGAATGTGATGAAAGAAATAAAAGCTGAAATAAATCACTCTCTACTATTATTCTGACATTTCACATTCTTAAAATAAAGTGGCGATCCTAGCTGACCTAAAACAGGGAATTTTTACTAGGATTAAATGTCAGGAATTGTGAAAAACTGAGTTTAAATGTATTTGGCTAAGGTGTATGTAAACTTCCGACTTCAGCTGTACTAGTTCTAATGTATCCATGACATTCACGATTTCCTTAAGAGCATGAGGGTGATAGTTTGTAGTGTGATTTCCTTTACGGTCCATTGAGCTATTTAAAACTGTATTATAATCTCTCACCATAATAATAGAGTCTTGTATTGCTTGCAGGGTTGATCATTTATAATAATAATATTGTCATTATTTGGTCCGTAAAGGTTAATGAGCCATATCTGTTTATGGTCCAATAACATATTTAAAATAATCCATCTACCTTGCGGATCTGTTTGTACAATTTGCACAAACTACTGTTAATTAATATCATCACCCCTTTTGAGTTTCTTTGCCCATGGGAGAAGTATATTTGGCCCCCCAATTCCTTTTTCCACGCAACTTCATCTAGAATTGTTGAATGAGTTTCCTGTAAACAATGGATATTATATTCCTCTTTGAGCCATGTAAATATTGTTCTTCTTTTGTTATTATCTGCCAAGCCATAACAATTATAACTGGCTATACTTATTTCACCACATACCATAATGAGATACAAGTTTCAAATCTATTTATCATTATATATGTTTGTAAATTCACCAATACAAAATAACATAGTGATTGAGTGTCCATATAGCTGTACCATGATATTTGCATTGCTACTAAGTAACCCTCCAATTGTACCCCCTATTGCAGTTGCTCTTCACCAACGTCATCCTGCATCCTGGAGGCTCTATTGTCAACCAATCATTAGGATGTTTTTCTTTGACCCACCCGAACATGACCAAAGACATGATTGAAAGAGGAACCAACTTTGCACAATTCATGTATACAGTGGATATGTACAAATTCATGTGATATGAGGCGCTCTCTCTCACCGATTGATTGTACAATGTACACATACATTTATATTTTCAGTTTGTGAGTGTGTGATATGGGGGTTTGAGACATTAATTTTGACATTATAAAGAACAACTTTTATAAACAATGGCAACACTGCGACACCCTTGCTGCTGAAACCACATCAGTGTACGACTTTCCCTTGTTGCAGATGCACCTCCCTGACTTGTGTCTTAGTCGGTTGCTTTCACCTTACCACTTAAACGATTGTGTTGCGCTCTGCTTCATTCTAATGGGTGCTTGAAACAGCTCTTAAAGTTACATTTCCTGATTAAAATGTGCCTGCTTGCAAGTCTTTTTTTATATTCGAAGAAGTTTGAGAAATTTCAGTTTTTGCACATCCCTACATAACAAAAATAAAATAATGTATTGAAATAATGTAATGTATATCCATAGACTAAATGTAGAGAGAAACTGCATGATCCTTGGAATATAAAAGTATATTAAATAAAGACTCAAACATATCTAGCTATTATTCATTGTTTTATTCAGACATTATAGTTTAGTTAGAAAGAGTCATGGTATCATCAACATGTGTGTTGCATTACAATCCATTTGACATGGCCACTCCTCTTCAAACATCTGTCATGTTCAGTTCCTGTGTTCTCAGTAAAGGGGCTGTGTCATCACTGCATTGAAATGTTACTGGAAATGATGAAAAATACATCAATTATATTATTAGATTTTAAACAAAATTCAGCCTGGGTGTGATGACAGCATAGCTGGACTGCTGCTATACAGTGGGGGAAAAAGGTATTTAGTCAGCCACCAATTGTGCAAGTTCTCCCACTTAAAAAGATGAGAGAGGCCTGTAATTTTCATCATAGGTACACGTCAACTATGACAGACAAATTGAGAATTTTTCTTCTAGAAAATCACATTGTAGGATTTTTAATGAATTTATTTGTAAATTATGGTGGAAAATAAGTATTTGGTCACCTACAAACAAGCAAGATTTCTGGCTCTCACAGACCTGTAACTTCTTCTTTAAGAGGCTCCTCTGTCCTCCACTCGTTACCTGTATTAATGGCACCTGTTTGAATACATGTCCAGGCCCGTCTGAAGTTTGCTAGAGTGCATTTGGATGATCCAGAAGAGGATTGGGAGAATGTCATATGGTCAGATGAAACCAAAATAGAACTTTTTGGTAAAAACTCAACTCGTCGTGTTTGGAGGACAAAGAATGCTGAGTTGCATCCAAAGAACACCATACCTACTGTGAAGCATGGGGGTGGAAACATCATGCTTTGGGGCTGTTTTTTCTGCAAAGGGACCAGGACGACTGATCCGTGTAAAGGAAAGAATGAATGGGGCCATGTATCGTGAGATTTTGAGTGAAAACCTCCTTCCATCAGCAAGGGCATTGAAGATGAAACGTGGCTGGGTCTTTCAGCATGACAATGATCCCAAACACACCGCCCGGCAACGAAGGAGTGGCTTCGTAAGAAGCATTTCAAGATCCTGGAGTGGCCTAGCCAGTCTCCAGATCTCAATCCCATAGAAAATCTTTGGAGGGAGTTGAAAGTCCGTGTTGCCCAGCGACAGCCCCAAAACATCACTGCTCTAGAGGAGATCTGCATGGAGGAATGGGCCAAAATACCAGCAACAGTGTGTGAAAACCTTGTGAAGACTTACAGAAAACGTTTGACCTGTGTCATTGCCAACAAATGGTATATAACAAAGTATTGAGAAACTTTTGTTATTGACCAAATACTTATTTTCCACCATAATTTGCAAATAAATTCATTAAAATCCCTCAATGTGATTTTCTGGATTTTTCTTTCTCATTTTGTCTGTCATAGTTGACGTGTACCTATGATAAAAATTACAGGCCTCTCTCATCTTATTAAGTGGGAGAACTTGCACAATTGGTGGCTGACTAAATACTTTTTTTCCCCACTGTAAGTAAAAGTACTCACTATTGTGAGGGTACATGTCTAAGTGTGAGAGTTTCTGTGCTTCGGTCTGCTTTTTTTTGGACCTTGTGAGGTCAATTTGATGTCTGTTTGTGGTTCCAGCAGCCCTGTCTGCCTCCTGTGATAAAAAGCACAGAGAGCAGAGTTGGCATGGCATAGGAGACCTCTTCTCCATCATGCAATGTTACACACAGGGTTGGGGAGTACGTTACATGTAACTGTACGTGTGAGCTCAATTGGTAGAGCATGGCGCTTGTAACGCCAGGGTAGTGGGTTCGATCCCCGGGACCACCCATATGTAAAAATGTATGCACGCATGACTGTAAGTCGCTTTGGATAAAAGTGTCTGCTAAATGGCATATTATTATTATATATTATTATTAACTGATTACAAAAAAAACGAACTGTAATCCGTTACATTACCAGCAAAAATATTGTAATCAGATTACAGATACTTTTGAAAAACTTGATTACTATGATTACTTTAAAATTCTGAAAGGATGTTTGTGAAAGAAATCTTCATGACATTGAAATCAGCATAGAAAAAATGAGCAAGTTTAAGTTTGTTCCGCCTGAGCGAGCATTTGATGGATCGCGGGAAAAGAGCAGGAATAGGCTTTTGTAGGCTGCAGTTCAAGATACAGTATGTCTCCCAATGTGGTGCGAATGCTATTGGCATCCAAAGATTAGCCTATACATCCAACTTGAATAAATGCTTGGAAGTAAGGATGACAGCAGTGGTGTACTCAACGGGCGACAAGGATATCACTTAGGCCTTTTACACAAGTGTACAAAACATTAAGAACACCTACTCTTTCCATTACATAGACTGACCAGGTGAATCCAGGTGAAAGCTATGATCCCTTACTGATGTCACTTGTTAAATCCACTTCAATCAGTGTAGATGAAGGGTGAGGAGACAGGTTAAAGAAGGATTTTTAAGCCTTGAGACATCGATTGTGTATGTGTACCATTCAGAGGATGACAAAAGACAAAATAACTAAGTGCCTTTGAACGGGGTATGATAGTAGGTGCCAGGTGCACCGGTTTGTGCCAAGAACTGCAACACTGCTGGATTTTTCACACTCAACAGTTTCCTGTGTGTACCAAGAATGGTCCACAACCCAAAGGACATCCAGCCAACTTGACACAACTGTGGGAAGCATTGGAGTCAACATGGGAGCCAGCATCCCTGTGGAACGCTTTCGACACCTTGAAGAGTCCATGCCCTGACGAACTGAGGCCGGGGGTGCAACTCAATATTAGGAAGGTGTTCCTAATGTTTGGTATACTCATATAGCGGAATGATGTGAATCATGCTGCTCCCTCATTTATTTGCACCTTATGGATTGTGGTTGTTGTAGAAGGCTGTTCACAAATGTATAGGTGTATTTTAACCAAATAATGGTTGAATTGTAGAAGTTTAAGCAGCCTATCAATTATTGTTTTTGCAACGAGTGGACAGCCAGTGAAAAATGCGCTCTTGCAACAGCTGCATAGTGCAGATCCCAGCCTTTGGAATAAAAGTTTGAGGGAGTTCCTCCCTTCTAAACTCCTCTGTGGTATTGTGCTCCACACATGTCAAAAAGTAGTTTAATTTAAGTTGACCACGACTGGGGCTTTTATTGCTCAATCTAATTTGTGCTGATGAAAAAAAAAGGTCCATAGGCCTAACGGACATATGCTCAGACATATGCTCAAACTCTGGCATTTTTGATAGACCTAAACAGCCATAGCCACGGAAGTAGGGATGCTAAATCAACCCCCCCCAAAAAAAAGTATATATATATACATGACTTGATGACAGCTTTGTACACTCTTGGCATTCTCTCAACCAGCTTCATGAGGTAGTCACCTGAAATGCATTTCAATTAACAGGTGTGCCTTGTTCAAAGTACATTTGTGGAATTTCTTTCCTTCTTAATGCATTTGAGCCAATCAATTGTGTTGTGACAAGGTAGGGGTGGTATACAGAAGATAGCCCTATTTGGTAAAAGACCAAGTCCATATTATGGCTAGAACAGCTCAAATAAGCAAAGAGAAATGACAGTCCATCATTACTTTAAGACATGAAGGTCAGTCAATAAGGAACATTTCAAGACCTTTGAAGGTTTCTTCAAGTGCAGTTGCAGAAACCGTCAAGCGCTATGATGAAACTGGCTCTCATGAGGGGCCACAGGAAATGAAGACCCAGAGTTACCTCTGCTGCAGAGGATAAATTCATTAGAGTTAACTGCACCTCAGATTGCAGCCCAAATAAATGCTTCACAGAGTTCAAGTAACAGACACATCTCAACATCAACTGTTCAGATGAGACTGCATGAATCACGCCTTCATAGTCTAATTGCTGCAAAGAAACCACTAGTAAAGGACACCAATAAGAAGAAGAGACTTGCCTGGGCCAAGAAACACAAGCAATGGACATTAGACCGGTGGAAATCTGTCCTTTGGTCTGATGAGTCCAAATTTGAGATTTTTGGTTCCAACCCGCCGTGTCTTTGTGAGACACATAGTAGGTGAACGGATGATCTCCGCATGTGTGGTTTGGGATGAGTTGGACCGCAGAGTGAAGGAAAAGCAGCCAACAAGTGCTCCTCATTTGTGGGAACTCCTTCAAGACTGTTGGAAAAGCATTCCTCATGAAGCTGGTTGAGAGAATGCCAAGAGTGTGCAAAGCTGTCATCAAGGCAAAGGGTGGCTACTTTGAAGAATCTAAAATATATTTTGATTTGTTTAACACTTTTTTGGTTACTACATGATTCCATGTGTTATTTCTTAGTTTTGATGTCGTCACTATTATTCTACAATGTAAAAAATAGTAAAAAATAAAGAAAAACCCTTGAACGAGTAGGTGTGTCCAAACTTTTAACTGGTACTGTATATATACAGTGCATTCGGAAAGTATTCAGACCCCTTTCCACATTTTGTTATGTTACAGCCTTATTCTAAAATGGATTAAATTGTTTTTTTTCCCTCATCAATCTACACACAATACCCCATATTGACAAAGCAAAAACAGGTTTTTAGACATGTTTGCAAATTTATTAAAAATAAAAACTGAAATATCACATTTACATAAGTATTCAGACTCTTTACTCAGTACTTTGTTGACGCACCTTTGGCAGTGATTACATCCCCGAGTCTTCTTGGGTATTACGCTACAAGCTTGGCACACCTGTATTTGGGGAGTTTCTCCCATTCTTCTCTGCAGATCCTCTCAAGCTCTGTCAGGTTGGATGGGGAGCATCGCTGCACAGCTATTTTCAGGTCTCTCCAGAGACGTTCGATCGGGTTCAGGTCCGGGCTCTGGCTGAATGCTCTGGAGCAGGTTTTCATCAAGGATCTCTCTATACTTTGCTCTGTTCATCTTTCCCTCGATCCTGACTAATCTCCCAGTCCCTGCCGCTGAAAAACATCCCCACAGCATGATGCTGCCACCACCATGCTTCACCGTAGGGATGGTGACAGGTTTTCTCCAGACGTGACGCTTGGCATTCAGGCCAAAGAGTTCAATCTTGGTTTCATTAGGCCAGATAATCTTGTTTCTTATGATCTGAGAGTCCTTTAGGTGCCTTTTGACAAACTCCAAGCGGGCTGTCATGTGCCTTTTTACTGAGGAGTGGCTTCCGTCTGGCCACTCTACCATAAAGGCCTGATTGGTGGAATGCTGCAGAGATGGTTGTCCTTCTGGAAGGTTCTCCCATCTCCACAGAGAAACTCTGGAGCTCTTTCAGAGTGACCATCGGGTTCTTAGTCACCTCCCTGACCAAGGCCCTTCTCCCCCGATTGCTCAGTTGGAGGCCACTGTGTTCTTGGGGACTTTCAATGCTGCAGACATTTTTTGGTAACCTTCCACAGACCTGTGCCTCGACACAATCCTGTTTCGGAGCTCTACGGACAATTCCTTCGACCTCGTGGCTTGGTTTTTGCTATGACATGCACTGTCAACTGTGGGACCTTATATAGACAGGTGTGTGCCTTTCCAAATCATGTCCAATCAATTGAATTTACCACAGGTGGACTACAATCAAGTTGTAGAAACATCTCAAGGATGATCAATGGAAACAGGATGCACCTGAGCTCAATTTCGAGTATCATAGCAAAGGGTCTGAATACTTATTTAAATAAGGTATTTCTGTTTTTAGTTTTGAATTTTTTTGCAAAAAATTCTAAAAACCTGTTTTCGCTTCGTCATTATGGGGTATTGTGTTTAAATTGATGAGTAAAAAAAGAACATAATCCATTTTAGAATAAGGCTGTAACATAACAAAATGTGGAAAAAGTCAAGGGGTCTGAATACTTTCCGAATGCACTATATATATATATATTTTTTTGTAAATGATTAAACTAGGCCTTTATTTCTGCTGTAATGAGCGGAGAAAACCCCAACCCAAAACATCTTCCCGCGGCAATGTAAACAGCTGCAAATGATCAAGATATCAAAGTGTCACCATCTAAAACGTAAACAACAGGCCTATAGCAAATGTGGCATATGCCATTCATTTTTTCACACGCAAATAGCACTTTCGATAATGCTCAAAGCATGCCATTCCATGAGAGCAGCATTTATTTTTCAACTCAAAACAATGAGCCCAATCAGTCCTCCATAACAACAAAATACATAAACAATAGAGTAGGCTAAGAAGCCCTTAGTTTTTGGGTTATGCTCAGGTAAAACAATTTGACTCATCTATATTTCCATATTTCAAAGTCCTATTCTTGAAGATCAAGGGGTATTTAATTAATTGGAATGAGTAGAAATCTGACAGACTTTGGTTTTTCATGCAAATATATAGCCTAATCGTATTATTATCTGTATTGAAGTTGAAATGTATGGGTTAGAAGCCTACATAACCCATGAAGTAAAATGCAACATAATGTTTGTGTTCTTCTAATGCCTCTTATAGGGGAAAGTAATCAGATTACTTTACTGAGTTTGGGTAATCCATAAATGACGCTGCTGATTACAATTTTGGTCAGGTAACTAGTAACGGATTACATTTAGAAAGTAACCTAGCCAACCCTGGTTACACAGACCTAATTTACAAAAAGCAATGGAAGATGTGTATGTATGTGTGTGTGTGTGTGGGGGGTGGGGCTACTGTTTCCTCACTCACATCTCCTGATGCACTGAGTCTCATCCTCAGCTCAGCATTCTCCCTCTGCAGGACTTTATTCTAAAAAAAAAAAAGGGCAGAAATGTAGTTAAAAATATTTAATTCTGAATTACACTGTATTATGAAAACAGTGAAATTATGAAGGGGTCTGAATACTTGTAATACGAATGCACTGTAAATCACTTTAATCCAACCTTGTGCCTCAGCGCCTCCACAATCAGATCTCGTCCGCCTCCTCTAAGGCTTTCCTCTCTCTTTGTGGCCCGAAATGCATCTCCGATAATGGACACCAGCAGATGAGACTGGGGCGACGAGCAAGAAAATAGAAAAGGTCGAGATTGGCAACTTAAAACCCATAGATGCTTTTAGTGATGTACCCTAAAATCAAGACTGAATGATTGCACTGCACTCACAAATTTCTTGCTCTGGAACAGATAACAGTGGTACATGTCTGCAGCTGGGTGTTTGGCCACAAAGCCAAAGACTTTGGGTGCGGTCGGGATGACGGCACAGAAGGACACGGAGGAGAGGGGGCATGTGTACAGCATAAACTGGAAGAAAGATAAGAGGAAAGAGGTAAGTGAGAATACGTGATAACAAGAGGAAGAGAAAGGAAGATGGAGGATGGGAGAGTGTGCAATTGCATTACACAACAGTATAGAAACGCAGAAACATGTAAGGGGCCCATTTATTTCTGTTAACCAAGCGTACATGTAAATGTGTCCTTTTTAGACTTCATCATATTGAAGCAGTTCCCCCCCCAATATCTTCCATTGGAGTTGGACCCTAGGCTCTCACCTTGGTTTTGTGCTCCAAAATGTCAATCCCGCTCATTGACAAAAACAAAGACACCTTGTTCTTCTTCTGCAGCTTTTCTGTCAACTCTTTGTCAGGCATCTAATGGAGGGCAAAGGACAGGGACTTGGGCAACCACTGAATTTGAATATTGAATATATTATATCTCTGGATAAGAGCGTCTGCTAAATGACTAAAATGTAAATGTAAATGTAATATGATCTTGAAAAAAAATGGTTAATTGAAACCATGTTATTTACAAATGCTGATATGATTGCATGTCTTTTATGTGCCTTGAAAATGTTGCATCTATTACCTACAAAACCATTCAATTACACTTTGTAAAGTCATACTTCAAGGACACAAATAGAGCCAACGTGATTCCTTATTCTACATGTCAGAAAGGCATGATTGTTCTACATAGAAATATGCTATCTGAACATTCCAAAATGTTGAGTCCTGCTGAACGCACCCCTTGTCAACTGTCTAACATTTGACCGAGAAAAATGGTTGGGACAGCTGTTAGGGATATTTACCTTCAGGCTCTGAACGGCCTCGTTCAGGATCTGCATGCCCTCAGAACGGACCACCTCAACACGCCCCAGAAACTTATGAAGACCAAGAGAGACAGTCACAGAAGGCAATAATGTTCACAAAATCTATCAAAATGCCCCCCTAAGCCAGAATAACAATATGGTCCCTAATATGTATTACATTAGGAAAGATTTTAATGGATGAATATTACACTATTCATGCTGTCTTGATGTTAGTGTGCACTTACTTTAACTGTGAAAGAGATCTCATTATCATCCTCAGAGATATCACTCATCTTTACACTCAAAAAATGAATCCGGCTGTGACAGGGATATGCTCCTGGAAAAACAAATGATTGAAGTATAGTATTTCAGGATATTACACCACTAAATCAACAGGTTCTCGTGAAAGGCCCCGTTTCTCAATTACAAAACTGTGGTAAATTTGTGATCTTACCTTTTTTCAGTAACTACCCACACGGTTGTAGTTACACGACTTCAGGTGGTGAGCTTGCTTTGGGTGTAAAGTCTAGTGGGGTTAATGACTAACCAAAATGAAATTCTTCCTTATTGCTCTTCATCTGATATCCTTCAGTTCAGAGTCAGACGCTATCTGATAGCAATAGCTGTATCAACCGCAAACTTTTGCAGGCACTGACATCTCTCACACAATTGGGAAAAATACATTAGGAAAGAGTCATTTTTCAGATGATTTATTATTGTTACAGTGGCGCCACTTTATCAATGCCTTGTCTTACGCGAGTACATACAGACATCGTATTATCCTGACAAGCAGTAGAAGCAAATGGCCTCAAGCAACAATGTAGGAAAACACTTATTGAGTTTGGGGAGGGTGGTGTGTCACAAAAAGCCCAAACAAGACAGAGTCCAGATGTCTCATGACCCCAGCCCTTTCTGGAATTTACAGAGGATAGTTGTGATTTATGGTGATATTCAGTCAGACAATTAAAATGTAGTTTAGAACTTCAAAGCAACTGTATTTCTAAAAGCATCCTATATACACTTGGCTGTGCCAGACTCAAAATGTTGATTGAATGTTCACGTCACCTTACGTTGAAAACCAAATGTTGCAATAACAAGAGAGCCTCTAATGAAATTTCAGAGAATTCCAGAGTTCAGACTTGATATTGTCTGGATCTTACAGTTTCGATTATTGCATGCAGCAGACCTAACATTACTATTGCCCCGAAGCTGTTAACAGCCCCTTTCCCACTAACCAGCGACAACTTTGGCCTTTCCCTTTCAGTATGTATTCTGTTCATACAGTAGAAAAGGGGTCTGTGATAACAACTGTCTGTTTTGGGCTGAACCTCATCTCTAGGAGAGGAAAGTGACAGACTGGTCACTAGACCCAGAGCACAATGAGATGGATGTATTGGTGAGAGGACGGAACAGTCCCTTTTCAGATGTGGTGCGAGTGAAGGATGATGGGGAGGATGATGGGGTCTAGGAATCGTTGACAGACATGTTCTCCACTCGGTGCTGGAGCTGGTCTCCACTTCCCTGCTTCTTCTTCTTCCCTCCATCCTGCTGTTTCTTCTGCTTCTTGGACATCTCCACGTCAATAGGGGCAGGCTTTACAAACTTCAGCATCTCTGTCATACCTAAGAAAATGTACAGAAGAGGAATGAAAATGTACACAGTCAGTTAGGAGTGGGCGATATACCGGTTTGATAGTAAAAACCGGTATTGTGCCGCGCCATGATATGGATTTAGCAATATCATGGATACCGCGATTTATTCAGAATTCATAAATTCGAATTTTGCATCAATATTTTTTTGTTCCAAATTTCAACTGAGTGATAGTACTAAGTAGCTACATCTTTTTTTTTTTTTTTTAATCCAACCTTTCTTGGTTCTTACGAATAAAAGAATGTATGTTAATATGTTGACCTATTTTTATGAGCGCACGTCGCATGCACTTGTTGCACGCATGTAGTGCTAGCAACAAAGAAGTGTGCAGGCAGCTGCAGTTAGGAGGCAGGTTAACTATTGGGGGAAAACTTTACAATCCAGGATGAGCGAAAACACAGAAATTGATGTTGCTCAAGAGCAGGAGGATAAATTGGTTAAGAAGAAAGGGGGCACCTCTGTTGTTTGGAACTGGTTTGGCTTTAAAATCTCCGACCCCGACCAAAAACACTACCCTATGCAAGTTGTGTCGTCGTGTTGTCTTAGCAAAAGGTGGAAACACGACCAACCTGTTCAATCACTTAAAAACATACATGTCCGTGAGTATGAACAATGCACCAGAATGCGTGAGACAGTAAGCCCAGGAGCTCGCCCGAAGACAAGCCAGACTCGCACTCAACAATCAATTATATCATCATTTGCTGCCGGTACTTGCTATGAGAAGACGAGCAAAAATGGATAGACATCACAGCTGCGATTACAAATCACATAGCGAAGGACATGGTACCGATTCAAACTGTGGAGAAAGAGGGGTTCAGAAAGTTGATTCAAACTCTGGACCCAAGATATGAGATCCCGAGCCGCAAATATTTTAGCCAAAAATGCCTGCCACAGCTTTACACAGAATGCTGGGACAGAGTTTACAGTGAGATAAATAACATTCCATTCTTCTCCACTACTGCCGATCTATGGTCAAGTCGTACCACAGAACCTTATATAAGCCTCACAATCCATTACATAGACGGTGACTGGAAACTGAAAAGTAAGTGCCTACAGACGTCTTATTTCCCAGACGACCACACCGGGGAAATAATTGCAGGTGGGCTGAGGGACATACTGTCGTCCTGGGGATTAAAAGAGTCGCGTCAAGTTTGTATGACGACCGACAGCGGATCGAACATGATCAAGGCATTGCAGCTGAACAAGTGGGCAAACCTTGGATGTTTCGGACACAGGCTGCACAATGCTATTGGTAAGTTTCAGGACTGTAGCCTAGGCCTACCCTGTATGATGCTTATTATTAAGAAAAATACAGCTCACATCAGCCATGTACCGTAGGCTAAATCTAAGCACATCAGATTTGTAAAATGTGTAACAGTTGAATGTAAATGCCCGTAAATCCTCAAACAAAGATTAAAAGTTATATTGTATTGTGATTTCTATATAAAAATGCATTATTATTAATTATTATTGTATTGTGATTCGATTATTTTTCACCCTATTATTTTGATTTCTTATTCCCAATTTCCAGAGAGGAGTGTCCAAAACGCTCCCGGGCCACAGGGGTGTGCGATTTCCCGGGCCACAGGGGGTTTGCAAAAAGGTGGTTAGCACGTTCTCATACAGCTGGAAAAAGCAGAAGGCCCTGATGACAGCACAGAATGAACTAAGCCTGCCCCTGCACAAGCTCATCACAGAATCTCCGACAAGGTGGGGATCTCGTCTGAAAATGATGGAAAGAGTCCTGGAGCAGGAAAAGGCCATTACACAGGTCCTGGCAGGGGACAAAAAGACACGGCACCTTGTACCTACCTGGCAAGACATCCAGGTCTTGGAATCAGTCACAGCAGCACTGAAGCCACTCCAGGACTTTACAGATGCCCTGTCAGGAGAAGCGTATGTGAGCGTGTCCTATTTGAAGCCTGTCATCAATCTGTTAAATGCAGAGGTTCTAAATCTGAGCAAGGACGATACAGAACTGACCAAAGAGATCAAGATCAAGGTTCTTGATTACTTGAATAACAAGTACACTGACCCTGCAACAGATGAGCTGCTCTCCATGGCTACCTTTCTAGATCCAAGGTTCAAGACCAGGTACATGTCCGCTGAGAAACTGGAGGACATTAAGTATTTATTCATTTGTTCTTGTTTTATTGCTTCAAATGTAAAGCACTTTGGGCTGCATTTTATGTATGAAAGGTGCTATACAAATAAAGTTTAATTATTTTCATTTTTTAAGGTGAGAGCTGCCTCAGAGACCGAAGCCCTCCTGGTGGAGAACACAGCCCTGGGAAAATCGTCTCTTGCAGAGGATCACACTGACAGGGAGAAAGAAGCTTCCACTGCTCATCAATCAGGCAAGAAGCCCAAGAAGAGCCTTGGGAGCTTCTTTAAGCAGACCAGCAGTGCACCTGCCTCATGTTCAGAGAGGCAGATCATTGAGCAAGAGCTGAATAGCTACATTCTGGCAACGGCAGCAGACAGCGAGTCTGATCCTTTGGAGTGGTGGCGATTTCACGGATCTAATTTTCCACGTGTGAGTTGTCTGGCAAAGAAATACTTATGCATCCCTGCCACAAGTGCCCCTCTGAGAGGGCATTCAGCACTGGGGGCAATGTGGTGACATGTCACAGGGCAGCACTAAAGCCAGAAACAGTCAACATGCTGGTATTCCTGGCACGGAACTTGTGAAGAAAGTTCTAGTGAAGATTTGTTGATATTGTTGATAATTGATGGTTGAGGCTTGAAAGGTTTAGTTTCAAACGGTTAGTTTTTTACATATCTACGGACCGTAGCCAAAACAAACACACGTATTTTATTTTGTAATTACCTTATTTTCTTTATCTCCTGTTATTTTTTATTTAATTTTACTTAATATCTAATTTATATATATATATATATATATATATAGGCCTACCTACCTCATGTTTACGGAATGCATGTTTGCACAATACAAATAAAAACTTTTCAGGTCCATACGGTCCAATGCCTCACTCTTTCTGGTTATATAAGGTTCAAATACATATTTTTCCTTAACTAATATAATTTAACCAAGAAGGGATATTAAAATGTGATTCATATTTTTTACGTCATATATCGTGATATCATATCGATATCGTCTGGACAGTGGAAAATATCGTGATATGAATTTTAGCTCATATCGCCCACCCCTACAGTCAGTATACACACACAAACTGCTTTCATGGCAACACGCATTGAAGCAAATCTATTTAAAAAAAATAAGTACTCTGCGATCATGAAAGGTTGTTTCTTTCTCACCACCTTCCATGCATATGGCACAAGTATTGCATGCCCCTTCACAAAACCTGTAAAAAATACTGTGGCTCACCTGGAGGCATGAAGTTCCGGAGTACCTCTGGAATAATGATACCTTCTTCTGTCTGGTACGTCTCCAGGATAGCACACATTACACGTGTGGTGGCACACATGGTCGCGTTGAGCATGTGCACATAGTCGGCCTAAAGAACACAGGAAGAGTCATGTGAAAACTGGTTCAAATACTCCATTCAACTGTGACTTTTTGATTATGGAAGCAAATCCAGAACTATCAATTTTATAATGGGAGGGTTTTCTATGGAAATACTGGGTACTCTGACCTTGTCCATCATCTTTTTGGTCTGTCCGTAGCGGATACGCAGCCTACGAGCCTGGTAGTCTAAACAGTTGGAGCAGGAGACCAGCTCTCTGAAGGCTGCGGACCCTGGGAACCAGGCCTCCAAGTCCAACTTCTTACTGGCTGCATGGTTCAGAGCACCTGGGTGGGAGCAGACAGACACCGAGGCTCAGACAGACATGTGGCTAGTAAGACTGCTCCCATGGGAAATGTCCATTATGTGTCAAACGTAAATCACGCAGAATAAAGGTAATTGTAATACCATACTATGTGAAGGTTGTTATTAAACGTCAAGTTAACTTGTATGAGTTATGGTTATTGTCATGAGTGGGTAAAATAAATTGTATTATTGATCTAAACTTATATTTCAGTGCACACAGTAAGGTTTCAAATGCCAGCATGACTGGCTTTATAGCATCTACACTCATTGTTGTAGTGTCTCACAGAAGACCTGGGTATGGTCAAAATGTCACATTTCCAAAACGTTAATAAATTATTTCTCAATAACCATTTTGGATACAGACTTCAAAAAGGTCTGCCAAGCATCCTTCCCCCAAAGGACCTTTCTATGGGATTTAATTTCAGGAAGATCCAAAACATCATAAATATTTTGGGGCCAATAGGAACAGGTTTGTTGGGCAGGACCTACCTGAGACTATGTTGACGATGCGGTAGGGGATCCCTAGCGTCTGGTAGAACTCCTCAGCAGTCCCAATCATCTCATCCATCATCTCCCAGGACTTGTTGTCATGAGGAGAGGCAAACACAAACTGCTCAATCTGAATGGAGAGAGTTGATTAGTATTTGACAATCATTAGCAGAGGCCCTAACAAAAACAAAGGTCTGTTCTGAAAAATGTGCATTGCTTGACATGTTCTGTAAATTATCAATAACAGGACTTCTTCAATTAGGCCTATAAAATGCAATGTATTCCAACAAAGCTGTGGCCTTTTCTACATTGACCATGTCTACTTTGAGAAAATGTACACTGACCTTCTCAAACTGGTGCACCCTGAAGATGCCTCGGGTGTCACGGCCGTGGGAGCCCACTTCCTGTCTGAAGCAGGTGGAGAGACCAGCGTAGCGCATGGGCAGCTCCTCTGGCTTCAACCACTCGTCTCTCAGGAAGGCTGCAATAGGTTGCTCCGAGGTAGCAATCAGGTACTTCTCATCAATGGCCGTGTCCTCAGACTTCTCACTGCTCTTCCCAATCACCTGAGAGGTTACAGAGTGAATAATTTACGAAAGAAACACCCACATCAGCATATTTTATGTTAGTCATTTAGCACACTTATCCAGAGCGACTTACAGTTAGTGCATTAATCTTAAGATAGCTAAGTGGGCCAACCACATATCACAGTAAGTAAAAGAGCCAAGAGGTGGCAGAACGGAGTGCTCGGGTTGAGGTGTAGGGTTTGAGCATAGCCTGAAGGTAGGGAGGGGCAGTTCCTGTGGTCCTCTGTAGCTCAGCTGGTAGAGCACGGCGCTTATACCGCCAGGGTAGTGGGTTCGATCCCCGGGACCACCCATACACAAAAATGTATGCACGCATGACTGTAAGTTGCTTTGGATAAAAGCGTCTGCTAAATGGCATAGATTATATTCCTCTTGCAGCTCCGTAGGCAAGTACCATGGTCTTGCAGTGGATGCGAGCTTCAGCTGGAAGCCAAGAGTGAGGTAACATGGGAGATCTTGGGAAGGTTGAACACCAGGTGGGCTGCAGCGTTCTGGATAAATTGCAGGGGTTTCATGGCACAAGCGGGGAGCCCAGCCAACAGTGAGTTGCAGTAGGATGTGAGGTAGGGTCGTACTCTACGGATGTTGTAGACCAGGACTGCCCAACCCTGTTCCTGGATAGCTACCGTCCTGTAGGTTTTTGCTCCAACCCTAATCTAGCACACCTGATTCTAATAATTAGCAGGTTGATAAGATGAATCAGGTTAGTAACACCTGGGGTTGGAGCGAAAATCTACAGGAGGGTAACTCTCCAGGAACAGGGTTGGGCAACCCTGTTGTAGAGCATGAACCTGCAGGAGCGAGTCACTGCTTTGACGTTTGCAGAGAACGACAGGGTGTTGTCAGGGTCACGCCAAGGTTCTTTGCACTGGGAGGGGGAAACCGTGGAAACTCTGTCAAGCGTGATGGAGAGGTCTTTGAGCGGGCAGACCTTCCCAGAGAGGAAGAGCAGCTCAGTCTTGTCGAGGTTGAGCTTGAGGTGGTGGGCCGACATCCAAGCTGAGATATCTGCCAGGCATGCAGAGATGCATGATGCCACCTGGGTGTCAGAAGTGGGGGAAGGAGAAAAGTAGCTGAGTGTCATCGGCATAGCAATGATAGAGACCATGTGAGGATATGATTGAGCCGAGTAACTGACTTGGTGTATAGAAAGAAGACGGCCTAGAACTGAGCCCTGGGGGACACCAGTCGTGAGAGTAGGTGGTGCAGACACAGATCCTCTCCACGTCACCTGGTAGGAGAGGCCTGCCAGGTACAATGCAATCCAAGAGTGTGCAGAGCCTGAGACGCCCAGCCCTGAGAGGGTGGAGAGGAGGATCTGATGGTTCACAGTGTCGAAGGCAGCAGATAAATCTAGGAGGATGAGAACAGAGAGTCAGCTTTGGCAATGCGGCGAGCCTCCGTGACACAAAGAAGAGCAGTCTCGGTTGAGTGAACCGTCTTTAAGCCTGACTGGTTAGGGTCATGAAGATCATTCTGAGAAAGATAGCGAGAGAGTTGGTCACAGACAGCACGCACAAGTGTTTTGGAAAGAAAAGGAAAAAAGTATGTAGTTGACGTCAGAGGAGTTGGTTTCTTGAGGAGGGGAGCGACTTGGGCCATTTTGAAGACAAAGGGGACACAGCCAGTGGTCAGGGATGAGTTGATGAGGGAAGTGAGAAGGTCTCCATAGATGGTCTGGCGAAGGGAGGAGGGGATGGGGTCGAGCGGGCAGTTGTCGGGCGACCAGACCTCACTAGTCGCAGGATTTCATATGGAGAGAGAGGGAAGAAAGAAGTCAAGGCGTAGGGTAGTTCTGTGAGAGTGGGACCAGTGGACTCAATAGGCTGAGTGAATGAGGAGCGGAGGAGAAAGTGGAAAATAGTTTCCTAGGGTTAGAGGCAGAAGCTTGACATTTTGAGTGATAGAAAGTGGCTTTAGCAGCCGATACAGAGGAAGATAAGGTAGAGAGGAGGGTGTGGAAGGATGATAGGTCCTCTGGAAGTTTAGTTTTCCTCCATTTTCACTCAGCTGCCCGCAGCTCGGTTCTGTAAGTTCGCAATGAGTCACTCAGCCACGGAGCAGGAGGGCCTAGCCGTCCGGGAGGAAAGGGGACAGTGCAAGTCATAGTATGAGGAAAGGGGGAGAGTAGGGTTGAAGAGGCAGAATCAGGAAACAGGAGGGAGAAGGATTTAGCAGAAGGGAGAGATGATATGATAGAAGAGGACAGGAGAAGAGACTAGTGGGAGAGAGAGAGAGAGTGAAGATTGCAATGGCGCATGACCATCTGGGTAGTGTTGGGTTGGAGGAAAGGGAGACAGAAAAAGAAACAAAGTAGTGATCAGAGACCTGGAGGGGGGTTGCAGTGAGATTAGTAGGCGAACACCCTCTAATAAATATGAGGTCAAGCGTATTGCCTGCCTTGTGAGTAGGAGGGGACTGGGAAAGGGTGAAGTCAAAAGAGGCAAGGAGGGGAAAGAGAGTTGGAAAGAAATGAATCGACGGCAGACTTCGGGAGGTTGAGGTCAACTAAGAGGCATGAAAAAAATTTGTACATCTGCCCTATCCTGCAATAGAAATGGAAGGAGAATTTGTTTGAAATGCATCATACCTTGTAAAGTTCATCATCAAACTGGCTGAGCTGGGCCACCTCCTGCATGACCTCTTTCCTCATGAAGAAAGGGGTGTAGAGCATTTGGTAGTTCTTGCTGTGGAGCATCCGCAGAGCATAGTTGATCAATGCCTGCTCCAGGAAAACCAGTGGCCCCTAAAAACAGAGAAAGGGAAGAGTCAGTAAGGATAACGATCAAAGATCCACAGTTGAATGGAATTACACCTGGTATGAATCCGCCTGTGAGTATTGGCTCCATGTGACAATTTGTGACTAAGAACTTGCCTTGAGGAAGTAGCCACGGCTCCCTGCCACTATAGCTCCTTTCTCGCCGTCGTAGCCATCGATCATGACTACAAGGTCCACATGGGAATACTTCTTCTGCACAGTACAGTCTCCCCAGGTGCGCTCCACTTTGTTATCAGCATCCTGGCAGGGAGATAACGTCAAGGGAAATTAGAGAGTAGAAAAGTAAACAAAGAGACAAAACAAAATGCAGCTGACAAGACACCAGAATTAGCGTTTTTCTTCCAGAAGCAATGTTTACTTCCATCCACCTCCTTATTGCTGGTGATGGGAATTACAATTCCTTGACACCCACCTCATCATTACTAATTGGCACAGATGGATGTAAGAGGTTTCCGATCTCTCGCAGGTATTGAAAGCGCTCCTCCTCCAGCTTTACCCTCTCACTGTCAGATTTCTGCACTGCCTCATCCACAAGCAGACGGACCTTCTTGATCTGGGTGACCGTGAGGGGCTAGACAGAGGGAGGAAAGAGAAATACTCATGGGTATGGGACCCACAAGTCCAATAGAATCTTCCATAAAGACGTCAATCAGCATATAGATTAAGTGCTAGCTAGCGAGTTGACCTACCGCTAGTGTGTCTACTGTTAGGGCCTCCAAGTTCTGGGCGTCATCTGGGAGAGAATCATCATCCCCAACTGGCTCTTTCTTCTGTATACAGAAAAGCCCCAGAACAGGGTGAACGGTTAGAAAGAAACACTATCTGCACATAGAATTGAACATGACATACAGTGGGGAGAACAAGTATTTGATAACCTGCAAAATCGGCAGTGTTTCCTACTTACAAAGCACGTAGAGGTCTGTAATTTTTATCATAGGTACACTTCAACTGTGAGAGACGGAATCTAAAACAAAAATCCAGAAAATCACATTGTATGATTTTAAGTAATTAATTTGCATTTTATTGCATGACATAAGTATTTGATACATCAGAAAAGCAGAACTTAATATTTGGTACAGAAACCTTTGTTTGCAATTACAGAGATCATACATTTCCTGTAGGTCTTGACCAGGTTTGCACACACTGCAGCAGGGATTTTGGCCCACTCCTCCATACAGACCTTCTCCAGATCCTTCAGGTTTCGGGGCTGTCGCTGGGCAATACTAACTTTCAGCTCCCTCCAAAGATTTTCTATTGGGTTCAGGTCTGGAGACTGGCTAGGCCACTCCAGGACCTTGAGATGCTTCTTACGGAGACACTCCTTAGTTGCCCTGGCTGTGTGTTTCGGGTCGTTGTCATGCTGGAAGACCCAGCCACGACCCATCTTCAATGCTCTTACTGAGGGAAGGAGGTTGTTGGCCAAGATCTCGCGATACATGGCCCCATCCATCCTCCCCTCAATACGGTGCAGTCGTCCTGTCTCCTTTGCAGAAAAGCATCCCCAAAGAATGATGTTTCCACCTCCATGTTTCACGGTTGGGATGGTGTTCTTGGGGTTGTACTCATCCTTCTTCTTCCTCCAAACACGGCGAGTGGAGTTTAGACCAAAAATCTCTATTTTTGTCTCATCAGACCACATGACCTTGTCCCATTCTTCCTCTGGATCATCCAGATGGTCATTGGCAAACTTCAGACGGGCCTGGACATGCGCTGGCTTGAGCAGGTGGACCTTGCGTGCGCTGCAGGATTTTAATCCATGACGGCGTAGTGTGTTACTAATGGTTTTCTTTGAGACTGTGGTCCCAGCTCTCTTCAGGTCATTGACCAGGTCCTGCCGTGTAGTTCTGGGCTGATCCCTCACCTTCCTCATGATCATTGATGCCCCACGAGGTGAGATCTTGCATGGAGCCCCAGACCGAGGGTGATTGACTGTCATCTTGAACTTCTTCCATTTTCTAATAATTGCGCCAACAGTTGTTGCCTTCTCACCAAGCTGCTTGCCTATTGTCCTGTAGCCCATCCCAGCCTTGTGCAGGTCTAGAATTGTATCCCTGATGTCCTTACACAGCTCTCTGGTCTTGGCCATTGTGGAGAGGTTGGAGTCTGTTTGATTGAGTGTGTGGACAGGTGTCTTTTATACAGGTAACGAGTTCAAACAGGTGCAGTTAATACAGGTAATGAGTGGAGAACAGGAGGGCTTCTTAAAGAAAAACTAACAGGTCTGTGAGAGCCGGAATTCTTACTGGTTGGTAGGTGATCAAATACTTATGTCATGCAATAAAATGCAAATTAATTACTTAAAAATCATACAAATGTGATTTTCTGGGTTTTTGTTTCAGATTCCGTCTCTCACAGTTGAAGTGTACCTATGATAAAAATTACAGACCTCTACATGCTTTGTAAGTAGGAAAACCTGCAAAATCGGCAGTGTATCAAATACTTGTTCTCCCCACTGTACTTTCAGAATGAGGTGGGGAACAGGTAGCCATGTAACGTAAGGTTATGTAAAGACTGAGGGGTGGCTGGATTGTTCACCAGCATCACAGGATGTCCCCTATACCTTCATTTTCTCTCCAACGGTCTTGCTGCATAAATTCTTTGCCTTGTTGAGGTTGTCGGCAGTAAAACGACCTGGTGAGCATGGAAAAGACAAGGGTCAGCATTACATGCATCAATAATGGTGCTTGTGTCATGGAAGGTAGCTAACGTTATAACGTTAGTGACACTGACAGGCGATATTAAAGCGACCACCATAACGATAACAATGTAGCTGAGTAGTCTACACGTTAAATCTCAGTCAAATCTGCATCAACGTAATGTTACATCTTGTCCCAATAACATCTGTGGGAGATTTTGATGGCTATCGGTTTTACACATACTGGGTGGGGATTGCATCAGATTGTACAGTCAGTGTGAATAGGATGACGTATCGTTTGGGTTTCTCGATAGTTCAACTACTAAACCATACATCGTTAGTTAGCTAGCTATGTGAGACATGTTAGACATCAATCAACTACATGTCAGATATGCGTAGTTAAGGACATGGGTAAGAAGATTGTTGGTTGTATCCCAGGTGGCTAGCACAGCTAGCTAAACTGGCTAGCTACATAGCCATTTGCTAACTAGTTAGCTACCTAGCTAGCACAGGCTACCAACTAGTGAACTAGCTAGATCTAAAAACGTGGACTGGTGTATCATGCTTGAATTTGTCAATTTCTGTTTGGGTGACTACAAGGTCGGCTTTTGAGTACCGCTTATTAGTGCAAGAAGCTAGCAAGCAATGTGGACACAACAGTCATCCGATTGAATGAATGCTAACGTAACGTTAACAAATAACTAGCTAGAAGGCAGAACTTACATTTTCTCCATTCTGTGTCTGCGTGTACCAGTTTATCCACAAGTGACACGTCTTTGAACCTTTTTCTTTGAGTCTCTCTGATTACTTCAGGATCACCGCCTTTATCGGTTCTAAATTGGTCCAAATCAAGCACCATGTTGATACTACTACTACTACTACTCTTCTTCTTCTTCTTCTTCTTATTGGATTTTATATGGCAGTTGGCAACCAACTTTAAGGTGCATTACCGCCACCAACTGGACTGGAGTGTGGACCAGAGACAGTGAAGGTCTAAATCCTATCCAATAATCTGGTTTCCCTAAGGAAACGAAATACATAATTAAATACTACATCCCCTGAAAATTTCCCCAGTAGTTCACTTAATCGTGACTCTTCAACCCCATTACTCCTCAAATCTAATAACAATCGCTCCCTTTCTCTCACATATTTCTGGCACTGAAATAGAACATGTTCCACTGTCTCCATCTCCTCCTGACAATGATCACACCTCCCAGTCAGATGTTTCCCCACCACTTTCAATGTACTATTTAGCCTTGTCTGTCCCAGTCTCAGCCTTGTGACTTCACTTTCCTCCCTTCTCTCTCAACCTGAGGACCTCCCTGCCCCCACCTTTTCCTGGATCATATACAGGTGTCTTCCCTTTCTCTCCCTGTTCCACAACTCTTGCCACTTGTTTTTAACCACTGTTCTTATTAATCCCTTGCCTTCTGCTTTACTGATTGACAATTCCATCTCAACATTAGGATGTTTAAGAGCCTGCTTGGCAATAATATCCACTTCCTCATCCCCCTCTACTCCCACATGAGCTGGTACCCAGAGGAACATCACAAATACCCCCATCTGTTTCACCCTATACAAACACTGCAAAACCTCATACAATACATCCTGTCAGCTCTGAGACACACATGAATTTAAGCTCATCAGTGCTGCACAGGAGTCAGAGCAGATGACTACCCTGTCTGGCCACACCACCTCCACCCACTCTGCAGCCAATAGTATGGCCAACAACTCCATTTTGTAAACAGATAAATGATCTGTTGCTCTTTTCGTCACTGCCACCTTAAACTCAGGAACACTAAAAGCTGCTCCTATCCTCCCTGTTTTAGGGTCCTAGATCCATCTGTGAATATATTCAAGAAAGCATAGTATTGTGTTCTTAAATGTTCACTTACAACTGAAGCTACTCCTTCCTCAACATCTCTTACCCTCTCAAGCAACCCTAGACCTATCACTGGTTGAAGGAGAAACCAAGGTGGGATAGCAGGAATAACCACAGAGGGGCTAAACTCCCTCCCAAACAACCCCATCTCTCTCGCCATGCAATTGCCTATCCACCCAAAGCTTGCATTCAAAATGTGTTCATGTTCCCAGCGCTCTAGGAGCACATCTTTTGTAGGATGTGTAACCTTATGTCCTTGTAGAGTTACCCAATATGTCATGGCTAGCTGTTGTCTTCTTAACTTTAACAGCATCTCTCCCAACTCTACCTGCATCGCTGCCACTGAGGAGGTCCTGAGTGCGCCACAACATATTCTTAGGGCTTGGGCCTGGATAACATCTAGCTTTTTTAAAGATGTCTGAGCTGCTGATCCATTTACATTACATTTTAGTCATTTAGCAGACGCTCTTATCCAGAGCGACTTACAGTTAGTGAGTGCATTCATTATTTTTTTTGTATATATATTTTTTTCATACTGGCCCCCCGTGGGAATCGAACCCACAACCCTGCCGTTGCAAACGCCATGCTCTACCAACTGAGCTACATCCCTGCCGGCCATTCCCTCCCCTACCCTGGACGACGCTGGGCCAATTGTGCGCCGTCGCATGGGTCCCCCGGTCGCGGCCGGCTACGACAGAGCCTGGATTCGAACCAGGATCTCTAGTGGCACAGCTAGCACTGCGATGCAGTGCCTTAGACCACTGCGCCACTCGGGAGACAATATGCTATATGCTATACTTCCATAATCCATTGATGACCTTAACAGAGCTATATATATCATTTTCAACGCCATTCTATCTGGCCCCAACTCCATTCCTGACAAGCAACGCATCACATTCAATATTTTCTTTCCTTTGACAACTACTTAATATGCTCCGCCCATGTCATTCGAGTGTCAAACCAGACCCCCAGGAACCTAAACCCTGCCACCCTCTCCAGATTCCTTCCATACAACTTCAAGTATATTTCCTCCCCAACCTTCCTTCTAGAAAAAAAACACAGTCTGTGTTTTCTCAACTAAAAACTTGAATCCCACCTGAGGGGCCACTGCTCTACTTCAGTAATCGCTTCTTGAACTCTCCTGGCTGTATTGGTAATATTTCTCCCTCTCTTCCACAGCGCTCCATCATCCGCAAACAATGACCTCCCAATATCAGGTCTCACCTGAGAGAATACATTGTCAATCATAACGGAGAACAACAAAGGACTAATGACACTTCCCTGGGGGGTACCATTATCCACCTCATAGCTTTCTGACATAGAGCTCCCCACCCTCACTTGTATTGATCACCCAAAAAGAAAATCCTTTATCCAGTTAAAAACCCTTCCTCCAACCCCCATGTTATCCAGCTTGATAAGTAGGCCTTACTTCCACATCATATCATAATCCTTCTCTACATCAAAGAAAATGGCTACCACCACCTCCTTATTTGCCTGTGCCTTCCGTATGACTGACTCAAGGCACAGTACAGGATCTATCGTACCCCTGCCTTTCCTGAACCCACTTTGATCTGGTGACATTAGTCCTCTACTCTCCAGAAAGTAAGTCAGCCTTTCCGTTATCATCCTTTCCATAAGTTTACATACATGAGATGTCAACGCTATCGGCCTATAGCTTGAAGGACTAGTAGGGTCTTTCCAAGGTTTCCGTATTAGCACCACTACCGCCTGTTTCCAACTTCCATGCAGTTTCCCTTCCTGCCACACCTTATTGTAAAGGCCCAATACTTTCCCCATTGCAGTGTCACTGAGATGAGCCATCATGATGTAACACATCTCATCCTTCCCAAGAGATGTTACCCCAGTTTTAACTAATGCTCTTCATCTCAGTCAACGTAAAAGGGCTATTCAATGTATCCCCCACCATCTCTCTCTGACCCCAGGATGTTCTCCTCTGACCAACTCTCCCACGCTGGCCCTCTTCTGTCAGATTATTTGAGCTGTGCACCTTCACAAATGCCTGGGCTAACATCTCTGCCTTCTCCATATCTCTCACTTCAACAATCTCCCCACTTTTCAGCACAGGGAGATCCCAATCTCTGCTGACCCCACTCATCCTCTTAATCATCCCCCATACATCTCCCACAGGAGTGTCCTGCCTATGTTTCCACAGAACTGGCACCAATACTCCCTCTTAACTGTCCTAATACTACTCTTCCTCAGATTAAACCGGACTAGTAGTATTCTGCCAGCAGCCCAAATGATGACGTCACATTCGTATGCTAATGACGAAACCTTCAAAAGAAAAGCCCGTATTTCAAAACATTGCAATGTGAATAACTAATTCAAAGGCTATAGCATTTTTGTCAATAGACAATTGTATTGTACAACAAGAAAAGGCAATAAATTATTTATGAAAACAAGTAAAACATAATAATGAAAAAATATTCCATGACAGAAGGCATTAGATGAATCTTTTTTAATACGACACAAATGACCGAAATGAGTGGCTACTCTGACAAAATGAGATCAATCTGGTCTTGAATTCAAACAAACAATATCCCAGGCCAATGAAGCGACACACAGATTGTACAAGCTGAATAATCTACAGTGCATTCGGAAAGTATTCAGACCCCTTGACTTTTTCCACATTTTCTTGAGTTACAGCCTTATTCTAAAATTGATTAAATGTTTTTTTTTCTCATCAATCTACACACAATACCCCATAATGACAAAGCAAAAACAGGTTTTGAGAATTTTTTAAAATGTATTAAAAATAAAAAACTGAAATACCACATTTACTTAAGAATTCAGACTCTTTACTCTGTACTTTGTTGAAGCACCTTTGGCAGCAATTACAGCCTATTTTCAGGTCTATTTTCAGGTCTTTCCAGAGATGTTCGATCGGGTTCAAGTCCATTTGGAGTTTGCCAAAAGGCACCTAAAGACTCTCAGACCATGAGAAACCAGATTATCTGGTCTGATGAAACCAAGATTGAACTCTTTGGCCTGAATACCAAGCGTCACGTCTGGAAGAAACCTGGCACCATCCCTACGGTGAAGCATGGTGGTGGCAGCATCATGCTGTGGGGATGTTTTTCAGCGACAGGGACTGGGAGACTAGTCAGGATCGAGGCAAAGATGAACGGAGCAAAGTACAGAAAGATCCATGATGAAAACCTGCTCACGAGCACTCAGGACCTCAGACTGCGGCGAAGGTTCACCTTCCAACAGGACAACGACCCTAAACACACAGGCAAGACAACACAGGAGTGGCTTCGGGACAAATCTCTGAATGTCCTTGAGTGGCCAGCCAGAGCCCAAACTTGAACCCAATCGAACATCTCTGGAGAGACCTGAAAATAGCTGTGCAGCAACGCTCCCCATCCAACCTGACAGAGCTTGAGAGGATCTGCAGAGAAGAATGGGAGAAACTCCCCAAATAGAGGTGTGCCAAGCTTGTAGCGTCATACCCAAGAAGACTTGATGCTGTATTCGCTGCCAAAGGTGCTTCAACAAAGTGCTGATGAAAGGGTCTGAATACTTATGTAAATATGATTTTTCATTTTATTATATTTTGTATTTTATTAGCAAATATTTCTAAAAACATGTTTTTGCTTTGTCATTATGGGGTATTGTGTGTAGATTGATGACGAAAAAAAACAATTGAATCCATTTTAGAATAAGGCCGTAACGTAACAAAATGTGGAAAAAGTCAACGGGTCTGAATACTTTTCGAAGGCACTGTATATATATATATATATATATATATATATATATATATATATATATATATATATATACACTACCATTCAAAAGTTTGGGGTCACTTAGAAATGTCCTTGTTTTCCATGAAAACATACATGAAATTAGTTTGAATAGGAAATATAGAAAAATGAATAGGAAATGTAGTCATTGACAAGGTTAGAAATAATAATTGTGTCCTTCAAACTTTGCTTTCATCAAATAATCCTCAATTTGCAGCAATTACAGCCTTGCAGACCTTTGGCATTCTAGTTGTCAATTTGTTGAGGTAATCTGAAGAGATTTCACCCCATGCTTCCTGAAGCACCTCCCACAAGTTGGATTGGCTTGATGGGCACTTCTTACGTACCATACGGTCAAGCTGCTCCCACAACAGCTCAATAGGGTTGAGATCCGGTGACTGTGCTGGCCACTCCATTATAGACAGAATACCAGCTGACTGCTTCTTCCCTAAATAGTTATTGCGTAGTTTGGAGCTGTGCTTTGTGTCATTGTCCTGTTGTAGGAGGAAATTGGCTCCAATCAAGCGCTGTCCACAGGGTATGGCTTGGCGTTGCAAAATGGAGTGATAGCCTTCCTTCTTCAAGATCCCTTTTACCCTGTACAAATCTCCCACTTTACCACCACCAAAGCACCCCCAGACCATCACATTGCCTCCACCATGCTTGACAGATGGCATCAAGCACTTCTCCAGCATCTTTTCATTTGGTCTGCGTCTCACAAATGTTCTTCTTTGCGATCCAAACACCTCAAACCTCAATTTGTCTGTCCGTAACACTTTTTTCCAATCTTCCTCTGTCCAGTGTCTGTGTTCTTTTGCCCATCTTAATCTTTTATTTTTATGGGACCAGTCTGAGATATGGCTTTTTCTTTGCAATTCTGCCTAGAAGGTCAGCATCCTGGAGTCGCCTCTTCACTGTTGACGTTGAGACTGGTGTTTTGAGGACCTGTGAGGCATCTGTTTCTCAAACTAGACACTCTAATGTATTTGTCCTCTTGCTCAGTTATGCACCGGGGCCTCCCACTCCTTTTTCTATTCTGGTTAGAGCCAGTTTGCGCTGTTCTGTGAAGGGAGTAGTACACAGCGTTGTACAAGATCTTCAGTTTCTTGGCAATTTCTCGCATGGAATAGCCTTATTTCTCAGAACAAGAACAGACTGACGAGTTTCAGAAGAAAATGTGTTTGTTTCTGGCCATTTTGAGCCTGTAATCGAACCCACAATTGCTGATGCTCCAGATGCTCAACTAGTCTCAAGAAGGCCAGTTTTATTGCTTCTTTAATCAGCACAATAGTTTTCAGCTTTGCTAACATAATTGCAAAAGGGTTTTCTAATGATCATTTAGCCTTTTAAAATGATAAACTTGGATTAGCAAACACAACGTGCCATTGGAAAACAGGACTGATGGTTGTTGATAATGGGCCTCTGTACGCCTATATAGATAATCCATTAAAAATCAGCCGTTTCCAGCTACAATAGCCATTTACAACATTAACAATGTATACACTGTATTTCTGATCAATTTGATGTTATTTTAATGGACAAAAAAAATGCTTTTCTTTCGAAAACAAGGACATTTCTAAGTGACCACAAACTTTTGAACGGTAGTGTATATTGTAGGCTACTAAATACATTTTTCAGTGGCACACTGACTCACCTAATGATGAAGATGAAGCCATAGGCTACTTACTACTCACGGTGATGGCCGATGTGCTCCTCTTGGCAATAGCCTATCTCAAGATGAGCTACTTTGAAAAACAGTGCTGCTGTTCGCAAAAAATTGGGAGTTGTTGAGAATTTTTTCTTTCTATTGGTTCTACAGACTTCTCTTTTCAGCGGTAGGCATTTGCTTTCCAAACTGTATGGTTTTCCCGCGATTATATTTAGAAATGTGCAAAAGTCAAATAGACCATGGCAACCAACCATAGAAATACAATCCATAGATGGCAGTTCCCATTCAAGTCAGGTCTGGCAGCCATTGCTAGTGTACCCATGAGTTTAATACTCAAATTGCCAGGGTAAGAGGTTCCAAAACCCTTCTATCGATAATATGTCTATTGCCACAACCCAACAAACTGTAGCCTATATTTGGCTTTCATGCTGCCCTAAATGCGGCCTTCCCAACTGTATGCAACCGTTAACTGCCAAAATAAAGGAAACACTTGAGTAAATGAGGGATATAAAGTTTATGTTATGGTGTGTGAGGTGCATTTTCCTGGCATGGTTTAAGTCCACTTGCAGAATCTATGCCAAGGCGCATTGAAGCTGTTCTGGCAGCTCGTGGTGGCCCAACGCCGTTATGTTGGTGTTTCCTTTATTTTGGCAGTTACCTGTATGCGCTTGTGATAAAAGTTAGTCAACAGTTATTTAAAAAAAAACTATTGATCCTCTGTGGCTAAATGATGCTCTCTAGTGTATTTTGAACATTGAGAGCGGGCTCCTGTGGTTGGATAAATACTAATAATGTAATCGTTTTTTAGTTTTAGTTTTTGCCTCTTGGGCCCCCCTATGGGCTCGGGCCCAGCCCCTGACTAACACAATCGACCAGTCACATTGATTTATTATGCAGTTTATTTTTCTTATTAATCAGTTACCCAATCAAGGCAGGGCCCCCCAGTTACCCACGTGGGCCCCTACCGCCTCTCCTCCCCCCATCTGACGACTAGCAGAGTGGCAGCAGGCAGGAGCAGGTTGTCTACAATCATAGAGAGCGGGCTCCTGAATCCTGCTGTGGTTGGCGGTCGCAGTAAAAATATAAAAAGATATACTACATATCTAATATAAACTGTATATATGTTTAGTCTTCAGCCCCGGTAAGCCCCTGCGTTATTCCGTCCCTGGTGGTGACTGTCCAAGATAATGCAGAACAACAACAACAACACAAAAACGCTGGAGCAGGTGAAAAGGAACTCCCTATTTTCACTAACCCTAACTCTTTTCTTAACCTTAACCTAATTCTCCTAACCTGCTGCGTGAGTTCTCCTAGATATAGCCCCTGGTTCTCCTCAGACTTGACTGCCCTTGACCAACACAAAAACATCCTGTGGCGTACTGCATTAGCATCGAATAGCCCCCGCGATATGCAACTTTTCAGGGAAGTTAGGAACCAATATACACAAGCAGTTAGGAAAGCAAAGGCTAGCTTTTTCAAACAGAAATTTGCATCCTGTAGCACTAACTCCAAAAGGTTTTGGGACACTGTAAAGTCCATGGAGAATAAGAGCACCTCCTCCCAGCTGCCCACTGCACTGAGGCTAGGAAACACTATCACCACCGATAAATCTACAATAATCGAGAATTTCAACAAGCAAGCATTTTGCTATGGCTGGCCATGATTTCCACCTGGCTAACACTACCCCAGCCACCCTCCGCTGCACCCTCCGCTGCAACTTGCCCATGCCCCCCCTTCTCCTTCACACAAATTCAGACAGTTGATGTCCAGAAAGAGCTGCAAAATCTGGACCCCTACAAATCATCTGGGCTAGACAATCTGGACCCTTTCTTTCTAAAATTAGCCGCCGAAATTGTCGCAACCCCTATTACTAGCCTGTTCAACCTCTTTCATAACGTCTGAGATCCCCAGAGATTGGAAGGCTGCCGCGGTCATCCCCCTCTTCAAAGGGGTTAACACTCTAGATCCAAACTGTTACAGACCTATATCCATCCTGCCCTGCCTTTCCTAAAGTTTTTGAAAGCCAAGTTAACAAACAGATCACCGACCATTTCGAATCCCACCGTACCTTCTCCGTTATGCAATCCGGTTTCCGAGCTGGTCATGGGTGCACCTCAGCCACGCTCAAGGTCCTAAAGGATATTATAACCGCGATCGATAATAGACAGTACTGTGCAGCCACCTTCATCGACCTGGCCAAGGCTTTCGACTCTGTCAACCACTGCATTCTTATTGGCAGACTAAAAAGCCTTGGTTTCTCAAATGACTGCCTCGCCTGGTTCACCAACTACTTCTCAGATAGAGTTCAATGTGTCAAATCGGAGGGCCTGTTGTCTGGACCTATTGCAGTCTCTATGGGGGTGCCACAGGGTTCAATTCTCGGGCCGACTCTTTTCTCTGTGTATATCAATGAGGTCGCTCTTGCTGCTGGTGACTCTCAGATCCACCTCTACGCAGACGACACCATTTTGTATACATCTGGCCCTTCATTGGACACTGTGTTAACAAACCTCCAAACGAGCTTCAATGCCATACAACACTCCTTCCGTAGCCTCCAACTGCTCTTAAACACGAATAAAACGAAATGCATGCTCTTCAATCGAACGCTGCTGGCACCCGCCCACCTGACTAGAATCACTACTCTCGGCGGGTCTGACCTAGAGTATGTGGACAACTACAAATACCTAGGTGTCTGGTTAGACTGTAAACTCTCCTTCCAGACTCACATTAAGCATCTCCAATCCAAAGTTAAATCTAGAATCGGCTTCCTATTTCGCAACAAAGCCTCCTTCACTCATGCTGCCAAACATGCCCTCGTAAAACTGACTATCCTACCGATCCTTGACTTTGGCAATGTCATTTACAAAATAGCCTCCTACACTCTACTCAGCAAATTGGATGTAGTCTATCACAGTGCCATCCGTTTTGTCACCAAAGCCCCATATACTACCCACCACTGTTACCTGTACGCTCTTGTTGGCTGGTCCTCACTACATATTTGTCGCCAAACCCACTGGCTCCAGGTCGTCTATAAATCACTGCTAGGCAAATCCCCGCCTTATCTTAGCTCATTGGTCACCATAGCAACACCCACCCGTAGTATGTGCTCCAGCAGGTATATCTCACTGGTCATCCCCAAAGCCAACACCTCCTTTGGCCGCCATTCCTTCCAGTTCTCTGCTGCCAATGACTGGAACGAACTGCAAAAATCTCTGAAGCTGGAGACTCTTATCTCCCTCACTAACTTTAAGCATCAGTTGTCAGAGCAGCTTAGCGATCACTGCACCTGTACACAGCCCATCTGAAATTAGCCCACCCAACTACCTCATCCCCATATTGTTATTTATTTTGCTCATTTGCACCCCAGTATCTCTATTTGCACATCATCTCTTGCACATCTATCATTCCAGTGTTAATACTAAATTGTAATTATTTTGCACTATGGCCTATTTATTGCCTTACCTCCATAACTTGCTACATTTGCACACACTGTATATATATTTTCTGTTGTATTTTTGACTTTATATTTTGTTTACCCCATATGTAACTCTGTGTTGTTGTTTTTATCGCACTGCTTTGCTTTATCTTGGCCAGGTCGCAGTTGTAAATGAGAACTTGTTCTCAAGTGGCTTACCTGGTTAAATAAAGGTGAAATAAAATAAAATACATTGAAAAATACCTGCTATGAAAAAGTAGTAGCTTTATTGAAGTGGGGAGAGACTATGGGTGTGTTTGAGTGGTAAGGCACCTGATCTATCTTGTTTCACCCATTCAATGGTGAGAGACTGTTGCACAAACACCCATTAACATGTCCAGGTTGTCCAACCCAGGTTGCCGAGATTGTTGAAAAAAGGCCATTCAATGGTCCACATTCACTCGCTACTGTTACACACGCATGCGCAGTACGAAGTAAAGCAGGGCAACTGAAAATAAAGCAAGCCATATTGACTACTACTTCCTCTTACTTATAAAATAAAGAAGAGGTAAGCCACGTTGTGGATCGCATCCATAAGTCCAAAAAATGAATTAGCAATGAGTAAACGATCCAAAACGGTAATGTTAACGGTTATAACATTAAATATATATCGCATGCCAAGATGTTATAATGTGTAGTTTAACACTGTTTATTTTTTGCCATTGGTCTGGGTTTAAAGTTGCCCCATGCCGCAACGCGGCATTATGGGTAATGTCTTTTTTGGGCTAAAATGTTTTAGATTTTAATTGATTGGTTCCATTTGAGTTTGTAATGCACTTTGAACTGCTGCATAAACAAGCTATGACTATTATTATTATTACTATTATTGTTATTATTATTATTATTATTATTGTTATTATTATTATTATTATTATTAATATTATTATTACTAACTAGTATCAGTAGTATCAGTATCAGTAATGTTAGTAGTTGTTTTAGTGCATTACTTCAAATAGTAGTTGTATTAGTGCATTGGCTTCAAATAAAGTGTAATCAATCAAATGTCTTTTAGTTTAAGCCCTCAAGTCTAATTATTATCACTTCATATAATATTTATAGGCCTAGCTCTCTTAACTAGTGATTTATTCATAATGTTGTAGCTATTACAATTCCCACCAAGTGGGTTAACCCTATTGGTGCGATGCGTAGGGTGTTTGCCTTTCACAGGTTTGCTTCCCTGCCCCGCTGTTCACAACATTGGTGTCAGATGTGGGATGGGGCCTGTGAAGCCATCGGACAGGCGTGTACACGTGGGGGATTTGGTGTAGAGGGGCGTGCAGACACACTCTCCCATAGGAGGGGGGTAACCTAGTGACCTTGTCAAGAGGTTCGGACCTCTTGGTGTAACGGTTGGGGTGTTGGCCATCAGAGAGGCATGTACACGTGAACGGCAGGGCAGGGAAGCAAACTTGGGTCTCTGGTGTGAAAGGCAAACACCCTATGCATCGCGCCAATAGTGGTTTATATACCCTTACGGAAAAAACACATGAATTTCACGTGATCACATGTGAAGTGTTCCAAAAACATGTTTTCATGTGATCACATGTGATCTTATGTGAAGTTAATGTGATAACATGTGACAACATGTAAAGCAACATGTGATAACATGAAACTACATATGTGAAAATTTTTTGTCACATGTGAAGTGTTCCAAAAACACATATTTTCACATTAAATTGTGTGATTTTCCATGGGGGTTTTCTGTAAGGGTAGCTACAATGCCCCCTCCGAAAGGGAAGGCACATGTATCACAAACCCCCGAGGTGCCTTATTGCTATTATAAACGGATTACCAACGTAAGTAGTGTTTTGTCATACCTGTGGTATACGTTCTGATATACCACGGCTGTCAGTCAATCAGCATTCAGGGCTCGAACCACCCAGTTTATAATTTAGAATAAGATAACTTTAAGTTTTGGCTGAGTGGGAATGCATCAAACAACATTTTTAGTAATGGCAGTCAATAGTATCAGCTCAATTCACACATTTCTGAGCTCCAGTAAATACTGTGTGTTTTGAGATAAAGGAATATGTTTTATGACAGGGCCATTTAACAGAATTTGGCCTGGTCCCAAGGTCTGAGGACAAATGGATGAACAAAATATGTTATCTATAGTCTAATACCTAATTTAGGTTATTTATCTGAGAATAGAAGTGTTATATTACAAGTGTTATTTTGTCCACCTGGTCTACAAGTCATTGTAGTGCTCTTAGATAACAGAAATCAGGAATACTGTTTCAGCTCAATGTCTTTTGGGTGTTGTTGTTATATCAAACCAGGAGTCAGAAGGGCTAGTCGAGAGGGAGTCTCATTTCTTACATAGAATTTGTTTCCGTGTTTCCTCTCCTCGCCTCTTCGCTTCCCTCTGTCTTTTTCAAAAGGAGAGAGAATGAGAGGACGTGAGGAGTCGAGGAAATCCAATTGAGAAAAGGCCTGTGTCCTCTAGCAGGTAATTCAAGTTATTTCCATGTCCAAGTATAAGACGCATTGCCAACCTAAATGTGCAACACTAGTTTTGTACTGAGTCTGTATTATGTGACTGACTGTTTGGAGATCCGTTTTACAGCTTGCTTATCTTTAATCAGGTGGCTTGACCAATCTAGCTGGGAGATGGTTTTCATTGTCAACTAATGAGAGAGCCAAATTTGAGAAAGAGGCAAGGAGATTCAAGGAGGCAGGTGAAGGTGACAGTGAAATGAGGCAGGTGCAGGCTGAGCACCTTATCAGGCAGCTGAAGCAGCAGGTTAGAGAGCACTGTAACATAAATTGGATGTATTACATATTGGATTAATTACATCTCATTCTATTGGGCATCCAGCCATGGACATAATAATACATATATTAAATCACCAACCATAGAAGTAAGCATTATGAAAGTGAATAGTCAGGGAATACACACTTACATTCATCTTGCATCAGGCATTTTAACAGGGATTTGTGTACATTAACATCTTGCAGTGTTAATTCTTAGATTCATACAACACAATGACTTTCTGTAATTAATCTAGGAGCGCAAGCTGGAAAAGGTGGTAGTGGAGGTAGCTAGTCTTACTGGGGTCCAACACATGGTCGGCAGGGATGTAGCTCAGTTGATAGAGCATGGCGTTTGCAACGCCAGGGTTGTGGGTTTGATTCCCACAGGGGGTATGATTTTTTTTTATGTATGCACTAACTGTAAATCGCTCTGGATAAGAGCGTCTGCTAAATGACTAAAATGTAAAATGTAATAACGAAAAATACATTACAGACCAAAAAAAGACTTTACAATTTACATACATTTAAAAACATGAACATGTAGTGTGTGTGTGCATCTATCAGTTACACGTACATGTCAGTACATACACACAACAAGTAGGTCACATGGGGGAGAGGCGTTGTGCCATGAAGTGTTGCTTTATTTGTTTTTTGAAACCAGGTTTGCATTTCACTTGCGCTATATAAGATGGAAGGGAGTTCTGTGCACGCATGGCTCTGTATAATACTGTATGTTTCCTTGAATTTGTTCTGGACCTAGGGACTCTGAAAAGACCCGTGGTGGCATGTCAGGTGGGGTACGTGTGTGTGTCAGTGCTGTGTGTAAGTTGACTATACAAACAATTTGGAATTTCCAACACATTAATGTTTCTTATAAAAACAAGAAGTGACACAGTCAGGCTTTCCTCAACTCTCAGCCAAGAGAGACTGGCATGCATAGTATTAATATTAGCCCTCTGATTACAATGAAGAGCAAGACATGTGGCTCTGTTCTGGGCCAGCTGCAGCTTAACTAAGTCTTTCTTTGCAGCACTTGACCACATGACTGAACAATAATCAGAGGTTGTATGACAGAGGTTGTTGCATGGTGAGCCTATAGGTGATGTAGTGCGTGGTATTCATACCTCCAATACTTGCATTGCATGGGCAATGTTACATTTCCTGTGGACATTGCATATGCAAGATGCACACAAGACTGCCTCGCTGTCACAAGTCTGGACACCTCCAGATGCCCAGTGTCTCCAAGGCACCCTCATAAATCACACAGCAGGGGTCTTGTGGTGGGCAGAGGGACTCCACAGCTGGGACATGCAGGCTGACCCGGATATCAATCCATGCCTGCACATCTTCCTGTTTCCTCAGTGAAGTGGAAAGTGGAATGGCAGGCGAAAAGGCTGGAGGTGGATGGCTTTCTGTGGAGACTTCCTCTGTGAGGATCACTGCAACGGGTCTTACTTGACTGGGTCTGGTGGGACTGAGTTGAGCAATGTCATACCTCCCAATCCGTGTTCTTTTCCCAGGCTGGGAGATCTTATAGCGGACATATATTTTCTTCTTACACCAGACTGGCATTCTCTCTGCTGACAAAAATAAAAGAAGACAATGTTAATAATGTACTAGGGGATAAGGTATTTTAATGAGTTTCTATAGATTACTTGGTAGCAGATTAAAATATAAATTCTACAGACTTTGACTTTGATTTGGAAGTGAATTGCTACAATTAAATACAAATATGCCTAAATAAGAACAAGCTTAATGGGCCGAGATCTAGGCCTACTGGGTGACGTTTGAAGTGAACAAAGGGTATATGGGCTCTTTGTCAATTTGTCTAATCAACTTGTTCTATCGCCTCGCATTCTTTTCAACTGGATTTAAGGAGAAGGTCCAAGATCCCTCCCCTTAGACATTAGACAAATATTTTCTCGTCGGACATGTGTTTAATGCATTTTGGGTTAATGGTGCCCTAGAGAAAGGAAAGCGAGAGCAGCATGGCTTACCTCTTCTTGGCAAAATAGAAAAGACAGCTAGCTAGCAGCGCGGAATGCTTGTGTAACAGTAGCTAGAGAATGCGGACCATTGAATAGGCTTTTTTCAACAATCTCAGCAACTTGGGTTGTTGGGTTGGACAATCTGGACCATGTATATTTGTGCTTGTGCAACAATCTCTCACCATTGATGGGTGATACAAGATAGAGCAGGTGGCTAAAGCAACCAAATGTAGACAAAAAGTGAAGTCGGGGGAGGTGCAACTGCGACAGGCTTAACATATATATACAAAGTATGTGGACACCCCTTCACATAACATATATATATATATATATATATATATATATATATATATACAGTGGGGAGAACAAGTATTTGATACACTGCCGATTTTGCAGGTTTTCCTATTTACAAAGCATGTAGAGGTCTGTAATTTTTATCATAGGGACACTTCAACTGTGAGAGACGGAATCTAAAACAAAAATCCAGAAAATCACATTGTATGATTTTTTAAGTAATTAATTTGCATTTTATTGCATGACATAAGTATTTGATCACCTACCAACCAGTAAGAATTCCGCTCTCACAGACCTGTTAGTTTTTCTTTAAGAAGCCCTCCTGTTCTCCACTCATTACCTGTATTAACTGCACCTGTTTGAACTCGTTACCTGTATAAAAGACACCTGTCCACACACTCCAATCAAACAGACTTCAACCTCTCCACAATGGCCAAGACCAGAGAGCTGTGTAAGGACATCAGGGATACAATTGTAGACCTGCACAAGGCTGGGATGGGCTACAGGACAATAGGCAAGCAGCTTGGTGAGAAGGCAACAACTGTTGGCGCAATTATTAGAAAATGGAAGAAGTTCAAGATGACGGTCAATCACCCTCGGTCTGAGGGCTCCATGCAAGATCTAACCTCGTGGGGCATCAGCGATCATGAGGAAGGTGAGGGATCAGCCCAGAACTACACGGCAGGACCTGGTCAATGACCTGAAGAGAGCTGGGACCACAGTCTCAAAGAAAACCATTAGTAACACACTACGCCGTCATGGATTAAAATCCTGCAGCGCACGCAAGGTCCCCCTGCTCAAGCCAGCGCATGTCCAGGCCCGTCTGAAGTTTGCCAATGACCATCTGGATGATCCAGAGGAGGAATGGGGAGAAGGTCATGTGGTCTGATGAGACAAAAATATAGCTTTTTGGTCTAAACTCCACTCGCCGTGTTTGGAGGAAGAAGAAAGATGAGTACAACCCCAAGAACACCATCCCAACCGTGAAGCATGGAGGTGTAAAACATCATTCTTTGGGGATGCTTTTTCTGCAAAGGGGACAGGACGACTGCAACGTATTGAGGGGAGGATGGATGGGGCCATGTATCGCGAGATCTTGGCCAACAACCTCCTTCTCTCCAGTAAGAGCATTGAAGATGGATCGTGGCTGGGTCTTCCAGCATGACAACGACCCGAAACACACAGCCAGGGCAACCCAAGAGTGGCTCCGTAAGAAGCATCTCAAGGTCCTGGAGTGGCTTAGCCAGTCTCCAGACCTGAACCCAATAGAAAATCTTTGGAGGGGAGCTGAAAGTCCGTATTGCCCAGCGACAGCCCCGAAACCTGAAGGATCTGGAGAAGGTCTGTATGGGAGGAGTGGGCCAAAATCCCTGCTGCAGTGTGTGCAAACATGGTCAAGACCTACAGGAAACGTATGATCTCTGTAATTGCAAACAAAGGTTTCTGTACCAAATATTAAGTTCTGCTTTTCTGATGTATCAAACACTTATGTCATGCAATAAAATGCAAATTAATTACTTAAAAATCATACAATGTGATTTTCTGGATTTTTGTTTTAGATTCCGTCTCTCACAGTTTAAGTGTACCTATGATAAAAATTACAGACCTCTACATGCTTTGTAAGTAGGAAAACCTGCAAAATCGGCAGTGTATCAAATACTTGTTCTCCCCACTGTATATACATACAAGTATGTGGACACCCCTTCAAATTAGTGGATTCGGCTATTTCAGCCACACCCGTTGCTGACAGGTGCATAAAATCAGGCACACAGCCATGCAATCTCCATAGACAAACATTGGCAGTAGAATGGCCTTAATTAAGAGCTCAGTGACTTTCAACATGGCACCGTCATAGGATGCCACCTTTCCAACAAGTCAGTTCATCAAATATCTGCCCTGCTAGAGCTGCCCCCGTCAACTGTAAGTGCTGTTATTGTGAAGTGGAAACGTCTAGGAGCAACAACGGCTCAGCCGCGAAGTGGTAGGCCACACAAGCACACAGAACGGGATCGCCAAGTGCTGAAGCACATAGCGCGTAAAAATCGTCTGTCCTCGGTTGCAACACTCACTACCGAGTTCCAAACTGCCTCTGGAAGCAATGTCAGGACAATAACTGTTCGTCGGGAGATTCATGAAATGGGTTTCCATGGCCGAGCAGCCGCACACAAGCCTAAGATCACCATGTGCAATTTTAAGTGCCGGCTGGAGTGGTGTAAAACTCGCCGCGATTGGACTCTGGAGTAGTGGAAACGCGTTCTCTGGAGTGATGAATCACGCTTCACCATCTGGCAGTCCGACGGACGAATCTGGGTTTGGTGGATGCCAGGAGAACGCTACCTACCCCAATGCATAGTGTAACGTTTGGTAGAGGAGTAAAAATGGTCTGGGGCTGTCTTTCATGGTTCGGGCTAGGCCCCTTAGTTCCAGTGAAGGGAAATCTTAACGCTACAGCATACAATGAATGACATTAGACGATTCTGTGCTTCCAACTTTGTGGCAACAGTTTGGGGAAGGCCCTTTCCTGTTTCAGCATGACAATGGAAGAACTTGACTGGCCTGCACAGAGCCCTGACCTCAACCCCATCGAACACCTTTGGGATGAACAGGAACGCCGACTGCAGGCCTAATCGCCCAACATCAGTGCCCGACCTCACTGATGCTCTTGTGGCTGAATGGAAGCAAGTCCCTGTAGCAATGTCCCAACATCTAGTGGAAAGCCTTCCCAGAAGAGTGGAGGCTGTTACAGCAACAAAGGGGGGACCAACTCCATATTAATGCCCATGATTTTAGAATGAGATGTTCGACGAGCAGGTGTCCACATACTTTTGGTAATGTAGTGTACCTGTGGGGAGAGGACCACTGTGCCTTAATAATGAGTAGTATGTGGCTTACTGTATTAAACATATATACAGTGAGGGAAAAAAGTATTAGATCCCCTGCTGATTTTGCACGTTTGCCCACTGACAAAGACATGATCAGTCTATAAGTTTAATGGTAGATTTATTTGAACAGTGAGAGACAGAATAACAACAAAGAAATCCAGAAAAACGCATGTCAAAAATGTTATAAATTGATTTGCATTTTAATGAGGGAAATAAGTATTTGACCCCTCTGCAAAACATGACTTTGTACTTGGTGACAAAACCCTTGTTGGCAATCACAGAGGTCAGACGTTTCTTGTAGTTGGCCACCAGGTTTGCACACATCTCAGGAGGGATTTTGTTCCACTCCTCTTTGCAGATCTTCTCCAAGTCATTAAGGTTTCGAGCCTGACGTTTGGCAACTCGAACCTTCAGCTCCCTCCACAGATTTTCTATGGGATTAAGGTCTGGAGACTGGCTTAATGTGCTTCTTCTTGAGCGACTCCTTTGTTGCCTTGGCCATGTGTTTTGGGTCATTGTCATGCTGGAATACCCATCCACGACCCATTTTCAATGCCCTGGCTGAGGAAAGGAGGTTCTCACCCAAGATTTGACGGTACATGGCCCCGTCCATCATCCCTTTGATGCGGTGAAGTTGTCCTGTCCCCTTAGCAGAAAAATACCCCCAAAGCATAATGTTTCAACCTCCATGTTTGACGGTGGGGATGGTGTTCTTGGGGTCATAGGCAGCATTCCTCCTCCTCCAAACATGGCGAGTTGAGTTGATGGCAAAGAGCTTGATTTTGGTCTCATCTGACCACAACACTTTCACCCAGTTCTCATCTGAATCATTCAGATGTTCATTGGCAAACTTCAGACTGCCCTGTATATGTGCTTTCTTGAGCAGGGGGACCTTGCGGGCGCTGCAGGATTTCAGTCCTTCACGGCGTAGTATGTTACCAATTGTTTTCTTGGTGACTATGGTCCCAGCTGCCGTGAGATCCTTGGAGAGCTCTTTGGTCTTGGCCATGGTGGAGCGTTTGGAATCTGATTGATTGATTGCTTCTGTGGACAGGTGCCTTTTATACAGGTAACAAACTGAGATTAGGAGCACTCCCTTTAAGAGTGTGCTCCTAATCTCAGCTCGTTACCTGTATAAAAGACACCTGGGAGCCAGAAATCTTTCTGATTGAGAGGGGATCAAATACTTATTTCCCTCATTAAAATGCAAATCAATTTATAACATTTTTGACATGCGTTTTTCTGAATTTTTTGTTTGTTATTCTGTCTCTCACTGTTCAAATAAACCTACCATTTAAATTATAGACTGATCATTTCTTTGTCAGTGGGCAAACGTACAAAATCAGCAGGGGATTGTCGTATATGATGAATGGTGGCAATTATTGCTGTCAACAAAAGGAGTCGGCTCATACTGAACATTGATCATAAGGTTTATTCAGACCACAAGCTTCAGCATGAGTTTACAGACACGCGTGGTCCGGAGAGCAGTGTCGTTCAATTCTAATGTCTGCTCTGTCCTATCTTCTTCGTGTACCCCTATTTATAACCAATGCAACAAGATGGGCTCCCTCTGCTGGCCAGTTTACAATACACTTCCTGTCTATTATATGTTACCTTATACTAAATATTGCCTTTTGATACTAACATAACCAACATTCCATTTCGTCATGAAAAACATTTAACAAAGGCATAATCTTCAGATACGATATTCCCCCCTTTCGAGACGAAATAAACGTCTCGAAAACAAACAGAATAAGATTATGACTATTAACCATTTATCTCCTTGAGTATCTTTAACATTAAACCAAACACATTCTCCTCTAGAGTGTAAATACCTTCCTATGAAATACCTGTTTATGAAGTGTGAATACATTACTATGACATATGAAGAAATCTCTATGGAGTGTAAGAGCGAAAAAACTGTCCAGCAGCCATCCATCCATATCAATCAAGACAGTAAAATTCTCTCACGGTCCCTCTGCCCCAGGCAACCACGTCGGTACTCCAGATAACCTAATTAACCATGTAAATGCATTTGAAACTATGATGTAATTAAATACACATGTAAACAAAATCCTATCCATAAATATCCATTGTACGGCTGGTCAACCCATCGAATCGCACAATGAATCTCTCCCTTCCTAGACCTTCTCTGTCCCTAAACATTCACCGAAATAAACAAAAAGCATCTAAGATCCTCATCTGCATTCAATAACATCAAACATCATTCTACTAAAATCAATACCTAAGAATATGACACAATTATGTATTACACATCAAATATGTCTATATTTCATTGCAGACACTGGAATGTAGTCCACTACACTTCATCTCCTCCGTATTCTCCTCCTCCAATCTCGACTTCCACTGCATCGTTGATGATGGAATCAGCCACACCCTCCTTGTTTCATCTCCTCCAGTCATATTGTCCCTTCATATTGTCTTTGTTTGAGTCACATGTTCCCCCCAAATGCTTCTGGAATGAAAAGAAACGACCAAACAGTATCCTTTTGCAAAACAACATTTTCAAATTAAACCTCCACATCAATTTAAAAGAATATAAAAAATGACATATCAATGATGTATGAATCACATTATCCATTCCCCCTTTATTCATAAAATCATTCTAAAATCATATTAAAATCAGCCTACAAAATGTTTTCTTTGAAACAATAAACATAAAATGATCAAATAATCAAAAAGGATATTTATCCATCAGTTCCACTTGTCAATCTTTATCCAGATCAGGAACAGTCAACACCGGCATCTGAGTGTTGTCTCCAGGCACCACTTCTCCAACCTATCTCAATCTCATAACTTTATCAAAAGTCAGTACAAACATCACACAGTGTTATCAAAGCTGAAACTAAAATCTGACCCATCACTGCCCCTACTGGCCTAACTGATCTTGCAACCAAATCTTCTCAGATCTCCCAAATGTTACACCATATCATGGAAGAGGTCCCCCCTTCTCCCTTAAACTTATTCTTCAATGATAGGCTTGAAGACTATGACCTGTAGCCATGTCTCTTTTCACCCCATTTTCAACCCTAGCTTCAGATTTCTGTATTGGTACCACTCCTCTTTTAATGGTAAAAACCTCATATGGAAGCTTAAACGTTGACCTGTAACAACATCCTATCCCCCATAGGGTAAGAATATACTCTATCATCACAAACCTACCAAATATCTCTAAAATTCCCATAGTCACATTGTCAGTCAAAAGCTAATCTTTTAACCATCAAAGTCCTAAGTAACATATTATTTGTCATTACTACCCTTAAGGTCATACTTATCCTAAGTAATCCTATAACATCCCAATCTGATCTTCCCATAAACACACCCCCTTTACCTCATATGTTTTATTAGAATAACAACAACTTTTATCCTCACTGGTTCACCTGAATACTTCAGGTTTCCACTGTTACCTGACTTTACTTTCCATCTAACAATTCCCATAGGATAATTCATTTACCCAAGAACACTTAAACCCTACTGTTCTGACAACTACATTATTTTATCTGTCAATGACTGTTGCCGATACCACAGTCATGACAAAGCATAACCCTGACCCAGACCCGCTAGAGGCTGCGCAACCGTCCAACACGTCTTGGGCTGGCATCCCCAACAGACATCAACCCTCAAGATTCCTCACTGATTCTTACAGAATGAGTTAATCTATCTCTAATTTTCACAACAGAGGAACGAGCAGCACTGATCAGATGCCCCCCCCTCTGTCATCAAAATCAAAAGACCCCATCCTGCAGCTTCCACGATGAATCTCTCTTCTCCATTTCAGATTAACCTATATTGCTCTCTACTACTATCTGCTCTACTTTTTTAACCCTATTCGTAGTAACCTAAACCCCCTGAGTCTCTCTTGCTGCCTCCTTTAATTTCAGAAAAGTTGTTGTCATCCTTCCTACATTTGCTATTACCATCGTATCATTAATCCCTTCCCCAAAGTTACCATTAACGTTGTTGATTTAGTTGATGAATTAAAACCCTTAATTCCCTCTAGTGGGAAACTACCAACATCCTATTCGATTATTCCCTATTGGAGTGACTACTGTAATAAACTTATCCTTAACTCCCTCTGTGACTGTGGAAAGTTTTACAGACCTCAACTCTTCCATTATAAGCATCACTTTATGAATTACATAGCCCTTTACCCAATAATTCCCAACCAAAACAAATTCTAATGCTTGCACTAGATAAGTACACATATTCTCCCTGACCTTTCTCTGTAACATTACGCAACATAAGTGAACAGTCACTCCTAACCCTCTTCTAAACTATACCTCCTTTTACTCCTGGTCCTGATAACAACACTTATTCTCCATAATTATCTCTCCATATGGGAGAAACGTCCCCATCCTAAACCCTAATAAGTGTTTTCCCCCTAAAATTGGTGCTGTATTGGTTCCCTTATAATCAAATGCAATATATTTATGACTTTAATACCTATCAATGTTGAAAGAGTTAAATTGCTTCTTACTGTTGTTATAATAGCCTCACGTGTTGATGTCCTTAGTTACTCCTAATTTTCCCCCAGTTTTCCCCTAAGACTTTGAACTCTTTCCTTGTACTTCCATCCATCACCACTAGTGACAGAATAAGATTATGACTATTAACCATTTATCTCCTTGAGTATCTTTAACATTAAACCAAACACATTCTCCTCTAGAGTGTAAATACCTTCCTATGAAATACCTGTTTATGAAGTGTGAATACATTACTATGACATATGAAGAAATCTCTATGGAGTGTAAGAGCGAAAAACTGTCCAGCAGCCATCCATCCATATCAATCAAGACAGTAAAATTCTCTCACGGTCCCTCTGCCCCAGGCAACCACCGTCGGTACTCCAGATAACCTAATTAACCATGTAAATGCATTTGAAACTATGATGTAATTAAATACACATGTAAACAAAATCCTATCCATAAATATCCATTGTACGGCTGGTCAACCCATCGAATCGTACAATGAATCTCTCCCTTCCTAGACCTTCTCTGTCCCTAAACATTCACCGAAATAAACAAAAGCATCTAAGATCCTCATCTGCATTCAATAACATCAAACATCATTCTACTAAAATCAATACCTAAGAATATGACACAATTATGTATTACACATCAAATATGTCTATATTTCATTGCAGACACTGGAATGTAGTCCACTACACTTCATCTCCTCCGTATTCTCCTCCTCCAATCTCGACTTCCACTGCATCGTTGATGATGGAATCAGCCACACCCTCCTTGTTTCATCTCCTCCAGTCATATTGTCCCTTCATATTGTCTTTGTTTGAGTCACATGTTCCCCCAAATGCTTCTGGAATGAAAAGAAACGACCAAACAGTATCCTTTGCAAAACAACATTTTCAAATTAAACCTCCACATCAATTTAAAAGAATATAAAAATGACATATCAATGATGTATGAATCACATTATCCATTCCCCCCTTTATTCATAAAATCATTCTAAAATCATATTAAAATCAGCCTACAAAATGTTTTCTTTGAAACAATAAACATAAAATGATCAAATAATCAAAAAGGATATTTATCCATCAGTTCCACTTGTCAATCTTTATCCAGATCAGGAACAGTCAACACCGGCATCTGAGTGTTGTCTCCAGGCACCACTTCTCCAACCTATCTCAATCTCATAACTTTATCAAAAGTCAGTACAAACATCACACAGTGTTATCAAAGCTGAAACTAAAATCTGACCCATCACTGCCCCTACTGGCCTAACTGATCTTGCAACCAAATCTTCTCAGATCTCCCAAATGTTACACCATATCATGGAAGAGGTCCCCCCTTCTCCCTTAAACTTATTCTTCAATGATAGGCTTGAAGACTATGACCTGTAGCCATGTCTCTTTTCACCCCATTTTCAACCCTAGCTTCAGATTTCTGTATTGGTACCACTCCTCTTTTAATGGTAAAAACCTCATATGGAAGCTTAAACGTTGACCTGTAACAACATCCTATCCCCCATAGGGTAAGAATATACTCTATCATCACAAACCTACCAAATATCTCTAAAATTCCCATAGTCACATTGTCAGTCAAAAGCTAATCTTTTAACCATCAAAGTCCTAAGTAACATATTATTTGTCATTACTACCCTTAAGGTCATACTTATCCTAAGTAATCCTATAACATCCCAATCTGATCTTCCCATAAACACACCCCTTACCTCATATGTTTTATTAGAATAACAACAACTTTTATCCTCACTGGTTCACCTGAATACTTCAGGTTTCCACTGTTACCTGACTTTACTTTCCATCTAACAATTCCCCATAGGATAATTCATTTACCCAAGAACACTTAAACCCTACTGTTCTGACAACTACATTATTTTATCTGTCAATGACTGTTGCCGATACCACAGTCATGACAAAGCATAACCCTGACCCAGACCCGCTAGAGGCTGCGCAACCGTCCAACACGTCTTGGGCTGGCATCCCCAACAGACATCAACCCTCAAGATTCCTCACTGATTCTTACAGAATGAGTTAATCTATCTCTAATTTTCACAACAGAGGAACGAGCAGCACTGATCAGATGCCCCCCCCCTCTGTCATCAAAATCAAAAGACCCCATCCTGCAGCTTCCATGATGAATCTCTCTTCTCCATTTCAGATTAACCTATATTGCTCTCTACTACTATCTGCTCTACTTTTTTAACCCTATTCGTAGTAACCTAAACCCCTGAGTCTCTCTTGCTGCCTCCTTTAATTTCAGAAAAGTTGTTGTCATCCTTCCTACATTTGCTATTACCATCGTATCATTAATCCCTTCCCAAAGTTACCATTAACGTTGTTGATTTAGTTGATGAATTAAAACCCTTAATTCCCTCTAGTGGGAAACTACCAACATCCTATTCGATTATTCCCTATTGGAGTGACTACTGTAATAAACTTATCCTTAACTCCCTCTGTGACTGTGGAAAGTTTTACAGACCTCAACTCTTCCATTATAAGCATCACTTTATGAATTACATAGCCCTTTACCCAATAATTCCCAACCAAAACAAATTCTAATGCTTGCACTAGATAAGTACACATATTCTCCCTGACCTTTCTCTGTAACATTACGCAAACATAAGTGAACAGTCACTCCTAACCCTCTTCTAAACTATACCTCCTTTTACTCCTGGTCCTGATAACAACACTTATTCTCCATAATTATCTCTCCATATGGGAGAAACGTCCCCATCCTAAACCCTAATAAGTGTTTTCCCCCTAAAATTGGTGCTGTATTGGTTCCCTTATAATCAAATGCAATATATTTATGACTTTAATACCTATCAATGTTGAAAGAGTTAAATTGCTTCTTACTGTTGTTATAATAGCCTCACGTGTTGATGTCCTTAGTTACTCCTAATTTTCCCCCAGTTTTCCCCTAAGACTTTGAACTCTTTCCTTGTACTTCCATCCATCACCACTAGTGTCACTTTTTCCCCAAATCGCAGTCCTATCTCTAAATCCCTGACTTTCAAACTTTTGATTACACAAAATACACCTATAATGACCTTGATCTCCCTGCTGGAAACTGTAAATATAGATACTCAATCACCCTCAAATCATTCAGCAACACATACTTTCTCAATGCATCTGCCCCTATCAGATCTAAACTCCTACCATATCTTCCCACTAAACTTTAAAATGTCCTTCCTCACTGTTCTCTCTCTGTCTTACTACTAACTTTGAAACTTAGCTCACTGTCTCAGAGTTCCTTCACCCCTAGTTCTCCTAACTTATTTTAATCTAATCTTTTCTCTCATAACATTTAAAACCTTTTCCCACTGATTTATTGACAAAATTCCCTCCCCACCAATTTTTAGAATACGTGATTGGGAATTCCCCACCTGCTCCTGACTCCTTTACACAGACTTGGCAAAACCGACTAAACACCTTTTAGCCTAACCTCAAATCTCTTAGTATAAGAATATAACCCAAAATAACAGTCACCCCTATTAAGTTTTTTTTCCCAGACAGATTGTCTAACAGGCAATCTAATACATTATCATCCTTCCTATGATATTATCTTTTAAGCAAATGATTCCCAAAAACCCTACTTCTTAAAATATTCTACCAGACAGTCAGTCATTTAGTGTGCCTCTGATTGAACCCTTCAATTTAAACCATGCATCTCTTCCCACAATATCCTTGATATATTGTCCTAATATTAGTATGTCTATTGTAATTCCTATTTGACTTCTATAACAGAGCTCAATTGATTCCCGAAGAGTAAACTGTTTTACTACTTCAAATCCCTATCCTAACCTAATTAGTTTATTTTACAGAGTGATATGTTTAACCTCTTTAGGCTGAACCCAGATAAGTTTTTCCCCTATTCACTATCACTTCTAATGGTCGGTTGTTTTTACTTCAATTGTTGGCTATTTTCTCTTCTTCTCTAATCGATGCTATCAGCTGATACCCCCCTTCTGGATATTCTAGACACTCTAGAATATTTAGTGTTCACCTGGAGAACAGGTGATCTTGAATTGCCCCTGTATCTTCCTTAAAAATGTTCTCTTGTTTCCTCCTGACTTGTTGCTGTGGATAAGGAACATCTGGTACCCCCCTTTGGCTGGTACAATTGCATTTGATATTGTTCAGTTGAAGCTGTGACAGTGATTGTTGATTTGGTTCACTCTGATTCTTCATACTTTTCTTCTTCTCCACCACCAGTTATAAGTTGTATTTGATTGAGTTTTCTTCGTCCAGTTCTTCTCGTTGTGGACCTATCAGTATTCTTCAACAGGTTATCTTCTAAGTTCTGTTCTTGAAATATCATCTTCCATCATCTTCTTACTTTTCTTCTGTGCCAGTCCTTGTAGGACAAACTCCTCTTGAAAATAAAGCACCTTTAATCTCCAAATCTTCATCACTTTCTTCATCAGAACTCGAATCTCTTGTCTCCTTCTTCGTTCAACTTTCATCAGAGATCAAGTCTCCAGTATCCTTCTTTCCTCTCTGCCACTTCCTTCTGATCACAGAGTCACCTCCACCCATAGCCTCTCATCCATCACTCTCCTCTTCATCCTCCTCATCTCCTTAAGTTCCCAGACATCCCCGTTTTCCTTCCGTCTTCTGGATTCATCTTCATCGTTGTTTCTGCTCGTATTCGTCTTCATCTCTGATGCCATAATCACCTGCTGGATGATGTCTTTCTGCTGAATCCGTATGTGAGAAAGGTGTACTAACTTCTGCCATTAGTCTCTCCTAACACTACTCTAACCCTACTTTGATTACTTTGATTAAAAAATGACTATTTTAATCAATTTTCCCCTATATCAAGCCCTTTTAAATTCCTTTACTGTGAACTATCCTATTTTAGACTATATAAGTTATATGGCTTCCCCCCTGTAATTCTTAATATAACCTAAACAAATCCATTAACCATCCTGAATAATTAAACCCAATTTTATTCCTATGTCACCAATTTATCCATTAGTGTTGAGTATATTACCACAACCCATCAAATGCAAGTAAATGCAAGTTAGTCATCTTCAGACTAAAATACCCATAAACAAAGCCTTCTAACCTTACAACCCTTCAATACTCCAATTCCCATAACCCCTTGCTCTATTAGCTCTAATTATCATAAATTTACAGAAGACTCCTCAATCCATCCTGGATTCCCAACACATCTGTAATTAAACCCCAGTGATGCACATAGCCTCCAAAATGCAATTTTTAATGAAATAGTATTTGCCAAGTCTATGTAAAATCGTCATAACATCACATATCCTGTTAGGGAAAGATTTTGTAACCACAATCAGTACCAAAACCTTTTTGACTTGATCCTCTGCCACGTGACGTGATCACTTCCTGTATCTCCTCGCTCCCCCTCTCTCCTGTCTCTCATGACAAGGGACAAAGACACAAGAACAGCTTTTAGTAGTTCATGCCATCACTGAGTATTTCCAACCATTCAAAATTCATTCGTTTCTACATTATTCACTCTAAGACTAAACTCAGGACTAATTATAGATCGCCTAAAAACATTTTGCTTTTAATCCGTCATTTAATTATTTAATTCAATCTATTATAATCCATTATCCTATATTTAATTTATAAATTCAATAGGCTACAAAACAAGTTTCATCTTTAACCAATCGCAGTTTAAACTAGAATCATCGTGTTAAAATCTCTTTATGCGTATTTGTTCCGTCGTCTGTGTTCCTCTGTCTCCCCTGCAGTTTAACCAATGTGTTGTTTTACAGAATTCCACGCATGCGCAAATATCATTTTAAAATTAAACGCATCCCCATACATTTACTACATAGATCGCCTCCAAACCATTTCATTTAATTTTAATCGTCTTATTTTAATTAATTATACTCCGTCAACATATATTTGATCTATAAATGTACTACATCTCGCCAAATAGTTTAACGTTCACATAACAGTTACTTTAACGATTTTAAAAGAGTCGTGTTCACCTCTCTTCTCGATAGCTCTTAAACCCCTAAAAGAAACCCCAAACATAGGACCTTACGCCCCATTTTGTTTCTTCGACCGCATGTCGTAGATTTAGTGCCGTAAACCAAAACGTGTCCTAATCTCGTGTCATAAACTCCAACTCCCACGTTTGGTACTGTAGTGTCGCAAAATTAAACGCATGCGCAAATATCATTCCTCAATACAATTTCACCGTGAAAGGAAGATTCTCTACTCTCTCTCTCCAAACAGAATACCAGTCCAGCTGTAATTCCCCATTTCCCCCTTATAGTCAAACAACATTTACCAACGCTCACAAAACATATAACCTGACTTACAAACACATAAACAAGTTTAAGAGACTTTCACCCGTCGCAACGGAATCTCTAAGGATACGTTAGCATGTAGCACACAACACAATTAGCCTGTAGCATTAGCATTTAGCTTAGCCTAAGATACACTATAGCATGATTCCCACTTTAGCCTTACAAAGATTAGCCTGAGCAACGATGTACCACGTGGCCCAAAACAATGAAGAATAAGCTGTAGCCTCTAGCTAACTGCGGTATACTACACAAATCAATATCCTGCACCGTGGCCCAATCATTGTCCATGATTATCAATAATATCTCCTTCTAACTTTGTGTTGCCGTAAGTTCTGGATAATCATAGAGAGTTACCCCAAGCATTATAGTTCGTCAACCATACGATGAGTATATAACATACATATAATTCATCCAGCTTAATAATTCCCAGAATTAACCTTCCACCACATAACGCGTTGAAAGGATTTTATGGCCCATTCCTAAAGAACCGCCTCGATTCGAGGGCTTTTCCAGATCCCCCGGTGCCCTAATTATGCAGACATCTCCCAACATATTCTCTACCAATCCATTTGTACAATCCATTGTTGTAAACAGCGTTTACACATCAACCAAATTTAGACTATTTTCGTTCAGACTCCCAGTTAACAGCCATAACGCCACCCGAAACACGGTCGTAAGGGTACACTCCTCCAGTGTACATAAGCAGTAACAAAACCAACAACTTAGCTGTGTCTAGTCGGGTCATGACTCCAGACCAAAGTCAGCCTGAGTTAGCTTGATGACTCCAAATGCAGCAAAGAAGGATTGCATCATCCCTCCTGGCAAGCTCGCCATTCTGTCGTATATGATGAATGGTGGCAATTATTGCTGTCAACAAAAGGAGTCGGCTCATACTGAACATTGATCATAAGGTTTATTCAGACCACAAGCTTCAGCATGAGTTTACAGACACGCGTGGTCCGGAGAGCAGTGTCGTTCAATTCTAATGTCTGCTCTGTCCTATCTTCTTCGTGTACCCCTATTTATAACCAATGCAACAAGATGGGCTCCCTCTGCTGGCCAGTTTACAATACACTTCCTGTCTATTATATGTTACCTTATACTAAATATTGCCTTTTGATACTAACATAACCAACATTCCATTTCGTCATGAAAAACATTTAACAAAGGCATAATCTTCAGATACGATAGGATCAAATACTTTTTTCACTCACTGTATGATGGAGACAACATCCTAAAAAAGCTATTTACTTTTCAAGCTGAGTAGTCAACTGAGCGTTCCTATCATCGGAGATTGACGGGGACATCATGTCAGACCTAGAAAATATGATACAAATATATAAGCGAAAATACAACAGTATGAAAGCATCACAACCTAAAACAAACCAGTTAGGAAGGCAAAACCCATATGAGTGTAGATTTGAGTGTAGAGTGGATTATGCAGTGTGAAGTGTTGGCACACAGGTCAGAAGACTACATGTAGAATAGATTAAGCAGGGGAAAGGGGGAACTAATGTTTCTGGGATATGTAGTGAAAAGGGGCAGGTGACAGCAGGATGTGGTGATAAGAGTATAAAGTAACAGGGAGTAGCTATGCAGATCCAAGAGATTGTGGGACCAGGACACAGCACACAGTACAGTATAGGAACAGGGCAGTCATGAGCGGTAGGGCTAAGCCAGACAGAAAGGGGTGTTTAGTGATGGGATAAAACCTTAGGTCAGATATGTAGCAACTATTTACGCGACTCGATGTTGCTCTGCGAGAGTTTCCACGTATCTCTCCTGCCAGGTAGGGAACAACGTCCCCTTGTCTGTGACTGTCTCCTTTATCTGACGGGTCCAAACTTCCACGTCCGACTGTGTGCTGCCTACAACATAATCAAGGGCCTAATTAAATCTATTGCAGAACAAAATAAACCACACTGGCAGTTGTGCTGAGTTCTACATGTGCAATGCTCACAAGTTAGTGAAAAATATCTTATTAGGAATTTTACTAAAATATCAAATTGTCAGTGAAACTACAGCAAGGATTTCATCATCAAATCAATCAAATGTATTTTATAAAGCCCTTTTTACATCAGCAGTTGTAAAACAGCATCACAAAGTGCTTTACAGATACCCAGCCTAAAACCCCAAAGAGCAAGCAATGCAGAGGCAGAAGCACAATACAAGCAGTTCATGGTGTGAATGCTTGTCAGACATGGATAATCAGAACAGGATAGAGCACACAAAAAAACGTTCAAATGTTCATAGGTGACCAGCCGGGTCAGGTAAAGGCCATTATGGCTATAGAGGGTGCAAACATTTCAAGACTCTAGGGTCAGATGGCTTTCAGGTTTAAGAAAGTCAAGGTTTATGGGTGGGGTGGGTTGTGGGGGCTAGTACCTTTCTGTTCACCTTCCCACCCATGGGCCAAACTACACTCAATCATAGGACTGAAAGAAGAGAGACGTCTTCAGTCTACATTTTAGTCATTTAGCAGACGCTCTTATCCAGAGCGACTTACAGTTAGTGAGTGCATACATTTTCATACTGGTTCCCTGTGGGAATCGAACCCACAACCCTGGCGTTGCAAGCACCATATTCTACCAACTGAGCTACACGGGACTAGACTTGAAGTTGAGACTGAGTCTGATTCTCTCACATCGGCAAACCATTCCATAAAGAGGAGCTCTGTAGGAGAAAGCCTTGACTCCAGCTACTGAAGTCCTGCTTCCAATTCATCTGATTGAATTAGCAGAAAAGGATCATTACATATTTTAAAAAATTATGAGCAAAACACATGGAATCTAACCTGGAATGCTGTTTAGCAGCACCATCAACTCCTCCTTTGCCTCGATTTCCTCCTTCAGGACCTTCTGCCGACAAAGTTGTATTGCTGGTGCTATAACATATGAAGGTGAACATACATTTCATAGATTGCTTAAAATACACCAGCGTTTCATTTTTGTGCAAAATGATATCAACACAATGCTGAACAATGAGTCGTCTCAATACTTAACTGATTTCCAGTTATACATTTATACCTTGCTTCTCCCCGACCTTGGCTCCGTGGTAGAGGAAGGCATCGGTGAGGGTTTCAACACGATGAGATGGTTTCAACTCTTTTGTGATCTTCCCAAATGTTCTAAAGGTAGGACCACAACATCTCCATCTGTTCTCCGTCAGCAAGCCCACTACCAGTCACATACCTGGTACCATCAGTGACCTTAAATGTAAAGTACAATCAGAAACCATAATGAGCATTACAATGGGTGAGGATGATTAATTAAGGGACTAGGACAAATTACAACTAACTGTTTCTTAATACTGTTAGGGCAACTGTCTGCAACTACAACGAAGTGGTGTTTAACAGAATAAATGATAAACAAAAAAATGTATTCATTCCCTGACAGTCAGCATCATGAGCATAGGCATAAAAGGCTGGCACTGCAAATTTGGTGTCCACCATCAGATCGGGACTGTTTTTCTAAATGTCTAAATAATTTAGTGTAGGAGCAGTTATTTTGTGCATTTTTGTGTAAAACATTACTTATGATTACAAAGCAAGTATGGAGTGTGGTGGAAATTCTAACCAGAAAGTAAGAGAGACTTATTTTATTATAAGAATTGCAATTCTGGAGCGGTTAACAATCACACAACAGGTGTATAGTTAAGAGTCCAATGAAATAGAGTTGGGTCTCAGCTTTTATAGAAAGTACAACCCCCCTTTGGGTGTTGTGACAACCAGACAGAACAGTACCCCCCCCTAAAGGCGCGGACTGCGACCGCGCCTCCACTAGAACAAAACAGGGGAGGGCTGGGTGGGCATTCCTCCTCGGCGGCGGTTCTGGCTCCGGGCTTGCCCACCACCCTCCAATAATCCCCCCACAACGCCCCTGGTCCGGTCTGGCCCCGCTGGCTGGAGCTGAACTGGACGTAGTAGGAGCGGATAGCTTCAGCTCCGTTGTGGAGCAGTTGAGCGGTACCTGATTAGGCACCGATGACCCAGGCACGGGTTGTGCCGGACTGACGACGCGCACCCCTGGCTTGGTGCGTGAGGCAGGAACGGACCGGACCGGGCTGACGATGCGCACCCCTGGCTTGGTGCGTGGAGCAGCAACGGGCCGGACCGGGCTGACGATACGCACCCCTGGCTTGGTGCGTGGAGCAGGAACGGACCGGACCGGGCTGACGATGCGCACCCCTGGCTTGGTGCGTGGAACCGGAACGGGCCTCACCGGACTGACGACTCGCACCCCTGGCTTGGTGCGAGTAGCAGGAACGGGCTGGACCAGGCTGACGACTCGCACCCCTGGCTTGGTGCGAGTGGCAGGAACAGGCTGGACCAGGCTGACGACTCGCACCCCTGGCTTGGTGCGAGTGGCAGGAACAGGCTGGACCAGGCTGACGACTCGCACCCCTGGCTTGGTGCGAGTGGCAGGAACAGGCCGGGCCGGGCTGGCGATGCGCACCGTAGCTTTGGTGCGAGTGGCAGGAACAGGCCGGGCCGGGCTGGCGACGCACATCGTAGGTTTGGTGCGAGGAGCAGGAACAGGCCGGGCCGGGCTGGCGACGCACATCGTAGGTTTGGTGCGAGGAGCAGGAACAGGCCGGGCCGGGCTGGCGACGCGCACCGTAGGCTTGGTGCGAGTGGCAGGAACAGGCCGGGCCGGGCTGGCGACGCGCACCGTAGGCTTGGTGCGAGGGGCAGGAACAGGCTGGGCCGGGCTGTGGAGACGGATAGGAGACCTGGAGTGAAGAGCGGCCACAACCCGTCCTGGCTGAATGCCTACCTTCACACACTCTGTGTGAGGCATCCGCACAGGACGTACAGGGCATAACAGCACGTGACACTGGAGCAGGATATCCGGGACCGCGGAGAGGCATTGGAGACCACGAGCGTTGAGCCGACACACTCCGTCCTGGCTGCATACCCACCTTCGCACGACACGTGCGGGGTGCTCGCACAGGACGTACCGGACTATGCCGGACCACTCGTGGCACAGTACGCCGCTCCGCATACCGCAGAACCTGCCCCGTCCCATGCTGCCATGCCTGAGTACGGGAAGTTGGTTCCGCTCTCCATCCAGGCTCCGCCAACCTGCCTTCTGGCCCCCCAAACCCGGTGGCCTCCTCTCCAAATCGCCCTGTGGCAGCCTCCTGCTGCCCAGTCGCCCATGCCGTGTGCCCCCCCCTAAATTTTTTTTGGGGTTGCCTCTCGTCCGTCCGACGATGACACTGCTGACGCCGCTGCTCCTCTCTCGCCAGGGCCTTAATCCTAGCCCATGGTCCTTTTCCCCCGAGCATGTCCTCCCAGGACCACACTTTGCCCACCTGGGCCATCGCCAACCTCTCCATCTCCTTTCCCGGCGCTTCCTCCCATGTCCAGTCTGCCTGCTCCTGGACACGCTGCTTGGTCCTTGTATGGTGGGTTCTTCTGTCAAGATCGTCGTTAAGAGAGGAGGACCAAGGCGCAGCGTGATGAACGAACATGTTTATTTATCATTAGCGATAAACACGGACAGTAAACAAAAACAACAAACGACTCGTAACGTCCTAGGTAACATAGACCAACACGGAACAAGAACCCACAAACACAAAGGGAAAACAGACAGTTTAAATATGGCTCCCAATCAGAGACAACCAGCCACAGCTGACACTCGTTGCCTCTGATTGGGAGTCACTCAGGCCAACATAGAAACAGAACAACTAGAACCCCCAACATAGAAATATAACACATAGAATGAACACACCCTGGCTCAACATATAGAGTCCCAGAGCCCGGGTGTGACAGTAGCTGTGAGGAAGCACTGGTTGGTGACCCTAATATACAGTCAAAGGACTATGGAACTGAGAAACTGCGGTTGGCCTGTGGTGAGGTCTTGTTGAGAAATGTCACGCCATTTCTCAATGCTCATTGTCTCGAAACTGTTTCTAAATGGAACCGAAACCATTTGTCTTGCTCGTCTCTCACAGCTTAGTTCAGTCTACTGCTAAATAACAGGATATGGAACAACAGCATTTGGCTGTAAGTCCAGAACCACGAGTCAGTCACGTAGACAAAGGGGAAGTGTTCTAGCAGAGGGAGCAATTCCCCTGTAGCTCAGTTGGTAGAGCATGGCGCTTGCAACGCCAGGGTTGTGGGTTTGTTTCCCACGGGGGGCCAGTATGAAAAATGTATGCACTAACTATAAGTCGCTCTGGATAAGAGCGTCTGCTAGATGACTAAAATGTAAATGTAAATGTATCATTAGTACATTACGTGACTTTAGTTAACTGCATAGATACACTAAATACAAATTATAACAACAATTTTTGCCACCATAGGAGCAATCCGTTTGAAGCCATTCATAAAACCCGTATCAAGCGATTCATGAATCTCTTACTACAGGGTGATGGTTAAATATATTATCTAATGTATTATAATAGCTAACATAGACAGATTTATAAATTGTACCTGTAAATGAGGCTTCAGCTGGCAAGCAATGTCATAGTGAAGAAACGTTTTGATGTTTGGTCCCTGCATTGCTTTCAGGTCCCCCAGCAGGAACAGAGCATTTGCAAGCCTGAAATGACAGTTCAACATCAGTCAATGTTATATACAGTTGAAGTCGGAAGTTTATATACACCATAGCCAAATACATTTAAACTCAGTTTTTCACAATTCCTGACATTTAATCCTAGCAAAAATTCCCTGTTTTAGGTCAGTTAGGATCACCACTTTATTTTAAGAATGTGAAATGTCAGAATAATAGTAGAGAGAATTATTTATTTCAGCTTTTATTGCTTTCATCACATTCCCAGTGGGTCAGAAGTTTATATACACTCAATTAGTATTTGGTAGCATTGCCTTTAAATTGTTTAACTTGGGTCAAATGTGTCGGGTAGCCTTCCACAAGCTTCCCACAATAAGTTGGGTGAATTTTGGCCCATTCCTCCTGACAGAGCTGGTGTAACTGAGTCAGGATTGTAGGCCTCCTTGCTCGCACACGCTTTTTTCAGTTCTGCCCACAAATGTTCTATAGGATTAAGGTCAGGGCTTTGTGATGGCCACTCCAATACCTTGACTTTGTTGTCCTTAAGCCATTTTGCCACAACTTTGGAAGTATGCATGGGGTCATTGTCCATTTGGAAGACCCATTCGCGAACAAGCTTTAACTTCCTGACTGATGTCTTGAGATGTTGCTTCAGTATATCCACATAATTTTCCTTCCTCATGATGCCATCCATTTTGTGAAGTGCACCAGTCCCTCCTGAAACAAAGCACCCCCACAGCATGATGCTGCCACCCCCGTGCTTCACGGTTGGGATGGTGTTCTTCGGCTTGCAAGTCCCCCCCTTTTTCTTCCCAACATAACGATGGTCATTATGGCCAAACAGTTCTATTTTTGTTTCATCAGACCAGAGGACATTTTTCCAAAAAGTATGATCTTTGTCCCCATGTGCAGTTGCAAATCATAGTGGCGGTTTTGGAGAAGTGGCTTCTTCCTTGCTGAGTGGCCTTTCAGGTTATGTCGATATAGGACTCGTTTTACTGTGGATATAGATACTTTTGTACCTGTTTCCTCCAGCATCTTCACAAGGTCCTTTGCTGTTCTGTGATTGATTTGCACTTTTCGCACCAAAGTACGTTCATCTCTAGGAGACAGAGCGCGTCTCCTTCCTGAGCGGTATGATGGCTGTGTGGTCCCATGGTGTTTATACTTGTGTACTATTGTTTGTAAAGATGAATGTGGTACCTTCAGGCATTTGGAAATTGCTCCCAAGGATGAACCAGACTTGACTGATTTCTTTTGATTTTCCCATGATGTCAAGCAAAGAGGCACTGAGTTTGAAGGTAGGCCTTGAAATACATCCACAGGTACACCTCCAATTGACTGACATGATGTCAATTAGCCTATCAGAAGCTTCTAAAGCCATGACATCATTTTCTGGAATTTTCCAAGCTGTTTAAAAGGCACAGTTAACTTAGTGTATGTAAACTTCTGACCCACTGGAATTGTGATACAGTGAATTATAAGTGAAATAATCTGTCTGTAAACAATTGTTGGAAAAATTACTTGTGTCATGCACAAAGTAGATGTCCTAACCGACTTGCCAAAACTATAGTCTGTTAACAAGACATGTGTGGAGTGGTTAAAAAACAAGTTTTAATGACTCCAACCTAAGTGTATGTAAACTTCAGACTTCAACTGTATAACTAAAATACATCAGCTACACATCTGAAGCATCCATCCATCCACATGCATCCATTGACATTCTTCTCTCTTCTTCAGGTTCAGGAACTTCAGTGGCTGCTCGTGCCTGCACGCCATCACAAACACAGAGGTTATGTCCAGTTTCTGGGTTTTGGATAGCAGCGCATCCCCGGCTTGAAATCCCAGGCACCCCTGTACAATTAAGTGAATAAGCATGAGTGAAAAAAGTATATTCACTAAGCAGTTCATGTTTAATCTAATCTGTTCAACTTTTTTTTTTAAAGAAGAAAAAAAAATATGGAAAGAATAGTCCAATGCTGGAGTCGCATCACCAAGGATAAATGGCTTCTCCTGATTTCAATCAAACCTTTTAACTTCAACAGTAGCCCAGCCGTTGGTTATACACACCAACACACATCACACAAGTCAAACAGAAGAGGGATAGTGAAACTAACTGATTGTGAGATACATCCCATTCTCCAAATCAACTCTCTGCTTGGCACTACAGATTGGTACCTTACCACTGCAGGGAACTGTAACTTTTAAAGAAAAAAAACTGTATGTACATTATCAACATTTTTGACTGGGAAGCAATTTCTTTAAGCCAGAAGTTGACAGGTTTGTTGACATAACATAAAATACATTACCTTCCATAACTCCAACTGGTGGACAATGTTGGAAGTGCTGTGTGTTCCCACAGCACAGGTGGCACAAGAAGTATTTATCTGAGCCACAATCCCCACAGCGCCATAGCTCAGCCTCCTCCAAAACTCTACACACACTGCAGATGGCATTGGATGGAGGACATTCCAGCTCCACTGCAGGCATGTGGAGTAGCTCCCTCAACGCCTTCCAGGCCTCAACATCCGCTGCCTTCCTTTTTTTATGCTGGTGAAGGAGGTGCATCACTGCAGCTGGGCACAACTTCTGCTGTAGAGGGAACTGGCTCTGTTCTCCCAGTACTCCCTATAGAGTAGTGACAATTGGTACTGAGTGGACTATCCTGGTTAAATTAAGTTGAACAGAACTGAACAGAGACAGAACTGAACTTTCTCACCTATCAAAGTTGATGGCAGGGATGTTGGTGCTATCACGCCTCTAGTCAGGTCTCTGTAAACCAGCGTGGCTCTTTTTCTTCTAAATGATGGCACTTGTAAAGAAAAACAAGACTAAGTTTGATTTATTCTAAATGAAGATATAATATTAATTACATTTAAATGATCTGATACATAGGACACATAATTATCTATAATAATGCAGACTTGTGGAGTTACTTTGCTTACACTCAATTATTTCCTTATAGGGAATCTAAAGACAGTTATGGGTAGGAAGTTGTGCTTCGAATGGACATTAAGTAGTCTGAAATGGCTCCAGAGACGGGTGATGACACATCTTTGGGCTTCAACAAGCATGGGACAGGATTATATTGGGCATCTTGGCTAATGGATGATTATTGTTGGAATTGTTATAATGTACCATCTAATACTTGCCTAGTACAGTGGTTCTCAACCTTTTTTGGTCATTGTAGGCCCAATCACTTCTTGCTCTGCCCATAGTGGCCCCAAAGTACCCCCTCATATGCATTTAAAAGTAGGCATATCATATGAAATGAGTGTTTCTAACTACCCACTTTGAATATTGTTTTCTGGTTATATGAATTGTGTAAGCATTGGCTTGAGAGAGTTTCCATGCGAGAAAGTGAACTAGTGCACACTTCGGGAAAAGTATTGAGATTTAAGACGCAGAGACAGGAGACGCAGCCAAAGAAATTAGACGCAGCCTAGCACCGAAAACAGGAAATGACACCATGCCATGGTTCCCGGGAAATTTAAGACAAAAAGACTACTAATGCAAAATTGCAAATCTTTTTAAATTGAATATATATTCATATCGAATTTCACTCAAGAAATGTTCTCCCCTACTATGGGTCATATTAGCGGGCTATCCCGGGGTAAAAACACTTAAAATCCATTACATTAGCTATGTAAATCACAGTAAAAAAATAATGCGATTACGTACCTTTGACGAAGGGAAAGGACGTCAGAAGATCTTGTAGTTTTAGTTAAAGCACAATAAAAATGGTCATTATCGCCACCAACGTATAGGGGGTGTAATAACAGCCGTGGTTGATGGTTTATGCCTACTCGGAAATTACGAAAGAAACGTTCATTTGAACCTTCTGACCAACTAGTGGGTCAGGTGGCGCCCCACTATCTGATTCATATTTTGTGATTTTTCATGATAGTTGTCGACTATATTGACTGTATTGTTTCTGCACCTCGGCCCTAAACCCTCAGCCCTTGAATAACGTTTTACATCGTCACATCCGAGTGTAAGTTAAATGTCCCTTTCCCAAGCGAGGGAGAGTGATGATCGGAGAGGCAACGTCCTTGGTGGAAATCTTGAAACTGAGCTGGCACCAACCTAATGCTATGAATGTACCTAGTAAGCTAGCACTCCTGTTAGGAAGCTAGCTAGCTACAGTTACCCATGGATGGCTAGCTAGTTTTATAGTTTGGTCATTTATTCTATTTCAGAATTCCCACAAATATGTTTATGAAGCTAGCTACGTTTTATTGGGTCCTCACTATGAGACTAAGCCAATTTGCCAACACTAAAATCAATGTAATCTATAGATTTTTTTTTGCAAGCTAGCGTCGTAATTTTGTCTGACGTGCCGAAAATGCAAATGTTTATGACACGTGACTACAGTTTGCATTGAATTGTGGGTCATATCAACCCCACAAGTGATCAAAGTTCTTCACTTAAATCAAGCTAAATCCAGGGCCGAGGGGGCAACCTTAGTGAATTGGACCTCCACTTAAGATGGCAATTAAACTGCATCCGGTTTCGATGGGGATTCCCCCAAGTGAAAGTGGCTAGAGAGAGGGCTGAGGGTGTAAAAATAACATGTTCCAAATCTAATCAAATTGTATTCGTCACATGCGCCGAATACAACAGGTGTAGACCTTATGGAGGATTTTCTATATATGGATGATTTTCTAGTACTTATGTTGTAGAATTAAACACCTATATGCCTTAAATGCTCATGGATTGAGAACCAGTTGAAGGGTTAAAACAGAGCAGAGACATTTCTTTAGTTCAAACGCTGTGCTTTTGATAACTCCCTGCAGCTGGTCTGGGTATGTCAATGACATGTGATGGAGATTGGAGTAACAATGGAACTAGTGTTATCATTTGTTTGTGCTTATGACCTGACACATAGCCACATGCACATAATCTCAAGGGTCCTGGGAGGATGCTTTTTGGGATTGGCTTAAATGTATGTGGTTGAGAATGGGTTATGGCCATGACATGTTTAAACCATGTTTAAGTATTAATTGATATGTTTTATAATGTGTTATGAAATGATAAAGGTAAAACAGAATGAACATGATTGATACTTTGTACTCCAGATGTATGTCTGGATAGTGAATATAGTCAATACAGAGTGTGATTGTTCTTTAACGTACGTATGTATATAATTTTTTGAGTCACGCCACTAATAAGAGACAGAAGCCCCACTTAGAGAAATGCACGTAGCCTCGTGAGTAGCCAACATGTGATACTGAAAGATGTTATTCATTCACATAGAGAGGAGTAACTATGTATGTTGTATAAGCATGACTATGCATTTGTGTCTGTATGAAAGGAGAGCTCCGGGTCAGGGCAAGCAGTTGTTCCATGGAGCAAGCTCGGCTTTGTTACGCAATAATAAAGTCTAATTTTTGGATTCACAAGCTCCAGTTTCTTGAGAGATATTTTTGAGTTGACTACTTTTGAGCGTTGCCAGGAGTTGAAAACAGGGACCAGAGACGGTTGTCACGCCCTGGCTCTGGGGACTCTTTAATGTTGAGCCAGGGTGTGTAGTGTCTATGTTGTATTTTCTATGTTTCGTTCTAGTTCGTGTTTTCTATGTTGGCCAGGGTGGTTCCCAATCAGAGGCAGCTGATTCTCGTTGTCTCTGATTGGGAACCATACTTAGGTAGCCGGTTGGCACTAGTTTATTGTGGGATCTTGTTCCGTTAAGGTTTGTGTTGTATGACCTAGGACTTCACGTATCGTTTTGTTGTTTTTGTTCGGGTGTGTGTACTTAATAAAATAATGTACGCTTATCACGCTGCGCCTTGGTCCGGTTCTTATAACGATCGTGACAACGGTGGACATCTGCGGCTGTGAAACGGCTTGGACGGACCATACAAACAAAGCGGCCGCTTTTAAAAAAGGTAAGCCAAGTTCTTACTTATATAGTATAAAGTTTGTGTGGTTCGATCCGGGGCCCGGCCTCAGATGCAGAATACCAAGTAGGTCTCTCCAAATTTAAGAACCAGAATATTAGAGACTGGGAGCTTTTGGATTTAAAATGCATGTTAAATGAAAAAGCCTCTAGGGTTGCAATAAATAGAAAATAGCTTAAGTAAGAGTAGATCTGCTCGGTCCGAGTGGGTGGATGGTCTGCTTGGGTCGGTGTGGTTCATTCATCGTGGTTAAGTGGGGTGGGTTATCTGTCTCGTTTGGGTTGATAATTTGGTCAGTGTGATTGCATCCGTTTGACTAATTTGACTGTTTTGTCTGATGCGTCTTGTACCCGTCAAATGTCACTCGGCTGCTCATCTGACGCGTCTGTTCAATTCGGTCGATTCATTTGATTTGTCTTGCTGATCATTTTGTCTGGGTCATTTCGGCATGGGCGGCTGTCCATCTGTTTGAACGATCAGAAGAAAAAAAATTGGTAGAAGTCCTGCAATACCGCTCTAAATTTGTCGAGGAAGTGTATCATTTAGAGGACTGCTTAAGTAGGCAAAAAATCCTGCATAATACCGCTTTTCCTGTGTCAAGGAAGTGAATCAGAAAAAGGGCTGCATTTACAGGTTGCTTAGGAAAGCGTAGGTAGAAGTCCTGCAATACCGCTCTAAATGTGTCGAGGAAGTGTATCATTTAGAGGACTGCTTAGGTAAGCAGAAATCCTGTGCAATACCGCTTTTCACTGTGTCGAGGAAGTGAATCAGAGAAGAAGGCCGAATTTACAGGTCGCTTAGGAAAGCGTAGGATAGGTAGAAGTCCAGTAAAGGTGTGTCGAGGAAGTGAATCACCTAGAGGGCTATATAGGTAGATAGTAATCCTGTATAAAACTGTTTTTCTTGTGTCGAGGAAGTGTATCAAGAGAGGGGTAAATTTACAGGTAACTTAGATAAGTGTGTGAAAGAGTGAGAGTGCAAGTGAGTGTAAAAGTTTCTGTCCTCGGTGGAGAAAGGTTGACGCACCTTTCCTGGACCGTTGCTTAAGTGTAACCTGGTAGGAAGGACGCACCCGGTCTCACACCAGGAGAGGAAGAGGGAATGGTGTGTGAATGCTCATAGGGGTAGAAACACACATATAGCTGAGTGATTTAAAGCTAAGAAAAACACTAGCAAGGGAAAGATTCATGAGGTGTTCCACACAAAAGAAAAGTGGACATCAGGAGATATTATATTAGTGTTAAGAAAAACACTAGCAAGGGAAAGATTCATGAGGTGTTCCACACAAAAGAAAAGTGGACATTAGGAGATATTATATTAGTGTTAAGAAAAACACTAGCAAGGGAAAGATTCATGAGGTGTTCCACACAAAAGAAAAGTGGACATCAGGAGATATTATATTAGCATCATATAAAGAGATTGTCAAATGACCATTAATAATGAATACGTTCTGACCAAACAATAATTAAAAAAGCAAAAGCGAATACTAATATAAAAATAATTAAGAAGGAGAAATAAATAAATAGGACGAATACTAAAATAGATTAAAAATAAGTAAAAAAATACAGGCCATAAATATGAATAAAACGGCGGTAGAAATACTGAGTGCTAGGTATCCCTTAGGCAAGGGAGAAATAGCGAAAAGATCTGAAAAATGGGAGAAACGCACCAGAAAAATGGGCACCAAATGGCCAGAAGGAGGAACATTTGATGTCACGGTGTGTGAAATGGAAACACTGATAAAGAACTATGAAGCAAAAGACACAGGAAAGAAGAAAGCGCCAAAAGAGAAAGAGAAAAAGAAGTACTCAACATGTTCGAAATGGAAGGAGAAGGATTGCTAAAGAACATGCGAGAAGCCAGAAACATGTTGAGAAAAGATGATGAGAAAACAAACAAAAATAAAGCAGATTGGTCTGTGGTCCCCACCATATGTTGGTGGACAATATCCCCAGGTGTCCGGAGTAGTATCAATAAGAGAAATAGAAATGGAAGAAGAAAGACCCTTGTTTACATCCTCCCAAAGGATGGAAAAAGACTCAAATAAAACAGAAGGAATCAAGCGAAGGGCAGAAATCAAGCCAAACAGATTGGATTGCTATGGAGAGCTGAGGGAATCATTGAGAAGAATGAAAATGACGAAAAGAGATGATGGAGAACTCTCAGATGAAAAAATGGCAGATATTGAAGCAACAAACGAACTAATAGAGAAAGAAATGGACAGGATGAGGAGAATATTGAGAGAAAAGGAAGAAGTAGAGAGGGAGCAGAGTGAGGTAAGACAGCGAACAGGCAGAGACCTAGAGGAGGAAGAAGGAGCAGCAGCTGAAATATGGGGAGATTGCAATCAAGGCGTAAGGGAAGAAAGATTGAGGAATAGGAGAACATTGAGAAGACCTGAAAAATACAAGGGACAATATCCAATTCTAATAAAAGGTACCCAGGCTCACTATGTTCCGTGGGGATCACAGGACCTGGAAGGATTGGTTGCCTGTCTGCCAGATTTGCATGATGGGGCAGGAAAATGGATAAGGATTTTTGAGGAACAAACCATGGGGAAACTGCTGGCTGTGGGGGATCTGAAGGCACTGTTGGCAAGGGTGGTTGGAAAGGCAAAAATGGAGGATATACTGGGGAACAGTGACCTGAGGAGAGAAGTGAGTGACCCACAAGGAGATGGGATGGACTTTGATTCACACCGCCCTGAAGTCTGGTGAGCACTGAGACTGGAATATCCGGCAAGAATTGACCCCAAGTCACTGAAAGGGGGGACACTGGGAGAAACTGAGAATCCAGCTGCCTATCTACATGAACAGATGAAATGATGGAGACTGGAAACAGAACGAGATCCAGAAGGGGACCCACTGATGACAATTCTATTCCGAAACTCAATAATAGAAGCCATGCCTCAATCAGTGAGAAGCAGGCTGGAGGATGTGGTGGGACTAACCTCAAAGACACACAAATAATTCTGTGACCATGTGATACATGCAGTAGAAAAACACAGAAAAGATTAACATAGACTTAAAGAGCAGGGGAAAGACATTCAGAGGAAGCTGACTCAACTCCAATTGGAAGAATTGAGAAACAGAGGGAAGAAGAAAATCCAGGCCCCAGTAACAGCACCTATGATTGAAACAGGAATGGTGGCTGCAGTCACTCCAGGAGGGCCATATCCGCCTCCCGCGCCGCAGGCCCATGTGCAACCCACATCACCAGTAGTGAATGTGTATGCACAACAACCCCGACAATGGAATAATAATAAAAAACTGCAGAAATCTTAGCAATACAATCAAAAAGGAGGAAATCGGGGCCCACAAGGGCATACCAGATGAAAATGCCCCACAAACCCCTGGCCACAGCCGGGGAACAAAAATGAAAGTAATTGGAAGCAGACTGATGGCTGGCAACAAAATCAGCAACAAGTCCAAGGTCCTGTGAATCCATGGGCAGTGCCTAATCAGGGGTACTAGGGGTGCCCAGAGAATCCTACAGGGGAGGGTCAGTTTCCAGTACTAACTACACGAGCTGATCAAGAACCTATGCTGCAGGTTCTAATAGAGAACAGAGGCACACCCATTATGGTTGATACTGGAGCCACTTACACCTGTGTAAGTCCAAATTATGCCTCTCACCTCCCCATGTCTGGCAAATATGCCAAAACTGTAGGATTCTCGGGACAAACACAGTTAATTCCAATGACAGCTCCAGTTCGCCTAATAGCGGATGACAAATCCGCAACCCTCCCTATACTTGTATCAGAACACACCCCTGTCAATCTATTGGGAAGAGATGCCCTATGCAAAATGGGTATACAAATTCGATGTTCCTCCGAACGGGTAATTATAGACAAGGCAGGGTTAAACTTACAAATGGTAATGAAACAGGATACAGCAAATGTGGGGTATGTTTATTCAGGCTCAGATACCAGAAGCAGGAAGAGGAAAGTCAGAGTATCACTGCACCATGCAATATGATCCCTATCATGATGATCTTTTAGAACAACTGTGGTTGTTAAATGCAAATGGGAAATCGGTACCAATAATGTCTCAGTACATAATTATAGGAAAACAAGGAGCAGCAATGGAGGTGACGGACATGGATGGCTCAGACTTTCTGGCAAAATGGTACAATGTTTCTGAAGCTGCCCCACACATTACCTTGCTGGTGAACAAGGGAATGGAGGCCAAGGATTTGGGCCCCATGATGAAGCTAACAAAAACAATTCAATGGAACAAGACAGAAAACCCATTGATTTATCATTCAAAAGATAAAGCCTTCATCAAGATACACCATGCCACAATAATGACTGGAGATCCAAGAGAAGTGGAAGTTACATCCCAACAGCTAACACAGTTAGGGGAAGCAACAGAATTAGAGAACCAGCAAAAACAGGAAATGGAGAAAAACACACCTCACGAGGTATGGTCACAATATGATACAGATGTTGGGTTGGTAAAATCAGCAAGTCCTGTGTTCGTCAAAACAAAGCCAGATGTCAAGCCCCCTTGGAGGGCTCAATACCATATATACCTGAAGCAGAAGAGGGTATAAACGCCACAATCGAAGGACTGATAAAAGCAGGAGTACTGATAGAAACACAAAGTTGTTGTAACACACCTTTGTTGCCGGTTCTTAAAGCAGATGGGAAAAAGTGGAGACACAGTACAAGATTGGCCTGCTGATGTTCCAAACCCTCATACGCTACTCACCAATGTTCCCCCAGAAGCCAAGTACTTCACAGTGATTGACTTATGTGGAGCATTTTTTAGTGTGCCCCTGGCGGAAGAGTGCAGACACTTTTTGGATTTACCTACAAAGGTAAACAGTACACATATACTCGGACGCCACAGGGATTTAAGCATTCTCCTCATGTGTTTAATCATGTGTTAAGAACAGACCTAGAATATCTAATACTTGAAGGAACATTGATCCAGTATGTGGATGATCTGTTGATCTGCGCTCCCTCCTTGGAACAATGCCATGCTGATTCTATGAAGGTTTTAAAGCGACTGGCAGAGGGAGGACACAAGATGTCAAAAACGAAACTCCAGTACTGCCAATCTCAAGTTGAATATCTAGGAAGAACAATTGCGCATGGGACAAAGGCAATAGCACCAGGACAACAGGAAGGAATCAGCAAGGCACTGCTCCCTCAAACGGTTGCTCAGATGATGACGTTCCTAGGGATGACTGGATTCAGCTCAGACTGGATAGAGGAGTATGCGGTCAAAACAGCTCCTCTGCGAGAAATCATGAAAGAAGCAGGACAACTAGACCTTAGAGCAAGCCTGGAATGGAACAGTGATGCATTAACTGCATTTGAAACAATGAAGAAGGAAATGCAGTCAGCTCTAGCTCTAGCAGCCCCAGATTACACAAAACCATTCTTGTTGTATGTGGCAAATAGATGTGATAGGTATGCAACGGCTGTTGCTCAGGGATATCCGTTGCTCAGGGATATCCACCCTGCTATCAAGGTTTAGCTGCATTACAATATGCATATGACAAAGCGTCCACAATTACTATGGGATACCCGGTAACAATACATACACATCATAAAATAGTGGAACTGATAGAAGAAGGGAAGTTTGTTCTTACCAATGCTAGAACTTTAGAATACATGACTCTACTGACCTATCCAGATGTTACCATTAAGCAATGCAGTACAGTAAATCCATCTGAAAGAATCCCTTTGGAGTTTGAGGGACAAGCACACGATTGTGTACCCGACTAAGGCCAGACTTGGAGTCAACCCCGTTGTCCAGCGTGGGGAAAGAGTGCATAGAAGAGTATTTTGTGGATGGATCCTGTTATAAAGATCATGTGGGAAATCATGCAGGCTATGCAGTAGTACAAAAGCAAGGAGAGGATTTTAAAGAGGTAATAGCAGAATATTGTCCACAGCCATGCTCAGCTCAGTTAGCTGAACTAAAAGCACTCACTGCAGCTTGCATCCTGGGAAAACGGAAAACAGTTAATATCTATACTGATTCAGCATTTGCACATGGGGTGTGTCATTTATTTGGGGCAGTCTGGAAGCAGCGAGGGTTCAGGAAAAGCGATAGTACACCCATACAACACCACGAGTAGATTGTGGAATTAATGACGGCGTTAATGTATCCCACTAAATTGGTGATAGTGAAATGTCAGGCGCATAGGAAAGGAAAAGGATATATAACCAAAGGAAACAATGCAGCTGATGAAGCTGCAAAGAAGGCATCTAGATGCACCGTCCCAGTGTTAACAGCACCAATGGTCATTATTGAATCCATACCACAACCAGACGATATAATAAGGATGCAGGAAAGAGCAGGACCTTCTGAACAGACTATGTGGCACCAAAGAGGGGCCACCAAAGATGTGAAGGGATTATGGAGGTCTCATGAAGGAACCATAGTAGCACCCATTGTGTTGCTCAACTTACTGATAACTGATGCGCATGGTTTTGACCATTGCGCAAGGGGGGAGATAGTAAGGAAAATTAAAAAACAAGGATACTGGTCTCCATACCTACAGGCAACAATAGATGAGGCATTAGCAAGATGTAAACCCCTACAACTCATCCAGAATGCCGCAGCCCGTCTGGTGTTCAACCTTCCCAAGTTCTCTCACGTCACCCCGCTCCTCCGCACACTCCACTGGCTTCCAGTTGAAGCTCGCATCTGCTACAAGACCATGGTGCTTGCCTACGGAGCTGTGAGGGGAACGGCACCTCCGTACCTTCAGGCTCTGATCAGTCCCTACACCCAAACGAGGGCACTGCGTTCATCCACCTCTGGCCTGCTGGCTCCCTACCTCTGCGGAAGCATAGTTCCCACTCAGCCCAGTCAAAACTGTTCGCTGCTCTGGCACCCCAATGGTGGAACAAGCTCCCTCACGACGCCAGGACAGCGGAGTCACTCACCACCTTCCGGAGACATTTGAAACCCCACCTCTTTAAGAAATACCTGGGATAGGATAAAGTAATCCTTCCACCCCCCCCTTTACTCCAACCCCCCCAAAAAAAAACAAAAAAACATTGTAAAGTGGTTATCCCACTGGCTATAAGGTGAATGCACCTATTTGTAAGTCGCTCTGGATAAGAGCGTCTGCTAAATGACGTAAATGTAAATGTAAGGTGTGTGCACAAAACAATGTAAGGAAAGGAATAACAACGCCTATAGGGCACATACCAGTTCCTGAAGGACCATTTCGACATTTGGTCATGGACTATGTAGATATGATAAAAAAGGTGAATGGCAAAAGGTACATGCTAGTGATAATAGATAGATTCAGTAGATGGGTAGAAGCGGTACCATCAGCAGATCTAGGATCAGGAGCAGTAATCACATTTCTAACCAGAGAAGTAATTCCCAGATTTGGAATACCAACAGAAATCAGCTCAGACAATGGATCAGCATTTATTCAAAAAACAGTGAAGCAAGTATTACAGCAGCTAAGGATTAAGCAAAGACTAGGGTGTGTGTATCATCCGCAATCTCATGGGATTGTTGAGAGGATTAATGGGACCCTCAAGGCTAAACTGAATCAAATCTGTGCCAGTGCAAAGCTCAATTGGGTGGATGCACTACCACTAGCTTTGATGAGTTATCGCATGCAAACTAACAGAAATACGCATCTAACCCCGCATGAAATGCTTACGGGTCGACCCATGCCAGAGCCAGTTCTAAGAGGGCCCTACAAAGGACCCCCATTGGAACAATTAGAGATGGAGCTTAAAGCATATGTAAGACAACTAACTGCTATACATAAAGTTATCTATTTCCAGGAAAAAGGGCGAGAACCGGAACCTGGACCAGAGGAGCCAGGGCCGGTGATTTCCAGGAGATCGAGTCTACATCCGAGTGTTTCGCAGAAAGTGGAACGAGCCCAGGAGAGAAGGACCATACAAGGTGATCCGAGCGATGCCCACGGCGATACAGGTGGAAGGAAGCACAACGTGGTACCATCTGAACCACTGTACCAGGGTCCCGAGGAGAACCGGCCTGCCGTCAGCGAGACATGAGGAAGCGGAGGATGTTGAGGCACCAGATGGAGTCCAAGAAGAAGAAGCAAGCACAAGTCCAAGTGCCAACGTCGAAGAACAGCAGGCACTCCCACCTGAAAATCCGGAGAGTCGGGAGGTGGGGTCTGATGGTGTGGGGAATACTACTAATAGGATACCTGCTATGGCAGATGCCCCAAACACAAGCAGCGACCCTGTCACGCCCTGGCTCTGGGGACTCTAGTATGTTGAGCCAGGGTGTGAGTTTTCATTTGTGTTCGTTCTAGTATTGTGTTTCTATGTTGGCCAGTGTGGTTCTCAATCAGATGCAACGTGAATCAGCTGTTGCTTGTTGTCTCTGATTGGGAACCATACTTAGTCAGCCTGTTTCCCACAGTATGGTGTGGGATCTTGTTCCTTTTGGTTTGTGTTTGTACCGTAGGACTTCACGTATCGTTTGTTGTTTTGTTCGTGTAACATTAATAAAAAGCATGTTCACCTTCCACACTGCGCCTTGGTCCTCCTCTGTATACGACGATCGTGACAGAAGATCCCACCAGAACTGGACCAAGCAGCGGGTCCAGGAGCCATCGCCAGGGAAATCTCTAGCGGATATCCAGCGCCTCCTCGACTGGGTCAAGCCGTGTGAGCAAGAGAGGGGCTTGACTTGGAAGCAGAAGGGCGAAAGGCTGGCGAGAGATATGGAGACCTGGTCCACGGGAAGGAGAGAAGCCCAGAACATTTTTAGGGGGGGGGCTCACGCCGTGGACGACGGGGCAGCAGGAGACCGCGATAGAGCGGCCCAGCGGGTTGGCAGAGGAGGCCGCCAGGTTACGGGGGCCACTGGTCAAAAAGGGGAAGGAAGGTGTAGAGGCACGGCGAGAGGTACTGGGGTGTGTTACCAGTCCGGTCCGGCCCGTTCCTGATCCCTGCGTAGGGCCAGTGGTGTGTGTCCCCAGTACGGTCCGGTCTGTTCCTGTCCCTTGCACCGAGCCTGTGGTGCGCGTCGCCAGCCCAGTCCGGTCCATTCCTGCTCTCCGCACCAAGTCAGTGGTGCGCTTCGTCAGCCCGGTCCGGCCCGCTCCTGCTCCCCGCACCAAGCCAATGGTGCGCGTCGCCGGCCCGGCCCGTTCCTGCTCCCCGCACCAAGCCAATGGTGCGCATCGCCGGCCCGGCCCGGCCTGTTCCTGCTCCCCGCACCAAGCCAATGGTGCGCATCGCCGGCCCGGCCCGGCCTGTTCCTGCTCCCCGCACCAAGCCAATGGTGCGCGTCGCCAGCCCGGCCCGGCCTGTTCCTGCTCCCCGCACCAAGCCTATGGTGCGCGTCGCCAGCCCGGCCCGGCCTGTTCCTGCTCCCCGCACCAGGCCAATGGTGCGCGTCGCCAGCCCTGTTACGGTCCGGCACTGTTGTTCCTGTCCCCGCTTGTTTTCCTTTTCCTTTTTCCCCTGTGTGTGTTGTCTGTGTCTGTCTCCTCCCGCTGTGCAGCCCAGTCAGAGGATCTAGGTCAGGGGGAGTGGCCATTCTCTCTCCTGCTCAGTTACATCCAGCTGCAGCTCATTGTCACCAATCAACCAGCAGTTATCTACCCGGGCTGGCCACCTCTCCAGCGCCAGTTCGTTCCTACACCACCTGTGATCCCGTCTGTTCCTGCTGCCTGCCTGCCTGCCACTCCCACGCCGCAACCTGCTCATCTGTGGTCTGATATCCTCGTCATCCAGTTCTCAGTGCTACTGGCTCTCCACCCCACTCAGCTCCTACCCCGGTCTGAAGCTGCTCCACCCTGAACTGCTTCTCTCTGCCAAAACACGCTGAATAAACAACATCTTAATTCACCCTCTTTGTCCGTGTGTCCGTCTCTGCGCCTGAGTCCCCACCTAGCCTAACAGAACGAACTGGCCAAACATGGACTCAGCAGAGATGCCACATGAAACAACGGGTGATGGCGTACAACGCGCCCTCCATTCACAGGGAATGTTATTGGGACAACACGACCAACTCATCCGGTCTCTATTGGATAACAACCAGCGGTTGTTGGATCAAGTATCTCAGCTCACCTCTCAGGTAGCTAACCTGGTAACACTCACTACTCTTCCTCCCTCTGCTTCTCCTCCGCCTGTTCCTCCTACAGTTGCTCCAGGCTCGGCTTCCGCTCCTGCCCTGCGGGAACCCCCTACAACCTCACCCGAACCTTTCACCGGGGACCTGAACAAATGCCGTGGTTTCCTGCTTCAGTGCCGCTTGGTGTTCCAACAGAAGCCCCTGTCTTTCTCCACGGAATCCTCAAAGGTACATTACGCTCTGGGGTTACTGAGGGGCAAAGCTTTGATTTGGGCAGAAGCGGCTTGTTCTACTCAGCAGATTGCCAGCCTGTCGTTTGACGATTTTTCCTCTCAATTGAAAATTGTGTTTGATCACCCGGACCATGCCGGGACCGCCACAAAGAGACTGTTGAAGCTACGACAGAGGCACGGGTAGCGTGGCTGAATACGCCATTGATTTTTGGACCTTGGCAGCCGATTCCAAGTGGAATGACGAAGCTCTTCAGGGAGCGTTTGTTAACGGTTTGAGTGACACGATTAAGGATGAACTAGCTGTTCGTGATGAGCCTGCTAACCTTCATCTTCTCGTTTCCCTTGCTACACGAATAGACAACAGGCTACGGGAGAGGAGACAGGAGAGGGGCGGTCGGGTCCGCACCGCAGGCGGGGCCCCCTCGCTTTCTGCAACCCGAGCAACACCACCACTCGGACACCGCCCACACACCTCAGCGGATCCCTCCACGGAACTAGACGAGCCCATGCAGCTGGGCCGTGCTCGTCTGTCCCCTGCCGAAAAGGAACGGCGCATGCGGGCTGGTGAGTGCGTGTACTGTGGGGACCGCACTCATTTCCTGGTTAACTGTCCGGTTCGCCCAAAAGACAAAGCTCGCAGGTAAAAGTGGGCGTACTTGCGGCGCTACACCTGACTCAATGCCCACAGCACCCCGTCTAGTTATCCCAGCTACAGTCCAGTTCAGGAATCTGTCTCTCCCATTAGCTGCTCTCATTGACTCTGGTGCTGAGGATAGTTTCCTTGACGTTAACCTGGTCACTCAGGCTGAGATCCCTGTTAAGCCCCTGCCTAAGCCTATAACAGTAACCGCTATTGACGGCCATCAGTTTGCCAACATCACCCACCAAACTGTCCCCGTTTCTCTCATGCTGTCCGGCAATCACAAAGAAACCATCCAGTTTAAAGTAGTCTCCTCCTCGGCCTCCCCTCTGATCCTCGGTTTCCCTTGGCTTAGCCTTCACAACCCCCATATTGACTGGCAAAACCACAAAATACACAGTTGGAGCACTCACTGCCATTCTGCTTGCCTTGGGTCGGCTATTCCGCCCTCTGTAGGTTCCCCTGCTTCCCCTGTCAAACCCCCAGACCTCTCTTCAGTCCCTAAAGAGTACCTGGACCTGGCCGAGGTATTCAGTAAGTCCAAAGCACTTTCACTACCACCTCATAGGCCATACGATTGCGCTATTGAGTTACTGCCTGGAGCCCCTTTGCCGTCCAGTCGGCTTTTCAATCTGTCCCGTACTGAGAGAGAAGCTATGGAAACCTACATAGGCGACTCCCTAGTCTCTGGCATCATTCGTCCCTCATCTTCCGCTGTTGGTGCTGGGTTCTTTTTTGTAGAGAAGAAGGACAAAACATTACGCCCCTGCATTGACTACAGAGGACTAAATAACATCACAGTCAGAAATACGTACCCCCTGCCTCTCATCAACTCAGCATTTGAACCCCTTCATGGTGCCACCGTGTTTACCAAACTCGACCTGCGTAACGCTTACCACCTCGTTAGGATCAGGCAGGGAGACGAATGGAAAACTGCGTTCAATACCCCTCTCGGACACTTTGAATACCTAGTCATGCCATTCGGTCTCACTAACGCCCCAGCAGTGTTTCAGGCCATGGTTAACGATGTGTTGAGGGATTTTCTACACCGTTTTGTGTTTGTCTATTTGGATGACATTCTAATATTCTCTAAGTCACAGGATGAACACGTCTCCCACGTCCGTCTGGTTCTCCAACGCCTCATGGAAAATAAACTGTATGTGAAAGCAGAAAAATGTGAGTTCCACCGGCAGTCCGTCCCCTTTTTGGGTTTTATTATCGAGCGGGGACAAGTGTCACCAGACCCTGACAAAATCAGAGCGGTTGCGGAGTGGCCCACACCCACGTCTCGGAAACAGCTACAACGCTTCCTGGGCTTCGCCAACTTCTACCGCCGCTTCATCAGGGGTTTCAGCCGAGTGGTTGCCCCCCTGACCAAGCTCACCTCCCCAAAGGTGCCATTCCTGTGGACGCCTGAGGCCGAGTCAGCCGTGAGTACACTGAAGGAACTGTTCTCCACCTCCCCTGTTCTTATTCATCCAGACACTAGTTTGCAGTTTATTGTGGAAGTGGACGCCTCTGATTCGGGGGTGGGGGCTGTCCTGTCACAACGTTCCCCCCACGGACCAGAAGCTCCATCCTGTGGCCTTTTTCTCCAGGAGATTGACCCCTGCTGAGAAGAACTACGACGTGGGTAACCGGGAGTTGCTTGCTGTCAAGTTGGCGTTGGAGGAGTGGAGGCACTGGCTAGACGGAGCAGAGCAACCCTTCATAGTCTGGACAGACCACAAGAACCTGGCTTACATCCAGTCATCCAAGAGGCTAAACTCCCGTCAGGCCAGATGGGCTCTGTTCTTCAGCAGGTTCAAGTTTATTTTAACATATCGTCCTGGCACACGTAATGTCAAGCCTGATGCTCTCTCTCGCCAGTTTACAGACAATGAAGACTCCAGCAATCCTGAACCTGTTCTGCCCGCTTCCTGTTTGGTGGCGGCTGTTCACTGGGAAATCGAGTCCCTCGTCCGATCGGCACAAGAGTCGGAACCTGGACCGACCGATGGCCCCCCGACCTTCTCTATGTTCCCGCAGCCGTGCGGCCGCAAGTGCTCAACTGGATCCACACCTCGCGCTTCTCCTGCCACCCTGGTATGAACCGTACACTGTCGCTACTGAAGAGGCACTTTTGGTGGCCATCCGTCGAGGCTGACGTCCGGGAATACGTGGCGGCCTGTTCCATCTGTGCCCAAAATAAGGCTTCCCACCGGGCTCCTTCGGGCCTGCTGCGGCCTCTCCCAGTCCCGAGTCGTCCTTGGTCTCACGTGGCCTTGGACTTCGTCACTGGACTTCGTATGTCTGAAGGTAATGACACCATACTCACCATCGTGGACAGATTCTCTAAATCTGCCCATTTTGTTGCATTACCAAAATTACCGTCTGCCAGTGAGACAGCCGACCTCTTTGTCCTACATGTATTCCGTCCCCATGGAATACCTGTGGACATAGTGTCCGATAGAGGCCCACAGTTCATTTCTCGGGTATGGAAGGAGTTTTGTTCTGCTCTGGGTGCCTCTGTCAGTCTCTCATCAGGTTTCCATCCCCAGTCCAATGGCCAGACTGAGAGGACCAATCAGGACCTGGAGGCTGCTCTACGCTGTGTGACATCCCAGAACCCGTCCACCTGGGCCAAACACCTCCCGTGGGTCGAATATGCCCACAATTCCCTCACCTCATCTGCCACCGGCCTCTCACCATTTGAGGCGGCTTTGGGGTACCAACCGCCATTGTTCCCGTCTCAGGAAAGGGAGTTAGCCGTCCCGTCAGTTCAGGATAACCTGAACTCGCTGCCGCAAGGTGTGGGTGGACACCCGTGAGGCCCTTCTACGGACAGCAGAGCGTAACAAGAGAGTGGCGGACAGGCACAGGGTAGTCGCTCCCCAGTTCCAGCCTGGTCAGCGAGTCTGGCTCTCCTCCAGCAACATCCCTCTGCGCACTGACTCCCGTAAGCTGTCGCCCCGGTATTTGGGTCCTTTCGAGATCGACTCCATCATCAACCCTTCGGCTGTTCGGTTGAAGCTTCCCCAGGCCATGAGAGTCCATCCTACATTTCACGTGTCCCAGCTGAAGCTGGTCTCCTCCAGCCCTTTGTGTCCGCCTGTGGATCCCCCTCCGCCACCGCGTATTGTGATGACCATCCAGCCTACACGGTGCGGAGACTGCTGGACGTCCGGAGGCGTGGTAGAGGGCTTCAGTACCTGGTGGACTGGGAGGGATACGGTCCCGAGGAGAGGTCCTGGATTCCCCGGCGGTTTATACTGGACCCGCAGCTGGTGGCTGACTTCCATAGGGACCACCCTGACAAGCCGGGTGGGTCGCCGGGTGGCGCCCGTTGAGGGGGGGGTACTGTTACGGTCCGGCACTGTTGTTCCTGTCCCCGCTTGTTTTCCTTTTCCTTTTTCCCCTGTGTGTGTTGTCTGTGTCTGTCTCCTCCCGCTGTGCAGCCCAGTCAGAGGATCTAGGTCAGGGGGCGTGGCCATTCTCTCTCCTGCTCAGTTACATCCAGCTGCAGCTCATTGTCACCAATCAACCAGCAGTTATCTACCCGGGCTGGCCACCTCTCCAGCGCCAGTTCGTTCCTACACCACCTGTGATCCCGTCTGTTCCTGCTGCCTGCCTGCCTGCCACTCCCACGCCGCAACCTGCTCATCTGTGGTCTGATATCCTCGTCATCCAGTTCTCAGTGCTACTGGCTCTCCACCCCACTCAGCTCCTACCCCGGTCTGAAGCTGCTCCACCCTGAACTGCTTCTCTCTGCCAAAACACGCTGAATAAACAACATCTTAATTCACCCTCTTTGTCCGTGTGTCCGTCTCTGCGCCTGAGTCCCCACCTAGCCTAACAAGCCCGGTCCGGCCCGCTCCTGCTCCCCGCACCAAGCCAATGGTGCGCGTCGCCAGCCCGGTCCGGCCCGCTCCTGCTCCCCGCACCAAGCCTATGGTGAGCGTCGCCAGCCCGGTCCGGCCCGTTCCTGCTCCCCACACCAAGCCAGTGGTTGTACCGTAGGACTTCACGTATCGTTTGTTGTTTTGTTCGTGTAACATTAATAAAAAGCATGTTCACCTTCCACGCTGCGCCTTGGTCCTCCTCTGTATACGACGATCGTGACAGACCCAGGGAATGGAGGGACAACAGGAGAAGGAGGAGAAAGTGACCTTTCTACCATTGAGGGGGGTGACGTCTCCACCGGTGAAGGAAGAGACTCCTCAGCCGTTGAGGAAGGGGACTTTCCCACAATTGACTTCTCTGCCCTCACATGGTCTCCAACAACTTAAGAACTGTGGAATTGCTTTAATGGTAATAGCAGTTAATCTAGGAGAGATGGTGGTGAGTCTGCCTACAACTATACAATATTCTAGAGATAGCCTTACTGAACCTGGAAGAATTGTTGTTGTGAATAAAGAACAAGTACTGTACATAGGATGGCCTAGATTGAGGAAATGTCAGATTGAAGTATATGCAATGTTTAAAATGAAATGCCTAAAAAATCATTGTGTAGAAGTTGAGCCAAAAGTAAATAGACATGGAAAAATAATGAATATAAAACAAGCTAAACATCTCATGATTCCATCAGTGCTTAAGAAATTGGCCCCTAAAGTTAGATTGAAGAATAGAATAAAAACGCATGTACCATTGGGGATAGCTCGAACTAGTATTTCTATTCCAGCCCAAGAAAGGACAGTTGAAGAAACTCAAAGATCCTTTTCAATACGAAGGGTAAAACCTTTGCCAGAAACAGCACTTTGTGGGTGGGCTAATCATCAAACAATGGGAGAGGCGATCTGGGATGAATATGCATGTCTAATAGAAATTAACAAAGGAAATATTATTTGGGAAATTACCTTAGAGGAATTGACACAAGAAAATGATGCAAAATATGTTTTGGAATTAGTTAGCACAAAGTGGCCAGAAGGAAATAATATAACAACAATCGATATTATTTTTGTTCCCACACATCAAACTAGACAGGAAGGAGAAATAGAGACTGTCAATGTAACTATGGCAATCACTCAAGGACCGTCCATTGTTGTAACAACTAAAGCAATGAAGGAAGACTCAGAAACAACAGAATCAACTGGGTTCTTTCAAAATGTATGGGAATCTTTGACTAATTGGGGAAACCAGGAAAATAAACAATCTAGCTCAGCACCAGCAGTAATACCGGAAATAATGAAAGCACCAACAAAACTAAGTAGACTATGGGAGGGAGCATTACAAAATGATTGGTACAGATGTGCACAGTATTCAGCTAAAGTAATTAATAAGAAAACTGATTGTCTAGTATGCTCTCCCTCCCCATTAAAGGAACTGATGGTAATACCAAGTCCACATAGCCACAGGGACTGTGCTGACTTTAAACAAAACTTCTGTCATCTCAAAAGATCAGAGAGACCCTATTGCCCTGCAGAATGCTTATCCTTCTTAGGAAGTCCTGACCATCACAAATACTATAATCAAACAGGATGGGGGGAGTGGTGTAAAAAATTAGATATCAGAATAGAACCCAGAAAAATGGAAGCACCAGAAAAATATCGTATAGATTATAATCAAAATTATGAATGCTACAACAAAACGGATGTGGAGCACGATTTGGGAAAATTTAGGGGAAAGTGTGAGACCACATGGCACCTAAGTAGTGATAACATGTCCTGGAATGGAGGTACCCCCCACAGAGCAGTTTATCAGGCAGCAGGATCAAGTACTGGAGTAATAGCTACTAATGGAGGGCCTGGTGACCCTGGGGAATGTGAGAAGCAAACACTGGCAATGCCACTGATCTCTCCTTATGAGGATCAATCGGTGGCAGTGGCAGATTTCTTTTGGATTTGTGGAGGACAAAGAATTAGAGCCACTTTGCCTAAAGGATGGAAGGGAATATGTGCTAGGGTACAAATGCTTCAGGAAGTGGTTATATCAGAATGGGAGGTGGAAAAAACAACAAATCAGGACACCCAGGACAATAATAAAAGGGTAAAAAGAGCGTATGAACATGACCCCAATGTATACTTAGATGCAATAGGTCAACCCAGAGGAATTCCAAATGAATATCAGGCAAGAGATTAAATTAAAGCAGGATTTGAATCAATATTTGTCTGGATATCACCTAACAAAAACCTAGAATGGATCAGTTATATTTACTATAATCAACAAAGGTTTATTAATTACGTTAACAGCTCTGGGAGAGCAAGTACAGGCTACAAGTAGAATGACATGGCAGAATAGGCAGGTTTTAAACTGGCTGTTGGCAGAAAAAGGTGGAGTTTGTGTTATGTTTGGGGATGAATGTTGTACCTTCATTCCCAATAATACTGCTCCGGATGGTTCATTCACTGAAGCAATGACTAAGCTCAAAGGACTATGAAAAGAAGTTAAGGACAATGCTGGGCATAACGCTCACACTTGGGATTGGATGGACTTAACTTTGGGAAAGTGGGGAGCAATGTTTACAAAAATGGCAATCATGACAGGCATGGCACTTGTAGTAATGGGAATGGTCTTCTGTTGTGTACTGCCTTTGTTGAAATCACTTTTGATCCAAACCACAGTAAAGCAAATGACTGTACAGACAATTGTTAATAAGTCAACCAAAGAAATACACTCTGTCCAGGGAGCTCCAGGACAGTATGTTAATGAATATGGAAAGCCCTGTAATATTAAAGGAGGACCAATGGACATATTAAAGGAGGACCAATGGACTGCCCATTTGGGAATCCTGAATGTCTGTATGGTGTTGTCCCTGGGGGTGGAAGGGCCTGTCATGGTTACATGGCACTTATCAGGCTGTTTATTATATTTTACAATAGTCCCATTTGTGTGTGATCATGGTATAATGCCCAAGGTGTAATCAACCTTTTGTTTCTCCTTCTTTCTCACAGGTGTCGTTGCAGAGTTATTTCCACCCAGTTGCTCTGTGTGTTTCCCACTGTGTAAAAGTAGTCCTATCATGAATAGGACTCTTATAACAACACTCTGTGCCAGACACAAACAAAACAGGTCTGAAATGTGTTGACTCCTAAATTTGGCATTTGTTTAGAGAGAGTACGGGGTGGACATCTGAAAACCCTGTGAACAGAATGAGGGCTTGAGCTGAAGCTTGCCTTAAATAACTGTTTTGTTTTTCACATTTTAGGCCTTCGGGACACATGGGAAAATTCTGAAGTTAGTGAAAGGAGAAAGTTTAAGGTGATTTAGTGTTGATGGTAAATCTTGCCTAATGGAAGTTTAGAGAGAGAGAGAGAGAGAGAGAGAGAACAGTAAGACAAACATTTACACAGTCAGATATGGATATTGTTGATCCGGTCGGTCTCTCTATGTGAGCTGCAGAATAGGACCGCATGATAACAGGCACTTTTAGCACAAGAAGTGAAGGAACCCGGCTATGGAAGACAGGAAGTTATGTACATGCTGTCTTCAATACGTAGAGAAAACCCTCTGGTGGTCCATTGTCCAGCTAGCACAACACTGATCTCCAAGTCTCTTTCTAAACCAGGGTGTCACATGCTACTACCATAGTACTCAGTGCTCACAAACCGACATTACACCATTACACAGCACTCATAGGGGAGTACTAATCCTCATCACTCTTCCTTCCCTCTCCCCAAACCATCAGATCAGATCACACACACACAAACACACACACATACACACACAATTGAGGCATACACAACTATTGAGTTGTAAAAACACACTTAGTCCATCAAAGTCTTAAGTAGATTATTTTGCTGCAAATATTTATATTAACAAGAAAGGAATTGAGAGAGAAGGAAAAGGAAGAATGAAAGAAAGAGGGAAAGAAGGAAAGAAGGTAAGTACTCACTCACACACAGAGGCACAGTGGTGACCTTGCTGTGTTGGAGCCAGTGTTACTAACCCCGCTCTGAGACTTGACATGTTTTTCATTCCCATGACTGGTCCGCAGATATTTACCCAGAATTCCAGTGGGCATGGAACCAGTCTGTCGTGCTGCTCAGTGATTCTTAGCCTCACACATCTCTCTAATCGTGACTACATCAACCTACCCTATCGGGGAGCAACGCAGGTCCCTCTGAGAGTGGTGGTGATGTGAAGGAATATCAAATTCAGGATCTCTCATCTTCTAGTATATAAATGCAGAAGTTGATGTCGAAAATATATGCAAGATTTTATCCTGAAGTAATGATAGGATAAATGTCTCTTCTTCTTATTGGTGTCCTTTAGTAGTGGTTTCTTTGCAGCAATTCGACCATGAAGGCCTGATTCACACAGTCCCCTCTGAACAGTTGATGTTGAGATGTGTCTGTTACTTCAACTCTGTGAAGCATTTATTTGGGCTGCAATTTCTGAGGCTGGTAACTCTAATGAACTTATCCTCTGCAGCAGAAGTAACTCTGGGTCTTCCATTCCTGTGGCGGTCCTCATGAGAGCCAGTTTCATCATAGCGCTTGATGGTTTTTGCGACTGCACTGGAAGAAACTTTTTGAAATGTTTCGTATTGACTGACCTTCATGTCTTAAAGTAATGATGGACTGTCATTTCTCTTAGCTTATTTGAGCTGTTCTTGCCATAATATGGACTTGGTCTTTTACCAAATAGGGCTATCTTCTGTATACCACCCCTACCTTGTCACAAAACAACTGATTGGCTCAAACGCATTAAGAAGGAATTCAATTCCACAAATTAACTTTTAAGAAGGCACACGTGTTAATTGAAATACATTCCAGGTGACTACCTCATGAAGCTGGTTGAGAGAATGCCAAGAGTGTGCAAAGCTGTCATCAAGGCAAAGGGTGGCTATTTGAAGAATCTCAAATATAAAATATATTTTGAATTGTTTAACACTTTTTTGGTTACTACATGATTCCATGTGTTATTTAATAGTTTTGATGTCTTCACTATTATTCTACAATGTACTTTTTTTTTTTATATAAAGAAAAACCCTTGAATGAGTAGGTGTGTCCAAACTTTTGAATGGTAGTGTACATATAGGTAGGGGTAAAGTGACTATGCATAGATAATAGATAATAAACAGCGAGTAGCAGCAGCGTAAAAAAAAAAATGGACCTAGACTTGGCGCTCCGGTACCGCTTGCCGTGTGGTAGCAGAGATAACAGTCTATGACTAGAGTGGCTGGAGTATTTGGCCATTTTTAGGGCCCTCCTCTGACACCGCCTGGTGTAGAGGTTCTGGATGGCAGGAAGCTTGGCCCCAGTGATGTACTGGGCCTTACGCATTACCCTCTGTAGCACCTTGCGGTCGGAGGTCGAGCAGTTGCCATACCAGGCGGTGATGCAACCAGTCAAGATGCTCTCGATGGTGCAGCTGTATAACTTTAAGATCTGAAGACCCATGCCAAATATTTTCAGTCTCCTGAGGGGGAATATGCATTGTCGTACCCTCTTCACAACTGTCTTGGTGTGTTTGGACCATGATAGGTTGTTGGTGATGTGGACACCAAGGAACTTGAAGCTCTCAACCTGCTCCACTACAGCACCGTCGATGAGAATGGGGGCGTGCTCAGCCCTCCTTTTCCTGTAGTCCACGAACATCTCCTTTGTCTTGATCACGTTGAGGGAGAGGTTGTTGTCCTGGCACCATTCTTCCAGGTCTCTGACCTCCTCCCTATAGGCTGTCTCATCGCTGTCGGTGATCAGGCCTACCACCATTGTGTCGTCGGCAAACTTGATGATGTTGGAGTCGCGCTTGGCCACGCGGTCATGGGTGAACAGGGAGTTCAGATGTGTTGTTGCCTACCCTTACCACCTGGGGGCGGCCTGTCAGGAAGTCCAGGATCCAGTTGCAGAGGGAGGTGTTTAGTCCCAGGGTCCTTAGGTTAGTGATGAGCTTTGAGGGCACTATGGTGTTGAACGCTGAGCTGTAGTCAATTAACAGTATTCTCACGTAGGCATTCCTTTTGTCCAGGTGGGAAAGGTCAGTGTTGAGTGCAATAGAGATTGCGTCATCTCTGTGGATCTGTTGGGGTGGGGTGCAAATTGGAGTGGGTCTAGGGTTTATGGGATGATGGTGTTGATGTGAGCCATGACCAGCCTTTCAAAGCACTTCATGGCTACAGAAGTGAGTGCTACGGGTCGGTAGTCATTTAGACAGGTTACCTTGGTGTTCTTGGGCACAGGGACTATGGTGGTCTGCTTGAAACATGTAGGTATTACAGACTTGGCCAGGGACAGGTTGAAAATGTCAATGAAGACACTTACCAGTTGGTCAGCGCATGCTCGGAGTTCACGTCCTGGTAATCCGTTTGGCCCTGCGGCATTGTGAATGTTGACCTGTTTAAAGGTCTTGCTCACATTGGCTATGGCGAGTGTGATCACACAGTCAGCCGGAACAGCTGGTGCTCTCTTGCATTCTTCCGTGTTGCTTGCCTCGAAGCGCGCAAAGAAGTCATTTAGCGCGTCTGGTAGGCTTGTGTCACTGGGCAGCTCGCAGCTAGGCTTCCCTTTGTAGTCTAATAGTTTGCAAGCCCTGCCACATCCGCCGAGCGTCGGAGCCGGTGTAGTAGGAGTGTTTGGACTGCAGCCCCTGGTCACGGATTAGGAGCCACTTCCTTGACAGAAATCCAACTGTTTCTCAGAATGTACCTGCAAATGCACATAAAGTAGCTTTATTTTTTAAATGAGGTGAAATTAGATGACTAGTGGTTGTGAATAGGCTACTGGATGGTTGTTGAGTTGTTTTCTAACTAATGTTTTATATACACCCTTGTTTTTTAATGATATTTTTCAGGAAGTTAACCTTTACACTGGAAATAATTACAAAACGGTAAACAACTCTGACTGTAGCCATTTAAATATTTTTTTTGTATGGCAGTAGCTAATAAAAAAATCTAAATAACCCACTCAGAACAGATTGACAGCATGACTGTCTCTGCACACCAAAGACAGAGCACAACGTAGCTAGCCTTTTCTTTTGTATCCCTTATTAGCCGTGTAGGATCTAATGGTATGGTTGTCTTTCCTATGGCTGTGTATCCTCGCCCTCCATCAAACGGAAGAAAACGGACTGAAAGTATACCTTGACATCTCAAACCCCAGAGACGCAACATCGCAAGACGTCTGGGAACGCTTGTGAAGCAGACCAGGCCGGTTAGACCAGGCATTCACAACAATTTGATGTGCATTCCGCCACCTACTGTGCGGGTGAATAATAAGGATCCCCAAAAAGGAAATAATGTGGGTAAAAATAAATCAAATATCATACAAATTATCAAAAAAGAAATTAACTAAACAAAATCAACCTGCTTTTCTGTAAAAATTCTAATCGGGTCCCTACACAGGCTCAAAAGACTCCTGTGAGGGCGGGACAAAAACTTCTCGGCTGCAGATATAATGATGTCCAGCTTCTTGGACTTCTTAGACACTTGTGCTGTACAATTAATCTGTGGCTATAAATGCCACAAAATCCACTTTCTTCACAATGAGTGTATCCAGATTACTCGATTGACTTAAAACACTAGCAACTGGTTGCAATGCATCCACCGCCATATCTTCAACACTGTTGCCTCTTGCCCCTTCGACTCTCTTCACCCCCTCCACATAGGAGATCTGCTGCACAGCCCTGATCCTTGACACCTCAACCTCTTTCACCCTAACAAGGCACTCAAGGAAGTCTGGAGTATGATCCCCACCACAGTTGCAACATTTTCCATTGACAGATTCTTCAATACTATACTTCTCCCGTCTGCAAACATTTGACACGTGACCATGTCCTTTACAATTCCCACACTGTAATGGTTTGGACACAAATGCTCTCACCGCATACCTCACCTATTCAAGCTTCACATATTCAGGTAGAGTCTCCTCATACAACAATAATATCGATAGGCTTTTCTCCTTCCTTCCATTTACCATACGGGTCAGGAGACATGCACTGACCACTCCTGGGATTTTGTGACTAAGGTACTCGTCATCTGTATCCAACGAGACTCCAGCTATAACTCCTTTGGCAGGCGCCCTGCTCTGAAGATCAATACATGTTACTTCTGACGTGGACAATTTTGCCAGATCCAGTGCACGCGTCTTCTGTTCTTCATCAACACAATTAACCTCGATATTACAAATGGATTTCCCAAATGAATCTCCTTGTCCCAAAAAACGCAGTCCAATAGGAAATGCATTATTAGACCGGTCCTTGTCCTCTACTTTGTTTTGTTTCATTCTTTGATTTACCTATTTTCCATTCACTTGCCGCACTTTCAGATTCAAGCACAGTCGCCATTTCCTCTCTCACTCGCGGGTTGGCGCCATGGCGGTGAAATTAGCCATTAATCCCAGGACAGGGTTTGCGGTTTAAAAAATCAATGACAGTGTGATAGGTGATTTGAAGGAGTCAGAATAACAGGATTTATTCCGGAATACAGAGTACGCAGTAAAGCGTCAAAACAGTCCAGTGTGCAAAACAGGCGCACTGGAACAAACAAGGCAAACGGGGAAAATAACCCGGCGAATACAAAATACAAGGAGCACCACCGAGCTTCACTTTCCTTACAAATAACAAATCACACACCAAGACAAGGGGGCAGAGGGAACACTTATACAGGTACTGATGAGGGCAAATGAACCAGGTGTGTGTAATAAACAAGACAAAACAAATGGAATGATGAGATGAGGAGCGGCAGTGGCTCGAAGGCTGGTGACGACGACCGCCGAAGCCTGCCCAAACAAGGAGAGGAGGCAGCTTCGGAGGAAGTCGTGACAGAGAAAAGTGAACAATTCTTCCTTAGCTGTTAATTTTCTCGAAATCTGAAAGCACATCCTAGATTTGAGACAATGTCTTAAGTAGTTGCACATGTTATTACTCCAATCTCGTAAAGGGACAAACTGACACGTTTTCGTCAAAAACAACTTGGTCCCCAAGAACACAGTGGCCTCAATCATTCTTAAATGGAAGAATTTTGGAACTACCAAGACAATTCCTAGAGCTGGCCACCCGGCCAAACTGAGCAATCGGTGGAGAAGGGCCTTGGTCAGAGAGGTGACCAAGAATCCGATGGTCACTCTGACAAAGCTCCAGAGTTCCTCTGTGGAGATGGGAGAACCTTCCAGAAGGACAACCATCTCTGCAGCACTCCACCAATCAGGTCTTTATGGTAGAGTGGCCAGACGGAAGCTACTCCTCAGTAAAAGGCACGACAGCCCGCTTGGAGTTTGCCAAAAGGCACCTAAAGGACACTCAGACCATGAGAAACAAGATTCTCTGGTCTGATGAAACCAAGATTGAACCCTTTGGCCTGAATGACAAGCGTCACGTCTGAAGGAAACCTGGAACCATCACTACGGTGAAGCATGGTGGTGGCAGCATCATGCTGTGGGGATGTTTTTCAGAGACTAGGAGACTAGTCAGGATCGAGGGAAAGATGAACGGAGCAAAGTACAGAGAGATCCTTGATGAAAACCTGCTCCAGAGCGCTCAGGACCTCAGACTGTGGCGAAGGTTCACCTTCCAACAGGACAACGACCCTAAGCACACAGCCAAGCCAACACAGGAGTGGCTTCGGGACAAGTCTCTGAATGTCCTTGAGTGGCCCAGCCAGTGCCCGGACTTGAACCCGATTGAACATCTCTAGACAGACCTGAAAATAGCTGTGCAGCGACACTCCCCAGCCAACCTGACAAGGACTGAGAGGATCTGCAGAGAAGAATGGGAGAAACTCCCCAAATACTGGTGTGCCAAGCTTGTAGCGTCATATCCAAGAAGACTCGAGGCTGTAATCGCTGCCAAAGGTGCATCAACAAAGTATGAGTAAAGGGTCTGAACACTTACAGTACCAGTCAAAAGTTTGGACACACCTACTCATTCAAGGGTTTTTCTTAATTTTTTACTATTTTCTACATTGTAGAATAATAGTGAATACATCAAAACTATGAAATAACACATATGGAATCATGTAGTAACCAAAAAAGTTAAATAAATCAAAATATATTTTATATTTGAGATTCTTCAAAGTAGCCACCCTTTGCCTTGATGAGAACTTTGCACACTCTTGGCATTCTCTCAACCAGCTTCACCTGGAATGCTTTTCCAACAGTCTTGAAGGAGTTCCCACATATGCTGAGCACTTGTTGGTGGCTTTTCCTTCACTTTGCGGTCCAACTCATCCCAAACCATCTCAATTGGATTTAGGTCGGGTGATTGTGGAGGCCAGGTCATCTGATGCAGTACTCCATCACTCTCCTTCTTGGTCAAATAGCCCTTACATAGCCTGCAGGTGTGTTGGGTCATTGTCCTGTTGAAAAACAAATGATAGTCCCACTAAGCCCAAACCAGATGGGACAGCGTATCGCTGCAGAATGCTGTGGTAGCCATGCAGGTTAAGTGTGCCTTTAATTCTAAATAAATCACAGACAGTGTCACCAGCAAAGCACCACCACATCATAACACCTCCTCCTCCATGCTTCAAGGTGGGAACTACACATGCAGAGATCATCCGTTCACCCACACTGCGTCTCACAAAGACACGGTGGTTGGAACCAAAAATCTCACATTTGGACACAAGACCAAAGGACACATTTCCACCGGTCTAATGTCCATTGCTTGTGTTTCTTGGCCTAAGCAAGTCTCTTCTTCTTATTTGTGTCCTTTAGTAGTGGTTTCTTTGCAGCAATTCGCCCATGAAGGCCTGATTCACACAGTCTCCTCTGAACAGTTGATGTTGAGATGTGTCTGTTACTTTAACTCTGTGAATGTGACGAGTACTGAGTATACGAAGAGGCAGGACGCAGACGCAGGAATTAACAAGGTCAAGGTTTACTTAACACTGACAAAGAGAAATAACAAAGATAGCGTAAACGACACAAAGCTAAACAATCGCACACAACATCATCCAGAACAGTCCAGGGCTAAATAGGGGTGGTGATGAGATGATGAGGTGCAGGTGCGCTGGAGGTGATTAGGGTGCGTTGGGTTTCCATTCCGGTGTTGCCGAGGTGGTGCGCTCAGACCGGTGGCTCAGTAGACCGGCGAATCAGAACGCCGGAGGGGAGCAACGGGAGGAGAGGTGACAGTGAAGCATTTATTTGGGCTGCAATTTCTGAGGCTGGTAACTCTAATGAACTTATCCTATGCAGCAGAGGTAACTCTGGGTCTTCCATTCCAGTGGCGGTCCTCATGAGAGCCAGTTTCATCATAGCGCTTGATGGTTTTTGCCACTGCACTTGAAGAAACTTTCAAAGTTCTTGAAATGTTCCGTATTGACTGACCGTCATGTCTTAAAGTAATGATGGACTGTTGTTTCTCTTTGCTTATTTGAGCTGTTCATGCCATAATATGGACTTGGTATTTTACCAAATAGGGCTATCTTCTGTATACCACGCCTACCTTGTCACAACACAACTGATTGGCTCAAACGCCTTAAGAAGGAAAGAAATTCCACAAATTAAATGTCACGACTTCCACAGAGGCTGCCCCCCCCCCTCCTGGTTCGGGCAGGCTTCGGCATTCGTCGTCACCGGAGTACTAGCTACTGCCAATCCCATTCTCATCACTCCACTTGTCATGTCTTGTTTATCACACACACCTGGTACTCATTCCCCTAATTAGTATGTGTAATGGTGTTCCCTCTGTTCCCCTTGTCTTTGTGAGTGATTGTTTGTTGTGAGAGCGTGTAGCTCGGTTGAGCTACTATTCACTGTGTCCTATGCCAAGGTGGATGTTTTCCCTTGTATAGTTTCGTTTGACGCTTGGGGCGTTTGATTTATGTAAACGGAATAAACTCTGGACTTTGGTATTTTACCTCCTGCGCCTGACTCCTTCATTCACAGCTCGTCACATTAACGTTTAAGAAGGCACACCTGTTAATTGAAATGCATTCCAGGTGACTGCCTCATGAAGCTGGTTGAGAGAATGCCAAGCGTGTGCAAAGCTGTCATCAAGGCAATGGTGGCTACTTTGAAGAAACTCAAATATAAAATATATTTTGATTTGTTTAACACTGTTTTGGATTCCATATGTGTTATTTCATAGTTTTGATGTCTTCACTGCTATTGTACAATGTAGAAAATAATTTAAAAAATTAAAAAACCTTGAATGAGTAGGTGTGTCCAAACTATGTAAATGTATATTTCTGTGTTAAAAAAAAAAAATCTTGCAAAAATGTATAAAAACCCTAGAAAGATATGTGGTAGTAGAGTAGTGGCCTGAGGGCACACACTTAATGTGTTTTGAATGTATTGTAATGTTTTTAAAATTGTATAACTGCCTTAATTTTGCTGGACCCCAGGAAGAGCTAATGGGGTTCCATAATGAATACAAATATTTATATTTTACTGGAGTCACTGATCTCGGTTTTCATTTGAAGCATATTTGTATACATCGCTTGATTCTATCAATTTCAAAGAAATTGACAACTTTGTATTTGTAGGCAGTCAACTTCGTTCTGAAGTTATCAGCGCATAGTTAGATGATAAACCACGTGATTCTATGTTTATCGGAGATCTGTGTCAAAAGTGACGCGGGAGGGCAAAAAAGCATCGAACGACGCACTTAGCAGTTCATAGGAGTGGTCTGATGCAGGGTTTATTGGGGGCCCTACACAGCTGATTCACATGATCAAAGGTTGATGATGAGTTGGTCGTTTGAATCAGCTGTGTAGTCCTAGGGCTAAAACCAAAACCACCGGTGGGGTTAGGACCGAGTTTGGAAACCCAGGTCTGAGGCAGGCGTTAGATTAAGAGTGTTTTCAAGTGCAACGTTAAGGGTGGTTTGGGAAATAGTGAGATTTAACGATGCTCCTACGAAGGTTCCAACGATGAATTGACCCTTAAGACGCTTTTGGAAAGCCGGGCCCAGATCACAATAGCCATATTTTTTGCTAATAAATTGTCAAATAAAATATTGGTTTAACTAATGTAAAATAAACGTGTAAACGGATTCTGTAGTAGTAACACTGTTAATCCATTAGACGGCGCACAAGTGTAAGAGTTAGGCTACAGCCACACAAACCATGTTTCCATCCATAGTTTTTATGCGAGTAAAGTCATACCATATACAAAAAATCACGACAGCCAACAGATCATTTGTTCGTTCAACATGGCGCGATCTTTTTGTGTCGGCAAAATTAATTATGCGATAAATGGCGGTGGAAACGCCTTTATGCTGAAGTATTGATATAATAACCATCATATTAAATATATATCTATAAAAAAAATTACTTAAGAAAATTACATCAAAAGTGTTAGAAAAACAGCATAAACTCTCAAACTTGTAGTCACGATGACATTGAGTGGTCCTCCCACTATTACTCGGGAAACCATGCAGTTTATTAGGCTACAGATGAAATAACTTATGATGAACGTCACAGGGTGATCAATCAATCAATCAATCAATCACATTTTATTTATAAAGCCCTTTTTACATCCGGCAGATGTCACAAAGTGCTATACAGAAACCCAGCCTAAAACCCCAAACAGCAAGCAATGCAGATGTAGAAGCATAGTGGCTAGGAAAAACTCACTAGAAAGGCAGAACCCTAGGAAGAAACCTAGAGAGGAACCAGGCTCTGATGGGTGGCCAGTCCCCTTCTGGCTGTGCTGGGTGGAGATTATAACAGTACATGGCCATTAAGGCCAGATTTTTCTCCAAGATGTTCAAACGTTCATAGATGACCAGCAGGATCAAATAATAATCACAGTGGTTGCAACAGGTCAGTACATGAGGAGTAAATGTCACTTGGCTTTTCATAGCTGGGCATTTAGAGGTTGAAATAGCAGGTGCAGTAGAGAGAGAGAGTTGAAAACAGCAGGTCTGGGACAAGGCAGGACATCCGGTGAACAGGTCAGGGTTCCATAGACACAGGCAGAAGAGTGGAAACTGGAGCAGCAGCACGACCAGGTGGACTGGGGACAGCAAGGAGTCATCAGGCCAGGTAGTCCTGAGGCATGGTCCTAGGGCTCAGGTCCTCCGGGATGGGAGGGAGAGAGGGAGAGAGAGAGAGAATTAGAGGGAGCATACTTAAATTCACACATGATTTATGAAAGTGCACTGTGATCTTGATGCTACTTTCGAATAGGCTAAATATAAAGGACTCTTATTGTGGTGACATGTCACAATATTCTCGCACTGTATCAGCAAACTGTTGGCTGAGTATTCACATTTGCTATTTAATGCAACAGTGTTTGTGGCAGAGTTGAAAATGCGATGGAAACACATTTAACTTTTTATTTTTATTCGGTACATGAAAACTTAAGCGAAAAAGTAAATTTTGTGTGCACTATGTCATCACGCACTGATTTTTATCTGCAACAAGACACAGGCAGAAGAGTGGAAACTGGAGCAGCAGCACGACCAGGTGGACTGGGGACAGCAAGGAGTCATCAGGCCAGGTAGTCCTGAGGCATGGTCCTAGGGCTCAGGTCCTCCGGGATGGGAGGGAGAGAGGGAGAGAGAGAGAATTAGAGGGAGCATACTTAAATTCACACATGATTTATGAAAGTGCACAGTGATCTTGATGCTACTTTCGAATAGGCTAAATATAAAGGACTCTTATTGTGGTGACAAATCACAATATTCTCGCACTGTATCAGCAAACTGTTGGCTGAGTATTCACATTTGCTATTTAATGCAACAGTGTTTGTGGCAGAGTTGAAAATGCGATGGAAACACATTGAACTTTTTATTTTTATTCGGTACATGAAAACTTAAGCGAAAAAGTAAATTTTGTGTGCACTATGTCATCACGCACTGATTTTTATCTGCAACAAGTCCGTTTGGTGGAAACACCACTGCTGGGGAAATGCACATATTTTCTTTATGCATATTTTAGAATATTCGCATGAGAATCTGTCACCAATTGGATGGAAACCTAGCTACTGAATGACTTTATTCTAGTTCTCTGTTCATTCAATGGAACCCTGGAGTTGAGATTAAATAGGCTAATCATAACAGGTGCAAATTGTAGCATTCTGATTGTGGATTATGAACAGCTCAATCTAAAAGCCACATTGTTTTTACAGTTAATTTTGGCTAATTAAGAAAAATGTCAGAAGTCACCAATTTCAACTAGAGTGCTTTGAATAAATGTGTGAATTTCCTGAATTTGATGCAGTAATTTCATAAGGCCTATATGGCTCAAATGAATGGAAAGTTTTACTCCTAAATCATCAACAGGTGTTTTGGACCAGGCCATTCAACCCTGGCAGTGGGCTTTCTCCGCCCCGTACCGTCTGTAACCATAGCGAGACCCATCATCGGAGACGCTCGTGTCCAGAATGACTAATGTTAAATGTTGCGTGAGAATTCCATGCATGCCAGTTAGTAGGATAGTTCATTCACGACACCATCGCATAACGGGATAGTTTCAATCGATTGGTAAATCCCAAATGTGCCATGGAAACTATTATCTTCAAGTGAGGCCTGTTGATACAGGTTTGTTTGTTTAGTTGCCTGGTAGCTTCTATCCTGGATTACAATTCATTCAAGTTACGGATCCATGATGGACCTGGGCTCGGAGTTCGTGAAAGTTAAAGCGCACTACAGCGGGTGAGTGTTTGTCAAGTCGGTTATGTTCTCGAGGCTCGACCTGTCACTCGATTGCATTCGCAACATTCGTCTCGTAATGTAACAAGAATGCACATCGGTTGTCTTCCAGACGAAACACACTGTGCAGCAGCCTGAACCTTTGACGTCCCTAAGTGAGAAGAAACTGCGTCTTTATACACAGAAGATCTTTTGGTGGTAGTTGAACTAAATTCAAATCAACCAATCGGTTTCCCTATAGCAATGGAATTTAGGTTTACGAGTGTTTTTAACGATGCATCTTTCCTACAAAGGCCGAAGATGTAAGGCAAACATACAGTTTCCCAAAACACCACGCAGAGAGAACGTTCGCTAAGTGCTTCGTTGAGTCGTGTAGATACTGATCGGATCGAAAGAAAGGCAACGCTGCTCTCGGATCAGCTTTCTCCTTTCAAATTTTACCTTTACATTATTCCACAATACTGACGACGGATCAGCTCCTAGAAAGATATTATCACCTATGGCTGCATATATTGAGGCGGCTTATTCTAATGCTTACTATATAATAATACACTAAATCGTCATGAAATATATTGAGACAAATGAGACGGTAGCAAAATAGAACTCAATAGATTGAACATGAAATGTATTTCAATATAATTTAAATAGACCTATAGTCTGCTGTATTTATATTTTAATGCAGTCACCTCGGTTTAAAATTGAATACGTTGATTGTATCAATTGCAAAGACATTGGCAACATTGTATTTGTAGTGAACTTTGTTCTGAAGTTATCGGTGGTTACAGAGAGGCGGATAAACCATGTGATTATATGTTTAGCTGAGATCTTCTGTGTATAAAGTGACGCGGGAGGGCAAAAAAGCGTCTGACTCATTTAGCGGTTCTACGAGTGGTCTGAGTCAGGCGTTAGATTACGAGCGTTATCAAGTGCAACGTTAAATTCACACTGTCCTCTCTGAACAGTTGATGTTGAGATGTGTCTGTTACTTGAACTCTGTGAAGCATTTATTTGGGATGCAATTTCTGGGGCTGGTAACTCTAATGAACTTATCCTCTGCAGCAGAGGTAACTCTGGGTCTTCCATTCCAGTGGCGGTCCTCATGAGAGCTAGTTTCATCATAGCGCTTGATGGTTTTTTGTGATTGCACTTGAAGAAACTTAAAAAGTTTTCGAAATGTTCCTTATTGACTGACCTTCATGTCTTAAAGTAATGATGGACTGTCGTTTCTCTTTGCTTATTTGAGCTGTTCTTGCAATAATATGGACTTGGTTTTTACCAAATAGGGCTATCTTCTGTATACCACCGCTACCTTGTCACAACACAACTGATTGGCTCAAACGCATTAAGAAGGAAAGAAATTCCACAAATTAACTTTTTTAAGAAGGCACACCTGTTAATTGACTACCTCATGAAGCTGGTTGAGAGAATGTCAAGAGTGTGCAAAGCTGTCATCAAGGCAAAGGGTGGCTATTTGAAGAATCTCAAATATAAAATATATTTTGATTTGTTTAACACTTTTTTTGGTTACTACCAAAAAAAAGTGTTATTTCATAGTTTTGATGTCTTCAGTATTATTCTACTATGTAAAACATTTTTAAAATAAAGAAAAACCCTTGAATGAGTAGGTGTGTCCAAACGTTTGACTGGTAGTGTACATCAGGTAAAGAGTTGGCCATAAACAACCCTGTTTGAACTCTTGACATAATGGTCATATTATCAGAATGTCATGTTTGATAGCACCTTTCTTATTCATCTCAGGCCTGATCATCACTGAACACACTAAGGAAGGTACAATGTGTATTCAGCTACATTGCATAATTCAAGTTAATATGTTGTTTCCTTGAATCACTGAAGAATCATTGGCACTTTCCAGGATTGCAAAAGTGCATTGATATCAGTGCTAAAGAGTTTATTGTAGGTGGCTGAAGCTATTATTTAACAGACATGTAGGCCTGTGTGTCAAGTGTTGCTGAGAAGGGCAGCCAAACAAATCAAGGCATGGCTGTTGGGATAACAGTCAAAGGGAGATAAAGACAAGTGCATAGTAGTTTGCTTGATGCAAAAGGTTATTTTGTAGGTAGATGAAAGGCTTGGTGGGTTACGAGATTGAGGTATACAGTGGTAATAAAGTTGAATGAGGATGCCACTGAGCAACTTGTCAATATTTCATGTCAGAATATGATTCAGTCTCATATGGCCAAACACCAATGTTCCGTATTCACAAAGCGTCTCAGAATAGGAGTGCTGATCTAGTATCAGTTTTGCCTTTAAAATCATAATGAATAAGAGGTGATTCATTGATCATAGACCAGTACTCTTATGAGATGCTCTGTGAATACAGGCCCATATTCTCACATTTTCTTTTCCATTCTGGAGATCATTCTGGAGATCTTCATATGTTTTTGGTTGTTGAAACAAATTAATTATGCCCTTTTTAAAAATGTATTTATTTCACCTTTATTTAACCAGGTAAACCAGTTGAGAACAAGTTCTCATTTACAACTGCGACCTGGCCAAGATAAAGCAAAGCAGTGCGATAAAAACAACAACACAGAGTTACATATGGGGTAAAACAAAACAAAGTCAAAAATACAACAGAAATACATATATATACAGTGTGTGCAAATGTAGCAAGTTATGGAGGTAAGGCAATAAATAGGCTATAGTGCAAAATAATTACAATTGGTATTAACACTGGAATGATAGATGTGCAAGAGATGATGTGCAAATAGAGATACTGGGGTACAAATGAGCAAAATAAATAACAATATAGGGATGAGGTAGTTGGGCGGGCTAATTTCAGATGGGCTGTGTACAGGTGCAGTGATCGGTAAGGTGCTCTGACAACTGATGCTTAAAGTTAGTGAGGGAGATAAGTGTCTCCAGCTTCAGAGATTTTTGCAATTTGTTCCAGTCATTGGCAGCAGAGAACTGGAAGGAATTGCGGCCAAAGGAGGTGTTGGCTTTGGGGATGACCAGTGAGATATACCTGCTGGAGCGCAGACTACGGGTGGGTGTTGCTATGGTGACCAATGAGCTAAGATAAGGCGGGGATTTGCCTAGCAGTGATTTATAGATGGCCTGGAGCCAGTGGGTTTGGCGACGAATATGTAGTGAGGACCAGCCAACAAGAGCGTACAGGTCACAGTGGTGGGTATTAAATGGGGCTTTGGAGACAAAACGGATGGCACTGTGATAGACTACATCCAATTTGCTGAGTAGAGTGTTGGAGGCTATTTTGTAAATGACATCGCCGAAGTCAAGGATCGGTAGGATAGTCAGTTTTACGAGGGCATGTTTGGCAGCATGAGTGAAGGAGGCTTTGTTGCGAAATAGGAAACCGATTCTAGATTTAACTTTGGATTGGAGATTCTTAATGTGAGTCTGGAAGGAGAGTTTACAGTCTAACCAGACACCTAGATATTTGTAGTTGTCCACATACTCTAGGTCAGACCCGTCGAGAGTAGTGATTCTAGTCGGGTGGGCGGGTGCAAGCAGCGTTCGGTTGAAGAGCATGCATTTAGTTTTACTAGAGTTTAAGAGCAGTTGGAGGCTACTGAAGGAGTGTTGTATGGCATTGAAGCTTGTTTGGAGGTTTGTTAACACAGTGTCCAATGAAGGGCCAGATGTATACAAAATGGTGTCGTCTGCGTAGAGGTGGATCTGAGAGTCACCAGCAGCAAGAGCGACGTCATTGATATACACAGAGAAAAGAGTCGGCCCAAGAATTGAACCCTGTGGCACCCCCATAGAGACTGCCATAGGTCCAGACAACGGGCCCTCCGATTTGACACATTGAACTCTATCTGAGAAGTAGTTGGTGAACCAGGCGAGGCAGTCATTTGAGAAACCAAGGCTATTTAGTCTGCCAATAAGAATGCGGTGGTTGACAGAGTCGAAAGCCTTGGCCAGGTCAATGAAAACGGCTGCACAGTACTGTCTATTATCGATCGCGGTTATAATATCGTTTAGGACCTTGAGCGTGGCTGAAGTGCACCCATGACCAGCTCGAAACCGGATTGCATAGCGGAGAAGGTACGGTGGGATTCGAAATGGTCGGGTGATCTGTTTGTTGACTTGGCTTTCAAAAACTTTTGAAAGGCAGGGCAGGATGGATATGGGTCTGTAACAGTTTGGATCTAGAGTGTCACCCCCTTTGAAGAGGGGGATGACCGCGGCAGCTTTCCAATCTCTGGGGATCTCAGACGTTACGAAAGAGAGGTTGAACAGGCTAGTAATAGGGGTTGCGACAATTTCGGCGGCTAGTTTTAGAAAGAAAGGGTCCAGATTGTCTAGCCCAGATGATTTGTAGGGGTCCAGATTTTGCAGCTCTTTCAGAACATCAGCTGTCTGGATTTGTGTGAAGGAGAAGCGGGGGGGCATGGGCAAGTTGCAGCGGAGGGTGCAGAGCTGGTGGCCGGGGTAGTGGTAGCCAGGTGGAAAGCATGGCCAGCCGTAGCAAAATGCTTGTTGAAATTCTCGATTATTGTAGATTTATCGGTGGTGATAGTGTTTCCTAGCCTCAGTGCAGTGGGCAGCTGGGAGGAAGTGCTCTTATTTTCCATGGACTTTACAGTGTCCCAAAACTTTTTGGAGTTAGTGCTACAGGATGCAAATTTCTGTTTGAAAAAGTTAGCCTTTGCTTTCCTAACTGCTTGTGTATATTGGTTCCTAACTTCCCTGAAAAGTTGCATATCGCGGGGGCTATTTGATGCTAATGCAGTACGCCACAGGATGTTTTTGTGCTGGTCAAGGGCAGTCAAGTCTGAGGAGAACCAGGGGCTATATCTGTTCTTAGTTCTGTATTTTTTTGAATGGGGCATGTTTATTTAAGATTGAGAGGAAATTACTTTTAAAGAACAACCAGGCATCCTCTACTGACGGAATGAGATCTATATCCATCCAGGATACCTGGGCCAGGTCAATTAAGAAGGCCTGCTCGCTGAAGTGTTTTTGGGAGCGTTTGACAGTGATGAGGGGTGGTCGTTTGACCGCGGACCCGTACGGACGCAGGCAATAAGGCAGTGATCGCTGAGATCCTGGTTGAAGACAGCGGAGGTGTATTTAGAGGGTAAGTTAGTCAGGATGATATCTATGAGGGTACCCATGTTTACGGATTTAGGGTTGTACCTGGTAGGTTCGTTGATAATTTGTGTGAGATTGAGGGCATCTAGTTTAGATTGTAGGATGGCCGGGGTGTTAAGCATATCCCAATTTAGGTCACCAAGCAGTACGAACTCTGAGGATAGATGGGGGCAATCAATTCACATATGGTGTCCAGGACACAGCTGGGGGCTGAGGGGGGTCTGTAGCAAGCGGCAACAGTGAGAGATTTATTTCTGAAAGGTGGATTTTTAGAAGTAGAAGCTCAAACTGTTTGGGCACAGACCTGGATAGTATGATAGAGCTCTGCAGGCTCTCTCTACAGTAGATTGCAACTCCACCCCCTTTGGCAGTTCTATCTAGACGGAAAATGTTATAGTTGGGGATGGAAATTTCAGAATTTTTGGTGGCCTTCCTAAGCCAGGATTCAGACACTGCTAGAACATCAGGGTTGGCAGAGTGTGCTAACGCAGTGAATAACTCAAACTTAGGAAGGAGGCTTCTGATATTTACGTGCAGAAAACCAAGACTTTTACGGTTACAGAAGTCAACAAATGATAGCTCCTGGGGAGTAGGAGTGATACTGGGGGCTGCAGGGCCTGGGTTAGCCTCTACATCACCAGAGGAACAGAGGAGGACTAGAATAAGGATACGACTAAAGGCTTTAAGAACTGGTCTTCTAGTGCGTTGGGTACATAGAATAAAGGGGGCAGTTCTCCGGGCGTTGTAGAAAAGATTCAGGGCATTATGTACAGAAAAGGATATGGAAGGATATGAGTACAGTTCAGGTAACCCTAAGCGTTGGGTAACAATGAAAGAGATAGCGTCACTGGAGGCACCGATTGAGCCGGTCTCGGGGTGTATGGGGGGTGGAACAAAGGAACTATTTGAGGCAGTTTGAGAGGGACTAGGGGTTCTACAGTGAAATTGTATAATAAGAACTAACCCAAACAGCAATAGGCAAGGCATAATTGACATGGGAGAGAGGCATAAAGCAGTCACAGGTGTTATTAGAGAGAGCTAAGACAACAACTGGAAATAGCGATAACGTTTGGGCTAAGGCTAAACAGAATAAACAGGACAGGGTACCGTGTAAAGGAACAGTCCAGCAGGCATCAGCTGTGCAGCTGAGTGATCATAAGGTCCAGTGAACAGCAATATGTGAGTCCGAGAGCAGTTCAAATAGGTGCTTCAGCACAGCTAGCAGGGAGCACAGTTGTAGTTTGCGTGTGCTAGCGGGCCGGGGCTGGCAGATGGATCTTCGTGGTCGTCGCAACGGGAAGCCTGTTGAAACCACATCAGACTATTTCGTCGGCAAACCAGTCGTGTTGGATCGGCGGGGCTCAGTGTCAACACTAGGAGGTCCCGTCCGGTTGACAGAGAGGTAGATAGCCAGGAGATGGGCCTGAGGCTAGCTCAAGGCTAACTGGTGCTTGCTATAGGGCAATGGTAATCAGCCAACAACAGGTTGCAGCTAGCTAGCTGGTTGCGATGATCCGGCGCTAGGGTCCAGTGATTCCGGCAGAAAGTCCAATAAGCTCTGGGTCGATAGCACGCTGGGTCGATAGCACGCTGTGCAGACTGGCCGACGAATTGTCCAGGCTAGAGCTAGAGCTGGCTGGTGGATAGTGTAGGCCACGGACAGTGGTGAAGACGCTAACGGTGATTAATAGCAAGTAGCCATTCAGTTGCAGCTACACTAGTTTCAGCTTACGGTTCTTGATGAAAGTTATAAAGAAATAATAGAATCCTTTCCACGTTGGGTGAGGCGGGTTGCAGGAAAGTATATTTAGTTAAAGAATGAAAAGTAAAAATTGAGAAATATAGACAAAATAGACAAAAAAACAAGAAACGGGATATTTACACAAGGACAATGAATAAAAGCGACTGCACTCCTACGCCATCTTGGATATTGGACCCTTTGTCTCAGGGTAAAAAATACTCAACTTATAATGCTGGTCCTCTGTAGCTCAGCTGGTAGAGCACAGCGCTTGTAACGCCAAGGTAGTGGGTTCGATCCCCGGGACCACCCATACACAAAAATGTATGCACGCATGACTGTAAGTCGCTTTGGATAAAAGCGTCTGCTAAATGGCATATTATTATTATTATATTATAATGCTAGTCATATTTTTTGTGACAGCTCGGATACAAATTTATAGAGGTTATGCCCAATTTGCCTTCGGGTTGTTCCATTTGATTTCACCTTCCATACATATTTGCCCATTGTAGAGTTGGTCAGAAAGTTACATTTTGGACCTGAATGCCAAAATATTCAGGAGATAGGTGCTCAAAGTTTACCCATTTTGCATACCCCATCATACCATGAGACATCCATGTCTTCATCACTGGAAAATATAAACTGTTGAGTTTGATATAATTTAAAAGCTTACAAATAGGGTTGTCAAACTATTTAATGATTTATTGATTTTTTTTTTTTTAACATTTATTATTTGCCTACTACCATACCCCATTCAAAGGCACTTAAATATTTTGTCTTGCCCATTCACCCTCTGAATGACACATACACAATCCATGTCTCAACTATCTCAAGGCTTAAAAATCCCTGTTTAACCTGTCTCCTCCCCTTCATCTACACTGATTGAAGTGGATTTAACAGGTGACATCAATAAGGGATCATAGCTTTCACCTGGTCAGTCTTTGTCATGGAAAGAGTAGGTGTCCTTAATGTTTTGTACGCTCAGTGTACATTACCATGGAAATGATCGCATCACAATACCAGACAGCCATTACGAGTGTACCCATGAGTTTACCAGTAAAATTGCCAGGGTTCGAGGTTCCAAGCCTGTTCTAGTCCTATCTCTGTGTGCTGCTGCATTGTTACTTGTTATTTAACCTTTATTTAACTAGGCATTGTGGGGGGTGTTGCAAGGAGCAACAAAGTTTCATCACGTTGTTAAGAGTCCATGTTACGGCAGAAACAGATCCAACCACACGAATGCCCAGCTGTCCCGTCTTCAGTCAGCTGTTCGTTCCACAAATAAAATAATAATACAGCTGTGGAAAAAATTAAGAGACCACTGCTAATTTTTCATAAATCAGCATCTCTACATGTATGACAGCCATTCCATTCCAGTGTCTGTTGAATTCCAACACAGGCACACCTCATTCTACTGAATTAGGTACTGATTAGGTGATCACATGAACCAAATCTTATTTAACGAGGAAAAGTATAAAAAACACTGCTGTGGTCATCACTATCCTCTTGCAATAGGACCAGCTGGATGGCAAAAACAGTGCTAATAGTACCTCAAAAGTAATATTAATCAAAAAATGACTATTGACCATGCCAAAAGGAAAGTTTTGAGTGAGGAAAAGAAGGGTTCAATTCTGGCTTTACTGGCAGAGGGATACAGTGAGCGTCAGGTTGCTTCCATCCTTAAAATTTCAAAGATGGCGGTTCATAAGAACAAGGTCAAGCAGAAGACATTGGGGACAACAAAGCTACAGACCGGCAGAGGGCGAAAACGACTCTCTACTGACCGGGATGACCGCCAACTCATTCGAATGTCACTCAACAACCATAGGATGACATCAAGTGACCTACAAAAAGAATGGCAAACGGCAGCTGGGGTGAAGTGCACAGCGAGGACGGTTCGAAACAGGCTCCTAGGGGCAGGGCTGAAGTCGTGCAAAGCTAGAAAAAAGCCCTTCATCAATGAGAAGCAAAGAAGAGCCAGGCTGAGGATTGCAAAAGACCATAAGGATTGGACTGTAGAGGACTGGAGTAAGGTCATCTTCTCTGATGAGTCCAATTTTCAGCTTTGCCCAACACCTGGCCGTCTAATGGTTAGACAGAGACCTGGAGAGGCCTACAAGCCACAGTGTCTCGCACCCACTGTGAAATTTGGTGGAGGATCGGTGATGATCTGGGGGTGCTTCAGCAAGGCTGGAATCGGGCAGATTTGTCTTTGTGAAGGACGCATGAATCAAGCCACGTACAAGGTTGTATATATATAATATTAGATTTTGGTTGAAGATCTGATAACATTCAGTATCACAAATATGCAAAAGTAGAGAAAATTAGAAAGGGGGCAAATACTTTTTCATAGCACTGTATATATTTTTAACGGCTATGACCGTTATTATATTTTCATGATAGTCTTCATCCATAACCGTCAGTTACACGGTTATATGTTAATTGTGCCAGCCCTACCTGTTTGTACGTTTTTAAATTATATCAAATTCAACCGTTTATCTTTTCCAGTGATGAAGACATGGATGTCTCATGGTATGGTTGTGTATGCAAAATGGGTCAACTTTGAGCACTTCTATCTCCTGAATGTTTTGAAGTCACTTTCTGACCACTTCTACCATGGGGAAATATGTATGCAAAGTTTTGTTCAAATCAAAAGGGTTGCGGTCAAAAAGTGATTGAAATCAAATGGAACGACCCCTTCCCAATTTGAATTGATGTGAGTGTTATTGATGGGCTGCTACCTTGTGATAAGGACGTTCCGTCAATGTCTTGCCAACCATAATTACAGAATCCTGATCATAGTCACACTACAGCGGATGGGAGTCAAGCCAAGCTCAGGATATACTCTGACTTTTGATAAGCCATTGTTGAATATGCAACATGTCAGTCTCCTTGATTTGTGGAGGCTCTGGAGGTTCCTCCCTGCTCTAAACAAATCATTGTTTCAAGAAGAGAGAGGGAAAATGACAGCATCCCTGTATGGTCTAGGCAAGCGAGGTGATTTTATATAGTAACATAACATCACCCAAATAGCTTATTAACCAGACCTGCAGTGTATTGAAAAGGTCGAAACAGTGCACAGACTGACTATTGAAGAGAATAACTTATTTCTCTGTTGATGACTGAATGCTATGTGTTGTTTTGCATAGCCCTCCCTTTCTTTTGCTCATTGTATTTCATGTTTACTTTTTGTATCACATCAACTTTACAAACCCCCAAATGAACTTGAATAAGGAAGTGTGCATGCATGCACAGGTAGGAAGTACTGTTCAAATTTTTAAGATTACAGCTCAACACTTCCTAGTTATGCAGTGGATATGATGGAGTCTGTGCTAATGTGGGTGAGTTGACTGAGGTAGTATTTGAATACTCAGAATTGGGTCAGCCCTCTTTCTGAGCTTTCCGGATGCATAGGAAATTCCCCAATTCTCAATGTATTTAAAAGGGTGGGGGAGGTAATATTGTGCGGCCCCGGTGGGCTGAGTGTCGGCTCGCAGACAGCCTAATCCTTTCAGTTGCCTAGCAACCTGTTATGAGTAGCCATATTAGTTCTCCTTAAAGGGATAGTTCACACTGAAGTCAAAATTAGTAGGGAAGATGGGGAACATGGATCTATTTACATAGTGGCTATCTTTCATTCCAGTTTGGAGCCTGTAGAGGTCTCCTAATGCATATGGGAACTACAACCACAGATGGTGTGGTATATTGGTTCAGCTTAACTTAGACCACCTTTAAGGTATGGAAAAAGTTTGGCAGACTTTGGTTTCAGGTGAACTATGCCTTTAACTCAGTGGGCTCTGGTGTGTAGTGGAGCTCCTGAGCTGTCTGAGGTGGGGTCTAAGTGACACAGAGACATGCTGTGAGCCTCTACCTACGCTCAGAGATTCTCAGAGCTTTGATTTGTCATAGTGAATCATTTCCACCCTGCTCATTGCCGGGCTTTTGGGAATCTTCATGCATAGGTTAATGCCCTGACTTTTTTAAACGTTTGACTCTCACCTAAGCATCCTGCACACTATACATGTTCAATTAAATCAGTGCCCATATGAAGTTGCATTGAAGAACAGTCCCCAGGGAAGGGTTTACATGGGGCATTCCATGGGGCAAAGGGCATGCCATTAAAGCCATAACTTTGATGAATCAAACCGTTAACGGTTAAATATCATGAGAAGTATCCACAACTTTATCCATCCAGTTCTTACGTGGCATTAGGCTCTGAATAGGTTTGTTTACTCTCTAAAGTGTGTCAGGGAGCTGCTTCTCACCTGCACATGTTAATGCTATTAGCGACGCTGCCACACCCGGCCTAAAACATACAGTGCATTCGGAAAGTATTCAGACCCCTTGACTTTTTCCACATTTTGTTACGTTACAGCCTTATTCTAAAATGTATAAAATTGTTTTTCCCCCTCATCAATCTACTCACAATACACAATAATGACAAAACAAAAACAGGTTTTTAGAAATGTTGCAAATGTATAAAAAAAATTAAAAACTGAAATATTACATTTACACAATTAATTGGTATATACAGCCTGAAACTAATGACTGCAAAATCTTGTTAATGTTCCTTACAAGCTAGAATGTTCAATAAAATTACATTTGAACTTACTCTACTGGTTGTCCGTGGTGTTGGTCCTTCAGATGGTTGAAATATGAGACAGAATAACCACAGGAAAGTATTGTTTACCCTGGCTCATGCGCAAAACCATGTAAACACTTGCTGACTTCAGTTAGTATGCATGCATTGCATGCATGTACTTCTTCTGTCTTGTGCATGTGCCTTCGGTCATGAGCAAACGTGTGTACGCGATGCATGCATACTAACTTTAGTTAGCAGGTACTTACGTGGATTTCACAGCAGCTCCATCAAGGTTGTGCCTCATGGATCTTGAAACTGGCAGCAGCAGCAACCATTCATGAAGTAAGTGTCTAGATAGTTATTTTTTTATTATCAAAAGTAAAGGACATGCTATTCATGGATTTCATGCTTAGCACAATATTATTTTGAACGTTCTCTTGAGGACTGATGTCTGAATGAACGTTCTACTACTCAATGCAATTATTTAATCTAAAGTGCATTATGAAACATGACATTAATAAAGGAGGCAAATCATTATTAGGAAAACCTTTTGTCATCATTGTAATGTCGCCAGATTCCATTTATTTGCAGAGCAACTTTAGCTAGCTAGCTAAGATTGAGGGGACAGGAGGACCGGATTTTAGCTAGCTAGTTAACGTGAGCTATTTTAGACATATTTTAGATTGATGGCAATGTTGCCATTAGCTAGCGAAGTAAATTTGACAACATAATGATGACAGCTGTTTCCTACTAATTATTTGCCTACTTTAGCAATGTCATTGTATTCAGGCCACTATAGTGTCTCCTCATAATGTTAGCTACCTAACTTAGCTAGCTAGCTAGCCCAATAATGAACGATTAGTTACCGGAGTGTAACTCCAGTTCTGTGAGTGGAGCGGAGCCCCATAGGGGAGCTCTGCTCCTAGTGGTTTACCCTCTGCCCTAAGGCAGCAGCAGCCTGAGACAAAATTATGCACACACCTACAGCCAATAGGAGTACAGGTGTCCCTATAAGAGGGGATGCCTCCCCTCAATCAGCCTCCCGAGATATTTTTCTTCAGCGAGACTAGAGAGGGTCGGCAGGGCCTTAAGTCCTATGGGGCTCCGCTCCACTCATAGAACTGGAGTTACACTCCGGTAACTAATCGTTCTATATCGTGGAGCTCCGCCCCATAGGGGAGCTCTGCTCCTAGTGGTTTAAGGCGGAGCGTAGCGCTCCAAAATGTACTCCCTGCCGAGCCTAACACTTCCCATCGAAACGAGAAAGTCAGGCCTAGCAATGGCTGCAACCGAGTCCCGCAGTACTGCAACTAAAAACCCCTATGGGCGTCACAATATACTGCGTCATCGGTTAAAGACCCGCCCCACCTAGTCCAATGGCAATGCCAATGACTAGTGGGCAGATCACCAGAATAGAAGCCATACTAACCTGTACTAGCAGATAATGTGCCTCAATATCCTGTGAAAACACTACCGACCACTAATGGAATGACATCAAGTGTCACTCTACATTGTGAACGCGGTAGACCGCCTCACTCACTCAATGGAATCCCAGAGATTAGTGGGCAGGAACAAAAACATGAGTCATACTAACTGAACAAGCAGATAGATGACCTCACATTCTGTAATCAACGCATGCCTCTACTGTACTGACCCTGTCAGTCAGGAATCATGCCACAAAATATGTTTTCTTATCCAAAGCGGACCTGGTGGAAACCCTGTCCATAGTCCTGCTTTTCCCTCTCTTCCTAGCTCAAGATCTCCCTTCAGCTATGCTGAGTACAGACCGAGCCAAAGAGTTAGAAAACACATCTGTCAAAAACACGTCTTCCTAACCAAAGCGGACCTGATGGAAACCTGTGTCCACAGTCCTGCTTCTCCTCTCTTTCTTGCTCAAGATCTCCCTTCAGCCACGCTGAGTACAGATCGAGCCAGAGAATTAGAAGACATATCTAAGAGATATAAATGGAGACGGCGTCGACCAGGATGCTGCTCTACATATATCCTCTACTCCTGTTCCTCTGAAAAGGGCAGTAGAAGCCGCTACTCCACGAGTGGAGTGAGCTCTGATACCCTGAGGCAATTGCCGCCCTGCTACCTCATAAGCTGTCTCAATGCCTTCACAAAGCCAGTGAGACAACCTCTGTTTTGAAAGTGGTCTACCTAGTGCAGCCGCACCGTGACACACAAACAACTGAGGCGATGAACTAATCGCTGCTGTGCGCTCAACGTAACACGCCAAAGTGCGTACCGGGCACAGGCGATGGAGCTTTTCCTCACTCCTCTCTCTATGAGGAGGAGGAGAAAAAGCCCACAGCTCCACGGTCTGTGACCTATATGAACTCTTAATAACCTTCGGCACAAATGCCGGGTTAGCACGTAACACTGCTCTGCTCATGTCACCATTGATGGCCAAGCAGTCAGGTCTCGTCGAAAGAGCACACAAATCACTGACCCGCTTAGCTGTAGTCAAAGCGAGCAACAATGCTGTCTTTATAGACAGCATCTTGAGGGGTATTTGATTCAATGGCTCGAACGGCGACTTACATAGCGCTTCGAGTACCAAAGCCAAATCCCACTGAGGAAGCGTGACTCTAGGTGTTGGCCTAAGTCGCCGCGTTCCTAATAGGAAGCGTTTCACTAGAGGGTGGCTAAAGACATTGTCTCTGCCAAAACCCTCATGACAAGCTGAAATCGCTGCTGCAAACACTCTAATCGTGGCAGGCGATTTTTGCTTATCAAACATGAGCTGTAGAAAAGAGAGAATACTCTCCACCTGACAGCTCATGGGGTCTACACCTTGTGTGACACACCATCGTGAAAACACGTTCCATCTACTGGCATACATCTTAGAAGTGGAACCGGCACGTGAACCCTGTATGGTCCTGATCACTGCATCGGATAACCCACGGCGCTCTAGCCTGTCCCTCTCAGCAGCCAGGCCTTCAGTGGTTGGCCGATTATGGGCAATTTCCCTATCGTGCCAGCCGCCTGAGACAACGCGTCCCGTTGATGTGGAATTGGCCAAGGTGGCGCAATCAACATCTGACTCATCTCCGCAAACCACGGAGCCCCCGGGCGATCGGGCGCTATCAGTATCACTGACAGCCCCCCTGACCTCACCCTGGCTAGCAGTGGGAGAATGCAGGACAGCGGAGGGAATGCATACAGGAGAACTCTCGGCCACGGTTGGTGCGCAAAGGCGTCCCTTCCCAGTGGCGGTTCGTACTGTTCCCTCAGAGAGAACCACAGAGGACATTGCGCGTTCACGCGTGACGCGAATAGGTCCACCTCGGCTCTCCCGAATTGTTCCCAAATCTGGAGAACAATGTCTGGATGCAGACACCACTCGTCGTCTCGAGGACCCCCTCTTGACATGAGGTCTGCTCCTACGTTCAAGTAGCCCGGAATGTGTGCTGCTCTCAATGAGAGAAGGTGCTCGTGAGCCCACAGCCACAATTCCTCTGCCGCCCGATGGAGAGCAGGAGATCTGACTCCTCCCTGGCGATTTATGTGGGCTACTGTGGTCCGGTTGTCTGACCAGACCAGCACATCGCGACCCCCGAAGGGTAGACGCGAAGTGGGTCAGAACCAGTCGAACCGTTTCCAACTCCAGGAGGTTGATGTGACGACCTGATTGAGGCCACACACCTCCTATCGCTTGTGTCTGACATGTCCCTCCCCATCCCGTCAGGGACGCATCCGTGAATACTGGGATGTGAGAGGACACCTTTCCTATCGGGACTCCGTGCGTGAGAACGCGCGAGTTTCTCCAATAGTTTAGGTCTGCACTGAGCGAGAGGGGAACCACCACCAACCGATGACGTTGACGCAATGGGTCTAGTCTTAGTTGGGCGAACCATCGCTGCGTCCTGCGCATATGCAGGAGTCCCAGCGGAACCACAGAGTGCGCTGACGACATGAGACCCAAAAGTGACATGATCGACAGCGCTGTCACCGTGTGATTCGGACGGCACTTCCTTAGGGCTAGCAACAAGGCTACCCTTCGGGGGTCCGAAATTCGAGCCCTCATCCTCACAGTGTCTAGCTGTATTCCCAGGTAGACAATCTGATGAGTGGGCCAGGGCGCGCTCTTTTTCCAATTCACAGCAAACCCCAGACTTGTGAGATGCATCACTGTCTGTGTTGTGTGAGTGATCGCCAGCTCTGCTGACGGGGCGAGAACCAGTAGGTCGTCCAGGTAGGCTAGTAGCCGTATTCCCTGACGACGCAAGCGGTTCTAATGCCGCCTCCACACACTTGGAAAATGTGCGAGGTGCCAGGGCGTACCCAAATGGCATCCTCGTGTATTCGTACGCCACCCCCTTGAAAGGCGAACCGCAGAAACTTCCCTGTGACGCGGCTGAACCGGCACATGAAAGTACGCGTCCTTTAGGTCTATGCTCGTACAAAAGTCCCCTCTGTGGACACATTCCAGCAGACGTTTTGTCGTTAGCATTCGGAAGGGCCGTTTGGTTATGCTTCGTTGAGAATGCGTAAATCCAAAATCGGCCTCACTCCCCCCCGTCTTTTTGGGCACTAGGAAATAAGGCGAATATAGCCCTTTGTTCCTTTGCTCCCGGGAACTACTGTCACCGCCTCCTTCGCCAAAAGTTCCGTAATCTCTGTCATCAGAGCGGCCACTTTGTCTGGCGTTTTCATCACCGTCTCCACCACTCCCCTGAACGGGGGTGGGGTCCGGTGGAATTGGAGAGCATAACCCTTCTGCAACGTCTGTTCTAGCCAGCGTGAGAGGGTGCAGCTTCTTCGCCACTGCCAGCAATGCAGAGAAAGTGGCTGGGCGCGAAGCTGTGGTGCATCCAGTAGGAAGGACCTGTATTCCTCTATGGCCCTTACCGCCACTGTTCCCCAACATTGAAGTGGTGGAACAGCCCAAGGTGGGCCTCCCGTGAAAGGGAGAGGAAATGCGTTCTGAGAAAGAAAGAGGAGTAGGGACGTCGGTTAAACCCGTAACCGTCGTATTCCTGCCCTCCTTGAATGCATCGCGGGTCTGAATTGCGCTGACCGAGGCCACAGCCTGCGGCAGGGCACCATCCCCAGCAAGCGATTGCGTCATCTTAGGTGACTGCAATTCGCTATCAGAGCCCTTCACTACAGTACTCCTAGAAGTCTGTAGTATGAGGTCTCTATGAGGTAAAACAAGGCGGCGCCTTGATACCTTCTTAACTTTCACCCTCTGTGTGTGTTCAACTCTGCACCCCTGGTGGGTTGATTCACGCTCAGTGTGGTGAGTACTGGCTCGTTCTGTCAGGGGAGCTGATACTTTGGTTATACCCATAACGCTAGTAATCCTGCCCTCCGTGAACGTAGCATGGGTCTGAATCGCATTAACCGAGACCTTGGTCTGCGATAATGCGCCGTCCCCAGATAGCTGCTGTGTTACAATGCCTGGGGGCGCCGATACTCTGGGCACCTTGGTGACCGCGGTAATCGGGCCCTCCGTGAACGCAGCATGGGTCTGGCTCGTACTAGTGGAGACCTTAGTCTGTGCTAGTGCGCCATCCCAAATAGCGGCTGCGTCCTCATGTCAGAATCTGACCGGGACTGCTGCCTTCTATGTAAAGCACTTCTTATACGTGAAGTGTGATGTGACGACCTGATTGAAGTCTTCTGGATACCTACTCTTAGTGCCTGTTCAGCAACGCACCCTCGGTGGGCTGAACGGCTCTTAGAGTGGTAAGGAAGAGAGGGTGAGATTTGAACGCTCTCGGACGTATTATGGAAAATAGGCTCTTTTTTGACAGTCAGGTCTTTATTAAACACATCAACAAAGGCATTTACATCAACACCCGTCCCTTCAACCGAAGGGTGGGGGGGAACAGTGGGCACGTTCGACACCATCGATGCGTCCTCCATCCTCTCCCCCGCGTCCCATCACGTACGCCTCCTCTTGCCTCCCTTGGAGGGCCAGGTCGGCGTCCTCGTCACCTCCCTCGCCGGCTGTAGTGGGGCTACCGTAGCTGCTGGGAGGGCCGAGCCCGCTCCCTTGCTGCTCGTGGCCGCCGGGTGACGCCGATTAAGCCGCCTCGTCGTAGACCCCGGTCTACTTAGAGGGGCGGAGGTAGATGGCCTTTGGGGAGGAGGGGGGCCGAGTCGCCCTGCCAACGGCAGGTGCTTGGCCAGCTGCTTCTTCTCCTCCTCTAACTTTGAAAAACGCTCCGTCGCCTCTTTGACTGCGACCCCAAAGAGGCCGTCGTCAGAGAGGGGGGCGTTCAAGAGAGACGTCCTGTCTGCCTCTTTCATGGAAGTCAATGACAACCAGAGGTGTCGTTCCCCGACCACCGAAGTGGCCATGGATCTCCCCGCGCAGACTGCGGACGCCTGTGTAAGGTGGAGTATGGCGCCAGAAATTCTGGACGCCTCCTCCACCTCCTCCGGTGCCATCTCTGTCTTACCCGTGGTTAAACGGGACAGAGAGGCCGCCAAGAGGGCAATGTTGTTAGCTGCTGCTACAGCTTGGGCTCCCAACCCAAAAGACTTCTCTAACAGCGACGCTGTGAGTCGGTCCTTCTGGGATGGCAACGTGGCCTTCTTGGAAGAGGGCCAAGGGCTCGAACCCGATGCGAGATACGCCGCCATGGCGCTCTCTAACCTGGGGATTCCTGACCCTGAAACCTTCCTTCCACTCTCGTGAATGGGAGATACGTTTTTACAGGCGAACGCGCCGCTAAAGGTGCCTCCCACGAGCCCTCAACGTACCTAGCCAAAGAAGGCATGGCAGGAGCCACTGGCTCTGCCGCCTTCCTTGGCCTGGAATAAGGACCGCCCTCCATCATATCAACCTCCGGTGCGGAGGGAAGAGGGGGCAGCCTTATTGCCAGCCGTTGAGCAGCTCTCTCAATGAGACCCGGAAAATCCGCTCTCAGAGAGGCTGCAGCGAAAGAGAGAGCTTCTGATCTCTCAGAGCTCGTATCCCCTTCGCTATAGGGACTACAAGCCCTCTCGCTCTCCAAAGGAAAGGGGGGCTTGAAAGTATGAGGGACGGGTTCCGACTGTTCCATTGGAATGCCAGACCCTTCCTCAAAGTGCCGTCGGACGACGCCTCTGAAGCAGAGGCTAGTATCGACAACACATCCTCAAGGGGGATGTCCTCCCTGAAAAACGCCCAACGCTGCTTCCTCTCCTTTAAAGAAAGGAGGGCGCAGGAGGCGCAATTCGGGGGACTGCAGACGCCTTCCTTGGCATGCTGGGATCCCAAACACACGAAACATAGGTCGTGGTGGTCACCGGCCGCCATGGAAGTGCATCTGCACTGAGCTCTGAAAAGAGCTTTTGGGGGGTGGAAAATCTCCCGGTGTGCTCATTTAGACGACGTTGATGACTGGAATATCAACTGCGTTTTTTCGTCCTGAGTCTTCGTGCTTCGTCTCTTCTTGGCTCTTCAGTCTAGTCATCCAGTCGCTGAAGAAAAAGGGAGGCTGATTGAGGGGAGGCATCCCCTCTTATAGGGACACCTGTACTCCTATTGGCTGTAGGTGTGTGCATAATTTTGTCTCAGGCTGCTGCTGCCTTAGGGCAGAGGGTAAACCACTAGGAGCAGAGCTCCCCTATGGGGCGGAGCTCCACGATATAGAACTAAAGGAGCCTAATGTTACTCCTTAGAGTCCAAGGACCTTACATGTTCTGTTTAGAGGCTGGCAGCTAAAACAACCAAATACTCCATCTAAATGTGTAAACGTGAATCGGTTCTCAATTGCGGTACAGTTCTAGAAACATAAAGCCCTCTACTTTCATGTCACATAAAAACAATGTCATAAATGCAAAATATACACTTACTGTTTTAACTGGTTTTAACACAGTTGCAGCCAACAGTATTTTTTAGTGACAACACGTTTGTGGTGTCCGTCTTCCATTTACACATAGGTGTTTGGAGACACAGATAGCTAATTAACGCAGGTACGCCTCTGTCTTCCTCTGTTTTCCGTAAACAAATGCTGTAACATGGAAATATGGCTGTGTAGGAACCCTAACCCTATAAAGGTGTTTAATCATTTAACCTTCAGTTTCATGAATGATACGTTCCTTATGTTTCCAAAACCGTACCGCAAGCGATGCGTTTTAACATTCAGAATGAGCGTTGGGGCTCTTAACAAAACTCCCCCGGCCAGAAGATACTAGTCAATAGGTGCTAAAGGTAGTTAGCGTCTATGAATGGGTTAGCTAGCTTGCCAAAGGTACTGATAGGCCCTTTTGTCTGTGCGCTAACTGTCTGCTGTTCTAACTGCAGTCAGTCAGTTACCCAAAACAAACCAAGGTAGGCTACTTGATTTGTTTTCTTTGACTGTACCAAATAAAATGCTGAAATTGACAAATAGAAGTGTATTTGCCATTAGGTATTTGAGCTAAAATTGGCTTGTGATTGGATTAGTAGCTACTAGCTAACTACACAGTTAGATCTCTCGATAGGTGTATGTTTATCTGTGATATGATTCCTTAAAAATAGTAAGACTTCTGGCTGTTGAATGCAAGAATGAATGTATAACCTTTATGATAGATCATATGACTTATGAAAGCTCAGGCTGGAGGTCTTGCTGGTTTGACTTTGCTACAGGCATACATTATCATTTTATTTAAGTTATGGACTGTTGGATATTAAATTGTTACATGTTTTCTCAAATGTTAGGATTGTAACTTTAGGATTATAAAATGTAGCTTTGTCACCTTGCAAAAGTTTGGTAACTTGTAGCTACACAATTCCTGTCCATTCATGATCCCCGTTCTTTTGTGCAAAAGGGTCATCGCTGATGAAGGTCTGCAGGATGAGGACCTTGATGTCATGGACTTCTTGGAGGAAGATGCTTTTGATGAGGAGCTACTTGGTGAAGAAGAGGATGAAGAGTGAGACACGAACACACACAGGACAGACAGGTGAACATCGACTTGCAGAGAAGCAGCTGCACTGGTTCCCCCGTAACCCTCCTAGGTTGATTCTGCTGGAGGTGGCTGCTGTACATACCAAGCTAGTGGTGCAGGTCGTAGAAATGCTCTAGCCTGGTCCCAGATCTGTTTATGCTGTCTTGCTAACTCTTAATGTAGGATAGTTGTCATGCCATGTTACCATAGCAGTTGATACATAGTAGTTGGCTATACACTGAGTATATCTTTCCATGACATAGACTGACCAGGTGAATCCAGGTGAAAGCTATGATCCCTTATTGATGTCACTTGTTAAATCCACTTCAATCAGTGTAGATGAAGGAGAGGAGACCGGTTAAAGATTTTTAAGCCTTGAGACAATTGAAACATGGATTGTATATGTGCCATTCAGAGGGTGAATGGGCAAGACAAATAAATGAAGTGCCTTTGAACGGGGTATGGTAGTAGGTGCCAGGCGCACCGGTTTATGTAAAGAACTGCAACGCTGCTGGGTTTTCACACTCAACAGTTTCCAGTGTGTATCAAGAATGATCCACCACCCAAAGGACATCCAGCCAACTTGACACAACATTGGAGTCAACATGGGCCAGCATCCCTGTGGAACGCTTTCGACACCTTGTAGAGTCCATGCCCCGACAAATTGAGGCTGTTCTAAGGGCAAAAGGGGAGAGGTGCAACTAAATATTAGGAAGGTGTTTCTAATGTTTGGTATACTCAGTATATACGTTCCTACTATCATACTCTGTTCAAAGGCACTACATTTTTTTGTCTTGCCCATTCACCCTCTGAATGGCGCACACATACAATCCATGTCTACAATCCAGGTGTGAATGTGAGGGTTATGGTTATGATAGTGAGGTAACTTGCACTTTGTTTTCAGCTTTGAAGGAGAATACGTATTCCCCTAATGTTAATCTTTCAATAAAGTTATTGTTTTATTGATATCATATTACTTGTGTATGTATTTCCTCATCATATTTAAGACTCAATGCTCTCTGTAATTTGTTTTGGTCCAGATATGTGTTTAATTTACCATATGGATAAGAAAGTGTCTGATTATTGAAAATTCCATAGAATTTTTCAAAAGTATCATCATTCACTAAAACACGTGTTCCTTATTTTGTAAGGATCGGAATAGAAATACATTTTACTGTGAGTTATACCTTCCAGAGCTTGAGTTGTAAAACAATAACTTGAAAAGATACTTAGATGCCATGATTTTGACTTTCATTATAACCTTGTTTATGATCTGGATATTATGTTATGTAACAAACTTACAAGAGAATGTATGAAGAAAGACAACCTTTCATTGCAGTCTCGTTCCTTTATTTAGAACAGAAAACATTCCAAATTATGTAATTCAAGAGTGTACATTTATTTCAATTTTTCTAATGAGTAATCTCCAGTATCATCAGAAAGTCTATTTTGCAAAATGATGAACTGGACTTTGTGATGACACTGAAGATTATACCATGGGCCTCTGCGTCTCAGAGGCCTAACACAGCAAGTAATAAGTATAACTTGCCATGTCAGGCCTCTGAGATGCAGAGGCCTATAATCTGCTCTGCAGATGACCATGGCATTCTGCAATGAATAGACAGCAGACAGAGTATAGGCCAGGATGGTCCACCATGCAAGAAGGCTGTTCTGGTCCTGCACCTTCTGCATATTCTGGTGACCTATTGAAAGCAGTACAACAACGATATAGCACGTTAAGATGCGTGATGTATGCCTTTTTGTTTTGATGACAAAACAATGTATCCTAAACACCTGTGGAAGTTTGTCGCTTTTTTCTTTTAAGGGAAAAGGGGGAGGGCTTTAGACAATTCTATCAGCCAATCAGGGCTTTATGAACATATTTCAAATTTGTATCCCTATGCCCACACAGTTGGACTGACCATTTCAGAGGCTCAGGGAAAGAAATGATTAAAAATATATTTTGGAGTTATACAGTGCATTTGAAAAGTATTCAGACCCCTTGACTTTTTGCAGCCTTATTGTAAAATTGATTTTTTTTTTTTATTCCCTTCATCAATCTACACACAATACCCCATAATGACAAAGCAAAAACAGGTTTTTCTAAATTTGAGCAAAATCCCAGAAATATCACATTTACATAAGTATTCAGATGCTTTACTCAGTACTTTGTTGAGGCACCTTTGGCAGCGATTACAGCCTCGAGTCTTCTTGGGTATGACGCTACACTCTAAAAATAAAAGGTTCCTGGAGTATCCTCTAAGGGTTCTTCAAATTGAAACTGTGGGGGAACCCTTATAAGTTCTTCAAATAACCCCTTTTTAATGGATCCTCGAATAACCTTTTTGGGCTTGATTTGCATAACAATAACACAACATTTTAGTTCTCAGTGTTTATTATGATTTTAGTGGCAAAGCAGAATAAAAATATCCAAATATGAGGTAAACTCCCAGCAGAGCCCCAAGTCCAATGGGTATATCCTCTGGCGTGTTGATGTTAATGTGTTGATGTTCTCCATATCCAGAATAATTTTGCAGTGCGTGGTGATCGAACAGGTTTCCTGTTATATTCATCAGAGGTGTAGGGAGGGTGAAGTCTGTGAATCCAAAAAAGAGTACTTATACAGATGATTAACAAAACATGCACATGACAGAATAAATACCTTGGTTTTTGTGGTGAATGAAAAAAAATAACAGTTTTGATAATGGTTTTCATACACTACATGATGGACAAGGTATGAGGCCTATGGGATATTCCTTGAAGAGGTAAGGGAGGAGGATGATAAATGTGATCTGCATAACATACCAATACCAATTGACATACCTTTGTATGCCTCATCGTCTGTATACCTGCAGACACAGACACAAGTGAGCAGTTCAGTCATCTGCACCAATACAGCTAGCCTTCAACATATTCTTATAGCATACATATTCTTACATCTTTGTTGATTGATATCCATTGAATTGTGTCCATTTTCTGTTTTAGAAAGATTGGCACAAATATGAAAAGATAGATGGTATCATAATAAAACAATATCAATTTAGATCATATAAGGGACAACAAACCTTACCTTAAATTGAGGAGATCTTTACATTTTTCCATTAAGTGCCTGCACCTGCTGTCCTTTCAAATTTAATGTTTCAGTTGGGCAATTAGGTTCCTGCAAGAACCCCCACCAATTAAGGAGGTTCCTCGATTAACCCCACCTCCTATGGGGTTCTTGGAATAATCTTTTGGGGGCCATTTTCAGTGCCAAGAACATTTTACATTTTAGTCATTTAGCAGACGCTCTTGTCCAGAGCGACTTACAGTTAGTGAGTGCATACATTTTCATACTGGCCCCCCGTGGGAAACGAACCCACAACCCTGGCGTTGCATGCGCCATGCTCTACCAACTGAGCTACAGGTTATTCGAAGAACTTTGAGGATCTTAGAAGAACCCTTCTTGAACCCCTCATTTTTAGAGTGTGCTTAGGGTTGTTGTCCTGTTGAAAGGTGAACCTTCGCCCCAGTCTGAGGTCCTGAGCGTTCTGGAGCAGGTTTTCATCAAGGATCTCTCTGTCCTTTGTTTCCTCGATCCTGACTCCAAGTCCCTGCCGCTGATAAACATCCCCACAGCATGATGCTGCCACCACCATGCTTCACCGTAGGGATGGTGCCAGGTTTCTTTCAGACGTGATGCTTGGCATTCAGGCCAAAGAGTTCAATCTTGGTTTCATTAGACCAGAGAATCTTGTTTCTCATGGTCTGAGAATCTTTAGGTGCCTTTTGGCAAACTCCAAGCGGGCTGTCATGTGCCTTTTACTGAGAAGTGGCTTCTGTCTGGCCACTCTACCAAAAAGGCATGATTGGTGGAGTGCTACAGAGATGGTTGTCCTTCTGGAAGGTTCTCTCATCTCCACAGAGGAACTCTAGAGCTCTGTCAGAGTGACCATCGGGTTCTTGGGACCCTTCCCCAGATCTGTGCCTCGACACAATCCTGTCGACCTCATGGCTTGGTTTTTGCTCTGACATGCACTGTCAACTGTGGGACCTTATATAGACAGGTGTGTGCCTTTCCAAATCATGTCCAATCAATTGAATTTACCACAGGTCGACTCCAATCAAGTTGTAGAAACATCTCAATGATCAATGGAAACAGGATGCACCTGAGCTCAATTTCGAGTCTCATAGCAAAAGGTCTGAATACTTATTTAAATAAGGTATTTCTGTTTTTTTGTTTTAATACATTTGTAAAAATGTCTAAAAACCTGTTTTCGCTTTGTCATTATGGGGTATTGTTTGTAGTTTGATGAGAGAAAAAAAATGCATCCATTTTAGAAGAATGCTGTAAAGAAAGATTATTCAAATAGCCACCCTTTGCCTTGATGACAGCTTTACACACTCTTGGCATTTTCTCAACCAGCTTCACCTGGAATGCTTTTCCAACAGTCTTGAAGGAGTTCCCACATTCTGAGCACTTGTTGGCTGCTTTTCCTACACTCTGCGGTCCGACTCATCCCAAACCATCTCAATTTGGTTGAGGTCGGGGGATTGTGGAGGCCAGGTCATCTGATGCAGCACTCCATCACTCTCCTTCTTGGTAAAATAGCCCTTACACAGCCTGGAAGGGTGTTGGGTCATTGTCCCGTCGAAAAATAAATGATAGTCCCACTAAGCCCAAACCAGATGGGATGGCGTATCGCTGCAGAATGCTGTTGTAGTCATGCTGGTTAAGTGTGAATTCTAAATAAATCACAGACAGTGTCACCAGCAAAGCACCCCCAACCATAACATAACTCCATGCTTTACGGTGGGAAATGCGGAGATCATTCGTTCACCCACACCGCGTCTCACAAAGACACGGCAGTTGGAACCAAAAATCTCCAATTTGGACTCCAGACCAAAGGACAAATTTCCACCGGTATAATGTCCATTGCTCGTGTTTCTTGGCCCAAGCAAGTCTCTTCTTATTATTGGTGTCCTTTAGTAGTGTGTTCTTTGCAGCAATTTGATCAATAAGGCCTGATTCACACAGTCTCCTCTGAACAGTTGATGTTGAGATGTGTCTGTTACTTGAACTCTGTAAAGCAATTATTTGGGCTGCAATTTCTGAGGCTGGTAACTCTAATGAACTTATCCTCTGCAGGAGAGGTAACTCTGGGTCTTCCATTCCTGTGGCGGTCCTCATGAGAGCCAGTTTCATCATAGCGCTTGATGGTTTTTACGACTGCATTTGAAGAAAAAATATGTTCCATATTGACTGACCTTCTTGTCTTAAAGTAATGATGGACTTTTGTTTCTCTTTGCTTATTTGAGCTGTTCTTGTCATAATATGGACTTGGTCTTTTACCAAATAGGGCTATCTTCTGTATGCCCCCCTACCTTGTCACAACACAACTGATTGGCTCAAACGCATTAAGAAGGAAAGAAATTCCACAAATTAACTTCTAAGGAGGCACACCTGTTAATTGAAAATGTATTCCAGGTGACTACCTCATGAAGCTGGTGAGAGAATGCCAAGAGTGTGCAAAGCTGTCATCAAGGCAAAGGGTGGCTATTTGAAGAATCTCAAATATAAAATATATTTAGATTTGTTGAACACTTTTTTTGGTTATTACATGATTCAATATGTGTTATTTCATAGTTTTGATGTCTTCACTATTATTCTACAATGTAGAAAATAGTAAAAATACAGAAAATCCCTTGAATGAGTAGGTGTGTCCAAACCTTTGACTGGTAGTGTATATAAAAAAACACAGTGATTTATTAGACAAAGTGATGATTTATAAATCAAATTAAAAACATGGGGTCTTTAATCACCTTGGGTAGGGTCTGCTGCTTCTGCTACTCAAATGTTTTATTAATGAAATTAGCTAATTAGATCAAAGTGAAAATGCTGAAAATAGTAAATGTGAAGTCCACCTACAAATAATTGAGTTTAGATAACATTTCTTGTTGACATATTGACTTGAGATTGTATTCTTTATCTCAATCAATCCATATTGGGCTGCATTTGATTAGCATATATATATATATATATATATATATATCTATAAGCAGCATTTTAATTCTAACGTTCCACACAATTGAAATATGGACCATTGTCTGCATGCACATCTGACCATTTGCTTATGTATGCGTGTGTGTGTGTCTCCGTATGAACAAGAGTGTGTGTGCTGGTGCAGTATGTGGGAGGGTGTTAGAGCGGTGCCATGTTGGCAGAGGACGTGCCCTGTGAGGGGAACTGGATTCGTGCCTGCTGCTGAGACCCAAGCTGTTCCTGTCTCCCTCCCCAGAGGAGTCAGAGACACAAAACAACCCAATACCACACCACAACCTGTCAAATACTAACTATATGATATGACCACTGGCTACCCTCAAATGATCTTCTGAAAATATAATTACGGAGCTAGATCTTGGCCCATATTTATTGAGCGGAGTAGGGGTGCTGATCTAGGATCAGCTTTGCCTTTCAATTCAGAATGAGTAAGATTATGGAGAGGGGGGACCTGATCTTAGAATGATCCTGAATAGGGGTTGTGTGTTGTCAACAGGAACAGGTTCAGACAGTAGAGGGGGTTAGGTTGGCCTAATGACGCTTGATGTTGAATATGAACACACACAGTGTATTACAGGGACAGACAGGTGAAGGTGGTTCAAATGGCAGGAGTTCAAATCACAATAAAATGCAATATGAAAAGATACCGCTTTAGTGATAGTGGATTGGTATGTGTAGTACTCAGTGGACGCTAAAGACCTTTACATTGTGTATGTAAGTAGCCTTGTACAAGCCTTGGCTCATAGCAGCAGGAGCCTATCTCCTGTTTACAGTGGGGGGAAAAAGTATTTAGTCAGCCACCAATTGTGCAAGTTCTCCCACTTAAAAAGATGAGAGAGGCCTGTAATTTTCATCATAGGTACACGTCAACTATGACAGACAAAACGAGAAAATAAGTATTTGGTCACCTACAAACAAGCAAGATTTCTGGCTCTCACAGACCTGTAACTTCTTCTTTAAGAGGCTCCTCTGTCCTCCACTCGTTACCTGTATTAATGGCACCTGTTTGAACTTGTTATCAGTATAAAAGACACCTGTCCACAACCTCAAACAGTCACACTCCAAACTCCACTATGGCCAAGACCAAAGAGCTGTCAAAGGGCACCAGAAACAAAATTGTAGACCTGCTCCAGGCTGGGAAGACTGAATCTGCAATAGGTAAGCAGCTTGGTTTGAAGAAATCAACTGTGGGAGCAATTATTAGGAAATGGAAGACATACAAGACCACTGATAATCTCCCTCGATCTGGGGCTCCACGCACGATCTCACCCCGTGGGGTCAAAATGATCACAAGAACGGTGAGCAAAAATCCCAGAACCACACGGGGGGACCTAGTGAATGACCTGCAGAGAGCTGGGACCAAAGTAACAAAGCCTACCATCAGTAGCACACTACGCCGCCAGGGACTCAAATCCTGCAGTGCCAGACGTGTCCCCCCTGCTTAAGCCAGTACATGTCCAGGCCCATCTGAAGTTTGCTAGAGTGCATTTGGATGATCCAGAAGAGGATTGGGGAGAATGTCATATGGTCAGATGAAACCAAAATAGAACTTTTTGGTAAAAACTCAACTCGTCGTGTTTGGAGGACAAAGAATGCTGAGTTGCATCCAAAGAACACCATACCTACTGTGAAGCATGGGGGTGGAAACATCATGCTTTGGGGCTGTTTTTCTGCAAAGGGACTAGGACGACTGATCCGTGTAAAGGAAAGAATGAATGGGGCCATGTATCGTGAGATTTTGAGTGAAAACCTCCTTCCATCAGCAAGGGCATTGAAGATGAAACGTGGCTGCGTCTTTCAGCATGACAATGATCCCAAACACACCGCCCGGACAACGAAGGAGTGGCTTCGTAAGAAGCATTTCAAGGTCCTGGAGTGGCCTAGCCAGTCTCCAGACCTCAACCCCATAGAAAATCTTTGGAGGAGTTGAAAGTCTGTGTTGCCCAGCGACAGCCCCAAAACATCACTGCTCTAGAGGAGATCTGCATGGAGGAATGGGCCAAAATACCAGCAACAGTGTGTGAAAACCTTGTGAAGACTTACAGAAAACGTTTGACCTGTGTCATTGCCAACAAAGGGTATATAACAAAGTATTGAGAAACTTTTGTTATTGACCAAATACTTATTTTCCACCATAATTTGCAAATAAATTCATAAAAAATCCTACAATGTGATTTTCTGGAATTTTTGATGAAAATTACAGGCCTCTCTCATATTTTTAAGTGGGAGAACTTGCACAATTGGTGGCTGACTAAATACTTTTTCCCCCCCACTGTATGTAGCATGAGGCAGCTTGATGTATAAATACACCCTCTGAACAGGACGCTAGTCTATCGCAGGGCCGGCACCCCCAATCTATCTCCTTAATGCTGAATGCCAAGCAGAGACGCACCAGGTCCCATTTTTACAGTCTGGTATGACTCGGCCGGAGATTGAACTTTCTCAGGACGGACACTCAAACCACAAGGCCCCTGAGTTGGTACTTTACATTGTGTGGTATCAACCACGAGGCAGTCAACAGCTGAGTCCTGGTATTGACTAGAGTCACAAACGAGGAACAATCACGGGTGTCCACATCAATAGCTGAGAAACATAAGTGAAACCTGAATTATAATGAATGGTCTGCTCACCACATGCCAATGAATGTGAGCTGGATTTGCAATCCACTTACAATTAGGCTAACCTACGGAAATCCAGAGAGGACATTAATAAATAAATAAAAACCGTATTATGTCGAGAGCACAACTTATTTATCTCATGATCACGACATGAAAAAAAAGTTGTTTTGTCGAGATCACAAGATAAACTCTATAAATAGGAGTGGACGCCTTGATGATAGATTGACAGTATGGCTGAGACGGCAGAGCCCATGGTGGATCAGCGCATATGTTTTTATTGATTGCTACACTAAGGGATGGTACATTTCATGCTAACATCATGCTTTCATTTGTGTTTGGAGCTCATTATCAGTTTATAAGTTAGAATGTTAGCAAGCTAAATGTCCTTTACCTTGAGCTAAGCGCTCTTGGGGCATCTAAGCCACTGTGGGGCTTTAAGCCTGTCTCCCAGGCTGTATGCCACCCCCAAGACCACAGCCAATCACATGCAAGCAACAAAGCAGCTACAGTGCCTTCAGAAACTATTCATACTCCTTGACTTGTTCCATATTTTGTTGTGTTACAGCCTGAATTTTCTCCCAACTACACACAATACCCCATAATGACAAAGTAAAAACATATTTTTAGAAATTTTTGCAAATGTATTGAAAATGGAATACAGAAATATCTCATTTACATAACCATTCACACCCCTGAGTCAATACTTTGTAGAAACACCTTTTGGCAGTGATTACAGCTGTCAGTCTTTCTGGGTAAGTCTCTAAGAGCTTTCCACACCTGGATTCAGTGGTGGAAAAAGTACCCAATTGTCATACTTCAGTAAAAGTAAAGATACCTTAATAGAAAATGACTCAAGTGAAAGTCACCCAGTAAAATACTACTTGAGTCAAAGTCTAAAAGTATTTGGTTTTAAATATACTTAAGTATGGGCTCCTGAGCTGGCTCCTGAGTGGCGCAGTGGTCTAAGGCACTGCATCGCAGTGCTAACTGTGCCACTAGAGATCCTGGTTCGAATCCAGGCTCTGTCGCAGCCGGCCGCGACCGGGAGACTCATGGGCGGCGCACAATTGGCCCAGCGTTGTCCAGGGTAGGGGAGGGAATGGCCGGCAGGGATGTAGCTCAGTTGATAGAGCATGGCGTTTGCAACGCCAGGGTTGTGGGTTCGATTCCCACGGGGGGCCAGTATAAAAAAAAAAATGTATTCACTAACTGTAAGTCGCTCTGGATAAGAGCGTCTGCTAAATGACTAAAATGTAAATGTAAGTATCAAAAATAAAAGTATAAATCACTTCAAATTCCTTATATTAAGCAAACCAGAAGGCACCATTCATGTTTTTTTTTTTACATTTACGGATAGCCAGGGGCACACTCCAACACTCAGACATAATTTATAAATGAAGCATGTGTGTTTAGTGAGTCCACCAGATCAGAGGCAGTAGGGAGGATTATCTTGATAAGCGCGTGAATTGGACAATTTTTCTGTCCTGCTAAGCATTCAAAATGTAAGGTGTACTTTTGGGTGTCAGGGAAAATGTATGGAGTAAAAAGTACATAATTTTCTTTAGAAATGTAGTAAAGTAAAAGTTGTACTACTTAAGTAGTACTTTGAAGTATTTTTACTTATGTACTTTACACCACTGCCTGGATTGCGCAACATTTGCCCATTTATTCTCTTCAGATTTCTTCAAGCTCTGTCAAATTGGTTGTTGATCATTGCTAGACAACCATTTTCAGGTCTTAACATAGATTTTCAAGTAGATTTAAGTCAAAACTGTAACTCGGCCACTCAGAAACATTCACTGTCTTCTCGTGTAGATTTGGCTTTTTGTTTTAGGTCATTCTCCTGCTGAAAGGTGAATGAATCTCCCAGTTGCCTGTGCTTAGCTCCATTCTGTTTCTTTTTTATCCTGAAAAGCTCCGCAGTCCTTAATGATTACAAGCATACCCATAACATGATGCAGCCACCACTATGCATGAAAATATGGAGAGTGGTACTCAGTAATGTGTTGTATTAGATTTGCCGAAAATATAACACTCTGTATTCAGGACAAAAAAGTGAATTGCTTTGCCACATTTTTGCAGTATTACTTTAGTGCCTTGTTGCAAACAGGATGCATGTTTTGGAATGTTTTTATTCTGTACAGGCTTCCTTCTTTTCACTCTGTCAATTAGATTAGTATTGTGGAGTAACTACAATGTTGTTGATCCATCCTCAGTTTTCTCCTATCACAGCCATTACACTCTGTAACTGTTTTAAAGTCACCATTGGACTCATGGTGAAATCCCTGAGCGGTTTCCTTCCTCTCCGGCAACTGAGTTAGGAATGACGCCTATATATTTGTAGTGACTGGGTGTATTGATACACCATTCAAAGTGGTAATTAATAACCTCACCATACTCAAAGGGATATTCAATATCTGCTTTAAAAATTTTTTTTGGCACTACCTCATCTCCCTGGTCTTTGTGGTTGAATCTGTGTTTGAAATTCACTGCTCGACTGATGTATGTGTGGGGTACAGAGATGAGGTAGTCATTCAACAATCATGTAAAAAAAACAGTCCATGCAACTTATTATGTGACTTGTTAAGCACATTTCTACTGCTGAATTTATTTACGCTTGCTATAACAAAGGGGTTGAATACTTATTGACTCAAGACATTTCAGCTTTTCATTTCTTATTAATTTGCAAAAAAAATAGAAAAACCTAATTCCACTTTGACAATATGGGGGATTGTGTGCAGTCCAATGACAATAAATCTCAATTTAATCCATTTTAAATTCCGTCTGTAACACAACAAAATGTGGAAAAAGTCAAGGGGTGTGAATACTTCCTGTCTTGTTAGCTAGCTTGTTATATATGCTGGTTGTTAGCTTGCATAACTGATATGTGTATAATTGTAAGGGACTCTTACCATTTTTTATGGATAATATTTAAATTTACAAAATGGGTGAGCTCTATTCCTGGCAGGCTGATCAGATTCAATAGCAGCCTCAGAGGCTGATGTCAGAATGCTGCCTTGAATAGAGCTCAACCCCTGGATCAGATATGCATCTGCCTATAAAGCACTTTGACAGCTAATCTGCCTGCAATGAGCCTTACCTATGAAACCGCCTACAAGGCAGCATCCTGACTTAAAAGCCTCTGAGGCTGAAATTAAATCTGATCAGCCTGTAAGGAATGGAGCTCACCCACTGTAAATGTAAATATTGTCCACAAAACATGAAGTGTCCCTTATAATTATACACATATCAGCTATGCAAGCTGACAACCAGCACAGATAACAAGCTAGCTTGCTAGCTAGCTTCCCAACAAGACTACATAGTTAACTAGCTAGTTCACAAGACTAGCAAAGTTAGCTGTGTTGTTCCTTGCATGTGATTGGCTGTGGTCTTGAGGGCTGCATTGTGATCAACGCAGCCACAGGGCTCCTTGATGAAGTGGTTATCATGCATCTGAACAAATTAATGGATGATGCGAGGTACTTTTATCTCGTGATCTCTACAAAACAACTGTTGTTATGTCGTGATCATGAGACAAATAAGTTGTGATCTCGACATAACGAGGGAACTATTTTAAAAAAATCCATATGTCCTCTCTGGACTCCGTACTAACCATCCTAGTACAGCCAACCATTTCTGTATCACCTGTGCCTCCAAATGTCATGGAAATATACTACTAAGAGACACCTGTGGGCTATTTTGCATAGGTTTTTGTAGCTGTTAGCTATTTGCTTTAGCTGTTTGCTGATAGCTGTTTGCTTTGCATCTCACCTTTTATTTTTCCTTTCACTGAACATGCTCACAAATACACTTGTTCAGCAGGGACTGAATTCTTCCGCAATTCAAGGGTGACAGGGGTTTTCTGGGTTAAGGAATAATAATTACTTAGTTGCCCAAGTTTGCCTCCATTTTTGTCTTCATGCTAACAAAGCACAGCTGGAGCAGCTGGATAGATGGTGTATTGTAGAATTTAGCTGTGAGGTGGGAGAAGAATAGGCTTGTGTCTCTTGCCTCTGGCTTGTAGGAGCCACTGTCATTGGACTCAAACTGGTCTCTGTATAGAGAACCATACATGCATATTGTAGAACAAGTCAGTATAGCCCATACATACATAGTAGTTGCAATGGCTACCCCATAGCACCTGCTATCCATAGCAGAGAACCATAGGCCTATGCTAGTGTCATTGACCCAAGCAAATGAGAGTACTTATGCAGGGATGAGTTGATATTGAACAGAAAGTAATGATAAAAGACTAGAGCGATATCTGAATGAGAATGACTGGTTGACTTGAGTGTCCACACACACACGTGCTGGCATCCTGTAGGCCCTAAGGCCTAGACACGCACGCACACACATTGTGCAGCAGCTTGTGTCAGTGTGGGGCGCCCTCCTCCGGTGGGGCAGGACGTGTCATTGCAATGGCCGTCACGTTCGCCACAGATCATTTCACATCCTTATATTCCTTGAGGTCTGTTTATCACATTCAAATGGCAGTCAGGGAGTGTTTGATGGTTGGATGTCCGTAGCTGTTTGTTGCAATTCCCTATTTACAATATATTTAGTCCACACATCTATTCAGACCATTAACCACTGCTGAAGAAGTTCCTCCAGAGAGGTCTAAAGAAAATACTGTTACTGAAGTGGATGTAGTGAAATACATGTCTGGCTTGAGCATCCAGACTTGCATTATTTAAGGCATCTCGACATTGAATGAATACAATTGGGTGTAATTCCTTTTGCCCAAACCCTGGTGTGAAGCAATGTGAAAGAGTGAGTGTGATTTGAATAATATTCATATTATTTATCCTGTGTGTGCAGAGACATGCTAATCACAGACCTGGCTGCCACGGTAACCTACATGGGACTATGTGAGGAAGTGAGGGTGATGTGCAGCCTGGCCCGGCAGCAGCCAATCACGCTCAAGTGGATCGACGATGAGGGTACGTTGGCCTCGCACCAGTGGGTGGAAGAAAATTCAGTTGTCGTTAGGGTAGACAAGATGCTACGCTAGCTACGACCTGGTTATCTTGACTACGTGTATGAAATAAGTGAATCATCTGTGTTTGTGTGTGTCACCATGTGTGTGTGTCCCATAGGAGACCCATGTACCATCTCCTCTCAGATGGAACTGCAGGAGGCCTTCCGGATCTACAGCCGCAACAGGAACTCAGGACTCCTGCTCCACGGTCAGTTAGGGCTCTGTCTGTCTGCACTCATTCCTCTCTCGCTCTACCTCTACTTCTCTGTTCACTTCCTCTTCTCTGTTCTCTTTTCAGCTTTTCCTCTCCTCTGCAATCATTTTACTATTATCTCAATGCAAATAATTTACTTTTAATTCAATGGATTAGGATACATACACATTCATTTGAGTAACCATTAGTCAATCTATGTTCAGAGATTTAGATTGGGCATGTCTCTGGATATTCATAGTTGTCTTTCATCATTCTCTTGCAGTCTTCCCCAGTATCCCAGTAAAGCCTGGTATGCCATGTCCAGGAGAAGACAGTGAGTACTAGTGCTACATATTACACAAATATATTACACCTGGTTTCCCAGGAGGTGCTAACACGGCTAACAATCCGTAAATTCACGTTATTTTTAGAGGCACAAAGCAGCTTTCTGTAGCTAGCTAGTAAGCAAACAAGAGTAGGAGCACTAGCTAACTGATTGTAAATGAATTTAATAGTTGACTGTGCGACGAAACAATTCAGTTATTTATAGTTAGTTAACCACTCTTTGGTACTGTAACATGGCATGCCCCTCTACCTTCGTGGTGTTCAGTGTTCATGCCACTAACTGGCAGTTCAGATTCTGCATCCTGTCCTCTGAGGGAGAAACCAAGGCAGCCTGGACACAAGGTGTTTGACAACACCGCTTGTCTGACTGTCACAGAAAATTAGACCACCTAGAACAGTGGTTCCCAAACTGTGGGGCACACGAGGGATCGGTGGGGGTCTGGCTTTAAAATTACTCTTGAAAGTTGTAATAGTATAATGCACAAGATGCAATTTTGAAATTGGGTAGTGCATCATCAGTTCCTTTTGTCATGTTAGTCTTTGCATACCTTAGAGAGCTATTTATAACTTGTCAGAAACTTCCAGATCAACTAGCCCAACAAGTTTTTTTTAGCCCATTGATATTGTTGTAATTTTTTTGTCACTCAAATTTCAAATGAATACACATTAGACATGGCAAAATGTATAGAATTGAAATGAAATTAGCTTTAAAACTGCCAAATGTTATTTGCACCCCATGACAAAATGTGTAGAATTGCAGGAAATACGCTTTAAACTTGCAAAATTATCTCCACCAACAAGAAGGGTGTGAACAGTTTGTGTCATGAACAGTGCTTGTGCCCAAAGAGATGGTGCGCGCGTGCGGGGGGGCCCGGATGTTCCCCAATGCTGGAAGGGGGACCCCCAGTGAAAAAGTTTGGGAAACCCTGACCTAGAAGAAAGAGTCATGTTACAAGCCGTTCCCTCACACTGTCTCGTCTCATACATCTCTCCAAATTCCCTGCAAACAAATAGAGGTTTGCCTAGTTCACCACCCTGTACATAATCAATATCGGTCCTCAAGGGTCCAAATGGGGAGTATGCAATTACTACCAATTGATCTGTTAATTGACTGCAGATGTTAGAAAGACAACCGGCCACCGCTTACATCTCTTGATTTCCTCAGGGGCTTATAGGCTAGCAACTATGTTAATATACTGTGGTCCTCTGTAGCTCAGCTGGTAGAGCACGGCGCTTGTAATGCCAAGGTAGTGGGTTCGATCCCCGGGACCACCCATACACACAAAAAAATAATGTATGCACGCATGACTGTAAGTCGCTTTGGATAAAAGCGTCTGCTAAATGGCATATTATTATTATTATTACTATACTGTGCATAGAATCCATTATATAAAAGAAAAGCATACGGTCGCTATAGAGTGCATTTTAAAGTATTCAGACCCCTTCACTTTTTCCACATTTTGTTAAGTTACAGCCTTATTCTAAAATGGATTACATTTTACACACAATACCCCATAATGACAAAGCGAAAACAGGTTTTTAGAAATGTTTTCAAATGGATACAAAAACTAAAACAGAAATACCTTATTTACGCAAGTATTCAGACCCTTTGCTATGAGACTCAAAATTGAGCTCAGGTGCATCCTGTTTCCATTGATCATCCTTGAGATTATTCTACAACTTGATTGAAGTCCACCTGTGGTAAATTAAATTGATTGGACATGATTTGGAAAGGCACACACCTGTGGTGGCAGCATCATGCTGTGGGGATGTTTTTCAGCGGCAGGGACTGAGAGACTAGTCAGGACGAGGGAAAGATGAATGGAGCTAAGTACAGAGAGCTCCTTGATGAAAACCTGCTCCAGAGCGCTCAGGACCTCAGACTGGGGCGAAGGGTCACCTTCCAACAGGACAACGACCCTAAGCACACAGCCAAGACAACGCAGGAGTGGCTTCGGGACAAGTCTCTGAATGTCCTTGAGTGGCCCAGCCAGAGCCCGATCTAACATCTCTGGAGAGACCTGAAAATAGCTGTGCAGCGACGCTCCCCATCCAGCCTGACAGAGCTTTAGAGGATCTGCAGAGAAGAATGGGAGAAACTCCCCAAATACAGGTGTGCCACGCTTGTAGCGTCATACCCAAGAAGACTCAAGGCTGTAATCGCTGCCAAAGGTGCTTCAACAAAGCACTGAGTAAAGGGTCTGAATACTTATGTAAATGTAATGTTTCAGTTTACCAACATTTCTAAAAACCAGTTTTTGGTTTGTCATTATGGAGTATTGTGTGTAGATTGATGAGGTGAAAAAAACAATTTAATCAATTTTAGAATAAGGCTGTAACATAACAACATTTTGAAAAAGTGAAGGGGTCTGAATACTTTCCGAAATGCACTGTATATCCGTTTAACCAATGAGCATAATATCAAGACAAGACTAAGTACCCAAAAATATTTATTTACTCTTAGAGGACATGGAAGTTATATAAAAGGTGCTTCTCTATTAGTAAAATATATGCACTTTAATGATAAAGAATCATCTTTCTATTTTGACTTCTATGATGTCAAAGTGGTCCTGTGCACACGCACAGCAGACCGGCTGACGTTACTCAAATGTTTACTGAAGCAGCCCGGTAAAATTAAGCTTAAGTTTAAAATAAATCTTAGTTCCGGAGCATTCCCTCCTATAGAGTGTCAGGGTTTTAACAGCAGCGGACGTCTTCAGCTCACTGCTGACTCCTGCACTTTCTCTCCCCCTCTTCCTTTCTTTTCCCTCTTCCTTTCTACTCTTTCCATTCACTCTGACACTACCTATGGATTCTCTCCCTCTATTCCCTCTTTTATCTCTTCATCTCGAAAACCCAGAACTAAAATCTTGCGTAATTGTGTCAGATGCTCAATTAATTTCAGGGGGAGACATGTTAGAAAAGTTATTCGAACGATGAGCGGAAGCAGGGTCGTAGCTCCACCTCCTCTCTTTGCAAGTTACTGGTAAGTATATTGGCAAAATGTCCACTACCCTTCCGAAATTCGAAAGATGCGAACACCTGCAAAATTTGTCCACTGGAACAAAGTTTTCTCATTAGTCGTTGCGTCCTACAGTCTATTGACAAATACTACAATACCAGTTATGTTAAGTGCGTCTGTCCACGAGAGATGATCTCTCTCTCCATGTCTTCTGACATTCCCTGGCTGTGATGCTGAGACACAGTATTCTCTAGGTGTCTTGAACGCTGCACTGACTGAAATATTCTGTGTTGATGACTCCTCTGGTTTGGGTTTTCTATTCTCAGCATCACAGAGGCAATGTGATGGTGTGCATGTTAACCTCAGCTAATGTTGGAAATGAGAATCACTTTCTCTAATTGTAAAAGAATGGTTAACGTAGAAGTTAAACATAACGTACCTAAATGCCTTGTAAGTCACCCTATAGTCTCTCTTGCCCTCTGATGCCATGTGTGGTATATCATGGCCTCTCTCTCTCTCTCTCTCTCTCTCTCTCTCTCTCTCTCTCTCTCTCTCTCTCTCTCTCTCTCTCTCTCTCTCTCTCTCTCTCTCTCTCTCTCTCTCTCTCTCTCTCTCTCTCTCTCTCTCTCTCTCTCTCTCTCTCTCTCTCTCTCTCTCTCTCTCTCTCTCTCTCTCTCTCTCTCTCTCTCTCTCTCTCTCTCTCTCTCTCTCTCTCTCTCTCTCTCTCTCTCTCTCTCTCTCTCTCTCTCTCTCTCTCTCTCTCTCTCTCTCTCTCTCTCTCTCTCTCTCTCTCTCTCTCTCTCTCTCTCTCTCTCTCTCTCTCTCTCTCTCTCTCTCTCTCTCTCTCTCTCTCTCTCTCTCTCTCTCTCTCTCTCTCTCTCTCTCTCTCTCTCTCTCTCTCTCTCTCTCTCTCTCTCTCTCTCTCTCTCTCTCTCTCTCTCTCTCTCTCTCTCTCTCTCTCTCTCTCTCTCTCTCTCTCTCTCTCTCTCTCTCTCTCTCTCTCTCTCTCTCTCTCTCTCTCTCTCTCTCTCTCTCTCTCTCTCTCTCTCTCTCTCTCTCTCTCTCTCTCTCTCTCTCTCTCTCTCTCTCTCTCTCTCTCTCTCTCTCTCTCTCTCTCTCTCTCTCTCTCTCTCTCTCTCTCTCTCTCTCTCTCTCTCTCTCTCTCTCTCTCTCTCTCTCTCTCTCTCTCTCTCTCTCTCTCTCTCTCTCTCTCTCTCTCTCTCTCTCTCTCTCTCTCTCTCTCTCTCTCTCTCTCTCTCTCTCTCTCTCTCTCTCTCTCTCTCTCTCTCTCTCTCTCTCTCTCTCTCTCTCTCTCTCTCTCTCTCTCTCTCTCTCTCTCTCTCTCTCTCTCTCTCTCTCTCTCTCTCTCTCTCTCTCTCTCTCTCTCTCTCTCTCTCTCTCTCTCTCTCTCTCTCTCTCTCTCTCTCTCTCTCTCTCTCTCTCTCTCTCTCTCTCTCTCTCTCTCTCTCTCTCTCTCTCTCTCTCTCTCTCTCTCTCTCTCTCTCTCTCTCTCTCTCTCTCTCTCTCTCTCTCTCTCTCTCTCTCTCTCTCTCTCTCTCTCTCTGGTTGCCTATAGTGCATATATGCTGCTGCGCCAGCATGTTTGCCGGCTAGTGCACCAGCGTGTGTTATTCTGAATGTGTGTGTTGGTGAGTGTGTTTGTTTGTGTGTGATATAAGGGATGCATGTGCTCTGTCCAGAGACAGCAGACCCTTCCTTTGCTCTATGAGGAGAGCACAGTTACCGCACTCTGACCGCCAGTCTGTAGGTAATATACATAAATGCAATCATTGAGTGTTTTTGTATGGTGATTTAGATGCTGCTGTCTTCTGTGCATACGTAATCATGTAGTATGTGATTGTGATGTATTCTGTATATTGTTGTCCATGCATCTGTAAGGAACATGTTTTGTGTTTGTGTTCTGTGTGCTACAGAGGAAATGAGTTAGTTTAGGTTAGTTAGTGAGATGTTGATATCTATAGTAGTGTTTCAGTGCATTTGTATTAGAGGGTTGGCGCAATGCTGCTGATCATGAGCTGTGGCCATTCTTATGGATGAGGAGGATGGAGGAATGGGAAGAGGAAGAAAACAGGAAATGGTTGTGGAAATATCTTTCCTATTGGCTCGGGGGAGGAGGGGGAAGGAGACTACTAATACGTTAGGTCATAGTGGTGCAGCTGCAGTATCGCAGCATGTCGGTGTGTGAGACTGAGGGTGTGTCCACCTGGGTGTCACAGAGTCTGAGGGTCTCTTAGCTGTCCGTCATATTACACGTGTAGTAGGCCTACTCCCTTTAGGTGGAATATATGGCTTTATTCAACAGGGTGTAGCATGTAGTGTTGCTTGGTTGTGTTAATTGATTGGTTAAATGATTGATTAAGTGGTTGATTTTTTGACAAAGATACAAATAAAACTGCTCCAGATGGAGACAACATTTAATGTATTTAGAGATATTTTTCAGGTTGAATAGAAAGCTCCAAAACGTCTTTGCATTGTGGACCTCTGGGTAGTTACAGGTAGAAATGTAATGTATAGAGAATAGGCATACCATTTCTCTATTTTCAATCTGAAAGTTTCACCCTGGCAAACATGCCATGCTGCTGAAGTGTGCGGGAGGAGTTGCTCTGGTGATTATGTCAGATAAAATACTAGTAGTGTGAAAATATGCAGCAACTCTTAGACAATGGAAGTTAACTAGAGAATAGAATCCTTACCAGCCAACAGGAATAATGAGTATAATGAGGTATAACGAGTTGTTTTGAGGTATGTATAAGCCCTTATGTTTTATTATCACTCATAATATGATATATCTTTAAGTTTTCAACAGACTCAAACAGGCTGCTAACAACTCAGGATCATTGTAAGATGATAGTAAGACATTAGAGGGGGTTCACACAGTACTGTAGGTACTTATGTCAAGTCTTATAATGACATTATGACTGAGTCCCCCCCCCACCCCATTTTGAGTAATGTATTGTGTGATAATGGGGGTTAGTCTGGAGTATATGAGGGGCAGGCAGGGTCTCTGTCATATCTCTGTTACTGTATGAAGACATCTCATTGGCTAGTAGGAAAAGGAGAAAGTGAGGTAATCAGGAATGTATTTTTAGTCAATGCAATTAACTCCCTGGTCTGGGTGGGGCCACCATATGTTTCCGGACGTTTCCCTCAATTGGGAATTTGTTTGGAAATACTACAACCCCTCATTACGGAATCCCAAGGGGGTTGGCCTGGAATTTTTCTATGACAGATTTTTTAAACTGCAAATTCAATCCAGAATTCAATAACAATTTGTTTAACAAACCTATTGGTTTATCTCTTAAAATATTCAGGCATGGTCACTGTATTTCAGAATCAGATTATTGGTTATTGCAAGCAGTTATTGTCTTTTCCTTTGGATGTTTCTGGTTCTTCAAAGACGGAAATGAATATGCATTAAAGGGCCAATATGCGATTGGTACATCCATCTTTAGACGTTTAAATTAATTATATATAATAATAATTAGGTGGTTGCTTACATTTGTCCTGTATCACAGATGTACAAGTCTGTATTATACGCATGTTAATTGGAATTGTTATTTTTTTGCATATCCCACTCCCCCTGAGACACCCACGTAGAGTGGAGTCATGGCCAGTGATCAGCCATTATTTACGGCGACCATGGAGCAATTAGGGTTAAGTGCCTTGCTCAAGGGCACATCAACACATTGTTTCACCTAGTCAGCTCGGGGATTCAAACCAGCAACCTTTCGGTTACTGGCGCAACACTCTTAACCGCTAGACTACCTGCATTGATTCTCGAAGAATAACATAATGAGCTTAGTTCAACTGTCGTACCCCATCAGAATCCAAAATACAAGCTTGTTTCACACTGTATAGCCTCAAAACATGGTTAAAGCGTTCATTTATATACCATGAATGGTCAGTCCTTGCATCCATAGCTCTGTCTATGAATTTGAGTATGGCTACATTTCTTCAGCCCCATCTTAGATGATTCTTAATGATCTTGTTATTGTTTGAGCTGCAGATTGACCTTTTAAGGTGGATGTTGTTTATTATTGAATGTGGTAAACTATTTTGTTTCTAGGTTAGGAAACCACTCTATTTTGTGGACGACCTCACACACTGACTGTAGCATCACTATAATTTATTTATAAGCCTTTTACCCCTGTACGCCAAAAGCCCAATAGAAAAATAGGTTTACTTGCTGTATTAGACATGTATTTCACACTAACCAGAGATGGATACACTCACTAGACAGCATGGTACAGAATATAACATAACCTAACTGTCTGAACATTTTGCTCTTTGGAGAATATTGATTGGCAGATGCCAGATTCAAGATTAGTTATACACATAAAAATGGTAAGTATAAAAATGTAGTTGGCCTACATTCTCCGGCTTTTGCTATAGTAAATAATAACTATAGCACTTCACCCCATTTGATTTGTCACATAGGCCCTACTGTACTGCACAGTATAGGCTATGCTAGCTTGTCTCCTCACAGACCTAATCAAAACACACAGCTCACAACAAAAGACAAGGCTTCTTCTCCCTCCAAACAGAGCGCACTAGCTGGCTTACTGATCTGGCCTTGTCAGGCTCGCTGTGTGAACCTTTAGTTGAGCACTCGGCTCGGCCCTGGGAGTGTGAACAGACCCCCTTCTGTGTTGGATGAGAAGGAGGGGGGGGGGGGTTGAAAGCCCGGATGCGCTCAGGCGGAGGTTGCACCGGGCTCTCGAGTGGTCCTCGCACCACCTTCTCCTCATCCGCACAGCGCCACATCCATGTCGCGTTTTCCCAGCAGCCTCAGCTGTGTACCACTGCCTCTCCGGGGACGAACGCTGTACTGCTAGCGCTAGGACCACTACCCCCATGCCTGACTACATAAGGAGGAGATGTCATAGAGAGAGAGAACGATAGAGGGACAGAGATAGGGAGGGAGAGGGAGAGATCACTGTACCGTACACAATATAGGTTCTTAATGTTCAAGGCACTCCCTCCTTTTGTCTCTTACTGCTAATTAGTTCTCCAAAAAAAGCAGTCGGCAGAGGTGGAGACACATCAGAAAGAGCGAGAAACAGGGGGAATTAAATAGACACAAAAAAACAAGGCAACACTGACAGCTGTAGCAACTGTGCTACAGGGAGGGAGGAGGGGGAGGCAGGCAGGCAGGCAGAGAGAGAGAGGAAATAATTAAATAAATCACTGAGAGAAGAAGAGCGACGTCGGGGAGAGAGGACAGCGAGAGGAGGGGATGTAGCGACATTTCCTTGCCGGTTCGACGTACACACCAGCCAGGATAATGTGCTGAAGGAGGCAGAAAGAAACGGAGAAAGTACACCGGTGAGCAATCTCTCCATCTCTCTATCCATCGATCGATCTATCTATCCACCGCGGACAATAGATTTGACGGCAGTGTCATTCTCTGGATTTTAGCCTGCATGTAATGTGTGTGTGTGTGTGTATGCGCTCTGCCTCCATGGCTGGTGTGTTGTAGTTACTAGCTAGCTCATCCTCTCATGTGTTGGAGGCAGGCAGTGATTGTGTGCACTATAGATGCATGCTTCCTACTAGCCTTGATCACTATCTGCTGGTGGCTTTTCCAGTCTTCCTCTGGGCTGGTGTGTCTTGTTGGCAGTCCCCTTGTTTTCTGAAAGGGTCTGGACTTGTTAGGGAGTGCGGCACTGTGTGTGTGTGTGTGTGTGAGAGAATGAGTGTGTGCGGTGGCGAGTGTGTGTATGCGCAGCGGTGTGTGTATGTGCCTACCTGGCTGTGCTACTCAGAGCTGCTGGGGAGAGGCGAGAGAGAGAACAGGGAAAGCGAAGCGTCTCTCTCTCCATCACCACCACACCATCCGCCAACCGAGGCACAAAGGAACCATAACTTCCAGATTAGGGCTCTTTGTAACCTGGCCGGCGGCTCTTCAAAGGAGAACTAAATGCATCCTAAAAAGGATGACGGTACGTGAGAAGTTATCATTTGATAAGGGAAAAAGCAGACCTATCCAGATTGGTTTGAATGTGTGTTTTTGTATTGTGCTTAACACCACCACCACAACGAAGCAACCTGTTTGTCTTGCCTGTTCTGATTGGACTCAAGTTCTATGGCTACCTATGTGAAGGCATTTTGTACTCGCAAAGATAGGTTTGCTGTTGTGACTGCTGCTCTTGTGGGGGTGGGGGGTTGGTGGGGGGGCAGAACAGAGCTTGGAGGAGTGATATTTGTGTCATTGTGTATTGTTCTGTGTAAAGAGGGAGGGGTGGGGTGGGATCACCCCCCAAAATAGACTCCCTATCTGTAATTCACCCCCCCTTCCTCCTCTTCCTCCCCTAACAAGATAATTAGCCCAGACACTAATAATGATTCTCATTGGCTAGTTAAGTGCATCCAGCACCCAAATAATGGGGCTTTGGGCAAAATGGGGGTTGGGGGGGTGGGTGTTAGTGTTAGTTTTGGCAAAATGTTTGTTTTTGCTCCGGGGGAGTGGCGGTGTGTGTGTCATTTAGCAGATGTAGCTAACAACAAGGCTCTCCTTTCTCCCGCCTTCTCTCTCTCCGCTGATTATTGCGTTGCTCAAAACAAAAGGCGGATTGTTGTGGATGGTCAGGCAGAAAAAGGAGACTTTTATAGTGTTTGTATGTGCATGTCTGGGTTGAAATTGTGTCTTTCTTGTTCTTCTCAGCACACTCAATGAGGGGTTTAGCTTTGACTAATAGGGGAGAAGGCAGGTGGTCTATGTCAGTGTATCCAAACTCCGGTCCTCCAGTACATATTTTTGTTGTGACCCCGGACAAGCACACCTGATTGTACTTGTCAACTAATCATCAAGCCCTTGACAAGTTGAATCAGGTATTTTTGTCCGGGGATACAATTAAAATGTGTGCTGTCGGGGGAACTCGAGGACAGGAGTTGGGAAAAACTGGACTATGTGAATGTATGGGTGGTTGATAGCAGAGCTGTAGCCTATATGTGTATCTGTATCTGTGTGTCTTAAAGGATAGTTTACCCAAATTACATATTGGTTTCCTTACCCTCTAAGTGATGACAGTAATCCATGCTTTGGTTTTGTTTACCTGGCCACTGTTTCAAATGCTAACATTTGTGGCACAAAAACACCACATCAAGCAGTGGCCAGGTAAACAAAACCAAAGCATGTATTGTTGTCATACCTTGTCCATACACCGCTCACAGGGTAAGGAAACCAATATTTCATTTTGTAATTTGGGTGAACTATCCCTTTAATATAGTATAAATGTGTATACAGTGGGGAGAACAAGTATTTGATACACTGCCGATTTTGCAGGTTTTCCTATTTACAAAGCATGTAGAGGTCTGTAATTTTTATCATAGGTACACTTCAACTGTGAGAGATGGAATCTAAAACAAAAATCCAGAAAATCACATTGTATAATTTTTAAGTAATGAATTTGCATTTTATTGCATGACATACGTATTTGATCACCTACCAACCAGTAAGAATTCCGGCTCTCACAGACCTGTTAGTTTTTCTTTAAGAAGCCCTCCTGTTCTCCAATCATTACCTGTATTAACTGCACCTGTTTGAACTCGTTACCTGTATAAAAGACACCTGTCCACACACTCAATCAAACAGACTCCAACCTCTCCACAATGGCCAAGACCAGAGAGCTGTGTAAAGACATAAGGGATAAAATGGTAGACCTGCACAGGGCTGGGATGGGCTACAGGACAATAGGCAAGCAGCTTGGTGAGAAGGCAACAACTGTTGGCGCAATTATTAGAAAATGGAAGAAGTTCAAGATGACGGTCAATCACCCTCAGTCTGGGGCTCCATGCAAGATCTCACCTCGGGGGGCATCAATGATCATGAGGAAGGTGAGGGATCAGCCCAGAACTACACGGCAGGACCTGGTCAATGACCTGAAGAGAGCTGGGACCACAGTCTCAAAGAAAACCATTAGTAACACACTACGCAGTCATGGATTAAAATCCTGCAGCGCATGCAAGGTCCCCCTGCTCAAGCCAGCGCATGTCCAGGCCCGTCTGAAGTTTGCCAATGACCATCTGGATGATCCAGAGGAGGAATGGGGGAAGGTCATGTGGTCTGATGAGACGAAAATAGAGCTTTTTGGTCTAAACTCCACTCGCCGTGTTTGGAGGAAGAAGAAGGATGAGTACAACCCCAAGAACACCATCCCAACCGTGAAGCATGGAGGTGGAAACATCATTCTTTGGGGATGCTTTTCTGCAAAGGGGACAGGACGACTGCACCGTATTGAGGGGAGGATGGATGGGGCCATGTATCGCGAGATCTATCGCGAGATCTCAAGAGCATTGAAGATGGGTCGTGGCTGGGTCTTCCAGCATGACAACGACCCGAAACACACAGCCAGGGCAACTGAGGAGTGACTCCGTAAGAAGCATCTCAAGGTCCTGGAGTGGCCGAGCCAGTCTCCAGACCTGAACCCAATAGAAAATCTTTGGAGGGAGCTGAAAGTCCGTATTGCCCAGCAACAGCCCCGAAACCTGAAGGATCTGGAGAAGGTCTGTATGGAGGAGTGGGCCAAAATCCCTGCTGTAGTGTGTGCAAACCTGGTCAAGACCTACAGGAATCGTATGATCTCTGTAATTGCATACAAAGGTTTCTGTACCAAATATTAAGTTCTGCTTTTCTGATGTATCAAATACTTATGTCATGCAATAAAATGCAAATTAATTACTTAAAAATCATACAATGTGAATTTCTGGATTTTTGTTTTAGATTCCGTCTCTCACAGTTGAAGTGTACCTATGATAAAAAATTACAGACCTCTACATGCTTTGTAAGTAGGAAAACCTGCAAAATCGGCAGTGTATCAAATACTTGTTCTCCCCACTGTATATGCTATATATCTATATGTACAGGTGTCGAAAATTATTGACACTGTATAAAATGACTATAAAATAAATTATTCAAATACTGAGATATATTGTATGCTCAAATGTTTTTGGGAAATTATTTCATTTTATAATAATAAAATTGCTCAGAGGAAGAGATTTTGTTAAAACAAAAAGTTAGGGGTCAAAATTATTGACACCCCTGCTTTCAATACCTCACCTTGCGAGGATAACTGCACTGAGCCTTTTTCTAAAATATTGAAAGCTAAGAGTCTATATTTTTGAGAAATGAAGGCATATATACATTTTTCAAAAAATAGGAAGAAGTAAAGGCTTTGATTTCTGGTCAAACAGATAGAAAAGGGGTCTTACACAACATCTACCAGTAAAGGTCTTAAAAAGTATTAGAAGTACATCAAAATGCAATAATGTTAAATTAAAGACCCCTGCCAACTAATATCAACAATTATATTTAGTTTTTGAGAAATGATTTGCCTTCTATAAGTTTAGGAAACATTGCCTTGTAATTCCATTACCAAAAACCCACATATCTTGAAGATATTTTCTAATTTCTCTCCCTCATAAGGAGGGAGGATAATGAAAGTTCACAGAAGTAACAAGTAAATGTAGACATATCAGTTTGTTCGTGTTTTTACTCTGATATCAAGTTTGTTTATGAATTATTAAGTGATTAAAACTCATAATTGTGTTACCAAATCGGTAACGGAATTACCTAAATGGAATTGGCTACAATGGGAAATCGTAGTAGTCACAACAGTTGGGTCACCTGCTACTGTCCTCCCTTCCACTGGCATACTGTTATGTTCAGCTCATTACAGTTTTTTTTCTCTTTCTGTTATCTAGTGGTCAAAGCAAGACTGAAAACAGTCTGGACAACCCCTCACTCTCCCTCTCTCTCGCTCTTCTCTCTCTGTCCATGTAATGTCCCCTCTCCTGGCTCTTACTGACACCTAACATGACACCTACCACCTACCCTCCATTTCCTGTAACAAGCATCCTCACCCACTGAGCACCGACCAACACCTGACGTCCATGGACGTTGAAAAGTAGTTACAATTTGGTCAGTCCACCCTGGCCGGACCAAATTTGAACCAATCATAGACGTCTATGTTTCACAAGTTTGGACAGCACAATACAGTACAGTACAGTAGAGCACAGTACAGTAGAGCACAGTAGAGTAGAGTACAGTATAATGTACTTTATTGTACTGTACTGTACTGAATTCTACTCTACTATGCTGTACTGTACTGTGATGTCCAAACTTGTGAAACATAGACATCTATGATTTAGTCTGGTCCGGACCAACCAAATGTGGTCTTGTTTTGGGGCGAAGCTCATTGCAATAATAGCAAGTGTGTAGAATAATACACAAATATGCAAAAGAAGGATATTGAAAATGTCTACCTTTTGTGTACCTATTCAGGATACATCATCATGAAGATAATGATATTCATATCCATAATTATGCATTTCTGTATAGTACAGATCAGGGTACCCATGATGTAATTTCGTTACCAGATGTAAAACCACTTCACCTACTGTACAATATTTTTCAAACTAAAGGTTTCATGTCATAGCTGACACCCCATTATTTCTGCAGACATCTTTTGAATCTTAATTCGGAGCAGATATTTAAAGGGATACTTTGGGATGTTGGTAATGAGGCCCTTTATCTACTTCCCCAGAGTCAGATGAACTTGTGGATACCATTTTTTATATCTCTGTGTAGTTTCGCAAGCCAATGCTAACTAGCGTTTGTGCAATGACTGGAAGTCTATGGTCAGATTACATGGAAATAGAACTCTTTGGCCACTCACACCAGTGGTGGGTTTGGCATCGAAATGAGAATGAATAAGCAGAAAAGAACCCCATACCTACTGTAAAATATGGTGGTGGATCTTTGCCAAAATACACTAGAAGCAGACACGGCCTGAATCGTCCTTGGCTTGCTTACAACTGTGCTGGTAATCTAATATGAAGGTGCAGCAGGCCAATGGTGTCTGTTTTTAGTCGCAGTATCCATGTTCTAGTGCCACCTGAGTCCATCTACTGTATTGATCTCTGAGCTATCTTAGTATTTAGGTGTCTGTGTATGACTGTTCAAAGCTGTCATGAAGGCAAAGGGTGGGTATTTGAAGAATCTCAAATATAAAATATATTTTTATTAGTTTAACACTTTTTTGGTTACTACCTGATTCCATATGTGTTATTTCATAGGTTTGATGTCTTCACCATTATTCTATAATGTACATTTTATTTAGAATAAAGAAAAACCCTTGAATGAGTAGGTGTGTCCAAACTTTTGACTGGTAGTGTATATACATTTGCAGAAATTTCTATAAACCTGTTTCCGATTTGTCATTATGGGGTATTGTGTGTAGATTGATGAGGAAAAAAATAAATGTAATCCATTTTAGAATAAGGCTGTACGTAACAAAATGTGGAAAAAGTCAAGGGGTCTGAATACTTTCTGAATGCACTGTATGCTATTTAACGCAACCGTTTTTGTGACAAAACTATCGGCAGAGTTGAAAATGCGATGGAAACACATTGAACTTTTAGATTTTTATTCGTTACATGAAAACGTAACTGAAAAAGTACATTTTGTGTGCACTACGTCATCGCGCACTGATTTTTATCCTCAACAAGTCCATTTGGTGGAAACACCACTGGTGAGAAAATGGGCATATATTCTTTATGCGGATTCTAGAATATTCACATGAAAATCTGTCGCCAATTGGATGGAAACCTAGCTACTGATGTCAATTTACTGTAAAATACCGTCTATACAGCTCTCTGCTGTCATTTGTTCTAAATGTCCCCCAAATTGGGAATAGATTTCTGCCTAGTAGTTAGAGTCTGGCTTATGCTTGAGTGAGCAGTCGTGATTAAAATGGCTTCCCTTGATGATCGAGGATGTGACTTTAAAATGACAAGGATAGGCGGGACTCTACCTTTGGACGAGATTGAGGGCAATGGAAGTCTTCCAAAGCCTTTGAAAGTCTCAGACTGCTTATAATGACTGTATTGGTCTGAATACATAATGTTTTGTTTTGTTTTCACTTTGCTATCCAATGATTTGTTCCAGTTGTACATTGAAATACAGTGCAGGCTATCTAGACCATATGAAATATGTGTATAGAAGATGCATTTAGCTATGTCATTGAATTCTTTGTTTTAGGAATTAAGCTATGCAGCATTACAAAATATGATTCTAAACCGTTATAGCGGACGTTCTTATCCAAAGTGACTCACTGTCGTCAAATCACACCATTAGCTATGGTGCGGAAGCAATATGTAAAGGAAGTTGATGGATAACTTTAATTTTGCTGTGATATAGAGATAGTTGAATACACAGAAAATGTTAGTCAGTGGAGGAATGAGCTGCACTCCCACCCTGTCACTGTGCTCTTTTCACCTCTCCCTCTCCCACGCCCATCACCCTCTTTCCTCTCCTCCGCTCACTCTCTTTTCAAAAACAAGCCTAGTTTCTTGTCCAGGGCAGCGTTTTTCTCTCCTCACAGTGGAGAATACTGTCTGTAGCTCTTTCTCTCTCTTTTTGGCTATCTTTCTCTTTATCTGTCTCTCCCACGCTGTCTCTTTCTCCCCCTTCAATGTCTGTCTGTCTGTATGGACTCTATATGATTCTGCAGAGGCCCATGCAGTAGTCTATACTGTCCAGTCTCTCCTTAGTGGTTGCTACAATGAAATGACTCGGAAACTGGATCAAGAGCAAACAGTGCCCCAAGCAGCAGTAGGGGATGTGCAGTAGACAACCATCTCAAAATAGACAGGCGGCCAGGCGGGGAGACACACACACAGTCCTCGGTTATCCCTGCCACGTGTTGGACCCTCGACACATCTGAGAGTTCAGAAAGCACAGAAAGATGATCTTATTTCAGCTGCTAAGAGGTGATTTGGTCTCAAACACATTGAGAACATTTGAAACCGCAATAATCCAGCTGCTCTATATTTGGTTAAGCAGCAATCCATTAAATAAGCCCCTCCCCCCAAAGATCCTATTGAATATTAATGGACCCTTACATCTGGTGGGGAGTAGCCCAACTGAGCAGACTTGTGCTTTGATCTTAGAAAGAAAAATCTAAATGGGCTGATATCAGGGCCCGTATTTTAAGCATCTCCGAGTATGAGTGCTGATCTGGGATCAGTTTCGACTTTTAAATGAGAATGAATAGTAGATCAGCACTCCTACTCTTAGACACTTTACGAATACAGGCCCTGATGTATAATGTGAGCAAGGGAACGGAGAAGGTTAAATCGCTTGTAAGGCTACAGTATATCTCTAACGCAATCTCACTCTCTTCAACAAAGCAGCCTGTCACTGTGAGTGTCACACCAATCGAAGACACTCCAGAGTGTTCCTGTGATTACCTTTGAAGCTCTGATAGATCGCCTAGCTCCGCCACCCAACGAGGACAAAATGACATGAAAGAGGAACGATTCAGACTAGTATGTCTCAGGTTCAAGACAAGGCATGTGAACTGTCTCTTCCATGCACCAGGAGCAGAGTAGGGCAACCCATAGATAGATATGCATTTTATACGGTTGGATAGTGTTGAAGGACATACTGTAGTATACTACAGTATATGCATTAGGGTTGGAGTCAATTCCATTTCCATTCAGTCAATTCCCCATTACTTTCATAGTATATGCATTAGGGTTGGAGTCAATTCCATTTCCATTCAGTCAATTCCCCATTACTTTCATAGTATATGCATTAGGGTTGGAGTCAATTCCATTTCCATTCAGTCAATTCCCCATTACTTTCATAGTATATGCATTAGGGTTGGAGTCAATTCCATTTCCATTCAGTCAATTCCCCATTACTTTCATAGTATATGCATTAGGGTTGGAGTCAATTCCATATCCATTCAGTCAATTCCCCATTACTTTCATAGAGAATCATTGATAAAATATGGATTTGGAATTTTAGTTGACTATCTAACTTGACTGAATTGGAAAGGAATTGCCCCCAACCCTGGTATATGCATACGTATAAGCAAGGGGGTTGTAAAGGGGTTTACAGAAGGTGTACTACTACTGTAGCAGCTGATAACCAGTCTGAACAATTACCGGGCAAATAACATAATCATCTTCTCCATCATTTCCCCTCAACGAGCACATTGTTTCATACGATTCCCACTTTAATAAACACTGGGTAATTCACTCAATTTCTCTGTGGAGGTCACCCAATTCGCTCCTCCTCTCCTCCCTAGGAGGAGGGGGGGCAACAACAGAGTAGAGCAGACACCACACCCATCCTCATACACAGAGAGTCTCTCTCTCTCCTCCCAATAGGGGGTCTAGGGGGGCAGGTGCATGAGAGGCTTGACTGGGGACTTTTCTCTCTGACAGTGGGGGAGGGGTTCCTACTGGGCACAAACTGGTTGAATCACGGTTGTTTCAACGTAAATTATCAACGTATTGTGATGTGGAAAATACATTGGATTTGAAAAAAGTAAACATGGTAACCAAATTTCAGCATAGACAAACCTTGTATAAAATATATTGAATTTGTACCTTTAAAACAATGTCAGCTTTTCAACGTTATATCCACTATCAGAAAAAAAACAATAGACTGGGCAGGACCTACTGGAGAATTGATGTATCTACAGCTACCCCATGGTCTCCCATCCAAGGTTTAAGCCAAGCCAAGCCCAAATTAAATGTGACCATACTTTATCAATCATCAATGATGCTATTTAGGCCTACAGTATATAGCATTTGCAAAGTCATCAACAGCAATTGTTTGAATTAAACACGGAATTAAACAAAAAATAGACAATACAATAGGCCTATGATTTCAAGCTCTGTTTGATTTTAAAATGTAATGATATTTAGTGATATTGAATTGTTTGGTTTTCAACGCAACCAAATATCAACATTTGAAGGAGATGATATTTTGCTTGGATAGTTCCATCTGTGCCACGGACTTAGTCTGGCCTTAATTCCAGTTTGTCTACAAAAATTTTTTTAATGTTGGATTCACTTCTCCAACACGTTAAAGAATAGGACTAAATCAATTCAAACTTTATTTAAAGTGCATTTAAAGTTTGATTTGATTTAGTCCTGTTCTATAATTTTGATTTTTGGTTGAGATGGAGACGTGAATCCAACATTTCAAATATTATTTTGTAGAAGAACTGGAATTAAAGCCAGACTAAGTCAGTGGAACAGATGGAACTATCCAAGCAGAAGATAAATCTCCTTCAAATGTTGATATTTGGTTGCGTTGACAACCAAACACAATTCAATATCACTTTTGAAACACAACAAATAGCCTGTTAACTTGTCGATAAGTTAACAAATGATATGTTGGATTCATGTCTCCAACTCAACCAAAAATAAGTTAAAGAATGGGATTAAGCCAGTGGTCGATCAGATGGAACTAGCCAAGCATTGTTGATATTTGGTTGCATTATCAATACAGTAAATTGCCTACAGTAAAGTTAAGGCTATCTTACAAACTAATCTAACATTCAACCTTAAAATGAGTAACATATCCATGGACACATTTTGAGGTTACTGTAACTATACATGTTCAAGATAGCATGCATAGGCCATCGCAGGTCTGTGGAGATCTTCATAATTGCTGTTATAATCTGCGCAGAATCACAAACGGCATTGATAACTTTCACCATGTACTATTAATGTAATCTCAACTGCAATCCAGGTGATATCACATTCAATTGTATAAATAAACACATATCTGACATTGGATTCCCATTTGAACTTTGCTGTGCTTTTAAATGGTTGAAAGCGCAGTGATAGACATTTGGGTGACAACTAAACCAAAAATCTAACATTGTTTTTCCATTGGAATTTGGTTGTGCTTTTAGATGGTTGAAAGCATAGTGATAACACATTGGAAATTCATCTAACTTTTGAATGTGTTTTTGAGTTGCTGAATATAGGTTGTAAACGACTCAACCAAATATTACCCAATTATCCACGTTGAAATGACGTAGTGTGCACAGTGGGTTGGTACCACCAGGCCTTGTCTTCATCCAACCCAATTACTCACAGCAGCCCATTACGTAGCTAGCTAGTAGCCATTCATTCACCTTAACTCATTTAGCAAATGCATGCACCTACAGCCAGCGACCTTTACATGTTAAGCTACCTACAGCCAGAGCCCTTTACATGTTAAGCTACCTACAGCCAGAGCCCTTTACATGTTAAGCTACTTACAGCCAGAGCCCTTTACATGTTAAGCTACCTACAGCCAGAGCCCTTTACGTTAAGCTACCCACAGCCAGAGGCCTTTACATGTTAAGCTACCTACAGCCAGAGCCCTTTACATGTTAAGCTACCTACAGCCAGAGCCCTTTACATGTTAAGCTACCCACAGCCAGAGCCCTTTACATGTTAAGCTACCTACAGCCAGAGCCCTTTACATGTTAAGCTACCCACAGCCAGAGCCCTTTACATGTTAAGCTACTTACAGCCAGAGCCCTTTACATGTTAAGCTACCCACAGCCAGAGCCCTTTACATGTTAAGCTACTTACAGCCAGAGCCCTTTACATGTTAAGCTACCTACAGCCAGAGCCCTTTACATGTTAAGCTACCCACAGCCAGAGCCCTTTACATGTTAAGTCACAGTCAATTAAGTGGTTGGAATGGGAGGGAACAAACAAACAGTGTACAGAGTGGTGAAATGGTGAGTCACTCTATTGAAGAGGTCAGCAGTACGAAGGACTTTGCCTTTCATTACATTATACTGAACTCCTACACACTAACCGCTTCTCAAGTTTGTCTTGATTAAATGGAAACGGCCCTTGATTGAATGTGGATGTCATTCCACTGCAAGGCCACCTATTTCTCTCTGCTCTCAAATCTCTTCATGATGATTCCTAACAAAACGTGAGAGGGTTCTATTGAATAATAATAATAATATTACCTTTAACCTCACGTTATTTCGGCCTCAACACCGATCCTCTAATCTGCTATATTGGTGTGAACGGTCTGAAACACGCTCCTCGTGTACCTACCATGCTTCTCACTCTCACTTCACACTCCATAGCCCTGCCTGCCTTGCCTGCGCTCTCTCTGGTGATTCATTTTTTTTATCATCGCCTTCGCTTCGCTTCACAGGGCAGATTTCCACCCTCATGAGTCACAGCCATCCACAGGAGATAGATGTAGAGGAGATAAATGTAAATTATATTTAGCTTAAATGCTAATGCAGCAGCGACCCTCAAGCTCTGTTATTCACAGAATCACACACGGGTGTTAGAACTCTGTGGGTTGTCGTGTTGATGCGTTAATTAGGCTGTTTCTGTCATCTTAAAGGGACAATCTGTGATTTTAGTGTCTAGTCAAAAGTGCATTTCACCACACTTGGTTGTTTGTGAACTGTGATGGTGGGTTTTGGCGAATTTAACCGCCAAAATGTTATTTGAATTATGTGGTTACCATGCTCTAGTCTCTGTTCAGAGACATTCACACACTTACACAAGGAAATAATCCTGGAGTATCATTCTGGCGAGTAATGGGGAGGCCGTCCAACTTTGCTTCCATTTCTGGAGAGAATTCAATATTGTGTAACTACCCCGGACATTACAATGGGGTTTTCCTAATCTAGGTACTGGGTGAGAGGAGAAGAATACAGTCCAGTTTGGCCTCGTCTCGGAAAGTAATCCTTGGAACGAGCGAGTGGAGTGGTGCAGCCTGCCCTTTGGATCTAGTAAAGCACCACCAAGCACAAGCACCGATCAACACCTGACTGATTGTGTGCATGCAGGCAGGTGTGCTCACACACACGCTTTCCACATACCCTAGTCAGAGAGCAGACTGTGCTAGCTGGCCTTTAGCTGCATGTAGCTGGCCTTTAGCTCACTTCTCTCTCCTTATCACATGAGATTAGGCCTGTGGATATTAACCTTTATTACAACAGGAGGGCCAACTCAGAGCGTTCTAAATGGTGCCTCGGATCTGCTGATTCCTGGGCCTGTATTCATAAAGCATCTGAGTAGGAGTGCTGTTCCAGGATCAGTTTAGCCTTTCAGATCATAATGAATAAGATGATATGGGCAAATAGGACCTGATCCTAGTTCAGCCCTGATTTGACTTCTTTTCTACATTGCTGCCTTTGTCCTCTCTAACATGGCCGTTTAGTGATGACCTTGATAGCTCTCTTCATTTTAAATGTGTCGACATGGTGACATTTCGTATGTGAGAATGACAATAAGGGCCTAGGAATCTGGGCAAGGGAAAAGTTTAGGATTTAGCTAGGCCCTGGATGCAGGTTTATCTGTATTTTTTTATTTGTATTTATTATGGATCCCCATTAGTTCCTGCCAAGGCAGCAGCTACTCTTCCTGGGGTCCAGGAAAATTAAGGCAGTTATACCATTTTAAAAACATTATAATACATTCACCTCTTCTGACTTTGGAATGAATTTGGGGACTGGTTACAATGCCATAATACTTGGGTAATAGACCTGGGCAAAGAGTTCCCCCACTGGTTCCAATATAACATCACCTTCCTTCAACATTGAGTCCCTCTGGAGGTCTAAGTCACTGTTTAGATGCTTCTGGTGTATTGCAGCAATGTTTGGATCACTGTAGGTCTTCTGCACGCTTCAAATGGCTGCAGTGTTGCTGCATTGAAATCTGGAGCCTCTAACATAGTGTTTGTGTGTGTGTGTGTGTGGGGGGATTTTCCTCCCTCCTCACATTCTATCCTGTATGACCCGCACCTGCTATACATGGCATAGTCCCTACCATGAACCTTTTTGGTCTCCCATCCAAGCACCAAACAGGCCCAGCTCTGCTTAGCTTCTGTCTGTGTGGTTTGGCTCATAGGCTGCAGTGTAGTTGGGTGGGAGTGCAGGTTAATGGGTGACACAGTGGAACTGGCTGACTGGTGTGACCTATCTGTCACTGCTGCTGGCATGTGACAAGGTGGGGTCAAAGCAGATCAGAAGGGGGAGGAGGAGAGTGATGGGGAGGGGCTATTGGTTATGTCTAAGTGTGTTTTTATATCCATATGGGAACATGGAACTGAGATTTAATACACAACCTGTGACACATTTGTTTCACTAAGAAATAATAGCTTGTTAATCGTTTTTCTTTCTCGTCTGATAAAAAATATTGTTTCATGATTGTCCTGTCAAGTTGGAGGTGTCTCGCTCATTGGTCCATCCTTAAGCCTCAGCGAGAGAGAGTAAGAGTCTGTGTGTGTGTGTAGGCCCTTCACGCATGAGCGAACAGGGGTTGCTGTCAAAGCCTGGAAGCCAGTGTACCAATGATGACTTACTTACCAATGTGGACGCACAGGGCGAGACCGACAAGAGAGAGAGAGAAAGGGTTAGTGCTACCCGGATCCTTGGGACGTCCCTAACCTAAACCAAACCCTTACCGTAACCATTTAAAATGTCAACTTCAATGGGGTAGGGACGTCCCAAGGATCCCAGATAGCATGAACTAGAGAGAAAGAGAGAAATACATTGATTGAAAGAGAAATGGAATGAAGAGAGAGAGAAGGAAATCAGCCAGTGTTCCTTTTAATGAGGCACTGCACTAGTGCCAGGCCTCTGAGGGCATTAGCATTGCAATCACATGCTATCAGAAAGCTATGAGCCCTGCATGTACCAGTGAGCGAATGGGTGTGCTTTGTGAAGGCCACTCAGCAATAGCCAGGATTATGTCATGGAGAGGGAGAAGCAGGGAGAAATAAAGCATTTCGAATACATTTAATTTGAGCTCACAGTGACAAAGCGAGCTAATCAGTGGATGTGGCTTGTGATTCAGCAGTTTTCTTTGCAGAAATTTCAGAAGTTCCACTTCCATGTTATTTATGACAACTTCCATGATACGGAAGAACCTCGCTATGATACATTGGCAAAAACAAGCTAGGATTTTTATATTTATCATTTTGTGCTTCATAACTGTAGTTGAGGAACATTAGTTGTCATATTACGGTGTTCAAATCAAATCAAATCAAATTGTATTTGTCACATGCGCTGAATACAACAGGTGTAGACCTTACCGTGAAATGCTTACTTACAAGCTCTTAACCAACAATGCAGTTTTAAGAAAATAGAGTTAAGAAAATATTTACTGAATAAACTAAAGTTAAAAAAAGAAAAAAGTTACACAATAAAATAACAATGACGAGGCTACCGGTACCGAGTCAAATGTGCGGGCGCACAGGTTAGTCGATGTAATTTGTACATGTAGCTACGGGTAAAGTGACTATGCATGGATAATAAACAGTGAGTAGCAACAGTGTAAAAACAAAGGGGGGGGTGTGTCAATGCAAATAGTCCGGGCGGCCATTTGATTAATTGTTCAGCAGTCTTATGGCTTGGGGGTAGAAGCTAAGGTTGGGCCGAAAAACAACGTTTTTTTGTTGATGTACTTTTTACCCCTTTTTCTACCCAATTTTTCGTGATATCCAATTGGTAGTTAGTCTCATCACTGCAACTCCTGTACGGACTCGGGAGAGGCGAAGGTCGAGAGCCATGCGTCCTCCGAAGCACGACCCTGTCAAGCCGCACTGCTTCTTGACACACTGCTCGCTTAACCCAGAAGCCAGCCGCACCAATGTGTCGGAGGAAACACTGTACAACTGGCGACCGTGTCAGCATGCATGCGCACGGTCCGCCACAGGAATCGCAAGAGCGCGACATCCCGGCCGGCCAAACCCTCCCCTAACCCGGACGATGCTGGGCCAAATGTGCGTCGCCTCATGGGTCTCCCGGTCGCGGCCGGCTGTGACACAGCCCGGGATCGAACCCAGATCTGTAGTGATGCCTCAAGGACTGCGATGCAGTGCCTTAGGCCACTACGCCACTCAGGAGGCCTGAAAAACAATGCTTTTAAGGCAGAGGTGGCCATCCCCTCGTCCATGAGAGCAATACGTGTGCGGGCTTTTGTCCCAGCCCTGCTCAAACACCCCCGATTCATCTAATCAAGGTCCTGATGAGCAGCTGATTAGTCGAATCAGGTGTGTTAGATCAGGGTTGGAGCAAAAGCCTGCACAGCCAGTAGCTCTCCGGGAGAAAGGTTGCCCACCCCTGTTAAAGTTGCCTATTTTTGCTGATCTCCCTCTAGTGGAGAGAAACACCCAGGTCCTCTATGTTTATGTAATCTGATTCATTACGATCTAAAAGGGAAAACTCCTACTATGATACGCTTTGTGAATACGGACCCAGGTCATGTGTGTACTCTACACAGTTTAGGTATGGTGATTTCACTTGATGTGATGACTTTCCACCAGTTAGGCAATAATTGTCTAACAATGTTACTAAACAGTAAAGGCTGAAATAACCATTTCAGTACAGTGCTGCACAATAGTGTGTACTTTCCCCACAATGCAGTGCAATATTCAATCTAGCCTGTTAGCAACATTGTAGAGGGGAGGGAAGAAGAGACACACATAATCGTTATATATATTTAACATCATTTTGAATCATGGAGTGTGAGGTAATATGCTGCAGCACTCCCACATGTCCAACACCCTTTTGATCAAATCAGAAATGGTTCCTCCTGTCCTGTCCTGCAGACTGTGATGCAATAGTAGCATTGATCAGAGTCTGTCTGGGTATCTTTGTTATTAGCTCTAGGCTAGGGTCTGCACAGACAAAGATGGATGCAACACGTTCATGTATGCATATGTATCAGTCTCTGTCCCTGTCAGTTGTCTGAAAAGCCCCTTCGTGTATGCTAGCTTTACTAGCAAAATCCTGTTGGTTTGTAAAGATGGCTCTGTTAGTGTAGCTTTGTTAGCATAGCCCATAGCATTAGCATCTACCCCTCCCAAGTCTTATAATGTTAGGCTGTTGGTGAAAACACCATGTCCCCAGTCCCATCTTGGCGGTAAAACCTTCTGGCAAGCCTTAGGCCTGACTGGGGCTGTAGTCAAGTTAGAATAATTGTTGTGTATTTGTAAGATGCAGGGCTCCCTTGCAAAATAGACCTTGGTCTCAGTGGGACTCCCTGCTAAACTAAAGGTAAAATAAAGGTAAGAATAGAAATAGCCCTGTTATCCTAGCAGTTGCTCTGCTAGTGGTACAGTACAAGTCCATTACCTCCGTTAGCCTAGCTGTCAGTAGGTCTGTCAGTAGGACAATACAAGTCTATTACCTCTGTTAGACTAGCTGTCAGTAGGTCTGTCAGTGGGACAGTACAAGTCCATTACCTCTGTTAGCCTAGCTGTCAGTAGGTCTGTCAGTAGGACAATACAAGTCTATTACCTCTGTTAGACTAGCTGTCAGTAGGTCTGTCAGTGGGACAGTACAAGTCCATTACCTCTGTTAGCCTAGCTGTCAGTAGGTCTGCCATTGGGACAGTACAAGTCCATTACCTATGTTAGCATAGCTGTCAGTAGGTCTGTCAGTGGTATAGTACAAGTATATTACCTCTGTTAGACTAGCTGTCAGTAGGTCTGTCAGTGGTATAGTACAAGTCTATTACCTCTGTTAGACTAGCTGTCAGTAGGTCTGTCAGTGGGACAGTACAGCAGTAGTAGAGAGAATAACCTTGTTAGTCTAGCTGTTAGCCTAGATATCAGTAGCTCTGTCGGTGGTACAGTGCAGCTCCATTGTTCTCTCGTTAGCACACTGGGCTCTCTTATACTGACCAGAATTACCCTTTGTGGAAGGCAAGTGCTCACGTGTGACAAGAAAGAAAGTAAAATCTGTCGAGACAATGCCACTCTTTCTTTGACATCTGACATCACTCCAAGTACCTCAACCAGACGATTCTTAATTGAAAACATACTTGTCTTACTTTAACATACTGGAAACATCCTTCACATTACGTCCTGAGCTATCATGTTTTACTTGGCAATGAAAGAGAAATTAGTCAAGAAACACAAATTCCACGTTGGAGTGTTGTTGCTCTTTGTGTGAAGTGTACAGTTGAATAGAATAGACCCAAATAGGGACAGGGAAGTTACCAAGTGGATATCTTTTTCCACACCTGTTTGCCTTTCATTATGGCTAGCCTATACTGATTAACCTATTTTAGTATCTGCAATATGTAACAAGTTCATTGTAATGTGTACTCCTGAGTGGCGCAGTGGTCTAAGGCACTGCATCGCAGTGCTAGCTGTGCCACTAGAGATCCTGGTTCTAAATGACGTAAATGTAAATGTAAATGTAATGAATAGTTGATGTTACAGAGCTCCAAAGACCCATGTGAGCATATAGGCAAGTCTTCACTGAAAAACTATGGTGAGATCAGGCCATACATTGGCCAAACACATCATATTCCCATCTTTTATACATAAACACAAATCTAGAAAAACTGTGACTCATCTGAATGAATATATTAATGTAAATATATACCTCTCAATCAAAGTAGGATTGCTGTATTGCTTGAGAATACGATTTCACCAAGGTCATATTCATATTGGCTAACATACATATTCACATCACAGTAGCCCTGCACATTGTAGGCCAGGTCCAGCCACAGACACATGCCACACGCACGCACACATACACACATTTTCCCCATTCGTTCCCTGCCACTCAATAGACTGCTGCTGACACGAGTCTATAATGGCTTGGATGATTCAGTTGACTTGCAGATGAAACCCATCCCCCGGAGACTGAGTCAGTGTGGCACACTGTGTGTGTGCGTGCGAGCGAGTACCAGGACCAGGACCAGGCCATAAATCAATAGTTGCAGCAGCGTGTGTGAAGCGTTCTTATGTGATGATGGAAAAAGCTCCGATGGCTACTCTCTTGGTTGTAATGTCATTACACGTGAGCTGTCTGACCCTGTATCACACACTGTGTCTCTTCCTCTTTTGGACATGCAGCCAAATCGTTTACCACGCCATGCTAATTGTGATGCTAAATGCTAACACCATGCGCACCACTAGCTCACTCGATGATGCAACACTGCTCTCTGCGTTTAGCAGAAAGCTCTGGGAGGGAAGGTTGTTCTCTGAGACATTTTCCTATGCACTTTCACTGCCTAGCCATCCATCTCTCTCCCATGTACCTTGTTCTGTGCCTCAAAGCTTGTCCATTCATCATGTAATGCAATGTGTAGGCCTGTATAGGCCTGCAGCGCTCGCCCCTACATCATTACCTTCTAATGAGAATGACCCCTCTCTCTTTCTGTCATTCTTTCTCCCTCTCTCAGAGCCTAGATAGACCTGATCAGATGATTGATTAAATTCAACTGTCAGATACTGCTAGAATGGTAGAATGATAGCCTACTTGTCATTGTAGGAGGACTCAGTTACTGCATAAAGATATGGGTGCCTGTCTGTTGTCTGTACAGTCCTTAAGTGTATGCTAACTTTATTAGCATACAGGTCCCGTGTAGCTCAGTTGGTAGAGCATGGCGTTTGCAACGCCAGGGTTGTGGGTTCGATTCCCACGGGGGCCAGTATGAAAATGTATGCACTCACTAACTGTAAGTCGCTCTGGATAAGAGTGTCTGCTAAAATGACTAAAATGTTTTTTTTAAATAGCAAAATCCTTTCGGTTGGTAAGCTCTGTAAGCATATGCTTTGTTAGCATAGCATAGCCCATAGCATTAGCATCAAGTCCTAGCGTCAGTCTTGTTAGTGAAACGAACATATCCCTATTCCCATCTCTCAGATACTCCTGTAATTGTAGGATGGTGGCCTACTTGTCATTGTAGAAGGACTCGGCTACTGTAGGCCTGTGTTTGGGTGAACTATAACGATCTGTATAGCTAGCTATAGCATTTTCTTTTACACACCTATCCTTTTTAATTTCTAGTTTTCCACTCCTGTATTAATTTACCTGTGTGATATAGTCATTGTGCAGTGTGGTAAATCGTTTTTGGTGGGACCTTTAGTGGGGATATTTTGACTGCTGGGAGGATGCGATTTAGGAGGGCAATAAACTAACTGGCCGAGAAAGACTTGCGGGTTGGCAGATGTTTTATCTTCCCCTCACCCAGTCTATCCATCACTATAATTTGAAGAAGTGCGCAAGATGGAGGAAGGGAGGGAGGAATGGGATTTGGCTGGGAGATGTTTCTGGTTGGAGGGGTCGACATTCTGGATCAGAGAGAAGAAGCACGTGCTCAGAAGATGGCAGCAGTAGCTTGCTTTCTAAAACACGGTGGAACACTGGATATCTCTGTCTCATTCATTTGAATGGGTAAAGTAGTTGGCATCTTCTGCCAAAACGGTTGTGTTGCCCGAAGACATCTTTATGTATGAGAAAATGGCTGTGTTGTGTTCAGAGGTTTTCTGAATTACAATTAATTCTGCTCATCTCGCTGCTGAAATGTTTTATATTGTTATTTTTAGATACTTTATACCAGATCATTATCATATCAGATCATGTTTCCTTGTAACTATCAACTTCCACACCCTGACCTTTGAAGGTTTGCCATACAGTGAGCTACTGTACTTATTGCAGTGGAGTTATTTTTTAGTACAATCCCAACTGTCAGTTGCAGTCCGATTGACGTAGATGTTTACATCCTTTCCATGACTGTATGATCAATGATCTTGATGGTTTGTTAGACCACAGAATTTATTTTTTACAATGATAGAGTAACAGCAAGTATGAGAGCAGTCATACGCATCCCGAAGCTTGTACAGTGAGGGAAAAAAGTATTTGATCCCCTGCTGATTTTTTACGTTTGCCCACTGACAAAGAAATTATCAGTCTATAATTTTAATGGTAGGTTTATTTGAACAGTGAGAAAAAGAATAACAACAACAAAATCCAGAAAAACGCATGTCAAAAATGTTATAAATTGATTTGCATTTTAATGAGGGAAATAAGTATTTGACCCCCTCTCAATCAGAAAGATTTCTGGCTCCCAGATATCTTTTATACAGGTAACAAGCTGAGATTAGGGGCACACTCTTAAAGGGAGTGCTCCTAATCTCAGCTTGTTACCTGTATAAAAGACACCTGTCCACAGAAGCAATCAATCAATCAGATTCCAAACTCTCCACCATGGCCAAGACCAAAGAGCTCTCCAAGGATGTCAGGGACAAGATTGTAGACCTACACAAGGCTGGAATGGGCTACAAGACCATCGCCAAGCAGCGTGGTGAGAAGGTGACAACAGTTGGTGCGATTATTCGCAAATGGAAGAAACACAAAAGAACTGTCAATCTCCCTCGGCCTGGGGCTCCCTGCAATATCTCACTTCGTGGAGTTGCAATGATCATGAGAACGGTGAGGTATCAGCCCAGAACTACATGGGAGGATCTTGTCAATGATCTCAAGGCAGCTGGGACCATAGTCACCAAGAAAACAATTGGTAACACACTACGCCGTGAAGGACTGAAATCCTGCAGCGCCCGCAAGGTCCCCCTGCTCAAGAAAGCACATATACAGGGCCGTCTGAAGTTTGCCAATGAACATCTGAATGATTCAGAGGAGAACTGGGTGAAAGTGTTGTGGTCAGATGAGACCAAAATTTAGCTCTTTGGCATCAACTCAACTCACTGTGTTTGGAGGAGGAGGAATGCTGCCTATGACCCCAAAGAACACCATCCCCACCGTCAAACATGGAGGTGGAAACATTATGCTTTGGGGGTGTTTTTCTGCTAAGGGGACAGGACAACTTCACCGCATTAAAGGGACGATGGACGGGGCCATGTACCGTCAAATCTTGGGTGAGAACCTCCTTTCCTCAGCCAGGGCATTGAAAATGGGTCGTGGATGGGTATTCCAGCATGACAATGACCCAAAACACACGGCCAAGGCAACAAAGGAGTGGCTCAAGAAGAAGCACATTAAGGTCCTGGAGTGGCCTACCCAGTCTCCAGACCTTAATCCCATAGAAAATTTGTGGAGGGAGCTGAAGGTTCGAGTTGCCAAACGTCAGCCTCGAAACCTTAATGACTTGGAGAAGATCTGCAAAGAGGAGTGGAACAAAATCCCTCCTGAGATGTGTGCAAACCTGGTGGCCAACTACAAGAAACGTCTGACCTCTGTGATTGCCAACAAGGGTTTTGCCACCAAGTACTAAGTCATGTTTTGCAGAGGGGTCAAATACTTATTTCCCTCATTAAAATGCAAATCAATTTTCACACAACTCAGGAGGGATTTTGTTCCACTCCTCTTTGCAGATCTTCTCCAAGTCAGACGTTTGGCAACTCGAACCTTCAGCTCCCTCCACAGATTTTCTATGGGATTAAGGTCTGGAGACTGGGTAGGCCACTTCAGGACCTTAATGTGCTTCTTCTTGAGCCACTCCTTTGTTGCCTTGGCCGTGTGTTTTGGGTCATTGTCATGCTGGAATACCCATCCACGACCCATTTTCAATGCCCTGGCTGAGGGAAGGATGTTCTCACCCAAGATTTGACGGTACATGGCCCCGTCCATCGTCCCTTTGATGCGGTGAAGTTGTCCTGACCCCTCAGCAGAAAAACACCCCCAAAGCATAATGTTTCCACCTCCATGTTTGACGGTGGGGATGGTGTTCTTGGGGTCATAGGCAGCATTCCTCCTCCTCCAAACACGGCAAGTTGAGTTGATGCCAAAGAGCTCGATTTTGGTCTCATCTGACCACAACACTTTCACCCAGTTCTCCTCTGAATCATTCAGATGTTCATTGGCAAACTTCAGACGGCCCTGTATATGTGCTTTCTTGAGCAGGGGGACCTTGCGGGCGCTGCAGGATTTCAGTCCTTCACGGCGTAGTGTGTTACCAATTGTTTTCTTGGTGACTATGGTCCCAGCTGCCTTGAGATCAATGACAAGATCCTCCCGTGTATTTCTGGGCTGATTCCTCACCGTTCTCATGATCATTGCAACTCCACGAGGTGAGATCTTGCATGGAGCCCCAGGCCGAGGGAGATTGACAGTTCTTTTGTGTTTCTTCCATTTGCGAATAATCGCACCAACTGTTGTCACCTTCTCACCAAGCTGCTTGGCGATGGTCTTGTAGCCCATTCCAGCCTTGTGTAGGTCTACAATCTTGTCCCTGATATCCTTGGAGAGCTCTTTGGTCTTGGCCATGGTGGAGAGTTTGGAATCTGATTGATTGATTGCTTCTGTGGACAGGTGTCTTTTATACAGGTAACAAACTGAGATTAGGAGCACTCCCTTTAAGAGTGTGCTCCTAATCTCAGCTCGTTACCTGTATAAAAGACACATGGGAGCCAGAAATCTTTCTGATTGAGAGGGGGTCAAATACTTATTTCCCTCATTAAAATGCAAATCAATTTATAACATTTTCGACATGCGTTTTTCTGGATTTTTTTGTTGTTTTTCTGTCTCTCACTGTTCAAATAAACCTACCATTAAAATTATAGACTGATCGTGTCTTTGTCAGTGGGCAAACGTACAAAATCAGCAGGGGATCAAATACTTTTTTCCCTCACTGTATCTATCGATTGGGTCATCATCACATTTCAATATGCTGTCGCCACTCTCTGTAAGATCCAACAGGGATGACCAGTTTACTGCTTTTGTCTTACTGGGCCGCCAACCAGGGTTGTATTCATTAGGCGCGAAATGGAAGAAAACGTACTGAAACAGGGATGGAGTACCTAAACTTATCCAATAACAAACGCTTGTTTATGTTTTTCCTTGACAACTTTTTTTGCTACGGTGTTCATAATGAATAGGACCCAGCCGAGCAAAGGTCAAGTGCAGTGTGTGAGAAATGCCCTGCTGTGTTCTGTCATGGCGGAGATGATGGATTCAGCTTAATCTACAGTATAAGCCTTCTCTCTCTCCTCACATCTGCTCCAGTGTCCTCGGAAGCCTCGGAGGCAGAGATTATGGAGGCTTATTGTCTGTCGATTTGCTGATGCAATAATGAAAAGTGAGATTGAGATTTTTACTCCCCAAAAAAATGACAGTGAGAGAGGGGACAGAGAAGGAAACAGGGAAGAGGAGGAGCGAGAGGAAGGAAGAGACACACAGAGAGAAAACCGACAGGCACAAAAATAGCTCATGCCCTGTCGCAGACTGCTGCTGGGATGCTAGCCAGACTTCAGCACTGGTGGTGCCTGGGGGAAACGCTAAGCTGGGTATCAGTGGAACGAGTTGAACGGCCATGACCCAGAAAACAACCCAGGAAGAAACTCAACAACCTATCGCCTACCCTCATTTTGTCTCACCCTCATAGCCTTATCTGGCCTGACTGCAATTCACTTCACACACCACTATCGTTAGTATCGTTTTCTGTCTTCAATTATGTATCTGACCCATATGTTGTGGATGAGGCCTGGGCTGACCTTGTTCAGACAGGATTTGATGGGACAGGATTTGGAAGGGAGCGGTTCAGACCAGGCGGTCGCTGCATTTTGTGATTCTCCCTCAGATTGGACCTCTGGTGAATGGTGCTAGCCCGCGAGGCACATCTGTTCAGCGCAGCTAATCCACAAAGGCCTGGCTCGCCCACTGGTTAATGCCCCCACTGGGGAACCACTTACTTGGCATACGCTCAATAGCAACAATGGGACTATAGCGCTAGCTAGGGCTAGGCTACATCTCGAGTGGGCTGGGGATTGTAAATCTATTGGATGATTTGTCTGATTTATGTGATGAAGATGGCCTCCTTTTAACCCGCCCCCCGTTTTTTGTGTCTTTTTCTGTCCCTCTTTCTGTTCCTTTATCTGTCTCTATCTGTCGCTTCTCTCTGTCTCTTTCACACACAAAAAACACAGGATTGAGAGCTAGCAATGTTCAACTTACATAATATGACAACAGCGATCTACTGGGTGTTGTCAATGTTTAGAGCATGTTTAGAACATCACAAAATGGCGTTGTAAGTATGAAAAATGTATGCACTAACTAACAGTAAGTCGCTCTGGATAAGAGCATCTGCTAAATTACTAAAATGTAAATGTTAGTCTTAACTGCCGATCTGGTCTTAGCTTCTTAGCTACAGATCTAGAATCAGATTGACCTCCCCAAATAATAGCCTCAAACTGTCAAGGCCCAAAACGCAAGACAGGGAGCTATGCATTGCACTCCTATGTCTTCTACTGTTCATTCTTGTTATATCACCAACAGCATCACCATCGGTTCCACTTTGCTGATGTAAAAGGTGTGAAGGGCAAATTCAGATAGGTGTCTGTTTGTATAGGGCTGTGGTAATGCGGTCTCCTTCAGTGGTAGGCTGATAAAGTGACGTGCCTTAGCCCTGCTCCAGAGACAGACTGGCCATAGGGCAGGTTTGGCAAATGCCAGATGGGCTAGTCCATCTTTAGCCCAGTTGGCCTGTCTGATTATTATCATTTTCACAGAATTACCATTATTTGTCTAGTAATGGGAGCCTCAAGGGAAAACAATGGGCCGGTGTGGGGGCCTTGAAGAAAATAATTGTCTGGTTTGTTAGAAATACCCAAGGAGCGGATTTCTGGTCCCAATCCGCCTCAGTCCTGCTCTGATAAAGCCTGTGGTACCGGACAGGGAGACGGCTATACTCTCAGTATGAAGGAATGTGGAAAATGCTTGCACAACCTCCCCCTTGCTGCAACAGTATTAGCTGGTTCACTGTTAATGTTCACTGTTACTTGGCTTACAAAAAAAAAGGCTTGGCTGGTAGATACTATTAGAATGCAGCAGCATGCAGCCGCCCAGAAGAAGGGTTTTATGGTGCCAAAGGTGGAATTTATGGTGTTTCATTAGCTCCTCATGTAAGGCGTGAAATTTTCACAATTGTGTGTGTGTTATGCTTGTTTTAATCTTTCCATATATTCAAAACACAGCTCACAGATCTGAGTTAATTTGTTGCAGGTGCGTGGGAATAATGTCATAACTTTGAAATCCTTCCATATACTGTATGTAACAATATGTGTGTGTGTTGTGGCGTACCGCGGAAAACCCACCAGGGGGAGACTCGTCGAGGCCTAGTGTCAGACGGAGTCTAAATCTCGTGGTGGTGGTTCCCTCTGCTGGATGTGCCAGGTATCGACGGGTCCTCCAGCCAGGACTAATTGGGGCTGATTGAGTCTGGTGAGTAATCAAGGGGCTGATTGCTCACCAGCCGTACGGGGCCCATAAAGCTGCCAGCAGGGCAGCACAGGAGAGAGGTTGGAGGTAGTGAGAGGTTGCTACCGGATAGATGTCCTCACGGTCTGCTAGAACCGAGGGGCTCTGTGTTCTACCCCAGAGGAGACAGCATTCCCCGGAGCCCAGAAGACTGTTTTCTTTTCTTTATTGTTTTAAATAAACACCCTTGAAACTGAGGTATCACACTTGTGTCTGATCTGTGTAACATTTAGATCAAACCCCCTGGTCTGCCACAAGTGGTGGAGAAAGCGGGCAATCTGACAACGTGGTCAGACCAGGGTTGACGTTTACGCAGTATCAGTATGGACGAGTTGATAGCTCAGTTCGTTTGGGCCCATTTAGTGCAAAAGGACATTCAGGAACAAACGCTGGAAGAACAGCGTCTACAGAATGTCCGCCTGCTTGAGGAAGTCAGGAAGCTGTGAGGAGAAACGCAGACCGAATCGCATCCCAATCAGTTTATAATTAAGCTAACAGAGGACGACGACATCGAGACCTACCTCTGCACGTTCGAACGGACAGCACTCTGGGAAGGATGACCCAAGGCAAAGTGGGCAAGTCTGCTGGCCCTGTTCCTGTCCGGAGACGCCCAAAAGGCGTAAAATGAACATCGAACAGGCGGCTAACTACGACTGTCTCAAGAGGGAGGTACTCAGCCGCTACAGGTACAGCCTGGCCCAGCTGGTCCACGACTGGAGGTTCGTGGCCAAAGCTTTTCCCCGAGCCCAGATGAGCGACCTACTGCGCATCACCAGGGCATGGCTTTTAACTGACGTAGCCACCCTCCCCGTTATCGACAAAGTGGTCATTGATCGCTTCTTACAGGCGCTACCTCACGACATGAAGAGGGCGGCGAGCCTACACGCGCCCCAGACCTTGGAGGGCCTCTTGGGAGCCGTGGAGACGCACCAGAATACGAGGCCCTGTTGGAGGGGACGGAACAATGGCCCCACCACTGTACAGTGGGAGGATCTGAACTTGAAAGCCGTCGTGGCCCAAGTGATAGCGGTGGATGGCCAGCTTCTTCCAGGGCTGAGTGACTGGCGATACATCCATTTCCAAATCAAAAATAACCTTTTGTATCAGGTGTCGCACGAACAGGGGGAACTTCGAGAGGCGCTATTGCTGCCCCACCGGTATGTCGGAACTGTTCTTCAGCTGGCCCACACCTATTTGTTGGGGGTGCACCTGGGAACGGATTGCCGCCCGGTTCCACTGGCCCGGGATGAGGTGGGCCACGGAAGACTATTGCCGCAGCTGCCCGGACTGTCAAATCACCACCCCAAAAGCACATTTACGAAACCCAGTGGTTCCCCTACTGATCATCGGAGTGCCGTTTGAATGCATCGCCATGGCCATAGTTGGTCCCCTGGTAAAAACAGCCCGAGGACACCAGTACATCCTGGTAATAGTAGATTATGCCACCCGATATCCCGAGGCCATTCCCCTATGGGCGGCAGTCTCCAACTGAATCACCCGGGAGCTCTTCCACCACTTCAGCCGGGTGGGCATCCCTGAACGAGGTCCTGACCGACTAAGGTACCAAGTTCATGTCCCGACTGATAAAATATTTGTGTGCTCTCCTATAGATAAAGCAGATCTGGACCGCTGTCTTTCACCCACAGACGGATGGGCTCATCAAGCAAACAAATGCTGCGGAAGGTCATCGAGCGGGACGGGAAGAATTGGGACCAGCTACTACCCCACCTAATGTTCTCATTCCGAGAAGTGCCTCAGGCATCCACTGGGTTTTCCTTTTTTGAACTCCTCTACGGGAGGAGACCATGCAGCCTACCTCCAGGCGGTACTGGGTGTACTCAGGCAAGCCGGGTTGACAGTGAATCCCAAGAAATGCAAGCTGGGATGCCTGCGATACGGGACTAGGGGCTGTCCTGTCCCAGGTACACGATGGGGAGGAACACCCCATCGTGTACATAAGCCGGAAGCTGATACCCAGAGAAAATAAGTACTTGATTGTCGAGAAAGAGTGCCTAGCGGTGAAGTGGGCGCTAGACACTCTCAAGTATTAATTGTTGGGCACCCACTTCACCCTGGTCACAGACCATGCTCCCCTGGCCAGGGGAAAGGACACGAACGATCGAGTCACCAGGTGGTTCTTGTCCCTTCAACGCTTCACTTTTTCTGTTGTGCACAGGTCAGGGGTGAAGTATGGGAACTCGTCAAGGCCTGGTGACAGACTGAGTCTACATCACGCAGCAGTGGCTCCCTCTGCTGGACGTGCCAGGTCTCGACGGGTCCTCCAGCCAGGACTAATTGATTGCTCACCAGCCGTACGGGGCCCATAAAGCTGCCAGCAGGGCAGCACAGGAGAGAGTTTGGAGGTAGTGAGAGGTTGCTACCGGATAGACGTCCTCACGGTCTGCTAGAACCGAGGGGCTCGATGTTCTACCCCAGAGGAGACAGCATTCCCCGGAGCCCAGAAGACGGTAACCCGGAAGAAGTCTCCTGGAGGAGACCTTTTCTTTTTCTTTATTGTTTTAAATAAACACCCTTGAAACTGAGGTATCACACTTGTGTCCGTGTCTGATCTGTGTAAACGTTTAGATCAAACCCCCTGGTCTGCCACACTGTGTAGTAGGTATGAAGTAGTACACACCCACAGCCTCGAGGTCCAGAACAATAGTGCCACCACACAGGACATGAACACCATAAGAATAAGGCACCTCCACCTCTTCCGCTCTCCACCTCCTCCGCTCCTCCTCCACCTCTGCTCTCCTCCACCTCCTCTCTCCTCCGCTCTACTCCACCTCCTCCGCTCTCCTCCGCCCTCTTCCTCTCTCCTCCACCTCCTCCGCTCTCCTCCTCCGCTCTTCTCCACCTCCTCCACCGCCTCTGCTCTCCTCCACCTCCTCCACCACATCCGCTCTCCTCCACCTCCTCCGCTCTCCTCCACCACCTCCGCTCCCCTCCCCAACCTCAGCTCTCCTCCACCTCCTCCGCTCTCCTCCACCTCCTCCGCTCTCCTCCACCTCCTCCGCTCACCTCCACCACCTCCGCTCTCCACCACCTCCGCTCTCCTCTACCTCCTCTGCTCTCCTCTGAGCCTCAGCATTTAGTCTAAAAATAGAAACTGATGTTTAAATTTAAAGGTGGAAATGTATTCAGTACAAAGGATGGTGATGTGTCAAACACACAGCAAGCTCTGCCATCATGTGGGTGAGTTGGGTAACTGCACCCTGGTGATAGACAAACACTGTGGTGGCTCCTCTATGGAAAGCCCCATTGATATTCTCAGTAATGTTAGCCGATGAGCTTAAATAGAGCAGCTAGCTCAATCCAACGGGAAACGTTTAGTGGGAACTGTTTCATACTGTATTACGTTTTAGACTGGGCTACTATTGGCTATGCCCAGGAAGGCGGAGGGGGCAGCAGATGCGGTGTGTGTGAGAGAGAGAGAGGGGGAGAGAGAGATAGAGAGAGAGACGGCTGCTGAGAAGCAACCTCGAGGGGAACGGGGGAGGAGGGAGTGGGGGGAGAGAGAGAGATAGAGAGAGACGGGAGGAGAACAGTGTCGGAGGAAGGAAGAGGAGGAGGAGGAATAGGAGGACTAGGAGGAGGAGAGGAAAGCCGGGATGTAAAGAGAGGGAGCAGGTGATACTGCTGCCGTCAGAGAAAGGAGGGATGCTGCTAACACTCCTTTTCTACCTGCGAGTGAAAGGTAGGAGGAGGATGGAGTTGCCCCCCTAGACACTGATCTAACGTGAGTTGTTCATGTCCCCCTCCTTATGGTTAACAATAGGATTTGGGGACAACAAGCTGATCCTAGATCTGTACCTACGGGCAACTTCTACCCCGAGCTGAAGGATACTGTAACTCACTACTGCGTGAAACAGACAGATATGCAGGGTGCATGTGAGCCTGTGTATATGTGGATGGCTGGCTGGCGTGTGTGTGTTTGTACACCGGGATAGTGGTTTGTTTGTACGGCAGGGTCTGTGTGTGATGTGTGAGCATTTTAGATACAGAAAGAGAGTCTGTGTGTGTCTGCGTTGAAGATTGGAGCCTCTGTATGGACCCCTCATGACATAGTACTTGTTTTAAATCATTTAAGATTTGATGTGTAAGAGAATAAATATTCAGCATATCTTAGAAGAAAACGTTCTCCATCCTCTAGTCTAGTTGTTAATAATAAACACTTTTTGACTTCCATTTTCTCGCTAGAGCTGCTAAATACTCTTGCTTGTTGAGTTTGTTCCTAGGGTCATGCACATTTGGACTGGAAGGTAGTGGCAGTATAGTTGTTCCTTTAAAAATGACATTATTAGCTTTACTGATTCTTAAGTGACTCCAATATTGTTTGGCGGTTTGTAGCCTATGATCTAGAATATTCAACATTATCAACGTAATGACGTTGCACCAATGTGACTAGTTTGTTGAAGTTCCCCAAATCATTCATAAACACGCGCGGTTTCTCTCTCATTTTAACCCAGATTGCAACCACAAATCAACGATTACGTTTCAATGTTTCACGGTTCGGTTGAATTCACGGTTGTTGTTGGCCTCAACCAAATATCAACCACATTTGGATGTTCATCTGAAGTCTTTGTCCATAAAAAAAAAAAAAGTGTTTCTCTCAATTTATCCCAGATTACAACCACAAATAAACAGTTGTTGACCTCATCCAAACATCAACCACAATTGGAAGTTCATCAGCGTTTGGCCAGTGGCGGCAGTGGCGATTTCCTGCTGCTAAGAACATTTCCTGGACTGTTTTCTGTCAGCCCTGACAGTCTCTGCCTCCCAGTAGTGTTCTAGGCCACAGAGACTGGGGATGGTAATCTGTGTAACCTATTTAGAGTCCCCACGTCCCCATCTATCTCCACTGACAAAAAGATACGATACCAATCTGGCTGAGCTCAGTCTATCTGTCTTGTGTCATCCTGTACTGTCCTTACTTTTACATTTGACATTGTAGTCATTTAGCAGAAGCTTTTATCCAGAGCGACTTACAGTTAGTGCATTCATCTTAAGATAGCTAGGTGGGACAACCCCTTATCACAGGCATAGAAAGTACATTTTTCCTCAAAATGGTAGCTATCAGTAGAGTCCGAGTTAGAAGGGGGGTTCAAGTGCAAGTGCTGGTTAAGGAGGATGATTATTTAAGATACTGTTTGAAAAGGTAGGGTTTCAGATGTTTTCGGAAGATGGGCAGGGACTCTGCTATCCTAGCTTCATGGATGTCATGGGGTGGGGGCTGAGTGGCCAAGTGGTTTGGGGGAAAAGGGATGGTTGTACAGTGGGGAAAAAAAGTATTTAGTCAGCCACCAATTGTGCAAGTTCTCTGAGAGAGGCCTGTCATTTTCATCATAGGTACACGTCAACTATGACAGACAAATTGAGAAAAAGAAATCCAGAAAATCACATTGTAGGATTTTTAATGAATTTATTTGCAAATTATGGTGGAAAATAAGTATTTGGTCACCTACAAACAAGATTTCTGGCTCTCACAGACCTGTAACTTCTTCTTTAAGAGGCTCCTCTGTCCTCCACTCGTTACCTGTATTAATGGCACCTGTTTGAACTTGTTATCAGTATAAAAGACACCTGTCCACAACCTCAAACAGTCACACTCCAAACTCCACTATGGCCAAGACCAAAGAGCTGTCAAAGGACACCAGAAACAAAATTGTAGACCTGCACCAGGCTGGGAAGACTGAATCTGCAATAGGTAAGCAGCTTGGTTTGAAGAAATCAACTGTGGGAGCAATTATTAGGAAATGGAAGACATACAAGACCACTGATAATCTCCCTCGATCTGGGGGCTCCACGCAAGATCTCACCCCGTGGGGTCAAAATGATCACAAGAGCGGTGAGCAAAAATCCCAGAACCACACGGGGGACCTAGTGAATGACCTGCAGAGAGCTGGGACCAAAGTAACAAAGCCTACCATCAGTAACACACTACGCCACCAGGGACTCAAATCCTGCAGTGCCAGACGTGTCCCCCTGCTTAAGCCAGTACATGTCCAGGCCCGTCTGAAGTTTGCTAGAGTGCATTTGGATGATCCAGAAGAGGATTGGGAGAATGTCATATGGTCAGATGAAACCAAAATAGAACTTTTTGGTAAAAACTCAACTCGTCGTGTTTGGAGGACAAAGAATGCTGAGTTGCATCCAAAGAACACCATACCTACTGTGAAGCATGGGGGTGGAAACATCATGCTTTGGGGCTGTTTTTCTGCAAAGGGACCAGGACGACTGATCTGTGTAAAGGAAAGAATGAATGGGGCCATGTATCGTGAGATTTTGAGTGAAAACCTCCTTCCATCAGCAAGGGCATTGAAGATGAAATGTGGCTGGGTCTTTTAGCATGACAATGATCCCAAACACACCGCCCGGGCAACGAAGGAGTGGCTTCGTAAGAAGCATTTCATGGTCCTGGAGTGGCCTAGCCAGTCTCCAGATATCAACCCCATAGAAAATCTTTGGAGGGAGTTGAAAGTCCGTGTTGCCCAGCGACAGCCCCAAAACATCACTGCTCTAGAGGAGATCTGCATGGAGGAATGGGACAAAATACCAGCAACAGTGTGTGAAAACCTTGTGAAGACTTACAGAAAACGTTTGACCTGTGTCATTGCCAACAAAGGGTATATAACAAAGTATTGAGAAACTTTTGTTATTGACCAAATACTTATTTTCCACCATAATTTGCAAATACATTCATGAAAAATCCTACAATGTGATTATCTGGATTTTTTTTTCTCGTTTTGTCTGTCATAGTTGACGTGTACCTATGATGAAAATTACAGGCCTCTCTCATCTTTTTAAGTGGGACAACTTGCACAATTGGTGGCTGACTAAATACTTTTTTTCCCCCACTGTATGTGTTCTTTTTTTATAGAGGTACATGTAGCTAGTGTATGTTGGGTGAGTTACTTTTGAAGCCACCGCCTGTAGATGGTCTATCTTTATCCTTATCCTAGTGAGAGCTTATTCCTAGGGCAGGAAAACATGCAGCTATAGTGTATCAGTTCATGTTAGAACACACATCTTTCCAAGTCTATTACTGACTTCACTATTACTATCAGTGTTGAGGAGTAGTGAACTTAACATGTAGTTCAACTAGTAGTTTAACTACATTTTGCAGTATCTTGGTAGTATTTGAACTAAATTCTAATCTAGGTAGTGTTTTCAGTAGTTGATTACTTTTTTGCCATGTAGCTGTGTAGCCTACTACTGTAACTACACACTACTTGTTTAGCTAAAATAAAATATGGGTGAAGTAGGCAATCATTTTCTTTCTTTTCGGCATCAGACCTGCCTAATTCTCACTTGAAAGATTGTTTTTGTGTTTAATAGGTTAAATTACACGTTCTGTTAACATATGACCCCAAAGAGATCTCCTATTGCAATTTGTAGTCTAGGACATTTCAGATTTACATATGATAATTTTTCAAAGTAAACTATATATTTCCTTGGCTAGCTTTAGTGTAGTTTGTTTTCTTCCAGTGTGAAGTAATTGGTAGCTTGGTAAACTATATTTTCGGAGTAGCTTCCCCAACACTGATTACTATATGTACAGTGGCTTGCGAAAGTATTCACTCCCCTTGGCATTTTTCCTATTTTGTTGCCTTACAACCTGGAATTAAAATATATTTTTGGGGGGTTGGTATCATTTGATTTAGACAACATGTCTACCACTTTGAAGATGCAAAATGTTTTTTTTATTGTGAAACAAACAAGAAATAAGACAAATAACCTGAAAACTCGAGCGTGCATAACTATTCACCCCCCCCAAAGTCAATACTTTGTAGAGCCACCTTTTGCAGCAATTACAGCTGCAAGTCTCTTGGGGTATGTCTCTATAAGCTTGGCACATCTAGCCACTGGGATTTTTGCCCATTCTTCAAGGCAAAACTGCTCCAGCTCCTTCAAGTTGTGTACAGCAATCTTTAAGTCATACCACAGATTCTCAATTGGATTGAGGTCTGGGCTTTGACTAGGCCATTCCAAGACATTTAAATGTTTCCCTTTAAACCACTCAAGTGTTGCTTTAGCAGTAATGCTTAGGGTCATTGTCCTGCTGGAAGGTGAACCTCTGTCCCAGTCTCAAATCTCTGGAAGACTGAAACAGGTTTCCCACAAGAATTTCCCTGTATTTAGCGCCATCCATCATTCCTTCAATTCTGACCAGTTTCCCAGTCCCTGCCAATGGAAAAACATCCCCACAGCATTATGCTGCCACCACCATGCTTCACTGTGGGGATGGTGTTCTCTGGGTGATGAGAGGTGTTGGATTTGCGCCAGACATAGCATTTACCTTGATGGCCAAAAAGCTCAATTTTAGTCTCATCTGACCAGAGTACCTTCTTCCATATGTTTGGGGAGTCTCCCACATGCCTTTTGGCGAACACCAAACGTGTTTGCTTATTTCTTTCTTTAAGCAATGGCTTTTTTCTGGCCACTCTTCCGTAAAGCCCAGCTCTGTGGAGTGTACGGGTTAAAGTGGTCCTATGGACAGACACTTGCAGCTCCTTCAGGGTTATCTTTGGTCTCTTTGTTGCCTCTCTGATTAATTCCCTCCTTGCCTGGTCCGTGAGTTTTGGTGGGCGGCCCTCTCTTGGCAGGTTTGTTGTGGTGCCATATTCTTTCCATTTCTTAATAATGGATGTAATGGTGCTCCGTGGGATGTTCAAAGTTTCGGATATTTTTTTATAACCCAACCCTGATCTGTACTTCTCCACAACTTTGTCCCTGACCTGTTTGGAGAGCTCCTTGGTCTTCATGGTGCCGCTTGCTTGGTGGTGCCCCTTGCTTAGTGGTGTTGCAGACTCTGGGGCCTTTCAGAACAGGTGTATATATACTGAGATCATGTGACAGATCATGTGACACTTAGATTGCACACAGGTGGACTTTATTTAACTAATTATGTGACTTCTGAAGGTAATTGGTTGCACCAGATCTTATTTAGGGGCTTCATAGCAAAGGGGGTGAATACATATGCATGCACCACTTTTCCGTTATTAATTTCTTATAATTTTTTGAAAGACGTTATTTTTTTCATTTCACTTCACCAATTTGGACTATTTTGTGTATGTTCATTACATGAAATACAAATAAAAATCCATTTAAATTACAGGTTGTAATGCAACAAAATATGAAAAACGCCAAGGGGGATGAATACTTTTGCAAGGCACTGTATGCACACTACATGTTCATGTGTTCTTTCTATATATAGAAGACGGTCTGTAGCCTGGGGTGGTCTAAGTCGCTGCCAATGAAAAAAATAACGCTGCAGCATGGGTTCGAACCACGAGATCCATTGCTATTTCAGCACACTCTCTCCTCTACCTTTCTTCTCTGTCAATATTCTATCCAATAAACAAAAAATACATAAGGAATGAGACTGCCCCACTCATTTTTTTTTAAGAAAAAGGAGAGAAAGAAGAGGGTCTGGTAAGTACAGTAAGTGGGCTTTAGCTGTCTGGCCTGGCCTGATGGATGGGGGCTAAGTGGTAAGGTTGTGAAACAGTTACAGTGGTGATGAGGATAGCACACACCTCTACACTCGTTAGGCAGAGTGTCATTGATGACTCTAGTAGCAGGGCTAGTTTAATCCAGGACAGTCATTATTACATAAGATGCCGCAGCAGCATCCCTGTAAGGCAAGACAAAGGCACCCAGATAATTGTGAACTGGTGTCACATGTTGTTGCGGAATTGGAGAGACAGAGGGAAAGCGAGGACGATAGAGGGGGGGGGAGGTAGAAAGAGAGAAAGAATGGATGGAAAGAGAGTATAATGACGAGAGATCAAATGGATGGAAAGAGCACGAGAGAGGGTGTGGTAAGGGGGGAATAGAACATTTGTTATCGAAAATGTTTTAAATCAAAAACGTGCCTTCAAGCCTGCAGACCAGGAGCCCTTAGATTCCCTTCATCAAAGGAAGTGGAGATGGAGGATGAAATTTTGATGATGAGTGTGCGAAGGTGTCATGGTAGTTCACATTCAACATTAGGCACCAAACGGAAGAAAATTGATTGAAACAGGGAGGGGGCTACCTGAACTTTTCCAAAAGGAAATTATTGTTTTCATTTTCCGTTGTAACTTTTAAATATATATATATATATATATATATATATATATATATATATATATATATATATATATATATATATATATATATATATATATATATATATATATATATATATATTGTTTTTTACTTTATTAAATATTTTCTTAACTCAATTTCTTGAACTGCATTGTTGGTTAAGGGCTTGTAAGTATGCATTTCACGGTATTCGGCGCATGTGACAAATAAAATGTGATTTGATTTGTAATACGTCATCTGCCAGTGAAGCCATAGTCACAGCATAAAAAAATTGTTTTGGGTTGCTAAAGTTGCTGATTCTATTAGAATGGGTGCCTGTCTGTTTCTGCTCTCTTGCCAACTCCTTATGGAATTGTCATGCCAAACAGGTTTGGTGTGACAATGAGTCAAAAGGAGTTGGCACAAACAGTTCTGGGACCAGGCTATGATTCTATGATTAACTTACAATCAATCAATCGTATTTAATTTGTATAGTACTTTTTTTCAGTGGGTCCATATGGGGATGTTGGGACAGATGGATGGAATTACGTTGCCATGGTGTCGTCTTAGCAACAGCATCTTAGAGCTGCTGACTCATTGGCTCATAGCAGTGTGTTGACTGCAGTTCAGGATATCCCACTCACTGTCCCCTTAGGGCATGCTGAAATCGCCACAGCCCTGAAAGACAACCGGTCAGACAAGATAAATGTGGCTTTTCTTTTCAAAGTTTACTGCTAACCTCTCTACTTCTGTATCTTCCACACAGATAGTGAAGTTTAAATTAATTAAACAACCGTTAAATTAAGAACATACTTTGTCACGCTATAACATGGAGGGCTAAATGTGTCTGAGTGGCTTTGGGGCTATTGGATACACTACTTCTATTCTCTATCTCTACATGGCATATAATATCCGTACTTTAAATAATACTCTCTGATGTCTCCCATGAAGAGGTTCAAATGGGGACAGTTCCCGGAAACACTTGAGCTTACAAGTATGGGCTGTATAGTATATGGGCTGGGCACTCGTTGAAATGTGTATTCTGTAGCATGCTGTGTAGTCCGTCTACTTTAAGAACAGATATCATTTTATTGTGAGATACTAGCTAGTTGCCTATTATTAGTTTTGAGTTTTTATTGGCTATTCAAAAAGGCCACTCTAATTTCTTAAATTATACTGTTTTTGTAACTGACCCACATGTGGAAAGCCCCAACATCTTTGAGTGCACTCTTTGAAGGTGACTTGAGGGAGGGAGGGTTTTTTGTAGAGTTTATCATCTTCCTTCTTGTGGGATCAGGAACAATGTCTGGAAGTGAGTCTAGCCCCTGTATATGTCTTCGAGCCACTGGAACAACTGCCACCACCTCTAGTAGAGCATATGAACACCTTTAGACCTACATGGCCTGGGTAAAACAACTCTTCCAACATGGCTGGATTCTTCCCACTGCCATACACTTGTGCAGGTGCTGTACTTTTTTACTGGTCTGGCTTATCTCTGTTTTTTCTCTACCACACCAACGCTCTCTCTTCCTCTTTCTCTCCATGTTTGTCTCCTCTCTCCCTCTTTGTCTCTCTCCTTGCACATCTTCCTCACTGGGCTGTTGAAAATGGGGCGATGCAACACTAGTCTGTCTGTGTCTCGGAGGAGCATGTCTGTTAGCCCAGAGGAAGTGTGTGTGTGATCCTCTGAGTTTTAAACCTTTTTTTATTGACTAGCGCGGCTAGCTAACTGTGGCTAATGTAATCAGACGGTCACGCAAGAGGATGATTATGGAAAATTCCCTTCGCCACAGCAAAGATTAAAAGATAATCAACATTCAGAAAACAAATGTAGTCGAGACAGAATCCAGCAGGCCCACTCATAAGCCCACTTAAATTCAGTAAGACAATATAATTGAATCCCTAATAATGATAGCGTTACTCGTACTATCGAATGACTCAGGCATTCTATTCTTTCTGACATTGCCGAAGAATGATCAGAAATGACCTCACTAATGATCGACAAAGACAATTCACATCACCCAGCTCCTCTGCTGTCTCATCACCGGGTGACCCTCTGCATACAGACACCTTCTTACTGGCCTGCTACGCTAGACGAATCACTTTTGCAGACTGAGATGCTCTTATTCATTTAAATGAAATCTGGGTGGAAGCATGCCGGCTCCACTATTTTCAAGATTTTGCCGCACAGCCCCCGCTGGACAGCAATAGGGTGACTCTGCTCAAGCCGGCAAAAAGTTACGCATCCAATGTAGCAGGTAAAAAACCGACTGTTTTCCCGACGCCCCATATGTAGCTCCTATGTTAGCCGTGTCCTTGTGCATACAGGACACCATATGCAGATGTCGTGACGTGACTTACTTTAATGTATGACTGTTATTTATCGTATCAACTAACTATGCTTAATTGTCACTCGATTAAATTAATCATGTAACAATTAACTCATTAGGAATTTGGGACACCACGGAAGAAGTTGTTTAACGAGTTACCATCTCCCGAATTAAACTCTTAGACATATATAAATAATGTTCAATAATTACCTCTTATCAGTCTCATTCTGAACGTTGCATAATCCTTGAACCTGCAAGAACCCTAACCTTATTGATGAATCAGCAAAACACAAATTGGCTTAATTATTTATTTACTAACTAAATAATAACACAATACAAACACACACACACACATGCACACACAGGTTATTGATTACTACATAATACAATGAAAACAGGTCCCTATTGGACTAGATTAACAATAGCATGAATGCTTGTAAGGGAGAGACAGAGATTCAAACTATTGTTGATACTTTGGAAACTACGTTCACGGAAATACAAATGTTTAGCACCCGCTCATTCGGATTAGAAATTTACATTTACATTTACGTCATTTAGCAGACGCTCTTATCCAGACAAATTGGTGCATTCACCTTATGATAGCCAGTGGGACAACCACTTTACAATTATTTTTTATTATTTTTTTTCTAATTTGTATATTTTTTGAGTATTTGTAATTTTCATTTGTTTTATATATATATATATATATATTTATATTTTTTGTTTATTTATTTAATTAAACATGTATTTATTTTTTATTTTTATTTTGTGGGGGTGGGGTAGGGGGTTGGGGGGGTAGAAGGATTACTTTTATACTATCCCAGGTATTCCTTAAAGAGGTAGGGTTTCAAGTATCTCCGGAAGGTGGTCAGTGACTCCGCTGTCCTGGCGTTGTGAGGGAGCTTGTTCCACCATTGGGGTGCCAGAGCAGCGAACAGTTTTGACTGGGCTGAGCGGGAACTGTGCTTCCGCAGAGGTAGGGGGTCCAGCAGCCCAGAGGTGGAAGAACGCAATGCCCTCGTTTGGGTGTAGGGACTGATCAGAGCCTGAAGGTAAGGAGGTGCCGTTCCCCTCACAGCTCCGTAGGCAAGCACCATGGTCTTGTAGCAGATGCGAGCTTCAACTGGAAGCCAGTGGAGTGTGCGGAGGAGCGGGGTGACGTGAGAGGACTTGGGAAGGTTGAACACCAGACGGGCTGCAGCGTTCTGGATGAGTTGTAGGGGTTTAATGGCACAGGCAGGGAGCCCAGCCAACAGCGAGTTGCAGTAATCCAGACGGGAGATGACAAGTGCCTGGATTAGGACCTGTGCCGCTATGCAACATGTATGTATGTATGTTATGTATGCAACATAACATGTATTTACGTATAGCTGTCCTCGATAGTTGAGTTGATGATGTAGGACTCTGTTTTGCCCACCAGAGATCCCAATGTCCTTGGTAGAGTTTCTGGTCGTAGTGGTGGTTAGAATGGATACTTCAGCGTACCCAGTAGTTTGTAGAGTTTATCTGTTAGATAGATACTTCAGATGTACCAAGGGTTGTCTGAGAGGGATTGTCCTTCCCAACTCGTGTCTTTAGTGAACGTTTTCTAGATGACTATACATGCCAGCTGCAGACTTGTAATGTTAAGGTCTAGTGCGTTGTCGTCTTCTTCATGTAGAGGTTGAGAGTTTCAGAGTTTCACCATTTTGCCATATTCAGCTCGCGCTGCATGTCGGCTGGTCTGTAGAGTTTAACCATTTTGTAACGTTTAGCTCACGCTGCACGTCTGCTGGTCTTGTAGAAATTCAACCATTTGCAACATCCGGCTTATACCGTAGTATACTTGGTCTGAGGTGAATTTCGTCACGAGGGGTTTTATACTTGAGTAGAAAAGGGGGTGTTTCATCATGTTTGTGCTCATCTGGGCATGGCCACTGACTGAGAACAAATCAATATGGAAAACAATCATCTCATCTAGAATGCTAAAATCACATTGTTATCTTCACAAAAGTATTATTATACTTAATCATTCATTTGACAAAACAATTAGACGTAAACCTCATAACTGGGAAGTGTACACCCCCAGAGATACAGTTATGTTGTTCCACCGTCTTTAATGACATCACAACATAGTAACGAAGTCCCCACCGACCATTTCCCACATTCTTTGAAGTAGGAATATTGTTTCATTATCCACTTTTGGATGTTGGAGTCTTGGCGGGAAGACTTCCTTTGTTCCACAGGGAAATTCCCTCTCCCAATACTGCATGGCACGGAAAATAACGTTTCTGTAAGGAATTTACGACTGGTCATAAAACTGGCCCCCAGGAAAGGGGTGTTCAAACCTTTGCCTAGCCGGCATCTTTGATCCTCAACCCATGAGGGCAAGTCATGACACGGAATATGCAGTAGTGAACCTTTCTGACAGCCATAACAAACTCATGAACTTCCTAGTTTACCTGCTTAATGCTATAGGCGCGGAGTAATGTCAGCCGGCACCAACGACACTCTCCGTGACTCGAGTCTTGTTTGTTGTGTTCACACCGTCCACCCTCATCCTTTAGACAAGTGTTACTGTTGATGCAGGCCCCTAAGGCTGCGCGAGGTCACAAGTACTGTCACTCCAGCAGGCTGGTTGTAAGGTTGAAATTAATGAAATGATTGTCAAAATGCACCTATGATCAACAACCAATTTGACAGAGCTTGAATAATTTTTTCAAGAATAATGGGCAAATGTTGCACAATCCAGGTGTGGAAAGCTCTTCGATACTTATCCAGAAAGACTCAGAGCTCTAATCGTTGCCAAAGGTGATTCTAACATGTATTGTCTCAGGGGGTTGAATATTTACTATAAGTAAATCAGATATTTCTGTATTTCTTTTTCAATACATTTGCAAAAATGTCTTTAAAACGTGTTTTCACTTTGTCATTATGGGGTATTGTGTGTAGATGGGTGAGATTGTATTTATTTTTTAATCCATTTTAAATTCAAGCTGTAACACAAGAAAATGTAGAATAAGACAAAGGGTAAGAATACTTTCTGAAGGTACTTTACATACTAGTCACTGCTCCCAATTGTGCAGTGTCATGGCTTCTGGTTTTGCTGATGTGGGAAAAACCTTCTCGCTTGAAGGGTCCGAAATTATTGACACCCGTCGGGGTGGCAGGTAGCTTAGTGGTTAAGAGCGTTGTGCCAGTAACCGAAAGGTCACTGGTTCTAATCCCCGAGCCGACTAGGTGAAAATCTGTCGATGTGCCCTTGAGTGAGGCACTTAACCCTAATTGCTCCTGTAAGTCGCTCTGGATAAGAGCGTCTGCTAAATGACTAAAATGTAATAAAGATTAGCAATAATGACTGTGTAAAATAAATAATTCAAATACTAAGCTATATTGTATGCTCAAAACAAAAGGGAAATTATATATTTTTATACTAATACAATTACTTTTTTTTCTCAAAATGCTAGCGGTCAAAATTATTGACACTCCTAAAGATTCTTATGAATAAAGTAGTCAAAAGTTTAGTATTTGGTCCCATATCCCTAGCACGCAATGATTACATCAAGCTTGTGACTCTACAAACATTTTCCCATGAGGCTGAGAGAAAATGTTATAATTTCCTGTCATAAAAAAAAGAGAAAATGACTTATGACGTGCTATTTGGGGGGTCTGATCACTGGGGCGACCACCGCCCCCCAAAGCTTGTGGGCCCCCCGCCTTGCGGGGGGTGTGGGGGGTGCTAAGCCAGTGAAAATGACACAATACATTATTTACCATTAATTTCAATTGGGCACAAAATAATCAGAAATACAACTAAAAATAACTGCAAATGCATCCAACAAGTTTGTAGAGTCACAAGCTTAATGTAGTCATTGCGTGCTAGGAATGTGACCAAATACTAAACTTATTTATAAGAATCTTTTTGTCAATAATTTTGACCCTTACCTTTTTTGATACTTTTTTAAATTACTTGTTATACAAAATATCTTTCTCTGAGCAATTGTATTATATAAAATATAAAATAAAAATTAGCACACAATACAGCTCAGTATTTGAATTATTTATTTTATACAGTTATTTTTGATCATCTTTATCAAGAGTGTCAATAATTTCAGACCCCACTGTACATGTAGCCAGTTGAGCCAGACAAGCCCCATATTCCTTTACCACCTGCATCCCTCAACAACTCTTCAACAGATTGTAACATTTTATGGCATTGCATCATGAGACTCACATAGAGTCAAGTAGGCCTACTGCAGTTTACCAGAGAGAGAGAGGGAGGTAATGTTACATTTTTTATTGTTTATTTCACTTTTGTTTATTATCTATTTCACTTGCTTTGGCAATGTAAACATATGTTTCCCATACCAATAAAGCTCCTTAAATTGAATTGAAATTGAAATTGAATTGAGAGAGAGTGTCAGAAAAAGAGAGGGGGTTAAAGAGAGACAGAGAGAGAGACAGAGAGAGAGAGATTAGAGGGGGATCCTATGCCCATATCAAGCTGAGTCAGAGGACCTGAGTCAGCCAAACTACTGGTGTCAGACATGTGACCGCCGCCCAACTGTAATGTGACAGATAGTTCACTCGCCGACGCCTACACGCACCCTCGAATAGAGGGAAGATGATAGGCTAATGTTTGCTTCTCCACAGTTGCATGTTGTCTCGTCGACCCCCCCGGAGTTATAACAGGATTGGAGAGAGAATCTGAGGAGTGGCGCTAAAAAGAGGGATCTATCGCTCTGTCTGGCCTGGTCTGTCTGCATAGCCTTTATACACACAGGACAGATGTTGAGAAAATAGCTATTGTTAGCAGTGTGTGCCTCTACATTATTGCACCGAGATAATCAGAGACATTCATTAAACTGACAAGGTCTGGTTGGCTGACCACAACTGTTCACAACAGACACCATCCAAACAGTACATCTGGAAGAAAGGCCCTGGTTGTGTCCTTCTCCTGAGTGGCGCAGTGGTCTAAGGCACTGCATCGCAGTGCTAACTGTGCCACTAGAGATCCTGGTTCGAATCCAGGCTCTGTCGCAGCCGGCCGCGACAGCGTCGTCCAGGGTAGGGGAGGGAATGGCCGGCAGGGATGTAGCTCAGTTGATAGAGCATGGCGTTTGTAACGCCAGGGTTGTGGGTTCGATTCCCACGGGGGGCCAGTATAAAAAAAATATATATGTATTCACTAACTGTAAGTCGCTCTGGATAAGAGCGTCTGCTAAATGACTAAAATGTAAATGTAAATGTATGTGTCCAAAATTGTGCGCTATTCCTTTTTATGGGCCCTGGTCAAAAGTAGTGCACTATATACAGTGCCTTCAGAAAGTATTCACCCCTTGACTTATTCTACATTTTGTGTCACTGGCCCACACACTACACGCTACACACTGGCCCCATAATGTCAAAGTGGAATTATGTTTTTCGAAAATTTTACAAATTAATTAAAAATTAAAAACTGAAATGTCTTGAGTGAATAAGTATTCAACCCCGTTGTTATGGAAAGCCAAAATAAGTTCAGGAGTAAAGATTTGCTTAACAAATCTCACAATAAGTTGCATGGACTGCCTTTGTATGCAATAATAGTGTTTAACATCATTTTTGAAAGACTACCTAATTTCTGTACCACACACATACAATTATCTGTAAGGTCCCTCAGTTGAGCAGTGAATTTCAAACACAGATTCAATCACAAAGACCAGGGAGGTTTTCCAATGCATCGCAAAGAAGGGTACTTATTGGTAAAAAACAGACGTTGAATGTCCCTTTGAGCATGGTGAAGTTATTAATTACACTTCAGATGGTGTATCAATACACCCAGTCACTACAAAGATACAGGCGTCCTTCCTAACTCAGTTGCCGGAGAGGAAGGAAACCGCTCAGGGATTTCACCATGAGGCCAATGGTGACTTTAAAACAGTTAGAGTTTAATGGCTGTGATAGGAGAAAACTGGGGATGGATCAACAACATTGTAGTTACTCCACAATACTAACCTAAATGACAGCGTGAAAAGAAGGAAGCCTGTACAGAATACCACATTTTCCAAAACATGCATCCTGTTTGCCATAAGGCACGAAAGTAAAACTGTAAAAAATGTGGCAAAGAAATTAACTTTACATCCTGAATACAAAGCATTATGTTTGGGGGAAAATCCAACACAACACATTACTGACTACCACTCTTCATATTTTCAAGCATGGTGGTGGCTGCATCATGTTATGGGTATGCTTGTCATCAGCAAGGACTATGGAGTTTTTTAGGATGAAAATAAATTGAATAGTGCTAAGCATCCTAGAGGAAAACCTGGTTCAGTCTGCTTTCCAACAGACACCTGGAGACAAATTCACCTTTCAGCAGGACAATTACCTAAACGAGGCCAAATATAAACTGGAGTTGCTTACCAAGATGACATTGAATGTTCCTGAGTGACCTAAATCGGCTTGAAAATATATGGCTGTCTAGCGATGGTCAACAATCAACGTGACAGCTTGAAGAATTTTAAAGAGCAATGGGAAAATATTGTACAATCCAGGTGTGCAAGACTTACCCAGAAATACTCACATCTGTAATCACTGCCAAAGGTGATTCTAACATGTACAATTTCAAAAAACGTGGGCTCTGATCAAAAGTAGTGAACTATATAGGGAATAGGATGCCATTTCGGACGTAGGCCCTGGATAAAGTAGTGCATTATATAGGGAATAGGGTGCCATTTCGGATGCAGCCCCCTCCACAGTACATTGAACCTCTGCGACAGGGATATGTAGCTATTCCAGGTCTTTTTTGTTGTTTTCTCTCTTTCATTATGTCATTTGTTCCTCTCCTTAATCCTCATCCAGTTGTTCAAATGCCCTTAAGTGTCTCGTCTCGTGCTTTAATCCCCTTCGCTATGCATGCGTGGCTGTAGCTAGCTGCTCAGAGAGACAGAGCGAGACAAAGCTGAGAGAGTGTAGTTAGGGGGCACCGAAGGAATACAGAGTTGCTGTACAGAAACTTCAGTGATTCACTATACCTGCATGAAATGGAGCAGTGGGTGACTGTGAAGGCTAAAGTCGACTGTCAATAGTGAGATAGACAATAATAAACATATGGGGAGAGAGACACTCATTTCCACACACACAAAGAGAGATACATAAACAGAAATGTAGGCTTAAATGGTGTGGGTTTCCCATTAATGATACCAAGGGAAGGCAAAGTACATAATAATAATAATAATAATAATAATAATAATACATGACATTTCAAACAGCCACTGACTGGCTTGCTGACTGACTGAATGACCAACTGACTGGTTGACTGAATGGTTGCATCCAACTGGAGATAAACCAGATACAGTGGGGGAAAAAAGTATTTAGTCAGCCACCAATTGTGCAAGTTCTCCCACTTAAAAATTTTCATCATAGATACACGTCAACTATGACAGACAAAATTAGAAAAAAAATCCAGAAAATCACATTGTAGGATTTTTTATGAATTTATTTGCAAATTATGGTGGAAAATAAGTATTTGGTCAATAACAAAAAAGTTTCTCAATACTTTGTTATATACCCTTTGTTGGCAATGACACAGGTCAAACGTTTTCTGTAAGTCTTCACAAGGTTTTCACACACTGTTGCTGGTATTTTGGCCCATTCCTCCATGCAGATCTCCTCTAGAGTAGTGATGTTTTGGGGCTGTCGCTGGGCAACACAGACTTTCAACTCCCTCCAAAGATTTTCTATGGGGTTGAGATCTAGAGACTGGCTAGGCCACTCCAGGACCTTGAAATGCTTCTTACGAAGCCACTCCTTCGTTGCCCGGGCGGTGTGTTTGGGATCATTGTCATGCTGAAAGACCCAGCCACGTTTCATCTTCAATGCCCTTGCTGATGGAAGGAGGTTTTCACTCAAAATCTCACGATACATGGCCCCATTCATTCTTTCCTTTACACGGATCAGTCGTCCTGGTCCCTTTGCAGAAAAACAGCCCCAAAGCATGATGTTTCCACCCCCATGCTTTCACAGTAGGTATGGTGTTCTTTGGATGCAACTCAGCATTCTTTGTCCTCCAAACACGACGAGTTGAGTTTTTACCAAAAAGTTCTATTTTGGTTTCATCTGACCATATGACATTCTCCCAATCCTCTTCTGGATCATCCAAATGCACTCTAGCAAACTTCAGACGGGCCTGGACATGTACTGGCTTAAGCAGGGGGACATGTCTGGCACTGCAGGATTTGAGTCCCTGGCGGCGTAGTGTGTTACTGATGGTAGGCTTTGTTACTTTGGTCCCAGCTCTCTGCAGGTCATTCACTAGGTCCCCCCGTGTGGTTCTGGGATTTTTGCTCACCGTTCTTGTGATCATTTTGACCCCACGGGGTGAGATCTTGCGTGGAGCCCCAGATCGAGGGAGATTATCAGTGGTCTTGTATGTCTTCCATTTCCTAATAATTGCTCCCACAGTTGATTTATTCAAACCAAGCTATTGCAGATTCAGTCTTCCCAGCCTGGTGCAGGTCTACAATTTTGTTTCTGGTGTCCTTTGGCAGCTCTTTGGTCTTGGCCATAGTGGAGTTTGGAGTGTGACTGTTTGAGGTTGTGGACAGGTGTCTTTTATACTGATAACAAGATCAAACAGGTGCCATTAATACAGGTAACGAGTGGAGGACAGAGGAGCCTCTTAAAGAAGAAGTTACAGGTCTGTGAGAGCCAGAAATCTTGCTTGTTTTTAGGTGACCAAATACTTATTTTCCACCATAATTTGCAAATAAATTCATAAAAAATCCTACAATGTGATTTTCTGGATTTTCTTTTCTCAATTTGTCTGTCATAGTTGACGTGTACCTATGATGAAAATTACAGGCCTCTCTCATCTTTTTAAGTGGGAGAACTTGCACAATTGGTGGCTGACTAAATACTTTTTTTCCCCACTGTATAAGGCATCCAAATCTCACAGTTTGGGCAACCACAGCTCATGATGTCATTTTTTTATTTTTTTTATTTAACCAGGTAAGCCAGTTGAGAACAAGTTCTCATTTACAACTGCGACCTGGCCAAGATAAAGCAAAGCAGTGCGATAAAAACAACAACAACACAAAGTTACATATGGGATAAACAAAAAAAACGTAGTCAAAAACACAATAGAAAATCTATATACAGTGTGTGCAAATGTAGTAAGTTATGGAGGTAAGGCGATAAATAGGCCATAGTGCAAAAATAATTACAATTTAGTATTATGTAGGCATATGAGTTGTTTTAGGGGCGATTTGCTTTCAGATTGACTTTTTATTCGTAGACATGGTACGCTAACCACAGCTGGCATCTGGCGAGGTTGGGGTTGCCATGGCAACAGAGGCAAAGGGAGCGGAGGATGCTGTCTGCCGCACCCATCCACCAGACCAGTGAACCAGTAAGGATGCATGGTGAGACTAGACGAGTAGAGAGAGGGAGGGAGGGAGGGAGAGAGGGAGAAAGTGTGCTTTTTGTGTGTGTGTGTGTGTGTGGGAGGGAGGGAGGGAGGGAGGGAGAAAGCGTGTTGTTTGAGAGAGAGAGAGAGAGAGAGAGAGAGAGAGAGAGAGAGAGAGAGAGAGAGAGAGAGAGAGAGAGAGAGAGAGAGAACAGAGAGAGAGAGAGAGAGAGAGAGAGAGAGACAGAGACAGAGACAGAGACAGAGACAGAGACACAGAGAAGAGAGAGAGAGAGAGAGAGAGAGCGCTTGTTCGTGTGTGAGTGAGAGGGAGGAGAGAGCCCAGAGGAAGTGTGTGAGAGGGAGAGAAAGAAAGAGTGTGCTTGTTCAACACCCGTATTAGTATGATTCCCCCAAACAGATTAGTATACCCAATTCAACTCATGCTGGGATATGACTTCAGGGAAACTGTCAACACATGCAAACTGTCAATTTCATGTAACAACATCCTGTTGCTGGAAATGAGTGTCACAGTGAATCATATTTGACATCATCATTACGTCTGACATCATTATCATCATAATTTATAGCTGAATTAGCTATTCTCCTCAGCTCGGCAGTTTAGTGAACTGTTGTTGAGTTGTACCGACAGTACAGAACATTGCATTTCATAAAATATTTGATCATATCTATTTATATGCGTTTTAATCATCTTATCATCTCATGGTTGTCAATGAGCAAAAATATTTGCATTTGATATTGACATTTTAAGATTTATCATATTTCTGTGAAGCATATTATTTCATTAATTTGCCTGATATTTGTTTAAGGAGATTGAAGAAGGGAGCATGATTCACTCTATGAATTTCCTTTTTAGTACAATACTTGGATCTATTAATAATATTATGCGGAACAAATACCACTTAGTCTTATATTATGTTTTGTATATATATCACTGATAATAATCTGGCAGGTGTATTTCGTTTTGGAAATAAAAATAGTACACCTATCATTAGGATCCTTGATAAAACACATTGGGTCCATATTCACAAAGCATGTCAGAGTAGAAGTGCTGGTCAGGTCCCCTTTGTCTGTCTAATCTCATTCATTATGATCTAAACATCTAAACTGATCATAGATCAGCACTCCTACTCTGAGACGTTTGCTACATAGTGCTAAATCCTTGTGCTAAGTCTGTTGATACAGTGTTGTTTATTATGCAGTATTATACAGTGTATTAATAGACAGCTCAGAAGGTATAAATAGCAGCCTGCACCTTTACATTCCCATCAGGATTCAAGACATTACTGAGAAATTAATAAGACCAGGACCTCAAGGGAGAGAGGAGGGACAGAATGAAATGGAGGTACAGAGGGACGAAGGAGAGAGAGGGAGGAAGGAAGGGAGGGAGGAAGGAAGGAAGGAAGGAAGGAAGGAAGGAAGGAAGGAAGGTTGAGAAGGTTCAACAGAGGACGGCGGGGGGAGAGATTGTGTGGGAGAGAGGGAGGGTAGGATGGAGAGAAAGGGAGGGAGGGAGGGAAGCACTGAGAGAATGTGTGTGAGCATGCGTGTCTCTCTTTGTATGACTACTCACTCGCCCCTGTGTGATTTTGGAGGACTTTGCACTGCTCCATCCACCTCTACCTTCTCCATCCCTCTCTCCACCTCTCCATCCCTCTCTCCACCTCTCCATCCCTCTCTCCACCTCTCCATCCCTCTCTCCACCTCTCCATCCCTCTCTCCACCTCTCCATCCCTCTCTCCACCTCTCCATCCCTCTCTCCACCTCTCCATCCCTCTCTCCACCTCTCCATCCCTCTCTCCACCTCTCCATCCCTCTCTCCACCTCTCCATCCCTCTCTCCACCTCTCCATCCCTCTCTCCACCTCTCCATCCCTCTCTCCACCTCTCCATCCCTCTCTCCACCTCTCCATCCCTCTCTCCACCTCTCCATCCCTCTCTCCACCTCTCCATCCCTCTCTCGCTCCCTGCCATGCAGCTACTGTACAACCGTTTCCTCTCTCTCCTAGAATCGATCTACCGCCGCGGGGCCAGAAGATGGAGGAAGCTCTACCGAGTCAACGGACACCTCTTCCAGGCCAAGCGCTTTAACAGGGTGAGTAGTAGTGTCACATTCTGCCTCCCCGACACATGCAGTTCCCCCTCTAGCACTTCACTTCCAGTTTAGAGATAATTTGCACAGCCATTGGTAGGTTTGTTAATAGTGTAATGATTCTCAACCTGTTTAACGCTACCATTGAAGATGATTAAAAATATATATATATATTGGTGATATTGACTTGGTTTTTGGACAAAGATGCTAAAGTTAGCATTTGGTGACAGCAGCCAGGTAAACAAAACCAAAGCATGGATTGCTGTTCTCCTTGACCAAAACCTGCTTTCAGGGCAAGGAAACTAAAATGTGATTTAGTAATTTGGGTGAACTATCCATTTAATAAAACAGTCACTTAAGAATTTGATGAGAACAGACCTTGTTGGTATTTTTGAAAGAAGGCGTGAAAGTGTTAACAATCCTCTACTACTACTACTACTGTACAGAGTAGTACAGCTAGTACAGTTCATTCATTCACAAACATGTAGTGGTTCAATAATACATGACTGATAATCAAGTCACTGCCACAGCTGCAGCTGTCTGGATATGCATTATTCAAGATGGCTGCTGATGGTGGCCTATTTAACGGGTTGCCTTGTTTTGGCCTACATTTCCCCCCAACTACCCCTCCAGTCAATCCCCCCACTTGCTTAAAGTAACTGTCCAGTGTTTCCAGAGATCTATGAAATATGACCAATAAATAATTATAATATGAGTCAAATAGTTTTCCTTCCAGAAAATGGTAATTAAGTATGTTAAAAAGCAGCTTTTCTGTGTTGGAATAGTGTGGGCGTACCCCAACAACAGAATGGTGTGGGTGTATACCGGTCATAAAAAATATTCATGCGAGTAGATTGGCCATCATCCTCTATGAGGAAATAGCAAGTATTTCTGAAGCTGTCTGCTTGAGATACAAGTTTGAGGTGGGTTTTCTCTGTGTTTTTTCTCCAATTTATGCTTTGGCCACAAATATGAGTATAAGATGAGTCAACAACATTATTTTGGTATGAGTTAACCGAATATTAACTTTTAAAAGAGAGATTTTCACTGGACAGTTAGTTTAAGGTTAGAGACAGAAAGTGTATCTGTCTGCATGTTGTGGCAATCTAGCTGTAATGCTTTAATTCACTGCCAGTGTTAGTGTCCAATCTGGCTTGAAGACGACCCTAGGAGTCAGGGGCAGGGCTGGTGTGCTTGAAGATATTACCAAAATACAGGATAGACGGGGGTTAATAACAGTGCTAAGGGGGTAATAACGTCTCCCTTGGGTGCTGTTGTCTACTGGTGGACGTCTAGACCAGACTGAGAGCTCTGATCTGCCAACTCAGCACTGTACTGTAGTCTCCTCATTCCAATAGACCTCCATTAGGCAGCCCATCTCCCTCGCTGATGCACTGGAAGAGACTGAATGTTATGTTGGAGCCATGGTTATTTGCTTAGACATTAGACTGGTGTAGTTTTGGAAGACGTTCTATTTTTATAAACTTCTATAATCTGTCCTGTATTTCCTCTATGTACAATAATTTGTCAGCCATGTTATTGTGGCTACATCAAATGTTGGCTACCCAAATTGCTTGTCTAAGGTTGATAGCTGTGTCACTATGATGTCACCTGTGTGCCACTATGTGCACGATCGTTGCCAAGGCACATGGTTTTACAGTAAGTCTTGGTTGGTGCAGTCTTTCTCCAACGTGTCTCCTCTACATGCCTCTCACCATCCCTCCTTCACTCTATCATCCCTCTATCATCCCTCCTTCACTCTATCATCCCTCTATCATCCCTCCTTCACTCTATCATCCCTCTATCATCCCTCCTTCACTCTATCATCCCTCCTTCACTCTATCATCCCTCTATCATCCCTCCTTCACTCTATCATCCCTCTATCATCCCTCATTCACTCTATCATCCCTCTATCATCCCTCCTTCACTCTATCATCCCTCTTTCTATCCCACTCCTCTATACAGTATAAACAAGTCATCTAGCAGAAGTAGGTCAGGTTTCTCCTCTCCACCCTATTCTTTTCCCATCTCTCTTCATCCCTCCCTCTCTCAACTGCTCTCTCTCCCTCCCTCTCTCAATCCCTCACACCACCCATCCCTCTCTTTATCCCTCTCCCTTGCTGTCCCTCTCTTCTCTCTCTCTCTCCATTCCTCTCTCCATTTCCATCTTACCCCCCCCTCCCCCATCTCCATCTCTTCCCTCTGTTGTACAGGAGAAAGATGCTTTGTGAATGCCTACCATTAGACATAATGGGGTGCCTTTAGTAGCTGTGGTGCAGGTAATGTATCAGAATGTTGTATTCCTGCCATTAGAGTTCTTAGCTATGAGCTAGCGCTCCATTAGGGAGATGACTGACTGGAGCTACTGTCTAGTTTGTAGCTTCTTTAGCACGCTGTGGATATAGAACGCAGCTGACTTACAGAAGGGGTGTCCACTTGTTGCGGTCAATAGCACAAAGTAGATTTTTGTTGCATTGTTAGCAACCTTTTATGTGTGAACATGAGCAAAACACAACTGAATATCCCATGTAAATATCCCAGACTGGGATGGCTATATAATGTCTGTTATCTAACAGAGCAGTGGGGAATTTGTCTCTGTGAGGTTGATTTCACCACTATGACTCAGGGCCAACCGCATGCCGAGCTAATGCACTTTAAATAGGGCTCGTTCCACATTGCTTCCCTAGTGCTCTCCTAGCGCTTAGCAGCATTATGGCCCAGCAAAGGCCAGCCAGTGGGAAGAGATGTATTAACCATTTTGGAGCTGACAGTGAGCTGGCTCATACAGGAGCTGCATCCCAAATGGCACCCTATCCACCCCCCTAGATACTTGCTGGGATAATTTACTGTCCCATCAGGGAAGAACAGACGAGAGTAGTAGTAGTAGTGACCACTTGGGGTATATGTTTCAGCATGCTGGCTGAGAGAAGGCCAAGTCCTGAACTGTGTGGAGAGGATGATTTAAACTCCAGGCTTTTAGGAACTGATTCACTCACTGATTCCCTCCTTACCTAACAGTAAGTGCTTTAAAGGCCCAGTGCAGTTCAAAATGTGTATTTGCACACTTTGAGGTCGAAATAACACTCTAAAATTGTGAAAATGATGATAATGCCCGTTTTGTGTAAGAGCTGTTTGAAAAATAAATCCTGGAATTTCAGTCTGTTCAGGTGGGTTGGTGTTTTTTGGCCTGCCGCATTACGACACCCGGCGGCCTGCATATCTCCTCCTACTGCTGCTGGTCCCGCCCGGTCAAATTGGTACTCCTCATGTTGACATAAACAGGATAGGTATGTAGGTAGTTATGCACGGCCAAAAGCAAGAGGTTGAGCAGTAGATGGCTGCAAAGCAGTAATTGAGTTGAATGCACCAATTTGTAAGTCGCTCTGGATAAGAGCGTCTGCTAAATGATGTAAATATAAATGTAATTGTTTATTTGCACTGTCTTCCATCAGAACAATCACTTCGTCTGATTTGGCATATGCACTACACACTTCCACAAGGTAGCTAGCTACAGTTACACTAGCCAGTGGATTTGCAGCTTTCAATCTTGTTAAGTTGCGTCAATTCAAATCTGGTATTAGGAACAAAAGAGGTCAATACACGTCTTCTAAAATAGACTAGTATTTTAATTAATGCAAACCACTTCAATGGTAAATATGATGTTCGTATATACGGGTCCACTGGAATACCACGCAGGGCACTCAGAGAACTGATCCATTGTTCTGAGTTCTTCTTCAAATACTCTGACAGAGATAGTTCCCGCTCACTGCTGGCCAATCAGAGTAGAGACTGAGCGTGGTTTAGACTTACTCAGCCAATCGTTGGCGCACAGGCTGGTCCCAGGCCCTTGGCGCTTTACCGTTGCACACTGTTGCCAGGCATAAGTTGTTATCATCACACCCTGTAGAGTCAGCACCTTTTTGCAGTACACATGTCCTTGAGTATGATGGTTTAACAAAGAGGCAGTGTGTATGTGTCTGTGAGAAATACAAGTCTGTCTCACCCTACTCCCTAACATTCCTCACATGAATCACAGCTTGTTATGTGAAACAATTTATAGCAGTACAGTACAAACCTTTTATGTTTAATCATTAATGCATTCTTTCTAAGCTAGTCATCACATCTAGATCCCCACAATCTCCATGAAGGTTCTGTCCCATACATCTTGCATCCGGCCGTGGCAGGCGGCAACCAGCAGTAACCTTTCAAGAAGTAAGTCTCTAGTTATTATTCTAGCTAACTATTATTATTAAAAGTAAAGGACATGATATTGTGGCGCTGCTGCTAGTTACTGACCTGACATTTATATTTACATATGTACCTGTAGCTAGCTACATAAAACGTAATGTCAGAATTGTAAAGGGGAAACGCTGCCCTAGGGCCTAGTAGGCAGACATTGCCTCCCACAATGTAAACAACGTTCTCGCATAGCCAGCTACACTTTTCTCCTATGTCTGTGATTCAGCTAGCTAAAGTTAGCTTGTAGGTAGCTAGTTATCTAACTTCGATGGCAATTAGCTAGGATTCTGACGTGACATTGAGCTTTCTGCAATTCTGACATTGCTTTATTATGTATAGGTACCTAAGTAAATGTATGTCACATCAATATATTGGGGTCGAAGCTACCTAGCTACTTTGCTAACTGGATCCCCACGGAAAGTGTAGGCTGGACGTTTTACAGTTTACATTGTGTGAGGCAACCTGACTTCCCCGCTGCGTTCCCCAAAGGGTTCGCCTGATTTGAAAATGGGTTCACGAGACAAGCTCTGAATAAAATAAAAATGTGCCTCTAAGTTCATAGAACAGTTCATAGAATGCGGTTGTGATAAACAGAGTGCTTTCTGTTTTTCTCCTGTAAATGTGGCTCTAACTTTTGAACGGTTGGAGCTACTGTATTATGACCCCATTCCTGAAAGCTAAGATTCTCAGGAACACGAGCTGCTCACAAGCTGTTCAGGGCTCATTAGAGCAGACAGGACCAGGCATAATCAGACTGGGGGGAAAAGCACCACTACACTTTGTGGTCCTCTGTAGCTCAGCTGGTAGAGCACGGCGCTTGTAACGCCAAGGTAGTGGGTTCGATCCCCGGGACCACCCATACACAAAAAAAATAAAATTATGCACGCATGACTGTAAGTCGCTTTGGATAAAAGCGTCTGCTAAATGGCATATTATTATTATCGAAAGCAATTGTTATTTTCTACACAGAAGATCATACACAATTATTGCCTGGTGATCTTCTTATCACTTCCCAATACCTTTCTGAATCATTTCAGTCACTTCAAACCATACTTCCTTCAGAATGAAATACTGTCAAAGTACTGTCAGACTGATTTATAATAACAGACTGTCATAGCCCCAAATAAAAAAGTTAATGTTGGCTGCTGATTGGGTTACCACTTACCAATAACTATTTTTATGTCACCACATTCTATAATCATAGGGTAAAGTGTAAGAGGGCAGTGAATATTCCGTTTTAATCTAGCAAATTATGGTATGGATATGAAAGTAGTTCAGATGTATTGCAGCTCATATTTTGTTTGTCTGTTCATTTCTTTCTGCAGACAAGCTCCCAAACCCATCCAGGATGTGTTCCCTTGGCATCTTGGAACTCCTGGTGGATGCAAAGGACTACGCAGGCTGTAGCACCACTCTGTTCCTATGGCCCAGATAGTCCCAGCCCCAACTGACAAAGCTCTTATAGGCCAGATACCTGTAATGAATACCAATTTCTTCTATTGGTAATACAGCCAATCACAGATAGACGAGTAGCCCCTGTCCATTGACAAATTCTACAAAGTCTGTCAAAGGGCATGGTTTAGCCACTACATGTACTGAGCATTAGTAAAATATAGACCCAAGATTGTTCTGCTATGGGCACAAAAGTTATATATATATTAGTTATTTTAGACCTTATAACCGAATTGTCAATGGGTAGGGGCTATGAGTCTATCTGTGATTGACGGTGTGACTATTTGAAGACACATTTGTAGTGTGTGTAGGGGCAGTGGTCACTAACCATTCTCCTGGAGATCTATTCCCCAGTAGATTTTCACCCCAACCATCACATATCACAACAGATTCCGCCAAACAAGTTATTGTTGGGAAGCTAAGTGTAATTGGGTGTGTGCAATACTGTCTTCCACCTTTCCTGTCACGGATGAGATTATAGTTGTGTATAGTAAAGTCAGTGTTCGAGAAAGCTGGTGATGACAATGTCAATAAAACCACTCCTTTTTTGTAATTCATACCATCAATGACTACTTTGTTGCTGCTCTATACCTGCTATCTGATTATGTTTAGTAAACACACTCTTACTTTCACCATGATCTGTTTTCCTCTCACAGGAACACCTTCCAGAGCTTGAGCACATGCAAAACAATAAGTTGAAAAGACACTTACATGCCGTGATTTAGACTTTCATCAGAACCTTGTTTACGATCTGTTTATTATGTTATGTAATAACTGACAAAATAATTTATGAAGAAAGACAACCTTTCATTGCAGTCTGGTTTCTTTATTCACTTTCAACAGCAGAAAACATTCAGAAATGTGTCATTCAAGAGTGTCTTCTCATTAGACATTTTTAAATAAGTTATAAATCCAGTATCATCAAAGTCTATTTTGTAAAATGATGAAATAAACTTTGAGATGATCCTAAAGATTATACCATATAGTCTGCCCTGTAGATAATCATGGCATTCTGCAATGAATAGACGGCAGACAGGGTATAGGCTAGGATGGTCCACCATGCAAACAGGCTGTTCTGGTCCTGCATCTTCTGTTGACCTATTGAAAACATAATAACAATGATATAGAAAATTAAGCATGCATTATGCATGCCTTTTGTTTTGATGACAAAATAAAGTAGCCTACTCACTTGTGGAAGTTCGTAGCTTTCAGGGTCCAGCTCCAGCTGACAGGTTGAATACCATGTGCCTTTGTTGTTGTTGAAGTGGTAAGGGGGTGGGCTCTAGATTATTCTTATCAGCCAATCAGGGCTATATGTAAATGTTTGAAATTTGTATCCCCACACCAGTACAGTCTGACTGAGCATTTCAGTGACCCAAGGAGGCTCAGGGAAATAATTTATAAAAAATAAACACACAGTGATTTATTAGACATAAAGAGATGATTTAAAATTGTAAATTAAAAAGACTGCATTAAGTGACTCCTAAATTGTGGTAAATCACAACTGTCCAAATTAAGCACGTTTCTAGTCAAGAAGACCAAATATGTTTGTTTTGTAGGCCTAACATCTTACGTTTTTAGTCCCTCAGTATTTCCTCCTTCCTAATCTACCTTTTGTTAGTGTCTTTGGAACATCGAACACAGCTAGTGAGTAAAAGAAGACTCTGAACATCTTGTGGCTCTTTTAAAGGACAAAGGGAATATGTTATGGCCCCTCGTGTATCCTCTGCTATTGAAATGCGCTCCCCAAAGTCTTGACGGGGAGCGTGGAAAGTCTGTTTTCAAAGTTTCTCACCTCACAACAAGCGCCTTAATTACTCCCTTGTCTGCGCTGAGCGGAGAGGGAAAACTGATTTTGTCTTGATTTATTTATGATTCGCCCAAACCTCTGCCACTCTCTTTCTCCCGCTCAAACGCTGTCTCTGCCTCAATCTCTCTCTCTCTCTCTTTCTGTCTCTCTATTGAGTCAGTTTGGGCTGGGGAGTGGTGGGGTACGGGTAGCTAAGCTTTGAAGTTCCTCTGCATTGTGTTTCCATGGCAACGACGCTTTTAACTTCAGAACTCATTGCACTGTGGTGCCACTCTTCTCAGACTGTTAGTAAACAACTGGCTCCCAATGTGTTTGTCAATATGCCTGTGGTAGACATAACGTCTACCACAGGCAAGTGTCCAGGTTCTGATGTGAACTGGATGACAGATGTTATAAGCTTAATAGCCTCTGGGCCAGACAAAACAGTGTGGGTTCGATTCCCACTGGGGCACCCATAAGAAAATGTATGCACACACTAAGTCGCTTTGGATAAAATTGGGAGACAGGGATTGTTATCAGTCTGAGTTACACTAACTAAAAGCGGCTGTTAAATGGCATATACAGTGGGGAAAAAAAGTATTTAGTCAGCCACCAATTGTGCAAGTTCTCCCACTTAAAAAGATGAGAGAGGCCTGTAATTTTCATCATAGGTACACGTCAACTATGACAGACAAATTGAGATTTTTTTTCTCCAGAAAATCACATTGTAGGATTTTTTATGAATTTATTTGCAAATTATGGTGGAAAATAAGTATTTGGTCACCTACAAACAAGCAAGATTTCTGGCTCTCACAGACCTGTAACTTCTTCTTTAAGAGGCTCCTCTGTCCTCCACTCGTTACCTGTATTAATGGCACCTGTTTGAACTTGTTATCAGTATAAAAGACACCTGTCCACAACCTCAAACAGTCACACTCCAAACTCCACTGTGGCCAAGACCAAAGAGCTGTCAAAGGACACCAGAAACAAAATTGTAGACCTGCACCAGGCTGGGAAGACTGAATCTGCAATAGGTAAGCAGCTTGGTTTGAAGAAATTATTAGGAAATGGAAGACATACAAGACCACTGATAATCTCCCTCGATCTGGGGCTCCATGCAAGATCTCACCCCGTGGGGTCAAAATGATCACAAGAACGGTGAGCAAAAATCCCAGAACCACACGGGGGGACCTAGTGAATGACCTGCAGAGAGCTGGGACCAAAGTAACAAAGCCTACCATCAGTAACACACTACGCCGCCAGGGACTCAAATCCTGCAGTGCCAGACGTGTCCCCCTGCTTAAGCCAGTACATGTCCAGGCCCGTCTGAAGTTTGCTAGAGTGCATTTGGATGATCCAGAAGAGGATTGGGAGAATGTCATATGGTCAGATGAAACCAAAATAGAACTTTTTGGTAAAAACTCAACTCGTCGTGTTTGGAGGACAAAGAATGCTGAGTTGCATCCAAAGAACACCATACCTACTGTGAAGCATGGGGGTGGAAACATCATTCTTTGGGGCTGTTTTTCTGCAAAGGGACCAGGACGACTGATCCGTGTAAAGGAAAGAATGAATGGGGCCATGTATCGTGAGATTTTGAGTGAAAACCTCCTTCCATCAGCAAGGGCATTGAAGATGAAACGTGGCTGGGTCTTTCAGCATGACAATGATCCCAAACACACCGCCCGGGCAACGAAGGAGTGGCTTCGTAAGAAGCATTTCAAGGTCCTGGAGTGGCCTAGCCAGTCTCCAGATCTCAACCCTCAACCCAAAATCTTTGGAGGGAGTTGAAAGTCTGTGTTGCCCAGCGACAGCCCCAAAACATCATTGCTCTAGAGGAGATCTGCATGGAGGAATGGGCCAAAATACCAGCAACAGTGTGTGAAAACCTTGTGAAGACTTACAGAAAACGTTTGACCTGTGTCATTGCCAACAAAGGGTATATAACAAAGTATTGAGAAACTTTTGTTATTGACCAAATACTTATTTTCCACCATAATTTGCAAGTAAATTCATAAAAAATCCTACAATGTGATTTCTGGAGAAAAAAAATCTCAGTTTGTCTGTCATAGTTGACGTGTACCTATGATGAAAATTACAGGCCTCTCTCATCTTTTTAAGTGGGAGAACTTGCACAATTGGTGGCTGACTAAATACTTTTTTTCCCCACTGTATACCTGTGAAATGTAAAGCCAATGGTAACAAAATTTGTTAATGTATTAGATTGCTTTGTCGGTTAGTTAAAGGGAAGACAAACATGCTCCCAGTTGATGTAAGATGCCGTATAGGCCTAACTCCACCACCCTGCATCTATCATTATCTCCTTCACGTGTCTGCCTTGCCTGTTGTCCATTGATTCTTGATCAATGACTGCGATAGTGTCAACCCATTGTCATGACCTCAGACTGATAGTTAGTGTAACAATCCCTGTCTCCCAATTGTCTCTGTCTGTCCCCAACAGAAAGCGTACTGTGGCCACTGCAGTGAAAGGATATGGGGGCTGGGGAGGCAGGGATACAAGTGTATCAACTGCAAACTACTGGTCCATAAGCGCTGTCACACACTTGTCCCTCTGACCTGCCAAAGGCATATGGTGAGTACCATAGATATAGAATCTCATGACGGATTGATCAGTACTCTGCCCAATCCGTCATGTTAAAACATGGAATGACATATTATTCATGAAGCCTTCATAAGCACTACATAGACACTTTACAAACGGCAGTGCAAACGGCATAATGGTGTGCTTATAAGGGATTTATAGAGCATTCACAGTCTTCATAAGCACTACATAGACACTTCACAAACTTCAGTGAATGTCTGAATGAATGGGGTGAACTGCTTTAGGGTGAAACTAAGTTTTGCATTTGAATTATTCAACTTTCTAGTAAAATAACAAGATAGATAGTCAATACATTCAATAATAAAATGGGGAATTATGCACAAATCTAAATTAAACATTACTATTTGAAGTACTGGTGTATATTTGTAACAGAGTGAATTCTGTTCTGCCCGAGCGTGAATCAAACTAGCAATTAACCCTTTTGCACGACACATATATAACTCAAAGCCAACCACCTTTGTCAACAGAGCAAGACTGGTCTGTCCTTTCATGAGAAACAGTTTGCTTAAGTTCTCAATATACTCCAGCTAACATGCTACGGGCGAGTTTCACATCCACTATCTTTAGATATAGGCTGCATCTAAAATGGCACCCTATTCCCTATGTAATGCACTACTTTTGACCCGAGCTGGGCCCTGTTCAAAAGAAGTGCACTATATAGGGAATAGGGTGCCATTTGGGATGCACCCATACTGTAGTGTACAGTATACTGAGACATCATGAGATTGATCTCTAGTGACAGACGGCTAACATACAGAATCAAAGGGGTCCTTGCTATCAGCCCATTTGGCATTTAGACTAAAGCAAACCCGGTGCCGAAAACCCAGGGCAATAGTCAACCAATGTCCAGTCTAGTAGATCTCTATGCTGCTGTTTCCTTTCATTTAATCTGACGATGCTCTATCCACAAACATTTTGATCCTATTTGAAATGGCACCTGGGATTTCCCTGTTGATTAGATAGCGAGGTGATCTTCATGGTTAGAACCACATAAAATTAGTTATAAGTGCTTTGTTTGCGAGACATATCCAGACTTCTCAACTTCTGTGGTCTTTTGTTGAAAAGATACATCTATGTGCCTAAGATGTTTATCAACATGGTACACCTCTTAAAATAAATACCCTTCTTCCCAGTGTTTCCAAGGATCTAGTCATGATTTGTTTGATACTCTTTGGCAGCCTCAAAACCATGTGTGGCTTCTCTTGGCAGGATCCAGTCATGCCATCACAGGAGCCCCCTTTAGATGAGAAGAGTGAAGAGGTGGACCTCCTCCCTGAAGACACAGAGGATACAGATGGAAGTAAGTTCCTATAAAACAAATTATATATATTTTTTCAATATAGACTTAAAGATGCAGTACGTCATGTCAGAAGCTAGCAGATTCATTTCTTACCAACAACCGCTGCAAATTCCAATAAAACTACATCACGTTTTAAAGTTCACTTTCCTTGCTTACAGTTTTGTGGGTCAGAGTGCAGTATTTATTTAGTTTCATAGCACAAACGTTTGTTAGCATGTTTCTCACACTGGCTTTAGCCATGGAGGGAGCAGGCCTACGCCAGCAAGTGCAGGGGGGTTGCCTAGCAACACATGCCTCGGAGGGAGTCAACGTCTGGATTACGCAACAAATTCCCATGATTTGTGAATCGGTTCAGACAGAACAGCTAGCGCGACAGCTAAAATGGCTTTGAAAACATAAGATTTCAGCTAATAGGGAGAAGTATCTAACCAAATAACTACATTATGGCATTCACTAATCATAAACTATTTACATATAATACACATTTTGGTACATTTGTGAACAAAATTCTTACTTACTCAACCTTTAAAATGTGAAGTAGACAAGTAAGATATCTTGTGGTCTTAGTCTTGAGACAACTCAAGACCACATAAATGCAGCCTTGGTCTCATGGTCTTGATGCAGTGGGTCTAGGTCTGGGCCTGTATGCCAAAAAGCTTCTCAGAGTAGGAGTGCTGATCTTTCTTATTCATTATGAAAGGGCAAAACTGAACCTAGATCAGCACTCCTACCATGAGACACTGAATACTTCAAATGCTTTAAAGGCACTATTCAATGAAAACCAATAACCAGATTGGAACTTTCTCCCACACAGCGAGAGAGCATGTTTGAATCAGTATGCCATTGTTGTTTATAGACTGGACAGAAAGTTCTGTTTGTATGTGCTATTCTGCACAGCGCAATTTTTAAAGTGTGCGATTTTTACACCCAGTTGTTTCTGCCAGAAGCAGCACCTTGAACAAGATGCACTGCTGTGCACAGGGCCTTCACTTGTTTGTGTGCAGTGGTTCTCTATGAGGGTTAGTGTGAAGGTTGAACACCCAGTAGGTGGTCACTCATAATAATAATCCCTCTCATCCAGCAGCAGACTAGACAGTAGGTTGTAAAGTACAATATAGTCCAGTACAGTATAGTACAACACAGTGGCGGTCAGTGCCATTTAAGCACATATTCGTTTTTTCATGAGCAGGCCTTAATTCTATTACAGCATATTGGATGACTGTCATTCATATTCCATTCACCCAGTTCAATGTAACAGCGATAGGTTTAGGCTACTACATGATGCTCAAATGTTCCCTATACCCATCATGAGGTTGCTACGACCTAGCCTATGAATGAAAGATTACAATGTAGGTGCACACAGGTAGAGAGAACATCTTGAGGTGACAGACAGTGACACATGGATAGACAGTGACACATTATATACCGCCTTGCACACTCTTGCCTGCATCTAGCTAAAATAGGGTGTAATCATTAGTCCAACAGTTGCAAACAAGAGTTTCTATTGGACAAATCCAGGTTTGTTCATCCCGCTTTGTTCCGTTTGCTTCTGTTTAAGAATTTTTTTTCAACAGAATTGGCGGAATGAATACACCCCTGATCAAGCGTAAACACAGTATACTTTCATAGTAGCCACGTTGTATTCGTTCTCGCATCTATGCGCTCTCCTCTCACCTTGTCCCTTTGCTTGTGGACTTCAATGCACAACACATCAGCTGTATGTGACCAGGCGGAAAAAACCTTTCCAAGCCAAACCATATCATAACTGCTACACATAGCCTATCATTGTCACCATATTAGCTAAAGTAACGTCATAGTTAACATAGCAAATAGAACTAATGCGTTAGTAAACCCGCTACAGTCATGCAGTAAAGTTACAGTGGCGGGCCCCAGTGGCAATAAATTAGTCAAACCAAAAGCTTACCTTGACTTGGAAGAGTTCCGGTGTTGTGTTGGATAGTCATATCCAGCTAGCTAACATAGCATCCCTCTGTTTGAGCAGGGTGTTTTGAGTAAGCTAAACTAGCTAAGCATTTGCTAGCTAAGAAAGTGAAAAAAAAATTACAATCTCTCTCTCTCTCTCTCTTGCTTCTCCTTCATTTTGGAAGAAATGTATTTGTTCAAAACTGTTCAACTATTGTCTTTCTCTCTCTTTGAGTCAACTACTCACCATATTTTATGCACTGCAGTGCTAGCTAGCTGTAGCTTATGCTTTCAGTACTAGATATATTCTCTGATCCTTTGGTTGGGTGGACAACATGTCAGTTCATGCTGCAAGAGCTCTGATAGGTTGGAGGACTTTCTCTGGAAGTTGTCATAATTACTGTGTAAGTCTATGGAAGGGGGTGAGAACCATAACCTTCCTAGGTTTTGTATTGAAGTCAATGTACCCAGAGGAGGACGGAAGCTAGCTGTCCTCTGGCTACACCATGGCGCTACCCTACAGAGTGCTGTTGAGGCTACTGTAGACCTTCATTACAAAATAGTCTGTTTTAATCAATTATTTGGTGACATGTGATTATATTTAGTATAGTTATCTAAAAAGGATAACTTTTTTAATGTTTTACAATTTTTATTTTTATGAAATTCAACGAGGAGGATGGTCCTCCCTTCCTCCTCTGAGGAGCCTCCACTGGTACAATAATAATAATATTTGGGCAGAGACAGGAAAGAGCTGCAACTCTGAACTCTGAACAGGGGGTGAACTACACGTCCCACAATGCTCCCTTGAGATGATGCAAGGAATCAAGGAAAGATTAATTGAGAAAGAGTCAATAGGAGAATCTCAATTGCATTTCCTTGATTCCTCGCGTCCTTTCTCTTTGCCTCATTCTCAAAACCCATTGGATGAGAAGGTGAGAGGTCCCTTGGATGAGGTACTTCTCAAAATGATCTTGGACCTTCTTCTCCAATACGGTTGACAAGGCGAGGAGATAGGATGGAAGGATCGCAACAAATAATCTGCTCAGACCCCAACCAAGGAGCATCAAAAGTCGTGCTATAAATTCTCAGACAACACAAAAATTCATTGATGCCCTTCCAGACTCCTTCTGCCTACCCAAGGACGTCAGAGGACAAAAATCAGTTAACCACTTAACTGAGGAACTCAATTTAACCTTGCACAATACCCTAGATGCAGTTGCACCCCTAAAAACGAAAGACATTTGTCATAAGAAACTAGCTCCCTGGTATACAGAAAATACCCGAGCTTTGAAGCAAGCTTCCAGGAAATTGGAACGGAAATGGCGCCACACCAAACTGGAAGTCTTCCGACTAGCTTGGAAAGACAGTACCGTGCAGTACCGAAGAGCCCTCACTGCTGCTCGATCATCCTACTTTTCCAAATTAATCGAGGAAAATAAGAACAATCCAAAATTTCTTTTTGATACTGTTGCAAAGCTAACTAAAAAGCAGCATTCCCCAAGAGAGGATGGTTTTCACTTCAGCAGTGATAAATTCATGAACTTCTTTGAGGAAAAGATCATGACCATTAGAAAGCAAATTACGGACTCCTCTTTGAATCTGCGTATTCCTCCAGGGCTTAGCTGTCCTGGATCTGCACAGCTCTGCGAGGGCCTGGGATCGGGAGAGACACTTAAGTGTTTTAGTACTATATCTCTTGACACAATGATGAAAATAATCATGGCCTCTAAACCTTCAAGCTGCATACTGGATCCTATTCCTACTAAACTGCTGAAGGAGCTGCTTCCTGTGCTTGGCCCTCCTATGTTGAACATAATAAACAGCTCTCTATCCACCGGATGTGTACCAAACTCACTAAAAGTGGCAGTGATAAAGCCTCTCTTGAAAAAGCCAAACCTTGACCCGGAAAACATAAAAACTATCGGCCTATATCGAATCTTCCATTCCTCTCAAAAAATTTTTAGAAAAAGCTGTTGCGCAGCAACTCACTGCCTTTCTGAAGACAAACAATGTATACGAAATGCTTCAGTCTGGTTTTAGACCCCATCATAGCACTGAGACTGCACTTGTGAAGGTGGTAAATGACCTTTTAATGGCGTCAGACCGAGGCTCTGCATCTGTCCTCGTGCTACTAGACCTTAGTGCTGCCTTTGACACCATCGATCACCACATTCTTTTGGAGAGACTGGAAACCCAAATTGGTCTCACGGACAAGTTCTGGCCTGGTTTAGATCCTACCTGTCGGAAAGATATCAGTTTGTCTCTGTGAATGGTCTGTCTTCCGACAAATCAACTGTACATTTCGGTGTTCCTCAAGGTTCCGTTTTAGGACCACTATTGTTTTCACTATATATTTTACCTCTTGGGGATGTTATTCGAAAACATAATGTTAACTTTCACTGCTATGCGGATGACACACAGCTGTACATTTCAATGAAGCATGGTGAAGCCCCAAAATTGCCCTCGCTAGAAGCCTGTGTTTCAGACATAAGGAAGTGGATGGCTGAAAACTTTTTACTTTTAAACTCGGACAAAACAGAGATGCTTGTTCTAGGTCCCAAGAAACAAAGAGATCTTCTGTTAAATCTGACAATTCATCTTGATGGTTGTAAAGTCGTCTCAAATAAAACTGTGAAGGACCTAGGCGTTACTCTTGACCCTGATCTCTCTTTTGACGAACATATCAAGACTGTTTCAAGGACAGCTTTTTTCCATCTACGTAACATTGCAAAAATCAGAAATTTTCTGTCCAAAAATGATGCAGAAAAATTAATCCATGCATTTGTTACTTCTAGGTTAGACTACTGCAATGCTCTATTTTCCGGCTACCCGGATAAAGCACTAAATAAACTTCAGTTAGTGCTAAATACGGCTGCTAGAATCCTGACTAGAACCAAGAAATTTGATCATATTACTCCAGTGCTAGCTTCCCTACACTGGCTTCCTGTTAAGGCAAGGGCTGATTTCAAGGTTTTACTGTTAACCTATAAAGCGTTACATGGGCTTGCTCCTACCTATCTTTCCGAGTTGGTCCTGCCGTACATACCAATACGTACGCTACGGTCACAAGACGCAGGCCTCCTAATTGTCCCTAGAATTTCTAAGCAAACAGCGGGAGGCAGGGCTTTCTCCTATAGATCTCCATTTTTATGGAACAGTCTGCCTACCCATGTGAGAGACGCAGACTCGGTCTCAACCTTTAAGTCTTTACTGAAGACTTATCTCTTCAGTAGGTCATATGATTGAGTGTAGTCTGGCCCAGGAGTGTGAAGGTGAACGGAAAGGCTGGAGCAACGAACAGCCCTTGCTGTCTCTGCCGGGCCGGTTCCCCTCTCCACTGGGGTTCTCTGCCTCTAACCCTGTTGCAGGGGCTGAGTCACTGGCCTGCTGGTGCTCTTTCATGCCGTCCCTGGGGGTGCGTCACTTGAGTGGGTTGAGTTACTGACGTGATCTTCCTGTCTGGGTTGGCGCCCTCCCCCCTTGGTTTGTGCTGTGGTGGAGACCTCTGTGGGCTATACTCGGCCTTGTCTCAGGATTGTAAGTTGGTGGTTGGGGATATCCCTCTAGTGGTGCGGGGGCTGTGCTTTGGCGGAGTGGGTGGGGTTATATCCTTCCTGTTTGGCCCTGTCCGGGGTTTCTTCGGATGGGGCCACAGTGTCTCCGGACCGCTCCTGTCTCAGCCTCCAGTATTTATGCTGCAGTAGTTTATGTGTCGGGGGCTGGGGTTAGTTGGTTATACCTGGAGTACTTCTCCTGTCTTATCCAGTGTCCTGTGTGAATTTAAGTATGCTCTCTCTAATTCTCTCGTTCTCTCTTTCTCTCTGAGAACCTGAGCCCTAGGACCATACGTCAGGACTACCGGGCATGATGACACCTTGCTGTCCCCAGTCCGCCTGGCCTTGCTGCTATTCCAGTTTCAACTGTTCTGCCTGCGGCTACGAAACCCCTACCTGTCCCAGACCTGCTGTTTTCAACTCTAAATGATCGGCTATGAAAAGCCAACTGAGAGACCTGAGCCCTAGGACCATACGTCGGGACTACCGGCCGTGGTGACTCCTTGCTGTCCCCAGTCCGCCTGGCCTTGCTGCTATTCCAGTTTAAACTGTTCTGCCTGCGGTTATGGAACCCCTACCTGTCCCAGACCTGCTGTTTTAAACTCTAATGATCGGCTATGAAAAGCCAACTGAGATTTATTCCTGATTATTATTTGACCATGCTTGTCACTTATGAACATTTTTGAACATCTTGGCATGGTTCTGTTATAATCTCCACCCGGCACAGCCAGAAGAGGACTGGCCACCCCTCATAGCCTGGTTCCTCTCTAGGTTTCTTCCTAGGTTTTGCCTTTCTAGGGAGTTTTTCCTAGCCACCGTGCTTCTACACCTGCATTACTAGCTGTTTGGGGTTTTAGGCTGGGTTTCTGTACAGCATTTCGAGATATTAGCTGATGTAAGAAGGGCTATATAAAATAAAATTGATTGATTGATTGATTGAAGGAGTCGTGGAAAGACGATTCGAGATAGAGCCATGGATTCTTGTGGAACACCCTATTTAATGGAAATGACTGTAGACTATAGAGATCTCTAAGGTTTTTAATCCTCAGTCCTCACAAGGTAGGACTGCATTACAGCTTAGGTAACAAGTTATTTCTCTCTTCTCTTCAGTACCTTTCCTACCACACAATTGCAAGATGGACAAAGTCGAAGAGGACTCAGAGGTGAGTTTATTCAGACACAGTAAATAATGCATTCTTATAATAATATATAATAAATATGCTTATCGTATCAACATGTGCATGACACTAGCTCTATCTATCTCCATCTATGACCATAACGCTTTCCTCAAGCCTGACGAAAACCTTTGGGTCGAAACGCTACACTAAATAAACTGCAGGAGCATTCAACAGTGTGCTGGTATCTATAGTGAGCGCCACAAGTATTGGGACAGTGACACATTTTTGTTGTTTTGGCTCTGTACTCCAGCACTTTGGATTTGAAATTAGACAATGACTATGAAGTTAAAGTGCAGACTGTCAGCTTTAATTTGAGGGTATTTCCATCCATATGAAACAGTTTAGAAATTACAGCACTTTTTGTACATAGTCCCCCCATTTTAGGGGACCAAAAGTATCGGGACAAATCCACTTATGTTTATTAAAGTAGTAAAAAGTTAAGTATTTGGTCCCATATTCCTAGCACGGAATGATAACATCAAGCTTGTGACTCTACAAACTTGTTGGATGCATTTGCTGTTTGTTTTGGTAGTGTTTCAGATTATTTTGTGCCCAATAGAAATGAATGGTAAATAATGTATTGTTTCATTTTGGAGTAACTTTTATTGTAAATAAGAATATAATGTTTCTAAAAAACTGCTACATTAATGTGGATGCTACCATGATTACGGATAGTCCTGAATGAATCTTGAATAATGATGAGTGAGAAAATTGCAAACTCACAAATATCATACCCCCAAGCACTCTTTATGATATTTATACGTCTAACTTTCTCACTCATCATTATTCAAGATTATTCTGGATTATCCGTAATCAATGGTCATCTCAGTCTTCGGACATGAATCCCATTGAAAACCAGTGGTTTGAATTGAAGAGGGCAGTCCATAGGAGCAGACGAAGGATATCAAGGATCTGGAAAGATTCTGTATGGAGGAATGGTGTAAGACTCCTCCCAACGTGTTCTCAAATCCAAAGTGCTGGAGTACAGAGCCAAAACAACAACAAAACTGTCACTGGCCCAATACTTTTGAGCTCACTGTATGTCTCTTTCATAATGTTTCTCTGCCATCCAAACCTCTATTACAGGATATCAAAGCAGTGGTGGATGGGATTGACGGTATCAAGATCTCCCAGGGGCTGGCGCTGGGCTTGGGGGACTTCGACCTGATCCGAGTGATCGGCCGTGGCAGCTACGCCAAGGTGCTGCTGGTGCGACTCAAGAAGAACGAACAGATATACGCCATGAAGGTGGTCAAGAAGGAACTGGTTCACGACGAAGAGGTGAGAGGGAGGACGAGGAGAGGGTGAGAGAGAAGGAAGGAGGAGAGGGGGATGGAGGAAAAGAGGGGGAGGGAAAGAGGGGGAAGGGGAGAGAGAAACGGGGAGAGGAGGAAAAGCGAGGAGGAGAGATGAAAAGAGGAGGATCTGTAGAGCATAGAGGGGAAAAAGTACTTTAAAAAATGTTTTTATTTGCACACAAGAAAATACAAAACAATATGATGACAGTTTAAAAGGCCAACTAAAAGAGCACGTGCAAGAGGCACCTCCCCCTTTCAAATGGTTATAGAATAAAAAGGATCCCGATTTTTTGAATGAGGTGGGATGAGTCAATGGAAGTGCAGGGTGAAATAGGAAGACGAGGATCTCAGGGGGCGGAAAAGGAAAGAAAAAAATAAGGAGGAAATGGTGCCTCAAATGGTGCGGTATGAAAGGATAGAGAGGGGGAGACGAAATGGGGGGATAAGTAAGGAGTAGAGAGGGAAGATAGAAAAGGAGGGTGAGGAAGAGAGAAAGAAGGGTAGAGAAGAGAGTAATTGAGAGATGTTATAGTTTCCACCACTAGGTGGAGCTATGGTATTACTATTACACCTAGCACATACCAGATGAATGACAGAATATACATTTTGGATTGATTGTCCTCTGATGATAGTAATGTAATCATTTGTAATTAGCTATTTGAGCTCTGAGCCCTTCACATTTCAATGGACAACTAAGAGATGGACACAACAACATTGCCACAAATGACCCACGTGGAAAGGACCATTCCTTCTATTGCCACTCAACATACTGTTAAAGGGGCAATCCGGGATTATACATCTATATTTTGACTTTTAAAGTGGTTACATTTCTCCCACTCCCTCCATCAGCTGTTTACCAAAACAAGTGGCGGGGTAAATGCTTTGTCGTTTTTTGAATCCCGGATTGCCCCTTTAATGTCTTATCTTACATAGTACGGGCCATTCAGTGCTTTATAGATCTCTCTTTATAGATCTCTCCCAATGTTTTTAGTGGGGATCACGCCATATATTATAGATTCTATAAATGTATAAATGCATTCATGCATATACAGTATGTGGTTAATTATTCATTCATGTAGTAACAGTGGCGGCTCCTGAAAAAATTCTCAGGAGGGGCAATTTTTCTGATGATTTAGGTGACCTACACACATTTAAAAAAAGATATGTCCAGCAACAACATGAAGACAGGGGCAGCATATAAGTCAATACCAGAAGCATTTATTGACTGATCTCAAAAGTGTTGGCTTACCAGGGTTGGTGGAGCCCTCAGTTTCATCTTTGCCTCGCAAAGCTAAGTCAAACACTCCGCAAAACTTCACACACTGGATTAGCCGGCTGAGGATGTGGCGGTTCTTGCTAATGTCGTAGTAAATATATTTGTTATAGTGAATATGGAATATGATATGTTGAGTAAAATGTTGTGCTAAGATCTATTTAGGTCAGGAGCTGGTTATAAGTTCTGTTCCTATCCAATAACAATGGACAAAAGGGTCCTATCTTGTCAGCCTTGTCAGCAGGTGGCCAAGGACAACACCCACGCCATAGGCCTCTCAGTTCTTCCAACTCACGAGTTCTTGCTCTGAGGACACACACACACACAAACACACACACACACACTCATCACTGTTAAACACACACACACACACACACATCATCACTGTTAAACACACACACACACACACACAAAAATCCCCTCTCTTAGGCTGAACATTTGAAGACAGAGAACCCGACTCAGAGCCAATGCAACAGTGACAGTAGCCTGCAGGGGACCTCGCCCAACTCATCAGGACCAATCAGAAGATCAGAACTACTAGATTGAACCTACTTCATTTATTGCATAAAATGTCTGCACACAATGTTTCGGGGCTCTCTTCAGATAATAATAATAATAATAATATGCCATTTAGCAGACGCTTTTATCCAAAGCGACTTACAGTCATGCGTGCATACATTTTTGTGTATGGGTGGTCCCGGGATCGAACCCACTACCTTGGCGTTACAAGCACCATGCTCTACCAGCTGAGCTACAGAAAGTGGATACTCATGGATGCGCATTGCAATTGTAAAATGTCAACACAATTGGAGACACCACGTCATTTTTGGAGACATGTTATTGACAGTAAACTATTGTAGATGCGACTGCTAACTAACTAAAACATTTTAGCTGGCTAGCTAATCATCTTAGCTAAATGTGGGGCAAACAATTCAGTTATTTACCGTTAATTTGAGGGATTGGGGTGAAAGAAATCGAGTTACATAGTGATACTTTACGATATACTGTATTGACAATATCGCAATATTTTAGCGCTAGTTGGCTGTACCTGCACCAAAACACCATTATTGTTCCTTCATAGCTTGTTCTCAATCTTTTCACATTGGGAGCCAATTTGTTTTCAGCACTTTTATTTCCATGACTGATCAAAACTCGTTCTCATGGCTTTCTGATCCCTCTGCAACAGACATATGGTGCGCAATAAAATCACAGTATCGAATCGCAATACGTATAGAATCATGAGACTCGCAATGCTGATGCATATATCTTATCGTGAGGTTCCTGGCAATTCCCAGCCCAAGTTCATTTGCCACAACAAATCTCTTCGCTAGCAAACGCGATGTCTTCTCCAAAACGGCAATGTGTCTCCAGCAATGTTTACTTTTTTGACGTTCTATGGCATCTCCACTTTCCAAGCATATATGACCACATGTAATATTTTGGTAAGTGATGCAAATAGTGAACTATGTAGGGCCAGGATGTAAAATATATGTAGCTGCAGCAATTTCTCTTATCTGATATGGTAAGTAATGGGGCTTAATTTATAGCTCCCTAAGAGTTTGACGAACGGGTCCGTGAACGCGATTCCAGATATATTTACCTCTGAATAAACTGCCTTTATTACACCATATCCACATCCAGTAAACTTGTGATTATCAACACTAACCTCATCGTTGTGGCGGCGGACAGCTAGCCTGTATCCCTCGTCATCCAGTTGAGTGAGTGGCAATGTCTTTTTTCGTTCGTACCAATTTTTGGAAAATCCTCGGGTGTAGGACTTTCCGCCTTTAGTAGAAACCTGTTGAATTATTAAATTTGGTCTGGGAGGTCCTAATTGTTTCGTTGCCAATTTATCTTCATTTGTTCGCCGACAAAAAGGAACTTTTCTTTCAAACAATCCACTCTTTTCTCAGTTACGTTCATGGTTACGTAACGTATGACGAAAGCGCGTAAGTGCAAGCCCACAGACACCCATTGAGATTGTATTGAAGGCTCTGAAATTTGAAAAAAATAGATTTTACATGGGAGTCTATGACAGAAGTTCTGGGCGATTTTCAATCTGACTGAAATCGCCCCAAAAGGGGGTGGAGCCATTTGAAGCACGACTTTAGCCTGATTCGACATTTAGTGGCAGTGTGGCACTGTGGCAGATCAGACGTATAGATTACAACACTGATAACTACTGTTGCCGTGATATAATTGATTAGAAAAAAAATCCCTTCCTTTTCCCGTTTGGCAGTGCGTCGCCCATATCGCCCTATTGAACAGGCCGTCCCTGTGTAGTAAAGCCTGACATCACTGGTGTCAGCAGAAAGACCACAGCAGAAAGAGACTACTAAAGACTTATGCCTCTATTACTACTAATGAAGTCGAATTGACCAATAGGAATTTGTGATGTTATGCGTAAGATAAAGATTGAATTCATATGTATTGTGAGAGAACACGGAATGGAGGAAGAGGGTTGGACAGCCATTATTAATTGTCCAATACTTTAATTAAATAAATACATTCTTCTTAGCTACTGTACAAAGTTGTGATAATCATAGGATTCACTATGCTAATCTGAAGCACAAGTTGCCTTCAAGATCTAGGATCAGCTATCTATCCAAAGGTTAAAAGCTTCAAAACTGAACTCTGATCAGCTCTCTGGCCACAGCAACACTCTTCCTAATTCACCACTTGCAATACTACAGCACAACACCATGCCTAGCCAAACAAAACTATACCCAGAAGTCCATTTCAGGAGATGAGAGACAGAATGACAAAGGGGTGTGTTTACATGCTAAAAGGGGTCACTTTGAGGTCTGATGACGAACTGAAGGGGATTTTAGCCTCGGTTTAGCCTAGTCAGCCCCTCAGCTTGGCATCCTGTCTCTGTCCCTCTCAGGGCAGCCAAGGCTACCAGCCAGGGTAGCTATAGCCCAGCTTTTAGAAATAAGCAGAAAAATGGCCGCCCAGCCAAAGCCAGACAGGTTGCTATTCCCATAGATATATAACCTAGAGGGCACACCTCTTATCGTTGCCATTGATCCATAGAGACGGATAGAGGGCGCACCTCTGATCAACGATTGCTATTGATCGCTTCTGTGACAATGCCAGAACCACTGAGGGCTATCTCCGTTTTAAATTAGTGAATTATTTCGTTGTCTACTTCTAAACAACAGGCATAAAGCCATAGAGATGGATAGAGGGTGCAGAGACCCACCCACCCAAAGACTTTAGTCAGAAGGAGTATAAGTTCACGGCCTGGAAAAAGCAAGAGATGTTTGTCTTCCTCCGTGATTGCTCGCAATCCTCGCACTGTAATCTGCTCACTGTCTGTCAACTCTGGCTTGGGCTCGGAAATTAAAGTGCTCTGATTTCTAAAGCTTTTTGTAAAGATGTGTGTGTTTGTGTGAGAGAAATATTTATTGTGCATAGGGTATTGACTTAGTCTACACTACAACAGGTTACTGAGTTGTTTGTGAAGCTTAGAGTGGAGCTCCTCATTTTACATGTTACATCTAGGTGGTCATTATGGGATTGGAAATTGTTTCTTTTAAATGGAGTGTTTCAGTGTTTCAGGTTTATGTGTTTCAGTCATTTGCTTCTTTTTACTCCTCCATTTGTCAGAGGAAGAGAAAACATAACTAGTGCTCCTATTTGTGATTGTGCCCCTTGGTTTTCCCTCTGCATTAGATCATAGTCCAGTAGTACTATTTAGTAATAACTACAAATTAATGATGTACTATGTACACACTGAAACATGTATATTTCTTAATTTGTGTGTCTTTGGGATTCTTATTTATCCCATATTTTCTGTGTACAGTCAGGTCTATAATTAATTTTCTCTGCTAGGAGGCTGACACTTGGCCACAAGTGGATCTTCTAGCAAGACAATAATCCCAAGCACAAATCAAAATCCACAAAGAAATGGTTAATTGACCACAAAATCAACATTTTGCAATGGTCATCTCAGTCTTCGGACTTGAACCCCATTGAAAACCTGTGTTTGAATTGAAGAGGGCAGTCTATAGGAGCAGACAAAGGATATCAAGGATCTGGAAAGATTCTGTATGGAGGAATGGTGTAAGACTCCTCCCAACGTGTTCTCATAAAACATTTTAGAAAAATGCTCACTGTCGTTATCCTCGCAAGGGGAGGGTGCTAGAGTATTGGAAACAGGGTTGCCAATAATCTTGACCCCCATTTTTTAAATAATTATTAGTATTATTATAAAATAATATAATTTCCCACATTTTTGGAGCATACAATATAGCTCATTATTTGTATTATTTATTTTATACAGTCTTTTTTGCTCATCTTTATCAAGAATTCCAATACTTATGGACCTGCCTGTATGTCTATGTTCCATTACTTAAGTGTTATGCCTATTTTTATCGGAAAGAAGACAGTTTAGGTCGTCAGTAGGGTGACTCCTACCTATGTTGTGATCTAACTTGGATCCATTTACTAGTCAATTTACTCAGTCTTTCCTTGTTTATTAAAGGTAGTCTAATCTAAAGGGTTAATACCAATAGAGTAGAAATCCATTGGGTTGAATAAAGTGGCTTAGATAAGAGAACCTTCTTGTATTGTACCATGCAATGAGAAAGAAAATGGCTGCTTTGTGTTGTGATGTTACAGTATATTTACAAAGACTGTCATACATGGCATCATGCATCTCGGTCTGTTTGTTTGTCTGCAGCTCGTCTAGGATGATTAAGGATAAGACAAAATGGTTGCTAATATGTTGTCTTTCCATCTCTCTCCATCTCTCTCTCTCTCTCTCTCTCTCTCTCTCTCTCTCTCTCTCTCTCTCTCTCTCTCTCTCTCTCTCTCTCTCTCTCTCTCTCTCTCTCTCTCTCTCTCTTCATCTCTCTTTCTCCCTCCCTGTTTCCCTTACAGGACATTGACTGGGTGCAGACAGAGAAACATGTGTTTGAGCAGGCGTCTACCAATCCGTTCTTAGTGGGCCTTCACTCCTGCTTTCAGACAGAGAGCCGGTAAGAGGCAGACAGACACTCTCAGAGACACTCAGTTGCAACATGTTGCTTTTACATAGAGAATGTGTTCTGAATGACTAATACCCAGGCTAAATAAAGGTGAAATGAATCAATTTCTCTGCAATCGTTCCACTGGCCTTGGAACTAGGCAACTGAATCGCTCATCGTTAGACCTCATTATGTGAAGTAAGAAACTACGGAGCTGTGGCTTCTGTGAAAAGTGACACATTCAATGACAGACTTCTCATTGTAAGGAAATAAATGTACAGTTGTAGTCAATAGAGGTAGGCTATGAGAGCCTTTACCGTAAGACTTTGAACTGTGAACCATGACTTAAAGTGAAACCAAACATACATTTTTAGAGGCAGTCTTTTGTCACAAAAGTTCACCAAGGTAAAACAATGTTTTTTTAACGAAGAACTTTCAAATCGTATTTAGCCAGATAATGGGCATTAAATTTGACATGCAGCCTTCAGTTGGCCAATGATAATACTAGCTATTGTTTTGGAAAATGGCAATCTTGGTAAGAGGGCTGCATTCAAACTCCAAACACTCTCCAAGACTGATTGTTTACGAATGTCTTCTCCTCTCCCTTTTCTTCTGATTGTAGGTTATTTCTCGTGATCGAGTACGTCAACGGAGGGGATCTGATGTTTCATATGCAACGGCAACGGAAACTACCAGAAGAACACGCAAGGTAAACAAACAACATCCTCAACAACGTCCTCTGATACTTCAACAGCATACGGATAGAACCCTCAATCAACCCTCAAACATGGCTCTCTGCCATTTCCTCTACCCTATAAACGTATCCATTTATTCTGAGGATGAATAGGCCCTATTAGCGTCCTAATATGATAGGCATTATTGTGTTTTTCAGGAAAGCACACCAGAGATAGAGAAATCACAAGCATTTAGCCCACCATGTCTCGCTATGCCAATTGTGAGGCGGAGAATGTAAATATTGAACAGAAATCACCTATTCATTAAAAACTCCTTCCTGAAACTCCTTCCTGAAACTCCTTCCCATATAATATACATAATACCATATACTGTATGTTGGCTTCAGGATGTTTTCTACGTTGTGCGAAGTTCAGAATGGAAATGTAAGTTGGACAAACTGTGTCACGAAGTCTGGGGGCTGGGAACTCTCTGGATACTCTCGAGGATAAGCATGTCTGAATTAATCTTATTTTCTTTCAGATTCTATGCTGCTGAAATTTGTATCGCTCTGAATTTCCTGCATGAAAAGGGAATCCTCTACCGAGATTTGAAACTGGACAACGTTCTCTTGGATCACGAGGGACACATCAAGCTGACAGACTACGGGATGTGCAAGGTGAGACCCATGCACAGACCTACTGTATACTGTTATAGTACTGCTACTATGCTGCTTACTTTACTTCTCATTCATTATGTAGAAGTGGATTAATACACTAGGCATCGAAAGTCTCACGCTCTTTCTCATCTCTTTCACTTGTCTTTCTCTCGCTCTCTTTCTTTCTCTCCATCTTTCTCTGTTCTCTTGTCCTTCCCCCTACTCTCTCCCCCACTCTTTCCCCCCCTCTCTCCCCCACTCTTCCCCCCCTCTCTCTCTTTCCCCTTCCCTTCACCCCCTTCTCTCTCCCCTTTCCTTTCTCTCTCCTTCAACCTCCTTCCCCCTCTCTCTCTATCAGGAGGGCATCAGACCAGGAGACACCACCAGTACATTCTGTGGAACCCCCAACTACATAGCCCCCGAGATCCTCAGAGGGGAAGACTACGGTGAGTCCCTCCCATCAACAAACACATACATGGAGGGAATGGGGAGAACTATTTAGGAGTTATTGTAAAAAACGACCACTTCAATAAAAAACAAAATATGTGAAAAAAAAGAATGAACAGATCTCCGTCATTACCAAACTATTGCTGTCATTACCAAACTATTGCTGTCATTACCAAACTATTGCTGTCATTACCAAACTATTGCTGTCATTACCAAACTATTGCTGTCATTACCATACTATTGCTGTCATTACCAAACTATTGCTGTCATTACCATACTATTGCTGTCATTACCAAACTATTGCTGTCATTACCAAACTATTGCTGTCATTAGCAAACTATTGCTGCCATTACCAAACTATTGCTGTCATTACCAAACTATTGTTGTCATTACCAAACTATTGCTTTCATTACAAAACTATTGCTGTCATTACCAAACTATTGCTGAATCTAACCAAGATGGCCGATATTGTCTGTGTGTCTCTCTCCAGGGTTCAGTGTTGACTGGTGGGCGTTAGGCGTGCTCATGTTTGAGATGATGGCCGGGAGGTCCCCGTTCGACATCATCACCGACAATCCTGACATGAACACCGAGGAGTACCTCTTCCAAGGTGAGAGATCCCTCTACTACAGTATGACGGGGATTCATAAGAGCTCTTCTCACTCAATGTCTCAAAGTGCTTCACATTGTTAAGTGTGACATCCACTACTACTACGCAATGTGTAGCACCCACCGGGGTGATGCATGGTGGCCATATTGTGTCAAAAACAACAACAAATGCTCTCCACACATTGGCTACTCACTCCTCCACTCAAGTGCATGATTATCCAGGATAGTAGTACTTCATAGGCCTATATACACTACCAGTCAAAAGTTTGGACACACCTACTCATTCAAGGGTTTTTCTTTATTTTTACTATTTTTTACAATTTAGAATAATAGTGAAGACATCAAAACTATAAAATAACACATATGGAATCATGTAGTTACCAAAAAAGTGTTAAACAAATCAAAATATATTTTATATTTGAGATTCTTCAAAGTAGCCACCCTTTGCCTTGATGACTGCTTTGCACACTCTTGGCATTCTCTCAACTAGCTTAATGAGGTAGTCACCTGGAATGCATTTCAATTAACAGGTGTGCCTTGTTAAGTAAATTTGTGGAATTTCTTTCCTTCTTAATGCCTTAGAGCCAATCAGTTGTGTTGTGGGGGATCCCTATTTGGTAAAAGACCAAGTTCATATTATGGCAAGAACAGCTCAAATAAGCAAAGAGAAACGACAGTCCATCATTACTTTAAGATATGAAGGTTAATCAATATGGACAATTTTAAAAACTTTCTTCAAGTGCTGTCGCAAAAACCATCAAGCGCTATGATGAAACTGGCTCTCATGAGGACCACCATAGGAATGGAAGACTCAGAGTTACCTCTGTTGCAGAGGATACATTAATTAGAGTTATCAGCCTCAGAAATTGCAGCCCAAATAAATGCTTCACAGAGTTCAAGTCACAGACACATCTCAACATCAACTGTTCAAAGGGGACTGTGTAAATCAGAAGAAACCACTACTAAAGGACACCAATAAGAAGAAGAGACCTGCTTGGGCCAAGAAACACGAGCAATGGACATTAGACCGGTGGAACTTGACCTTTGGTCTGGAGTCCTAACTGGAGATTTTTGGTTCCAACCGATGTGTCTTTGTGAGACACTGTGTGGGTAAACAGATGATCTCCGCATGTGTAGTTCCCACCATAAAGCATGGAGTAGGAGGTGTTATGGTGTGGGGGTGCTTTGCTGGTGACACTGTCTGTGATTTATTTAGAATTCAAGGCACACTTAACCAGCATGGCTACCACAGCATTCTGCAGCGATACCCCATCCCATCTGGTTTGGGCTTAGTGGGACTATCATTCGTTTTTCAACAGGACAATGACCCAACACACCTCCAGGCTGTGTAAGGGCTATTTTACCAAGAAGGAGAGTGATGGAGTGCTGCATCAGATGACCTGGCCTCCACAATCCGCCGACCTCAACCCAATTGAGATGGTTTGGGGTGAGTCGGACGGCAGAGTGAAGGAAAAGCAGCCAACAAGTGCTCAGCATATGTGGGAACTCCTTCAAGACTGTTGGAAAAGCATTCCAGGTGAAGCTGGTTGAGAGAATGCCAAGAGTGTGCAAAGCTGTCATCAAGGCAAAGGGTGGCTATTTGAAGAATCTCAAATAGAAAATATATTTAAATTTGTTTAACACTTCTTTGGTTACTACATGATTCCATATGTGCTATTTCATAGATTTGATGTCCACGAATATTCTACAATGTAGAAAATAGTAAAAATAAAGAAAAACCCTTGAATGAGTAGGTGTGTCCAAACTTTTGACAGGTACTGTATGTCTAACTGTATATCTGAAAATGTGTCTTTTGGTGCTCCAAAACCCCATCAGACAGCACACAAACACACCACACGTCACTCAATATGTTAGGTTTGATGTATTTTGTGTTAAAACCGATAAAGATTTGCACACTAAAAATAAGTATGAGACATTTGGACAGCTAGAGCTATCTGGATAGGCAAGACCACTGGAGAGCCAACTGCCTCTTGTATGACATACAGTTGAAGTCGGAAGTTTACATACACTTAGGTTGGAGTCATTAAAACTAGTTTTTCAACCACTCCACAAATGTATTGTTAACAAACTATAGTTTTGGCAAGTCGGTTAGGACATCTACTTAATTTTTCCAACAGTTGTTTACAGACAGATTATTTCACTTATAATTCACTGTATCACAATTCCAGTGGGTCAGAAGATTAAATACACTAAGTTCACTATGCCTTTAAACAGCTTGGAAAATTAAAGAAAATTATGTCATGGCTTTAGAAGCTTCTGATAGGCTAATTGACATAATTTGAGTCAATTGGAGGTGTACCTGTGGATGTATTTCAAGGCTACCTTCAAACTCAGTGTCTCTTTGCTTGACATCATGGGAAAATCAAAAGAAATCAGCCAAGACCTCAGAAAAAATTTGTAGACCTCCACAAGTCTGGTTCATCCTTGGGAGCAATTTCCAAACGCCTGAAGGTACCACGTTCATCTGTACAAACAATAGTACGCAAGTATAAACACCATGGGACCACGCAGCCGTCATACCGCTCAGGGAGGAGATGGGTTCTGTCTCCTAGAGATGAACGTACTTTGGTGCGAAAAGTGCAAATCAATCCCAGAACAACAGCAAAGGACCTTGTGAAGATGCTGGAGGAAAAAGTTACAAAAGTATCTATATCCACAGTAAAACGAGTCCTATATCGACACAACCTGAAAAGCCGCTCAGCAAGGAAGAAGCCACTGCTCCAAAACCGCCATAAAAAAGCCAGACTACGGTTTGCAACTGCACATGGGGACAAAGATCGTACTTTTTGGAGAAATGGCCTCTGGCCTGATGAAACAAAAATAGAACTGTTTGGCCAAAATGACCATCGTTATGTTTGGAGGAGAAAGGGGGTTGCTTGCATTGCGAAGAACACCATCCCAACCGTGAAGCACGGGGGTGGCAGCATCATGCTGTGGGGGTGCTTTGCTGCAGGAGGGACTGGTGCACTTCATAAAATAGATGTGGATATATTGAAGCAACATCTCAAGACATCAGTCAGGAAGTTAAAGCTTGGTTGCAAATGGGTCTTCCAAATGGACAATGACCCCAAGCATACTTCCAAGGTTGTGGCAAAATGGCTTAAGGATAAGGTATTGGAGTGGCCATCACAAAGCCCTGACCTCAATCCTATAGAACATTTGTAGGGCAGAACTGAAAAAGCGTGTGCGAGCAAGGATGCCTACAAACCTGACTCAGTTACACCAGCTCTGTCAGGAGGAATGGGCCAAAATTCACCCAACTTATTGTGGGAAGCTTGTGGAAGGCTACCCGCAACGTTTGACCCAAGTTAAACAATTTAAAGGCAATGCTACCAAATACTAATTGAGTGAATGTAAACTTCTGACCCACTGGGAATGTGATGAAAGAAATAAAAGCTTAAATAAATCATTCTCTCTACTATTATGGTCCTCTGTAGCTCAGCTTGTAGAGCACGACGCTTGTAACGCCAGGGTAGTGGGTTCGAACCCCGGGACCACCCATACACAAAAAAAATGTATGTACGCATGACTGTAAGTCGCTTTGGATAAAAGCGTCTGCTAAATGGCATATTATATTATTATTATTCTGACATTTCACATTCTTAAAATAAAGTGGTGATCCTAACTGACCTAAAACAGGGAATTTTTACTAGGATTAAATGTCAGGAATTGTGAAAAACTGAGTTTAAATGTATTTGGCTAAGGTGTATGTAAACTTCCGACTTCAACTGTATGTACAGTGGGGGGAAAAAGTATTTAGTCAGCCACCAATTGTGCAAGTTCTCCCATTTAAAAAGATGAGAGAGGCCTGAAATTTTCATCATAGGTACACGTCAACTATGACAGACAAAATGAGATATTTTTTTCCAGAAAATCACATTGCAGGATTTTTAATGAATTTACTTGCAAATTATGGTGGAAAATAAGTATTTGGTCAATAACAAAAGTTTCTCAATACTTTGTTATATACCCTTTGTTGGCAATGACACATGTCAAATGTTTTCTGTTAGTCTTCACAAGATTTTCACACACTGTTGCTGGTATTTTCAACATGTCCCTGACTGAGTCTGTAATACCAACATGTTTCAAGCAGACCACCATAGTCCCCATGCCCAAGGACTCTAAGATAACCTGCCTAAATGACTACTGACCCGTAGCACTGACGTCTGTAGCCATGAAGTGCTTTGAAAGGCTGGTCATGGCTCACATCAACAGCATTATCCCAGAAACCCTAGACCCACTCCAATTTGCATACCGCCCCAACAGATCCACAGATGATGCAATCTCTATTGCACTCCACACTGCCCTTTCCCACCTGGACAAGAGGAACACCTACGTGAGAATGCTATTCATTGACTACAGCTCAGCATTCAACACCATAGTGCCCTCTAAGCTCATCACTAAGCTAAGGATCCTGGGACTAAACACCTCCCTCTGCAACTGGATCCTGGACTTCCTGACGGGCCGCCCCCAGGTGGTAAGGGTAGGTAACAACACATCTGCCACACTGATCCTCAACACGGGGGCCCCTCAGGGGTGCGTGCTCAGTCCCCTCCTGTACTCTCTGTTCACCCATGACTGCATGGCCAGGCACGACTCCAATCATTAAGTTTGCCGACGACACAACAGTGGTAGGCCTGATCACCGACAACGATGAGACAGCCTATAGGGAGGAGGTCAGAGACCTGGCCGTGTGGTGCCAGGACAACAACCTCTCCCTCAACTTGACCAAGACAAAGGAGATGATTGTGGACTACAGGAAAAAAAAGAGGACTGAGCACACCCCCATTCTCATCGACAGGGCTGTAGTGGAACAGGTTGAGAGCTTCAAGTTCCTTGGTGTCCACATCACCAACGAACTATCATGGTCCAAACACACCAAGACAGTCGTGAAGAGGGCACGACAAAGCCTATTCCCCCTCAGGAGACTGAAAAGATTTGGCATGGGTCCTCAGATCCTCAAAATTCTACAGCTGCACCATCGAGAGCATCCTGACTGGTTGCATCACCGCCTGGTATGGCAACTGCTTGGCCTCCGACCGCAAGGCACTACAGAGGGTAGTGCGTACGGCCCAGTACATCACTGGGGCCAAGCTTCCTGCCATCCAGGACCTCTATACCAGGTGGTGTCAGAGGAAGGCCCTCAACATTTTCAAAGACTCCAGCCACCCTAGTCATAGACTGTTCTCTCTGCTACCGCATGGCAAGCGGTACCGGAGTGCCAAGTCTAGGTCCAAAAGACTTCTCAACAGCTTCTACCCCCAAGCCATAAGACTCCTGAACAGCTAATCATGGCTACCCGGACTATTTGCATTGCCCCCCCACCCCATCCTTTTTACGCTGCTGCTACTCTGTTAATTATTTATGCATAGTCACTTTAACTCTACCCACATGTACATATTACTTCAACTATCTCAACTAGCCGGTGCCCCCGCACATTGACTCTGCACCGGTACCCCCCTGTATATATAGCCTCCCTACTGTTATTTTATTTTACTTCTGCTCTTTTTTTCTCAACACTTTTTTTGTTGTTGTTTAATTTTTTGGTTAAGGGCTGTAAGTAAGCATTTCACTGTAATGTCTGCACCTGTTGTATTCGGCGCATGTGACCAATAAAATGTGATTTGATTTGATTTGGCCCATTCCTCCATGCAGATCTCCTCTAGAGACTGGCTAGGCCACTCCAGGACCTTGAAATGCTTCTTATGAAGCCACTCCTTCGTTGCCCGGGCGGTGTGTTTGGGATCATTGTCATGCTGAAAGACCCAGCCACGTTTCATCTTCAATGCCCTTGCTGATGGAAGGAGGTTTTCACTCAAAATCTCACGATACATGGCCCCATTCATTCTTTCCTTTACACGGATCAGTCGTCCTGGTCCCTTTGCAGAAAAACAGCCCCAAAGCATGATGTTTCCACCCCCATGCTTCACAGTAGGTATGGTGTTCTTTGGATGCAACTCAGCATTATTTGTCCTCCAAACACGACGAGTTGAGTTTTTACCAAAAAGTTATATTTTGGTTTCATCTGACCATATGACATTCTCCCAATCCTCTTCTGGATCATCCAAATGCACTCTAGCAAACTTCAGACAGGACATGGCTTAAGCAGGGGGACACGTCTGGCACTGCAGGATTTGAGTCCCTGGCGGCGTAGTGTGTTACTGATGGTAGGCTTTGTTACTTTGGTCCCAGTTCTCTGCAGGTCATTCACTAGGTCCCCCCGTGTGGTTCTGGGATTTTTGCTCACCGTTCTTGTGATCATTTTGACCCCACGGGGTAAGATATTGCGTGGAGCCCCAGATCGAGGGAGATTATCAGTGGTCTTGTATGTCTTCCATTTCCTAATAATTGCTCCCACAGTTGATTTCTTCAAACCAAGCTGTTTACCTATTGCAGATTCAGTCTTCCCAGCCTGGTGCAGGTCTACAATTTTGTTTCTGGTGTCCATTGACAGCTCTTTGGTCTTGGCCATAGTGGAGTTTGGAGTGTGACTGTTTGAGGTTGTGGACAGGTGTCTTTTATACTGATAACAAGTTCAAACAGGTGCCATTAATACAGGTAACGAGTGGAGGACAGAGGAGCCTCTTAAAGAAGAAGTTACAGGTCTGTGAGAGCCAGAAATCTTGCTTGTTTATAGGTGACCAAATACTTATTTTCCACCATAATTTGCAAATAAATTTATTAAAAATCCTACAATGTGATTTTCTGGATTTTTTTTTCTCAATTCGTCTGTCATAGTTGACGTGTACCTATGATGAAAATTACAGGCCTCTCTCATCTTTTTAAGTGGGAGAACTTGCACAATTGGTGGCTGACTAAATACTTTTTTCCCCCACTGTATTATACCATAGAAATATAATTGATTGAATGGGATGTCCGTTCTAGTAATTCTATTCGTATGTGCTATACTGTACCACAACCCCGTCTCTCTCCACCATGCCCACCCATGGAAGCCTGGGCATGGGCATTGGAACGGGCATCTACCAGCCTTTTGGTCCTCCTCACGCCCCAACAGGGCAAGCAGCATGTCTCCTTGATGCCTCCTCGCTAGCGGAAACAAGCCCCTCTCTCTGTAGGAGAGGGCTAGCGTTATGCCACCAGCCTGACCAGTGCCAACCTCACCCTGGGAAACCCTGGCACACATGCCAGACCACAGAACCATAGACATGCAGACAGAGTTTGGGGTTGGCATGGTGGTATCCAAAGATCCATAACAATTAGGTTGTAACCAAATGAGAATGTCATGGAGCGTTTTGTACCAACTGTCAGTCTGTCCGCTTGTCTGTCTGCCTGCCTTTTCCTTCTGTCTGCCTGCCTTTCCGTCTATACTATGCTACACTCTGCCATACTATACTGCTCCCCAACCCTTCCTTCTGGCGACCACTAGACACATGTCACCATCAGTGTTCCTAACCCTGGCCCTAGGCCAAGCTCCTTAACCCTAAACCCCATCACAGAGGTTGCATCCCAAATGGCACCATATTCCCTACATTGTGCGCTACTTTTGAACAGAGCCCTAGCCATTTGAGATGCAGCCAGTGACTGATCCCGTTAACATTCCATTAGGACTCAGTGTAAACAAACAGAACAGAGCTGGCCGGCCGGCTGGGGGCATTTAGGAAGAAGAGGATAAACAACACTACTCTTCCTGCTGTAATCTGTTCATCAGAGAGCCAGGGAAGTTAAACGGCTTTGCGTCCGCTCTTAGACATGCAATGTTTGTTGATGAGTAATCAGAAATATCTATCTGTTTTGTTGTGTTGCTGGGAGAGTGGGGATTTGAGGTCAATCAAGGATTGACTTGACCCGACAGACTGCGTTCCAATAATCTCTCCTTTCTCCCGAAGTACGCACTTGTTCACTTGCCTTTATGGATTTAACAGGAAATGACTGGTTTAAGAAACTTAATCTAGCCCATGCCTACACCAATCCAATGCTCTTAATGTGGGGAGGAGTGAACATGTGCACACCTCAGGAGGAAGGAGAGATTATGTGAGTCCAACTAACCAACACAAGATGAGGCGCTACACAATACTACCAAACTGTTTCCCACTGCGAAAAACCGAACGTGCTGTACTACAGAACATGACTGACGCAGTCACAGAACAGAGCCCCCTCATCCCTCCTCTTCTCCTCCTCCTCTTCTCTCATCCCCCCTTCCGCCCACTGGTTCGTACGCAGCAGGCGCAGGGACCCACAGGCTGGCCGGATGGTGAATCACCAATTGTTTGCCTCCCTCCCACCCTCCACATGATTGTCTTTCCCTCTCTCTTTCTCACTCATTCTTTTTCTCTGTCTTCTCCACACAGTTATTCTCGAAAAGCCCATTCGCATCCCAAGGTCTCTGTCGGTGAAGGCTGCCAGCGTGCTGAAGGGCTTTTTAAACAAGGTGAGAGAAGAACGCTGTAGTGTAAACCCAGTGTGCCCAATCAGGTGTCTCCCTCTCTCCTTCCCTCCCCCTCTCCCTGTCTATTTGCAGTGCTCAGTGAAATCAGCGTGTGTAGGAACGTAGCCAAGTCCACATTAGGACAGCAACATGACAGCCACTCGGTGAAGGCCTTACCCATTTGGCTGAGAGACAGCGAGTTTGTGTGCGCGCCTATGTGTGTGTGTGTGCGTTCACATGTTTGTTTGTTTGTTATACTATGGAGTTTCACATCCACTACAGTTACTTACAAGTGTATTTGATTCTACACGTGTGTGAGTGTTTCATCCCTGATATGCATGGTTTAGTAAAACAGTATATTGTTGTGTGAATGGCCTTGGAGCTCTTCACATGCATTAAGCCTCTGCTAGTTAGGGTGCTAATAATAAAATAATTGTACTGATGAAAAGGTTAGCTGGGGGCATTGGTTTGTCCAAACATACAGTCGCTAGTGAAAGTCTACACACCCCTTGCACAGTCTTCAAATTTTTCTGCCATACAATTCAATCTAAAAAGGGATCAAATTAGATTTTTTTTCCTGCCGATCTACACAACCTACTCCACATTTTCAAAGTGAAAGAAAAATGATAGAAAATTGTCCAAATGACTAAGAAATACAAAATGAGGATGGATTGATTGCATATGTCTTCACACCCCAGAGTTAATACTTGGTGTAAGCACCTTTGGCAGCCATTACAGTTGTGAATAATTTTGAATAAGATTCTACCAACCTTCAACAACTCTCAGGGCAACCTACAGGTAACTAACAAAATAATGGAAACACTTAAGTAAACGAGGGATACAAAGTATATTGAAAGCAGGTGCTTCCACACAGTTGTGGTTCCTTAGTTAATTAAGCAATTAACATCCCATCATGCTTAGGGTCATGTATAAAAATGCTGGGCAGGCAATTATTTTAGCTACCAGGCTACGCCCCCATAGGATGATAATGCCCCATCCATACAGCACGAGTGGTCACTGAATGGTTTGACGAGCATGAAAACGCCATAGCCATCTCAGTCACCAGATCTCAACCCAATTGAACACTTATAGGAAATTCTGGCGCAGTGCAAACAAAACCTTCCATACATGTTTGCCCATGTTAGAAGTGGTCAGAAAGTACTCAAACATGACCCATTTTGCATACCCCACCCTACCATGAGACATCCATGCACACCCGCATGTGTGTATGTCTGTGGTATGTGTGTACACACGTGTGCTTGTGAGAGAGAGAAAGAAAGAAGGAGAATGCTGTAGCATGCCTCACTCTCCATTTAAAACCTACCCTAAGCAGAAACCGTGGATAGACGGCAGCATTCGCGCAAATCTAAAAGCGCGAACCACCTTTTCCAACAGTCTTGAAGGAGTTCCTACATATGCTGAGCACTTGTTGGCTGCTTTTCCTTCACTCTGCGGTCCAACTCATCCCACACCATCTCAATTGGGTTGAGGTCGGGTGATTGCGGAGGCCAGGTCATCTGATGCAGCACTCCATCACTCTCCTTCTTGGTCAAATAGCCCTTACATAGCCTGGAGGTGTGTTGGGTCATTGTCCTGTTGAAAAACAAATGATAGTCCCATTAAGCGCAAACCAGATTGGATGGCGTGTTGCTGCAGAATGCTGTGGTAGCCATGCTGGTTAAGTGTGCCTTGAATTCTAAATAAATCACAGACAGTGTCACCAGCAAAGCACCCCCACACCATCACACCTCCTCCTCCATGCTTCACGGTGGGAACAACACATGCGGAGATCATCCATTCACCAAATTTGGACTCATCAGACCAAAGGACAGATTTCCACCGGTCTAATGTCCATTGCTCGTGTTTCTTGGCCCAAGCAAGTCTCTTCATCTTATTGGTGTCCTTTAGTAGTGGATTCTTTGCAGCAATTCAACCATGAAGGCCTGATTCACGCAGTCTCCTCTGAACAGTTGATGTTGAGATGTGTCTGTTACTTGAACACTGTGAAGCATTTATTTGGGCTGCAAACTGAGGTGCAGTTAACTCTAATGAACTTATCCTCTGCAGAAGAGGTAACTCTGGGTCTTTCTTTCCTGTGGCGGTCCTCATGAGAGCCAGTTTCGTCATAGCGCTTGATGGTTTTTGCGACTGCACTTGAAGAAACTCTCAAAGTTTTTTAAATGTTCCGGATTAACTGACCTTCATGACTTAAAGTAATGATGGACTGTTGTTTCTCTTTACTTATTTGAGCTGTTCTTGCCATAATATGGACTTGGTCTTTTACCAAATAGGGCTATCTGCTGTATACCCCCCTACCTTGTCACAACACAACTGATTGGCTCAAACACATTAAGAAGGAAAGAAATTCCACAAATTAACTTTTGAGAAGGCACACCTGTTAATTGTAATGCATTCCAGGTGACTACCTCATGAAGCTGGTTGAGAGAATGCCAAGAGTGTGCAAAGCTGTCATCAAGGCAAAGGGTGGCTACTTTGAAGAATCTCAAATATAAAATATATTTTGATTTGTTTAACACTTTTTTTGGTGTTATTTCATAGTTATGATGTCTTCACTATTATTCACAATGTAGAAAACAGTAAAAATAAAGATGTTTTCCGGACAATCTATATACCAAACATTATTAAGATCTAATTATTTGAACATGTATTCACACGACTTGATTCATGAAATGAGTAAAAAACTGTAACTCTATGTGTCCAAAGACTAAATGTAGTACGTTACAGAAATGTCTGTAGTTCACAAACGACAATTAGTTTAATCATATATTTGGCATATTTGGGCTAAGAACAGATCAAATAACAATACTATATGCTTTTAAACAATTTAATTCTGAAATGTATTTCAAAATACATATGCTAAAGTCATTTTAATGATTTTTAAAATTTTCTCAAAATCCCAACTATGATTGTCATTATCTAGCATACTTTCAGTGTCAATCTTAAAACTTCAAGGTTTGGGTCAGGTTGGTGGCAGCTTCATGCTATGCGTATGATTGTCATCAGCAGGGACTGGGGAGTTTGTCAGGATGAAAATAAATATGAAAGGTGTAAAGCCCAGGTAAAATGTTAAAGGAAAACCCACCTCAGTCTTCTGAAAACCTAACCCTGGGATAGATGATTACACAAATGTGTGTGCTAAAGACACACCAGTGGTCTAGTCTCATGGTTATGCTGGGCATACACTAAACACGACTTCTAAACATCTTGGACCTGCTCACTTTTCCTGATTTCCGTGTCCCAAATCTTTCATTCCGTCCATCCTCAAACCCAGGATGTTGGTCTTCACATTACACAATGATTCCCTAGTTGATCCTGCCCTGCGTTTCTCGATTGTCGTAGGAAAAAAATGCAAACAGCATGGTTTTGTGGCACAGTCAATGCCACGCAGGGCTACGGGCCAGAAGGCTGAGGGTTCGCCGGCCACCATTGACGAGCTCATTCTCCCTGCCTGTTTCATTACACTACGATCAGAGCTGGCTGCAGACAATGATCAGCTAGGGGGACATCTGATTTTCAACATGTTGATGCTATATTTATAATTATGCAACAGACTTCTAGTGCTTCATCATGGTTTGCGTTTTCAACACCACAATCAAATAGAGTATGTAAATCTCGACAAACAGAAAATACATCCCTCCCTACTCAGTATTGAAGGCTTGGCTTGTCAATCTCCGAATGTCATTCAACGTTTTGGTGTTTTGTAACAGATGTCTCTTTCCATTCATCAATTGGCCGCTGCAAAGTTTGGATGCTGCAATAATATTATAGTGGAGTGGATGAACGTGTGCAGGTAGCCTACAGGAGACTTTTGAAGTAGCCAAATTACATTACAACATTATGACTGGTTGTGTTTATGCCACACATAAAAGGTAATACTCGTCCGTTGCTTAATTAATCCAACAACAGAAGTTAACAAACAAGTGCTTCCCTAAAAGTTTAAACATCTTATCTTTTTAGAAAGTGAATAGCTGATAGAGACATAATAGTAGTAAATTTTTGTCTCCTCAAATCCAGAAGGCCGTGGCTCAGCCTCAGAATGTCATAGAGATTAAGCAAAGATATCAGGAGCACAGGCATGGCACCAATCAGATTGAGCAAAACCCCCAAAAATATGCATTATTATAACTAACATACTCCTCAGCACCACAACCCCCCAATTACCCCGTCTCAGGGAAGCTCATCTGCGTGCTCGTCGTCCTCACCAGGGTCTTGACCTGACTGTAGTTCCGCGTCGTAACCGACGTCAGTTGACAAATGCTCACTTTCGATGGCCACTGGCACGCTGAAGAAGTGCTCTTCACGGATGAATCCCGGTTTCAACTGTACCGGGCAGATGGCAGACAGCGTGTCGTGCCATTCATCCACTGCCATCTCCTCATGTTTCAGCATGATAATGATCTGTACACAACTCCTGGAAGCTGAAAATGTCCCAGTTCTTCCATGGCCTGCATACTCACCAGACATGTCACCCATTGAGCATGTTTGGGATGCTCTGGATCGACGTGTACGACAGCATATTCCAGTTCACGCCAATATCCAGCAACTTCTCACAGCCATTGAAGAGGAGTGGGACAACATTCCACAGGCCACAATCAACAGCCTGATCAACTCTATGCGAAGGAGATGTGTCGCGCTGCATGAGGCAAATGGTGGTCACACCAGATACTGACTGGTTTTCTGATCCACGCCCCTACCTTTTATTTTTGTTATCTGTGACCAACAGATGCATATCTGTATTCCCAGTCATGTGAAATCCATAGATTTATTTCAATTGACTTATTTCCTTATATGAACTGTAACTCAGTAAAATCTTTGAAATTGTTGCATATTGGGTTTATATTTCTGTTCAGTGTACTTTCAGCACCATGTTTGATTAAGCCGCTGCTGCTGCTACAAAGCTGTTTATGGTCCGCTGCTTGCCTTATGACATGACTGTCTCCTGCACGCTCTCTCCTCATGAATTGTAGTTCATATGTAACTTTTGCATTATTCAGGTGGGGTAACTTTCTTCTTGGGACATTACTGTTGGATCATTTTGCATCACCGCTCCGAGATTATTATAATTTTTGTATTCATAATTAATATGGGGGGCTTTTTATGTGTGGTATGATTGCTAGTTAACCCAAATGATCGGAATCGGACCGGAAAGGAGGCAGAACGCGCGTTAAGCTTTCTTGAATACACTATATTGGACGACTTGGGAAAATGATGATCGGCAACAGACAGCGCATCAGAATCAAAAATACAGCCAGACTGGCCTGTTACTGTACCTTTCTAGACCTTATAATCTGTCGAGAGCAGAACCACTACTGATGTGAATGGAATGAAACATTCAAATAACAGGGCTTTTGCGCTATTATTCAAATTACAATTTTACTGCAGTTTACAGCCTAGAGTAGAATTGTTCTCAATTGTACTCACTTTATTACTCACAATTATTCATTGCATTGTCGTGTTGGAGGCTAGTCTATGTAGGATAATTTGTTATCATCCCTAAACAAGATCAATAAGGGAGCTTTTTGAGCTGCGTGTCTCATGTCTTCGCTGTTCTTTCATGCGCAGACGCACCTGGCCTCTCTGCTGCCTATCGGCTATTCCTCTATGTTCTTGTGGATTTACAATGCATAAGGAAAGTATTCAGACCCCTTCCCTTTTTCCACATTTTGTTACGTTACAGCCTTATTTAAAAATTGTTTAAATAAAAAAATGACCTCATCAATCTATACACAATACCCCATGATGACAAAGCGAAACCAGGATTTTAGAAATGTTTGCAAATTTATTAAATATTAAAGAACAGAAATACCTTATTTACATAAGTATTCAGACCCTTTGCTATGAGACTCGAAATTGAGCTCAGGTGCATCCTGTTTCCATTGATCATCCTTGAGATGTTTCTAAAACTTGATTGGAGTCCGCCTGTGGTAAATTCAATTGATTGGGCATGATTTGGAAAGGCACACACCTGTCTATATAAGATCCCACAGTTGACAGTGCATGTCAGAGCAAAAACCAAGCCATGAGGTCGAAGGAATTGTCCGTAGAGCTCCGAAACAGGATTGTGTCGAGGCACAGATCTGGGGAAGGGTACCAAAAAATGTCTGCAGCATTGAAGGTCCCCAAGAACATAGTGGCCTCCATCCTTCTTAAATGTAAGAAGTTTGGAACCACCAAGACTCTTCCTAGAGCTGGCCGCCCGGCCAAACTGAGCAATCGGGGGAGAAGGGCCTTGGTCAGGGAGGTGACCTAGAACCCGATGGTCACTCTGACAGAGCTCCATAGTTCCTCTGTGGAGATGGGAGAACCTTCCAGAAGGACAACCATCTCTACAGCACTCCACCAATCAGGACATTATGGTAGAGTGGCCAGACTGAAGCCACTCCTCAGTAAAAGGCACATGACAGCCCGCTTGACAGCCCACTGTATATTGAAAATTGGTGCAGATTTGAATGATTTTATATGTGGTATGATTGCTAGTTAACCTATTGCATATCTGGACAAACCACTATTGTGACTACGGATAGAGGGCAGGATAGACAGTTGACTGGTAGACTATATTGACCTGTGGTATAGTAAGCATGCAGAAAAGCGTAGTGCATAAGGAAAATACCAAAACACCTTGATAGGGGAGGTGCATGCAAGCAGATAAGGACATTTGGCATGGAAGAAATTATAAAGTAAAACTTGAAAAATTGTGAATGTAAACCAGTGAAAAAACACACTACCCTCCCCTGTGCTTAATAATTAGTTAGACAACCCTCCCCTATTTTGGACCCCCCCCCCCCCCCATCACATTTAATCCCTTTTTAGATTTAATTTTAAGGCAGCAAATTGTGAAGACTGTGCAAGGGGTATGTAGACTTTCACTAGCCACTATACCTATAGGGGTGGAATAGACAGGGGGGTTAGCTAATTGGCAACAAATTTAGCAATGCAGCGATCACTCTACTCTCCTAGGAACTCCAAGGTGGCCTACATCTGCTGTAAAGGAAACACATGCCCCATATGACAAAAAAACGTATCCTCTGGATTACATTTCCACAGAATAATATAAAATAGTAGTAGATCAAACAACAGAGGTCAGTAAAGGTGCATCAAAGCTGGGACCGAGAGACTGAAAAACAGCTTCTATCTCAAGGCCATCAGACTGTTAAATAGCCATCACTAGCTGGCTGTCACCCGGTTACTCAACCCTGCACCTTAGAGGCTGCTGCCTTATATTTATATACACATGGAATCACTGGCCACTTTAATAATGTTTATATACTGTTTTACTCATCTCATATGTATATACTGTATTCTATTATACTGTATTGTAGTCAATGCCACTCCAACATTGCTCGTACTAGTTTTCTTTATTCCATTTTTTTACTTTTAGATTTGTGTATTGTTGTGAATTGTTAGATACTACTGCACTGTTGGAGCTAGGAACACAAGCATTTCGCTACACCCGCAATAAGATCTGCGAAATATGTGTATGTGACCAATAACATTTGATTTGATTTGAAATAAATATAAAGTAAAGTAAATATATTGTGATTATGGAGTTAAACTGTTAGTACAATCGTTGATCTGTGAATTGTTGGTAGCATAAGGAGTTAGTGTGTGTTTTTCATTGGTGGTATTTTGATAATCACCTTGTTTTGGGATGTTTCAAGGATAAAGGAATTGTGTAAGGGTTTGTTTGAGGGAAATACTGACTGAACTTTGTTTAATTTGAGTAAATATTACATCTCTACATTCGACCAAGATCACATTGCTGTAATTGGTGTTAAAAACCATCTATAAAAATTGGTGCAACAAATATGCTTGAATGACTGACGGCAGATATAGATTTTCTGTCATTTCCTCCTGTCCTGATTCTTAATTTCTCTACAGTTGATAAGCCTTTCCAACCCTGCAACCAAAGATGTTTGTTTATGGACTATTGCGTTGAGCATGCCAACTCTTGATTCTACTTGTTTCTCTCCACCTAACAGGACCCCAAAGAGCGGCTGGGTTGCCAGGTCCAAACGGGCTTCACTGACATCAAGTCGCACACGTTTTTCCGCAGTATAGACTGGGACCAGGTAAGCCTCCAATCAAATCCACTTAATTTAGAAGAATAGAAGTGAATGAATCCGTCTGACAGAGGATTTGGGATGGGACGGAAGTCAGGGAACTCGACACTGAGTAATTGTGTTCCGTGGTTAGTCAGTATCACCTGTGGGAACCCATCTTGGTCGGTCAGACGGTCATCATATTACTTTGATTCTCATTATGTCTATTTGCATTATGTCATGCTTTAAATGGTGGGTACACTATATTTTATATTACTAATATTGCAAAAATGGTAGAGAAGATACTTGATTATTGGGGGGTGAAACAATATTTACTTCTATTGCTAAAGGTTAATTACAGCTCAAGTCATTTCCGATTGGCATGGCTTTCCAAACTTTAACAACTAGGAAGTTTCCCATCAGATTCCTTTCGAGTCATTTCCCTCAGCAATTAGCCCTTGTTAATGTCTTAATTGGCCAGTGTTGGGAGAGGAGGGATCTTAGGGAGCTTGAAATGAATAGAACACGCAGAGACACAGTGTGTTAGACCACCGCTGTGTAGAACAAAGTGACTGCCTCCTCTTTGTAGCACCACCATGAATAAAAGTGAGTTCTAAATGACACACATGCACCCTCCAACATCAACTCTGTGTGTGTGTGTGTTGAGGGGAGGTTGATGGTGTACAGCTGACGCAAGCAGCCATTTGAAAGTGGGAGATGGGCCCATACAATATTTAGGGGATCTGGTATGTCATCAGAAATTATGCTCATGTGCACATACACAGTGGGATTCGGTGTTTCCGCACATTATTAGTTTCTAGTCAAAGCCTCTTCTGTATATTCAATACAAAAGAGGGGAGATGTATTGTTCACAGTGGTGCCTCCTTTTCTGTGCAATATCATTGGCCAATTGAATGTCAATCAACAGCATTTCTCATAGTGTTGCAAAGTATCCCAAATATGTTGTACTTTTTGAACTAGAACATGAAAAACGGTTGTATTAAATATTGCTGATTTCAAAGCTGATTGTCACCAAAAACAATTATCATTCACTTTGTCTCCCATGCCTCACGTCTTTCCCAGTCAAGATCGTATTTTTTCCTGATGCCTCGAACTGAATGTTTGTATGAATGACATCATGGGTTTTAAAGAGACACTTTTATAAAAGAAGAGATTGCTTCTTCTATGCAAATGTTGTTGATCAGTACAGTAAAATAAGTCCCAAATGGAAGGGAAACTGTCATGCGTCAGTGTGTAGCAGTAGGACGGAGTCAGGCGCAGGACACAGAACTTGGTCAACGACGTACTTTACTTATCACAAGTAAATAAACATATCCTCCACGTAGGGAAGAAAATACCGACTCACAAAGCAAATGACAACAAGACAACGAACAATCATGCACAACACCATGAGAGAACCAGAGGGTAAAATAGGGAAACAAATTAACGTACATTGGAACCAGGTGTGTGCAATAAAGACAAAACAAGTAAAACACAGAAACATAGATCGGGTGGCAGCTAGTACTCTGGTGACGACGAACGCCGAAGCCTGCCCGAGCAAGGTGGAGGAGCTGCCTCGGCTGAATTTGTGACAGTACACCCCCCCCCCCCCCCACCCACCCCCCGGGAACGGCCAGGAGGACGCGGAGCAGGGCGAGTCAGATGACGACGGTGGAAATCCCTCAACAGGGAGGGATCGAGGATGTCCCTCCTAGGACCCAGCAACGTTCCTCCTGACCGTACACCTCCCACTCCACGAGATACTGCAGGCCCCCCACCCGACGCCTAGAATCCAGGATGGAACGGACCGAGTACGCCGGTGCCCCCTCGATGTCCAGTGGGGGCGGAGGGACCTCCCGCACCTCAGACTCCTGGAGCGGACCAGCTACCACCGGCCTGAGGAGAGACACATGGAACGAGGGGTTAATATGGTAATCAGGAGGGAGCTGTAACCTATAACAAACCTCGTTCAATCTCCTCAGGACTTTAAATGGCCCCACAAACCGCCGACACAGCTTCCGGCAGGGCAGGCGAAGGGGCAGGTTTCGGGTCGAGAGCCAGACCCGGTCCGCTCACCGCGGTGGCGGTCGGCGCTCGCCTTCTGTCGCCTGATAGCCCGTTGCAGGCGTACATGGACAGCGTTCCAGGTTTCCTCCGAGCGCCGAAACCATTCATGCACCGCAGGTTCCTCGATCTGGCTCTGATGCCACGGTGCCAGGACCGGCTGATAACCTAACACACACTGAAAAGGCGTAAGGTTAGTTGAGGAGTGGCGGAGGGAGTTTTGGGCCATCTCTGCCCAGGGGATGTAAACCGACCAATCCCCCGGCCGGTCATAGCAATAGGACCTCAGAAACCTACCCACATCCTGGTTCACTCTCTCCACCTGCCCATTACTCTTGGGGTGAAGCCCCTGTTTTTCCGGATGACTGTGTGATCTCGCTCTCTGTGGCCTTTTGTGAGCAAAACGTTTAAACAGGTTAACAATCACAAGGCGGAATACCAGGGCGTGTTCTCAAAGCATGCGCAGACCAGCTGGCAAGTGCCTTCACAGACATTTTCAATCTCTTCTTGTCCCAATCTGTAATCCCAACATGTTTCAAACTGACCACCCTGTTCCCAAAAGTTCTAAGGTAACCTGCCTAAATTACTATCACCCTGTAGCACTCACATCTGTAATTATGAAGTGTTTTGAAAGACTGGTCATGACACACATCAACACCATCACCCTAGACCCACTCCAATTCGCATAACGCCCCAACAGATCCACAGATGAATCGATCTCAATTGCACTTCACACTGCCCTCTCCATCCTGGACAAGAGGGCAAATAACTAAGCGAGAATGCTGTTCATAGACTACAGCTCAGCGTTCAACACCATTGTCCCCTCCAAACTCATCACCAAGCTAGGGACCCTGGACTGAACAACTTCCTAATATTGAGTTGCTCCCCCCACCCCCCTTTTTGCCCTCAATTCATCGGGGCGTGGACTCGACAAGGTATCGAAAGCGTTCCACAGGGATGCTGGCCATGACTCCAATGCTTCCCACAGTTGTGTCAAGTTGGCTGGATGACCTTTGATACACACGGGAAACTGTTGAGCGTGAAAAGCCCAGCAGAGTTACAGTTCTTGACACAAACCGGTGCGCCTGGCACCTACTACCATACCCTGTTCAAAGGCACTTTAATCTTTTGTCTTGCCCATTCACCATCTGAATGGCACACATACACAATTCATGTCTCAATTGTCTTTAACCTGTCTCCTCCCCCTAATCTACACTGATTGAAGTGCATTTAACAAGTTACATCAATAAGGGATCATACCTTTTCACCTGTATTCACCTGGTCAGTCTATGTCATATTCTTAATGTTTTGTACACTCAGTGTATACACACCATATACGCACACTACATTGACACTCCCATACAAAACCCACACACATTCACATACACTACATACGCACGCGCACACACACATAACACACATACCGATGTAACACACACACACACTCACACACTTTTACACTCATCATTTGCTGTTGCTACTCTGTTCTTTATTTTACTCTTATTATTATCTATCCTGATGCCTTGTCACTTTACCCTGCCTTCATGTACACATCTACCTCAAATACCTCGTACCTCTGCACATTGATAAGGTACTGGTACTTCCTGTTTATAGCTCCATTCTTGTTTATGTTTTATTGTGTTACTATTTTATTTGTATAATTATTTTTTTTACTCTGCATCATTGGAAAGGTCTCATAAGCAAGCATTTCAAGGTAAAGTCTACACCAGTTATATTAGGCGCATTTGACAAATAAAATTAGATTTGAAAAACGTAATTTTGTTTGGTATCTGGTCAGATTACAACCAGATTACAAGCAGGTAAAGGCGTCTTTTTCTAGTTGGTAAAACAAGTTTTGCCCGCTGGGTTAGTTCCTGCCTTACGACTATGATCCTACCCAGTCCTATCAGATAAATCCTGCAGGTGGATTAACTAAGGGCAGAAGGGAGGGAGAGAACAACTTTGTGGAATGAAGTACAGCCCGTCCATAACATAAGCCTTCCTAGCTCAGTGCCAAACTCAGCACAGTGACGTCAGAGGCAGCGCTGCCAGCCTATCCTGTGGGAGGATCAGAACCCCTGCAGCAACCAGTAGCAGCATTATGGCCCACATCTCTGACTGCGTCTCTGTCTGCCCCTCTCAGGAGAGTAGCGCTGCTCCACATCCTCTTACCAGAGTAACAGTGGAAAATATTTCGGAAATCCACTGCAAAATGATTACAGACAGGCAGAGATTGGATAACTCTTCTAGACATAGAATTGCAGGCAGACAGATAGATACCCTGACTTGATTTCTGTTCATTAAATAGGCTATAGCCTACGATGGAATAAAACGTTCCAAAAAGGAATGATTTCAAAGATACAAAGCCGTGGATAATTCTCTCTTGGCTACTGTCAGGGTAAGGAACCATAACTGGAAGGTCTAAAATACCAAACGTATCCTATCATTTAATATATAATCTCCCAATAGTTTAAAATATCAGATTTGTCATGCATGCAATGGAAATAAATGGTGTTAATAGCGTGAGGCACACTCCTACTCATATTGGACTAAACAGCATATGTCTGCATCCCAAATGGCACCATATTCACTACATAGTGCACTAGCTTTAACCAGGGCTGATAGGGCTCTAGTAAAGAATAGGGCATATGGGCCCTGGACAAAAGTAGTGCACTATGGAGGGAATAGGGTGCTATTTTGGACGCAGCCGAGATGCTGGGTTAAACATACAATGTTTGCCTCTTGGGGAAATTGGGCGCGGGCCCCACCATAATCAGTAATATACGTGGTGCAGCGCAGACACCAAAGGAAAAATCTTGGGAATCTCATCACTTTGATATTTTCCCCCAGCCCCCCGTGAAACCTCCATGTTAAAAAGCTTAACGAAACGGTGAAGGCATTGTGTGCCTCAGTGGCGGTTGACCATTGAAGGTGTGGAATTCATACACAACGCAACGTCCTCCAACAGAAACCGAGCAGTCTCTGGCCCAGACAGAACTCCCGGGCTCTGAGCAGCGCTTTGACTACTGTTGTTTAAGCGTATTAATATTAGTCACAACACAGGCCTTTCCTATAAGATTTTATGTAGTTGATAAATTAGATATCTATTAGCACTCCCCATATCTGTTCTTACAGTACCCTCTGTTTTGAAAGACCCCCTTCTTGTAGTTTAACTGTTTAAACAGCCCTGATACATTGATTGTCAGATGACTCAACAAGAGACTTACTAAAGGTTTCAGAGGGAGGAAACTAAGGGAACTATGCATAGTTGTAAAAAATTACACTACCGTTCAAAAGTTTGGGGTCACTTAGAAATGTCCTTCTTTTCGAAAGAAAATCACTTTTTTTTGTCCATTACAATAACATCAAATTGAACAGAGTAGACATTGTTAATGTTGTAAATGGCTATTGTAGCTGGAAACGGCTGATTTTTTATGGAATATCTATATAGTCGTACAGAGGCCCATTATCAGCAACCATCAGTCCTGTGTTCTAATGGCACGTTGTGTTTGCTAATCCAAGTTTATCATTTTAAAAGGCTAATTGATCATTAGAAAACCCTTTTGCAGTTATGTTAGCACAGCTCAAAACTGTTGTGCTGATTAAAGAAGCAATAAAACTGGCCTTCTTGAGACTAGTTGAGTATCTGGAGCGTCAGCAATTGTGGGTTCGATTACAGGCTCAAAATGGCCAGAAACAAATACAGTGGGGAAAAAAGTATTTAGTCAGCCACCAATTGTGCAAGTTCTCCCACTTAAAAAGATGAGAGAGGCCTGTAATTTTCATCATAGGTACACATCAACTATGACAGACAAAATGAGAAAAAAAATCCAGAAAATCACATTGTAGGATTTTTTATGAATTTATTTGCAAATTATGGTGGAAAATAAGTATTTGGTCAATAACAAAAGTTTCTCAATACTTTGTTATATACCCTTTGTTGGCAATGACACAGGTCAAACGTTTTCTGTAAGTCTTCACAAGGTTTTCACACACTGTTGCTGGTATTTTGGCCCATTCCTCCATGCACATCTCCTCTAGAGCAGTGATGTTTTGGGGCTGTCACTGGGCAACACGGACTTTCAACTCCCTCCAAAGATTTTCTATGGGGTTGAGATCTGGAGACTGGCTAGGCCACTCCAGGACCTTGAAATGCTTCTTACGAAGCCACTCCTTCGTTGCCCGGGCGGTGTGTTTGGGATCATTGTCATGCTGAAAGACCCAGCCACGTTTCATCTTCAATGCCCTTGCTGATGGAAGGAGGTTTTCACTCAAAATCTCACGATACATGGTCCCATTCATTCTTTCCTTTACACGGATCAGTCGTCCTGGTCCCTTTGCAGAAAAACAGGCCCAAAGCATGATGTTTCCACCCCCCATGCTTCACAGTAGGTATGGTGTTCTTTGGATGCAACTCAGCATTCTTTGTCCTCCAAACACGACGAGTTGAGTTTTTACCAAAAAGTTCTATTTTGGTTTCATCTGACCATATGACAGTCTCCCAATCCTCTTCTGGATCATCCAAATGCACTCTAGCAAACTTCAGACGGGCCTGGACATGTACCGGCTTAAGCAGGGGGACACGTCTGGCACTGCAGGATTTGAGTCCCTGGCGGCGTAGTGTGTTACTGATGGTAGGCTTTGTTACTTTGGTCCCAGCTCTCTGCAGGTCATTCACTAGGTCCCCCCGTGTGGTTCTGGGATTTTGCTCACCGTTCTTGTGATCATTTTGACCCCACGGGGTGAGATCTTGCGTGGAGCCCCAGATCGAGGGAGATTATCAGTGGTCTTGTATGTCTTCCATTTCCTAATAATTGCTCCCAAAGTTGATTTCTTCAAACCAAGCTGCTTACCTATTGCAGATTCAGTCTTCCCAGCCTGGTGCAGGTCTACAATTTTGTTTCTGGTGTCCTTTGACAGCTCTTTGGTCTTGGCCATAGTGGAGTTTGGAGTGTGACTGTTTGAGGTTGTGGACAGGTGTCTTTTATACTGATAACAAGTTCAAACAGGTGCCATTAATACAGGTAACGAGTGGAGGACAGAGGAGCCTCTTAAAGAAGAAGTTACAGGTCTGTGAGAGCCAGAAATCTTGCTTGTTTGTAGGTGACCAAATACTTATTTTCCACCATAATTTGCAAATAAATTCATTTAAATTCCTACAATGTGATTTTCTGGAAAAAACATTCTCAATTTGTCTGTCATAGTTGACGTGTACCTATGATGAAAATTACAGGCCTCTCTCATCTTTTTAAGTGGGAGAACTTGCACAATTGGTGGCTGACTAAATACTTTTTTTCCCCACTGTAACTTTCTTCTGAAACTCGTCAGTCTATTCTTGTTCTGAGAAATGAAGGCTATTCCATGCGAGAAATTGCCAAGAAACTGAAGATCTCGTACAACGCTGTGTACTACTCCCTTCACAGAACAGCACAAACTCGCTCTAACCAGAATAGAAAGAGGAGTGGGAGGCCCAGTTGCACAACTGAGCAAGAGGACAAATACATTAGTGTCTAGTTTGAGAAACAGACGCCTCACAGGTCCTCAACTGGCAGCTTCATTAAATAGTACCCGCAAAACACCAGTCTCAACGTCAACAGTGAAGAGGCGACTCCGGGATGCTGACCTTCTAGGCAGAGCTGCAAAGGAAACGCCATATCTCAGACTGCCCATCTTAATCTTTTATTTTTATTGGCCAGTCTGAGATATGGCTTTTTCTTTGCAACTCTGCCTAGAAGGTCAGCATCCCGGAGTCGCCTCTTCACTGTTGACGTTGAGACTGGTGTTTTGCGGGTACTGTTTAATGAAGCTGACAGTTGCTAGTCTCATGAAGGCCAGTTTTCAGCTGTGCTAACATAATTGCAAAAGGGTTTTCTAATGATCAATTAGCCTTTTAAAATGATAAACTTGGATTAGCAAACACAACATGCCATTGGAACACAGGACTGATGGTTGCTGATAATGGGCCTCTGTAAGCCTATGTAGATATTCCATTTAAAATCAGCCATTTCCAGCTACAATAGCCATTTACAACATTAACAATGTCTACACTGTATTTCTGATAAATTTGATGTTATTTTAATGGACAAAAAAAATTGCTTTTCTTTCAAAAACAAGGACATTTCTAAGTGACCCCAAACTTTTGAACGGTAGTGTAATTGTGTGCTTGGACGTAATCATGTGTGTGTGTTTGTGTGTTCATTTGAGTGTGTGTGTGTGTGTGTGTGTGTGTGTGTGTGAGAGAGAGTAAGTGACAGTGAGAGAGAGAGCTCCTCACCGGGCCCCTGCTGTTTATTGGCTGTAATTAGTAATCATCATCATCTCCTCGCCCCTCTGGAGTCCTCCCTGCCGCCATATCGCTCTCTCTCTCTCTCTCACATACAGACATGCACTCTCTCTCTCTCACACATACAGACATGCGCTCTCTCTCTCACACACATACAGACATGCGCTCTCTATCGCTCACACTTGCACACACAACACGCACTCTCTCTCTCTCACACACAGACACACACCCACACATATGCACACACACTCTCTCTCTTACTCTCTCACTCTCTCACTCTCTCTCTCTCTCGGCCATCATGTAAACAGGCAACGTCAGACGGTGCTGTGATCTAAGTGTCTTTGGTTCCCCCGCTCAGCCTTGGCTCCAGCTCCCCTTTCAAGTCCCCTCGGGCCCTGGGGCCACTTTCTCTCTGAGTAGTAGAGCAGGGGCCTCATTTATAAACCATGCGTACATACAAAATGTGCAAGTGCACGTTTTCCCGCAAAAGTTGGCATTTATAAAAAACTGAACTTGACATGAGAATGTATTTTCCTCCACGCAAACTTTAGACCATGCGTACGCACATCTTCTAGTGGTTGAAGTATTGTATTGCAAGAAGGTAAGTACGCCTAAGTATTTTGTGCAAATGGGGGATATGATGACATGCTTATTCATAACAAAAAGAACAAGATGCAGCCATTTGCTGTTAGTGAGAAGAGCGAAAATCAAGTGTGTTTTATTCTTGGGATCTAAAATAATTAGACATAGGAATCTATTTCCTATTTATTTTATTTTCATAACCATTGCATAGTAAATTCCTCACCTTTTCTAGCCATACAACAAATTACCATGGTCATTCTTCATTGAATTGGGTCTCTTGTGGTCCTCTGTAGCTCAATTGGTAGAGCACGGCGCTCGTAACGCCAGGGTAGTGGGTTCGATCCCCGGGACCACCCATACGTAAAAATGTATGCACACATGACTGTAAGTCGCTTTGGATAAAAGCGTCTGCTAAATGGCATATTATATTTATATATTATATGTAAATAGATAGGCTATGTATTTCAAGGTTTGTTGTATGTGATCCCATAGTCCCGGTTTATAGCCTACAGGTGAATTTAACAGGTGAAGATCAAGACAGTTGATATTTTCCTTTGGATGATGTATGCTACTACTGTATGCACCCTACTGTCATTTCTATTTGTTTTGAGTAGCGTAGATGATGTTTCAGAATTCCCAGGCAGTCCAGCATATTTAGGTTGGGGGAAAAGTCGATGCAAAACATTGTTGAATTTAAACGTTCTGCTAACAGGTCCACAACAATTTACCATTGTTTTCTCTTTCAGAAACTGTAACAGTCCTTTGCCAAATATAGCATCAATAACAGCATTTAAAAAAAACATTCTGCCAACACAGTAAATAGACTGGTAGCTTATGTAACATATTTGACAGTATGGGTAGGCTACAGTATTGTTGTTTGATAAACTATAAGTGAATTTGTCCAAATACTTATGAGTTCTTCACATGGGGGTGACTAGATACATAAAGTGCTTTCATTTCTAAACAGTAAAACAGATATGTATGAAAATACCCTCAAATAAAAGCGGACATTCTGTAGCCTACTGTCGCCTCATATGAAACGTTTGATCTCAAATCCAAAATGCTGGACGGAGTATAGAGCCGAATAAAAATGTTAAGCTTCACTGTCCAAATACATACAAAGGGGAGTGTATAGATCACAAAAAAACAATGATGGTTTTGAAAATCCATCTACTGTATATCCGTCTTTCTTCGAACAATGTAAGGTCCTCAGTGTACTATTGCCTGATAGAGAAGGACTGGAAAACCATGGAAACGAACCACACGTGAACTCACTTTGCAGGTCCCAGTGAATCACCCACTAAAAATATTGATAGGCTCACTGTTCCTTCCGCCATCATATTTTTTCCTCCCCTGCTTTTCTCTCTCTCTTTTTCTTTCTGTTATTTTATCTTCCTCAGCAAGGTGAGGCTATTCATCTGATATACAGTACCAGTCAAAAGTTTGGACACTCCTACTCATTCAAGGGTTTTTCTTAATTTTTTATAATTTTCTACATTGTAGAATAATAGCGAAGACATCAAAACTATGAAATAACACATCATGTAGTAACCAAAAAAGTGTTAAAGAAATCAAAATATATTTTATATTTGAGATTCTTCAAATAGCCACCCTTTGCCTTGATGACAGCTTTGCACACTCTTGGCATTCTCTCAACCAGCTTCACCTGGAATGCTTTTCCAACAGTCTTGAAGGAGTTGCTTAGCACTTGTTGGCTGCTTTTCCTTCACTCTGCCGTCTGACTCATCCCAAACCATCTCAATTGGGTTGAGGTCGGGGGATTGTGGAGGCCAGGTCATCACTCCATCACTCTACTTCTTGGTAAAATAGCCCTTACACAGCCTGGAGGTGTGTTGGGTCATTGTCCTGTTGAAAAACAAATGATAGTCCCACTAAGCCCAAACCAGATGGGATTGGGTATCGCTGCAGAATGCTGTGGTAGCCATGCTGGTTAAGTATGCCTTGAATACTAAATAAATCACAGACAGTGTCACCAGAAAAGCACCCCCACACCATAACACCTCCTCCTCCATGCTTTACAGTAGGAACTACACATGCGGAGATCATCCGTTCACCCACAACGCGTCTCACAAAGACACGGCGGTTGGAACCAAAAATCTCAAATTTGGACACCAGACCAAAGGACAAATTTCCCCCGGTCTAATGTCCATTGCTCATGTTTCTTGGCCCAAGCAGGTCTCTTCTTATTATTGGTGTCCGTTAGTAGTGGTTTCTTTGCAGCAATTTGACCATGAAGGCCTGATTCACACAGTCCCCTCTGAACAGTTGATTTTGAGATGTGTCTGTTACTTGAACTCTGTTAAGCATTTTTTGGGCTGCAATTTCTGAGGCTGGTAACTCTAATGAACTTATCCTCTGCAGCAGAGGTAACTCTGGGTCTTCCATTCCTGTGGTGGTCCTCATGAGAGCCAGTTTCATCATAGCGCTTGATGGTTTTTGCGACTGCACTTGAAGATACTTTCAAAGTTCTTGAAATGTTCCGTATTGAATGACCTTCATGTCTTAAAGTAACGATGGACTGTCGTTTCTCTTTGCTTATTTGAGCTATTCTTGCCATAATATGGACTTGGTCTTTTACCAAATAGGGCTATCTTCTGTATACCACCCCTACTTTGTCACAACACAACTGATTGGCTCAAACGCATTAAGAAGGAAATAAATTCCACAAATGACCTTTTAACAAGCCACATCTGTTAATTGAAATGCATTCCAGGTGACTACCTCATGAAGCTGGTTGAGAGAATGCCAAGAGTGTGCAAAGCTGTCATCAAGGTTATTTGGCTATTTGAAGAATCTCAAATATAAAATATATTTTGATTTGTTTAACACTTTTTTGGTTACTATATGATTCCATATGTGTTATTTCATAGTATTGATGTCTTCAGTATTATTCTACAATGTAAAAAATAGTAAAATAAAGAAAAACCCTTGAATGTGTTGGTGTGTCCAAACTTTTGACTGGTAGTTTACGTGGTAGCATCTTTTGTTGCACAGGTCACCCACTTTTTGGAGTTGATGATGACTATAAAACGTTTTTTCCTGGCATACGTATATTCAACAAAGCCAATAGACAGACGTACAGTGCAACGTTTACAAAGATAACATGCACGGATGTCACACCTGGGTAACATAAGTATTTGTTTCCTTTCAAATACTTAAGGTGCCATTCTGTGACAATCTGGACCAGGCTAGCATGCACCAGGTATTATTCACCAGACACAGAAAACGGAAAGAAAACGGGCTGAAACATGGAGGGACTACCTGAACCTTGTACCTTCTAGAAACGCTTGTTTTAGTCGTCCGTTGCAACATGTTTTTCTACGTTGTGAACTAATGACAGTGTTGTTTGTATTTGTATTTTATTAGGGATCCACATTAGCTGCTGCCAAGGCAACAGCTACTCTTCCTGGTGTCCAAACATATTAAGACACTTACATTACACATAAAACAAAATATAAAACAGTACATCATATAACACTGTCACACCATCACAACACAAAATATCTGATACTACCATACAACAATATTACAATGTATGTGTGTGTAGAGTGTGTGTGCTAGCGTCTGTGTGCGTATGCCTGTGTCTGTACCTATTGTGTGTCTCTTCACAGTCCCCGCTGTTCCATAAGGTGTATTTTTATATATTTTTAATCTGATTCTACTGCTTGCATCAGTTACCTAATGTGGAATAGAGTTCCATGTAGTCATGGCTCTATGTAGTACTGTGCGCCTCCCATAATCTGTTCTGGACTTGGGGATTGTGAAGAGACCTCTGGTGGCATGTCTTGTGGGGTATGCATGGGTGTCCGAGCTGTGTGCTAGTAGTCTAAACAGACAGCTTCTTACAAAAACAATTAGTGATGAAGTCAATATCTCCTCCACTTTGAGCCATGAGAGATTGACATGCATATAATTAATGTTAGCTCTCCATCTACATTTAAGGGCCAGCCATGCTGCCCTGTTCTGAGCTAATTGTAATTTTCCTAAGTCCCTCTTTGTGGCACCTGACCACACAGTAGTCCAGGTGCGACAAAACTAGGGCCTGTAGCACCTGCCTTGTTGATAGTGTTGTTAAGAAGGCAGAGCAGCGCTTTATTATGGACAGAATTCTCCCCATCTTAGCTACTTTTGAATCAACATGACAATCCAGGGTTACTCCAAACAGTTTAGTCACCTCAACTTGCTCAATTTCCACATTATTCATTACAAGATTTAGTTGTCCAAAATACAGGACTAACTTATTCCTTGTCACCCATTCTGAAACTAACTGCAGCTCTTTGTTAAGTGTTGCAGTCATTTCAGTCGCTGTAGTAGCTGACGTGTATACTGTTGAGTCATCCGCATACATAGACACACTGGCTTTACTCAAAGCCACTGGCATGTCGTTAGTAAAGATTTAAAAAAAAGTAATGGGCTTAGACAGCTGCCCTGGGGAATTCCTGATTCTACCTGGATTATGTTGGAGAGGCTTCCATTAAAGAACACCCTCTGTGTTCTGTTAGACAGGTAACTCTTTATCCACAATATAGCAGGTGGTGTAAAGCCATAACACATAAGATTTTCCAGCAGCAGACTAATTTATGATAGATAAAGTGAAAAGCCGCACTGAAGTTTAACAAAACAGTCCCCACAAAACAGTCCCTACAATTTCTCTCAGCCAATCATCAGTCATTTGTGTAAGTGCTGCGCTTGTTGAATGTCCTTCCCCATAATTGTGCTGAAAGTCTGTTGTCAATTTGTTTACTGTAAAATAGCATTGTATCTGGTCAAACACAATTTTTTCCAAAAGTTTACTAAGGGTTGGTAACAGGCTGATTGGTCGGCTATTTGAGCCAGTAAAGGGGGCTTTACTATTCTTAGGTAGCGGAATAACTTTTGCTTCCCTCCAGACCTGAGGGCACACACTTTCTAGTAGGCTTAAATTGAAGATGTGGCAATATCGTCCGCTATTATCCTCAGTAATTTTCCATCCAAGTTGTTGTGCTTGTCTCCCCATGCAGCTGGAGAAGAAACAGATGACCCCGCCCTTCAAGCCCCAGATCACAGACGACTACGGCCTGGAGAACTTTGACACCCAGTTCACTAACGAACCAGTGCAGCTAACACCAGACGACGAGTAAGTGAACGCCCTCTAAACCGACATGACTAGCCTAACAGAAGACTACATATTTGATCAAGACTAGATATTTAATGAAGTGTTATAGGACTATATAGTTTAGATTTAACGAGTCATCAAACTAGTTATGAAGCGTTGTCCATGTATGACCACATATTTTAAACTCTAATGTTATAGAGTACTGCAAATAGCTGGTAGTGTTTTAGTGTTATAACTAGTGTTATAATAACTTGGTAACACATGGACGGTTAGTGGATAGGGGAGCTACAGACAGGGCAAGGCCAGTTGAACAATGGGAATGGGGATGGTTGTTGGCCAGTAGGGGGCACTCCTCTCTCAGGACCAGTCCAATCCTCTGTACCATAAGGGATTGGAGACGAGTCTGAGACTGGGGACCTGTCCAGGAACAACCCCTAGCCCCTACCCCCTATGAGACACTTGTGGAGATATGAGATTTAAACAATATGGTGAAAATTCAACCTATAGCCTATCAGAGAGCAAGGTTGAGCTGTCAACGTATTGCTTACACCTATCAAATCATCTCATATCTCCACAAGTGTCTAGGAGGGGCTAGGGGTTGTTTCTGGACAGAGTCTATTCAGGTGTTTTCAACGTGTGTCTCTTTTTTACTGCTCCTTTGTGTCTCCATGGCTATCTACACTGACTATACCAAACATTAGGAACACTTTCCTAATATTGAGTTGCACACCCCCTTTTGCCCTCAGAACAGCCTCAATTCGTAGAGGGAATGGACACTACAAGGCAAGGTGTCGAAAACGTTCCACAGGGATGCTGGCCCATGTTGACTCCAATGCTTCCCACAGTTGTGTCAAGTTGGCTGGATGACCTTTGGGTGGTGGACCATTCTTGATACACACAGGAAACTGTTTGTGTGAAAAACCCAACAGCGTTGCAGTTCTTGACACAAACTGGTGTGCCTGGCACCTACTACCATACCCCATACCTTACCCCATTCAAAGGCACACATACACAATCCATGTCTCAATTGTCTCAAGGCTTAAAAAAACATATTTAACCTGTCTCCTCCCCTTTATCTACACTGATTGAGGTGGATTTATCAGGTGACATCAATAAGGGATCATAGCTTTCACCTAGATTCACCAGGTCAGTCTATGTCATGGAAATAGCGTTTTGTATACTCAGTCATTCAAAGTCATCAATAGTCTATGATAGTAGTAGTGAAGATCTTCAATATCTTAAAATTGAACAACCAGAGAGCATTCACCACCTGAGAATCTGCAATGAAACACAGCTATCCACATCTCTTCTGTCTGTTTACGAGTGGTACTGTGCGAAGTCCCCGACTCCACATTTTTGAAAAGAATTGTCTTCAATTAGAAATAGAAAATGCCCTTGTTTCCAGCAATGACTTCTTTCTCCAGTGTATACTCCGTGTTTTGATCAATGTGGACATGTTGTCCACGGGGGCTTTGACAGAATCCTTGTTTTTAGATTAACTTCAAAAGAATCGGCTGAAAAGATTTGGCATAGCAACAGAGGTGGCTGCTGTCCTACTGAGGGGCTCTGTAGCCAGAGTATGACAAACAAGCCGGGCTTTTCTCCACGGCTGCAGGGAAACTATTCCAAACTATCCCATGTGGCTTTGCAGGTGGTGCCAATTACTGGGCTGAAGTTTGTCAACATTTTCATTAAATGATCCATCGTGGACTAATTTCATGTTCAAACTCAATGTTTGTTTTCTATTCATTCAGCTTTTTATATAGATGTATTGGCGATCAGATGCCATACAAATCAGAAGAAAAAGGCTGAGAACAATACAAATTCTAGGCACTTCTAGGAACATACAGTTTTCAGAATACTTGGAAACTGTGGTCCATAACAGTCTATATCAGTTTTTTTTTTTAAAAGGTTACATAAAAATAAGTCAATTTGAACTTCAAATTCTACCTGCATTTGTCTGTTTCAAACCCTAACAAAGTCCCATCATCTATTTATCTATCCATCTACTCTCAATAGAAGTGTTCTGACAGCCGAGGTGCACCTCCCATCTCATTAGGGCCAACTGGGGGCTCACACACTTGTCTGGGGTAATTTGCAGCGGGATTTGACGTTCGCTGTGACAGTCTGCTGGGTTTAGCGTCGGGGAAGGAGGAGAGGGAGGTGGGGGGGGTTGGAAGCTCTGCCGGTTCAATGGAAGCAGGCTTCAAACGCCATGGTATGGCAGCCCCACTGCACTTCAAAAGGAGATGCGATGCCTCTCTCTCTCCCTCTCTCTTTTTCTCTGTGTCGCTCAGGAGAGAGGGGTGATGTCGCCCACTCCTGCTGAGCGGGAGAGGGAGTGATGTAAAGCACCCCCTCTCCTCTTCTGTGATGGGTTTGGCAGACGAAAAAAGAAAAGTGAGAGAGAGAGAGAGAGAGAGAGAGAGAGAGAGAGAGAGTGGGAGAGAGAAAATGGGTAAACCCTCCTTGTTAGGATTTACTTTGCTGCATTAATAAACCCTAGCTTCCTGAGAGCCCTTGCCAAGGAGCTAGGAGAGAGAGAGAGGATTTAATTTGCTTTTGCCAGCGCCGTGACTTCATCAGTCTTGGAAATGGCCAGTACGGCGAGACCCAAAGCAATAAGGATTCAGTCTTTTCTATTTTCTATGACATGGGTCCTTGGCTAGCCACAGAGTTTCAAAAGCTTAATTTTTTGTCTATAGACAGGGACGAAATCTTAAAAATCCCTGGATCTGTATTGTATGTAGAGTGAGGAGGTTGATTGGATTGGTTCCGTCCCACTTTGTTTTATGAATTCTGTGTGTGTGTGGGCACCACCATGAAATACAGGGCTGTCTGTCCTCGAACCTCATCCCCCCACCCCCTCTCTCTCTCAGCTCCCAGCTCTACTGACAACCTTTTTCCCCCACCTATAATTCTTTCTTTCTCCCTGTCCTCCTCTCACTTGGTTCTCTCTCTCTCTCATTGTCTCAGTCTCTTTCTCCCCCTCTCTCTTTCTCCATCTCGCTCTCGTTCTCTATGTGTTGCTCCCTCTCTCCGCATCTGGTAGCACTTTTAGGCTGTCTCTGGAAAAAAGGCAACATTTGTGCTAGTGAGCATTCTTGTTTGTTTTGGTCGCGTCCCAAATGTTCCCTCCTCCCTCTGTTTCTCTTTTGTGGTCTTGTGCCTTTCCCCTCCTTTTCTCACTGCCTCAAGTTTGCTGCTACTCGCCAACTTCACTCAAACAGTGTTATCTAGCTAGCAGCACCTACTGTGTGCACCCAAGTGTGCTCAGGGATAGAATGTCCATATATCATTTTAGGCTGTTTGTATAATTTCAATTGAATCTTACAGAATGCATTTTCTGGGTGTATTTCAGTGTGTTGAATGTGATTCTAAACGCATGGTGGTGTGTTAAAGTCAACAGAGTATGTGTCTGGATCTAGATTACAATGAGCTGGAGATTAGGCTTTGGTCTTACACCACATTGAGGCTTCTCCTTAAAACTGGTGTAGGATCATCTCTACCAACATTAAACCTCACCTCAGCCATTACAGGTAAAATAACCACACCCACCAGGACCAGCGTTTAAAGATAACCAACATCTCCAGGACGGAAGCCTCTCTATTCCTCTCCCTCTCCCCAGCAAGAGGCCTTCTTCCTGCGGCTCCACTCCTCCACCCTACCCTCCTGGGGAGTGTGGTCAGCCCTCTTTACTACGGCATATGAGGGTTGCGTCTCAAATGGCACCCTTTTCCCTATATAGTGCACTACTTTTGACAGGGCTCTGGTCAAATGTAGTGCATTATAACGGGAATAGGGTGCCATTTGAGACGCAGAGGAACAGCCTGTTGCTGTTGTTGGAGAAGCAGCTGCAGCAGAAGCTCTGCTCCGCTCTCAGAGTAGTACATTTATTTTTACACAGCCACTCCAAACCGGTCACACGGTTCGCTTCATTTACAGATGATTACCGCTTTGTTAATGGAACCAACCGGGGCCTCAGCTGGGAAGAGAAATAAGCACAGGGAGAGTTCACTGATGAGGCAACAACATCCTGTTCTTTCTTCTACTTTCTCACATTGTGCAAAGGGACATTTTTTTTGCTGGGGTTTAATGGTAGATTTTGAAATAAATATGTGTGTTAGAACAGTGGTGAGGTTGTTTGAACATTGCTGGTTTGAAATAACTGTAAGCTACTAGGTGGATCATAGCCTACTTCATTGGTGCCCTGGTAGTGATGTCCATGAAAGACTATTCTCACCCGACTGCCATAGATTCCCTATGTATAGGAGAGCTGTAAAGGTAACTCCTGAAGTACTGCACTAGCATGTCTATACCCTTTAAAGACATGCTCCGGAACTCTGGCAACTACAAAGTATTTTTTAAACCTCCTGCTTTGGGCTGGATGTGTCAATGTGTAGTTCATACATGCATAATCTATGAGAAGAATGACTGTCTTACCTCAAATAGCCATGAAATCCCTAGTCTGAAAGCAACTGTTTTTCTGGAAGCTGTGCTACGCTACATTTTCCCCCACGTGGGCCATCCCCCTAGCAATTCAAGTTTAACCAATGAACTTCAGCACCTCACCATTTGAGTGACAGCTAACAAGAGGCACATCATGCACCCACAGCAGAGCAAGAGAGAGAGCCATGACGTGGTTCACATATCTGCACATATGTGACATAGTAAGCAATTTTCAGGGACCACTTTTGGCTCGTGAGCGCTACTTTCAGAACTACTGGCTAAAAAGTATACAAAAATACTGGAGAATTGTACCATTGGATTTTTCAATTTCTTGTGCATCCGTAGATACCAACCATTAGTCTGTGTGATTAAGGAGGGCTGAGCTAGAACGGTGTTTGTGAGACAAGGGCGGATCCCAAAGGGGCCCGCAGCCAGGTCTTTTTACAAAAATGTCTGTAGAGTCTGAATGGTTTGAGCTAGAAACTACTAAAAGCGATATATGAAAAGCTGAGACTCTCACAAACACTCAGATGTAACATATGACGGTCACATATGTTACTCAAGGGTCATTAGAAGGTAAGGGGTTCTTCTACATAGATCATAGGAAATCCCAGGACATAGTGTCTATAATACTGTAATAAGCTCACATAGTTGCTGTCACAAACTCCCAACAGTTGCCACTGACTAGTTGGATATTCATTTCCCAGTGAGCAAACAATTTCTGTACTTACTTACAGCATTCATATAAATTCATTTTTTATCAGGTTTTTGCTTTGGAGGACCTTATTTTGTTATTGATATTTGTAAGTACAGAAATGGTTTGCTTACTGGGAAATGAATATCCAACTAGTCAGTGGCAACTGTTTGGAGTTTGTGACAGCAACTATGTGAGCTTATTACAGTATTATAAACCCTATATTCTGGGATTTCCTATGATCTATGTAGAAGAACCCCTTACCTTCTAATGACCCTTGTGTAACAGCATTTTTCATTTGTTCTGAGTTAAATTACCTTTTTCCCTTTCTCTCTCTTTTCTTTTCTCCCTCTCCTCTCCCAGGGACGTCATCAAGAGAATAGACCAGTCCGAGTTTGAGGGATTTGAATACATCAACCCCCTGCTGCTATCCGCAGAGGAGTCTGTATGAGGGAGAGGAGACCTCCTCTTCTCCCACCTGTGTCTGTCCACCCCCCACCCCCCTCTCAGCCAAATCAATGAACAACTCCCTCTGGGATGGAGGGAGGACAAAGGGAGGACAAGAAACTCCCGGCTTTGCACGAGGTTCGAGGACACGAGTGCGAAAATTATACTTTTTTTTCTTTGTGGATCCCCCATAATGCATTGCATTATTTTGTTATCTGGGCAAAACTCTTTGGAGGTGGTCAACATAAAAAAGGACACAGGAACATTCCCAAATCTTGGTTGTTGATTGTCCTGTTTTTTTGGCTTCGCGTTTTTTTTTTGTTTCCCCAACAACTCCATCTCTGTGTCAGCAGCATGGCTGGCTATGTCATTTCAAAAACATGAAAGCGACTTCATTCTGTGCCTGCCATCGTAAAACAGATTTTACAGTCCCCCCCCTCGCATCCCTGGATGGAATATGACAGTTCTACGACTAGAACTTGAAGTTATGTGCACTTTGTTTTGTTAATTCTTTTTTTTTTTTTTTTTTATCTTGTAGGAGGCTCCGCTGCCTCGAGCAAAACAAGAATGTACAATGACGAAGGAAAAAATTACAAGTTATTATTGTGTATTATAATGTAGGTAGCAACTCCAACTTGATGATGCCTTTCTATTGATGCAAAGTGGCACGTTTTATTCATGACCATGAACTTTCTTTTTGTTTGTTTTCCTCAGCATTGATTTTCATGAACAGAAAGAAAAACTGAGACAAAACATTTTTTATTTTTTATTTAAGAAGTGCCTCAAAGATCCAATCTACACCATGTTTCTGATTGCACTTATCGATTGTTCCAATTCCTTTCAGCTGCCTGGCGGGTTGGTCAGTTGGTGAAGAAAGCCAGTGGAACAAATCGCGCATAAAGACCAAGGGCCTCATTTCTAAAGGGTTTTTGTGCACAGATTTTATTGTAAATTGCGCATACACCGAAATGTAAATTATGCCAACGTTATAAGAGTTAAAGATTTAACAACCTTGAGCTTGACAAGAAAATATGCAGTTGGAAGCATTTTTATAGATCATCCAATACTCTGACAGCACAAAGAGGCAAACTATCATCTGTCGGTCAACAGAATTTTGAACGATAGTGCATCGTCCTCAGCACTGAAGTATGGGCTACTGTAAGTCTGTACACTTCAAACTTGAGAAGTCTAAGTTGTCATAGTCCTTTGCCATTCACAGCATATAAAAATGTAGTTGATCACCATAGATGCTGAGTGAAAGGTGTTTAAAGGGGAAATATTTTTAAAGAGCCACTGAACACACTGTTTGGCATGTGTGTTTTTCTGTTGCTCATTTGAAAAACGAGATTTCAGTCTTGGAGGTGTGTTTCCTAACCGATTCCACGTTTGGTTAATGATGTTTATTCCCCATGAGACACTGTAGACGCGGAAGCCTAGTTCCATCCTCAAAATCCCCAGAATGAATCTAAGATAACTCAAGAAATCTGTAATTAAGTTTGATGTTTCTGAAGAGGATGTTTTAGTTGCGCAATTTTACATCCATTTTACATTTGGGGCAGTATTTCTCAAGTAAAAAAATGTGCGACGTGTTGTCTTAGGTAAACAAAGTCAGAGCTGCTGGGCAGGTCTGTCTCACTGTCTACGATATTGGATAGAGAGAAGTCACCGCAGCTGTTCACCCCATGTTAGTGGGCAAATGGACATCGTCAAATCAAAACCCAACCTTCATTTACCCGTTGTGACGCACGGATGTTCCAAACTCCGTTTTAGATGAGACTGACACTAGAATAACTGTTTCTGACTCATATCGATGCCACATAGGCCGTTTTCAAAGGGATTCATTGCTTTTTAAAGGCAGTCGCTCTTTAAATTGTGCATACTCACATTTTGAGAACTGATTGAACGCTTAAATTTAGTATAGCAACTAATTTTTTTAATGAGGCCCAATGTCTTAGGTAATCCAAATGGTTAAATCTTTAAAAAGGAATGAACGTTATGGAGCACAGTAGCCAGCCATGGTTCTGATGATAACATGGTTACTCTTACCGTTCTGTTGAAATACCAACCTGGTCTTAGAGCATTTCGTATTATTCTGTATCTAAATCTGAGACAATCCATTTAATATATGTTACGTTTTGTATGGTATGTATTAATTTGTGGATGTCCATCACCCATTTCGTATGATATGTTACGATTTTACAATTTGTATTATACCGTATGTTACCAATTTGCAAAATGTACAATATATTACGAATTTTCTAAACATACAATATGTTACGAATTTGCAAAACGTATGATATGTTACGAATTCTAACAAGGTGGCTAACGTTAGTTAGCTAGCTAACGTTAGCTAGGCTAGGGGTTAGGGTTAAATTTAGGAGTTAGTGTTAAGGTTAGGGTTAGGGGAAGGGTTAGCTAATAGGGTTAGGGTTTGGGGATGGGTTAGCTAACATGCTAAGTAGTTGCAAAGTAGTTAAAAAGTAGTAAGTAGTTGAAACGTTTCTAATTAGCTAAGATACTAAAGTTTTTCGTGATGAGATTCAAACTCGCAATCTTGCTAGTCATTCGCGATACACTCCCACCCATCCACCCCAACCAACCACCTTTCGGTATTGCCTTAAGTAACCATCTGTCTTATGTAACCATACCAAATGTAACATATCATACTAAATGGAGTGTCTTGGATTTACATACAGAATAATACGAAATGCTCTGAGACCAGGTTGGAAATATAGAATAGAGCTACATCACTCCTGAATGATCGAATCTTTTAAGTTATTATTGTCTGCATACACTGGTGCACAATGTGACAAACCGTGTTGGATGTCAGTGACTGGCAGGCTGGTGATTTGGACTTTGCACAGCAGAAGGCTACACTGATTCTAATAGTTCAGTTCAGGACTGGCATGGTGGTGGGGGAAGACATTGTCGAAGTGTACATGCTGACCTGCACTACAACTGACCTGGGGTTAGTCAATAGGCAGAGCTCTACTGTCTCTACTGAGGGTTTTAGCACATGTGAATCATGCAACGTACTCACACACACACAGATAATGTTGTGTGCACATATGTACATTCCTAAGGGAAGAAATGTATCAGGAAAGTCTAATATCATCCATACTAGACCCTTGAAGTGCACAAAGAAAAGATAACTTACTTCCCATATCAAATAAGGAACCAGTAGTATCTTAAGTTAAGAGAGATCTAATGAAATCCACAATGCATGCATTGCCATCAATGAATAATTCAACACATTCAGTGCAACGATAAGACTCTCCCTTTTTAACCGAAATAACAATTTGCCTCTTATTAAGTCCCCAGCGAAAATTAGCTTTTAGATTAGAACGTTTGTGTTTCCTAGAGAAATGAAAAGCCCTCTTGGATGGGAATTATTTGATTAAATCTGACCCGCATTAATTTGATAACGGGGTAATAAGATGAATTAGATAATCCCAAATTAAAGGGCTTCAATTAGCTGGCAGGCCAATATGTGGGTGAAAAGAAGGATGGAGGAGGGATATAGGGAGGGAGACAGAGGGGGACGGTGACAGATAATGAAGCTGTGGCATATTCACTGATTAGTCGCAAACTCGAAAGCACACACACTTTTCAAGGACCAAGATTCTCTTCATCCACGTAAGGGGAGGTTAAACTTTTTCAAAGCCATCTCACTTTCGACAGCACATCAGTGTCACCATTTTTTGTTTTATTTATGAACTGTGTTTTATGTTGAACTCACAGGAATACATTCACTTCACATTGTCTCTTGAGGGACCAACAGATGAACTGAACCGGTAGTTCTTGAAAATGTTCGTAATGCTACAGCAACGTTACAGTAACGGCCATTAAAACCAGGAAAAGAAAGGGTTAATTTCAATTGTATTTCCTTGGTTCCTCGCGTCCTCTCTCCTCGTCTCCTTCTCAAAATGCATTGGAGCAGAAGATCGGAGGTTCCTCCCAATACAATTGAGATTCACTCAGAGTATCGGTAAAAAAAAAAAACTTAGTCCATGATTTTTTGTGTTCTAACATGTTTGCTGGTTGGATGTGCTTAATTCTGCTTTAACTCATCTCTGTAAATATCTGTAATTATTAAAAACAAAAATGGTTTTCCGTGAACTGATCCTGTTTTTTTGTTGTTTTTTTGCAGCCACATGAGGAAATCTTTCCACGCTCAATATTTGTCTCTGCAGTTTCTTTGGAAGAAACCCTGCGAAAATCGGAAAACCCTAGTCGTTAGATCTCTGGTCGCTAGTTTGAAAGAATGTCAATTTTTGAAATGCAGATTTATTATTCATTCATAATTATTGCCATGCTGTTTTCTTGTGTTAAATGTTCTATCCCGTAGAAAATGGTTAAAGCTAGAATCCTTAGTAGTTACATCAATTTTTGGACAAACATTTCTAAAAACCAGTTTTTGCTTTGTCATTATGGGGTATTGTGTGTAGATTGATTAGGGGGGGAAAAAACGATTTAATCCATTTTAGAATAAGGCTGTAATGTAACTAAATGTGGAAAAAGTCAAGGCGTCTGAATACTTTCCGAATGCACTGTATACCCATTGATTCTTAAAGAATATAACTTGTAAATGCCTCATGAGCTTAGTTCAACTGCCGTACCCCATCAGAACCCAAAATGTAAGCTTGTTTTACTCCAATGTTTGTAAACAAACACTTTATAGACTCAAATCATGGTTAAAACTATAATGTTGATATCATTAGGGCTGGCACAATTACCACATACCGTGTGTGGAACAAAGACTCAAGACAGGACAGCCGGGCATTCATGTGGTTGAGTCCGTTTCTGCGGTAACATGGACTCTTAACAACGTAATGAAACTTTGTTGCTCCTTGCTGAAACAAGCAAGGTGTTGTAGCAAACGAGTCTTCGGTTGCCTAAGCAACACCCCCCTCCTTGCAGCAGCAGCACACATAGAAATATAATGAATAGAACGGGCTTGGGAACTCTAACCCTGGCAATTTGGTATGGTAAATTCATGGGTAAACTTGCAATGACTGCCTGGTATTGTGAAGCAATTATTTCCATGGTAATGTAGACTGCTCGTTCAAATTAAGTTAACCAGAGCCATATATTTAGGGTGTGTTCGTAAATTGACTCTGGCTATCTACTACGATTTTAGAGCACTCTCGTCTGAGTGTGCCAGAGTGCACAATAACTGAAGAATTTACGAATGCGCAACACCCATTGAATATGACCGGTGTCAGTAAACGACCGGCAAAAAAAATGTAATTTAATTGTTGCCAGCAACACCGTTAGTCATTAAAGCTCTAGATAACATGAAAACAGCCTAACCAGCTCTGCTAGGGCGAGTAAAATGGTCAGAGTGAGATGTTCTCTCATTTGTGTCTGCAAGTAGCTAGCAAGCTAGCCAACTTTAGCCAGTTAGCTTGGGTGCTCGACTGCCGTTGAGGTCAGAACGCTCTGATCAACCCTACTCCTCCGCCAGTGTCCAGTGTGCGCTCTGAACGCTCCGAGAGCGAAACGGTCTGACTTTATAAACAGACAATCTGACAACACTCTGAATTTACGAACGACCCAGAGTGCACTCTGACACACTGGAGGCAATTTACAAACACAGCTTTAGAGTTAGAATATTGCATTTGGTTCTAATTCTAGACATTCAGTTACATAGCATTGTTTAAATATTACCCTTGTAATAATGTTAATGGGGAGCTAATATGGCTGCCATAGGGTGTTGTAGGGTCATGTAAAAGCATCATAATGTTAATTCTAGAGATTGTTTTAGTACATTATTTTTTATATATTCCCCATGTAATGTTAATGGGGCACTTACATGGCTGCCATAGAATGTTAAAGTGTCATGTAAATGCATCATAATGCAGAAACCGTAAACTACTCTCTAAATACATAATAACTTACACCATTTCTATAGCGCTTTCATAAGAATCTCAAAGCGCTTCAAAAGCAAAAAACAAACAAGCAACATCATGAGTAGCCTAACTATAGTTAGGTCAACCAATAGAGGCCAAGTCTTTGAGTGCAGAGGAAGGTGGTCAGGGAGATGGTTGATGAAGAGTCTAGTGACGAGGGCTACTCTGGGAACCAGTCGTGTAGCTACTAGACTTCTCCTCCTTCACAATGTGTAGCACCCACTTTGGTGATGCCTCAGCAACTCTGGGCACCGGAAAGCAACCACACACTTTGCTGCATCTACCATTCCTCTCAGGTTTCAGGTGACTCCTCAATTGATGTTTTCAAAAGACCAGGAACTAGCAGCCAGTTTAAACAAAGAAGCTGGTAAGGTGTCCAGATGCATAATTCAAACAAAAACTATTAGCTAGCAGTAATATGCAATAAAACTCAGTGTTATCAAAAACAAAACAGCTAAATAAAAACCACACAATTAAAAACACTTACAGTATGAAAAATTTATGCACTCACTAACTGTAAGTCGCTCTGGATAAGAGCGTCTGCTAAATGACAAACAAAAAAAATGAAATATGTAGTGCCTTGAGAAAGTATTCATACCCCTTGACTTAATCAACATTTTGTTGTGTTACAGCCGGAATTCAAAATGGATTAAATGAAAACAATTTCTCACCCATCTACACACAATACCCCATAATGACAAAGTGAAAACATGTTTTTAGAAATGTTTGCACATTTATTGAAAATGAAATACAGTAATATCTCATTTACATACAGTGCCGTGAATAAATATTTGCCCCCTTTGTAATTTTCTCTACTTTTGCATAATTATACTGAATGTTATCAGATCTTCAACCAAAACCTAAAGGGAACCTGAGTGAACAATTACATACTTTTTCATTTATTTCATAAACAAAGTTATGCAACACCCAATGCCCCTGGGTGAAAAAGTAATTGCCCTGATACACTCAATAACTGGTTGTGCCACCTTTAGCTGCAATGTCTCTAATCAAACACTTCCTGTAGTTGTTGATCAGTCTCATGTCGCTTTGGAGGAATTTTGGCCCACTCTTCCATGCAGAACTGCTGTAACTCAGCTACATTTGTGGGTTTCAAGCATGAACTGCTCGTTTCAAGTCCTGCCACAACATCTCAATTGGGATTAGGTCTGGACTTTGACTAAGCCATTCCAAAACTTCATATTTGTTGCTTTTTAGACATTTTCATATAGACTTGATTGTTTGTTTTGGATCATTGTCTTGCTGCATGACCCAGCTGAGCTTCAACGTCAGCTCACAGACAGATGGCCTGACATTCTCCTGTAGAATTCTCTGATACAGAGCAGAATTCATGGTTCTTTCTATTAAGGCAACTCGTCCAGGTCCTGAGGCAGCAAAGCATCCCCAAACCATCACACTACCACCACCATGCTTGACTGTTGGTATGAGGTTCTTACTGTGGAATGCAGTGTTTGGTTTTCGCCAGGCATAATGGGACCCAGGTCTTCCAAAAATGTATACTTTTGAATCATCTGTCCATAGATTCTTCCAAGGGGCTTGATGATCATCCAGGTGATTCCTGGTGCTTTTTGGCAAACTTGAGTCAACTTTTTGGACGACATGGGTCCCATTATGCCTGGCAAAAACCAAAACTGTAATTAGGCCTTCCCAGTGTCTGTTGGAAAGAAGACTGAACCAGGTTTTCCTCCAAGATTTTGCCTGTGCTTAGCTCCATTCCGTTTATTTTTTATCCTGAAAAACTCCCCAGTCCTAAACGATTACAAGCATACCCATCACATGATTCAGCCACCACTATGCTTGAAAATATGGAGAGTGGTACTCAGTAATGTGTTGTATTGGATTTGCCCCAAACATAACACTTTGTATTCAGGACAAAAAGTGAATTGCTTTGTCACATTTTTTGCAGTATTACTTTAGTGCCTTGTTGCAAACAGTTTTGGAATACTTTTATTCTGTACAGGCTTCCATCTTTTCACTCTGTCAATTAGGTTAGTATTGCGGAGTAACTACAATGTTGTTGCTCCAACCTCAGTTTTCTGCTATCACAGCTATTAAACTCTGTAACTGTTGTCAAGTCACCATTGGCCTCATGGTGAAATCCCTGAGCGGTTTCCTTCCTCTCTGGCAACCGAGATAGGAAGGACACCTGTATCTTTGTAGTGACTGGGTGTATTGATACACCATCCAAAGTGTAATTATACTGAACAAAAATATAAATGCAACATGCAAAGTGTTTGTCCCATGTTTCATGAACTGAAATAAAAGATCCCATACATTTTCCATACGCACAAAAAGCTTATGTCTCTAAAGGTTTGTGCACAAATTTCTTTACGTCCCCGTTAGTGAGCATTTCTCCTTTGCCAAGATTTTATTTTATTTTATTTATTTAACCTTTATTTAACCAGGAAGGGCTCATTGAGATTTAAAATCTCTTTTTCAAGAGCGTCCTGGCCAAGATAGGCAGCACCAAGTCATTACAAAAAAATTACAGACAGACAACATGAAAAACTACAAGTAATCTAGTAAAAACCATTCATGAATTCACAAGAGTATAACAATATCAAAAACAGCAAATTAAAAACATTGACAGGTCAGGGAATCAGCCTCAAAATCCTTCATCAGAGATTTAAAAACACCAATCGGGACAAGTTCTTCCAGTTTAAAATAATTTTGTAAGGTGTTCCAAGACGATGGCGCAGAGTACATAAAAGACCTTTTACCAAATTCAGTTCGGACATTTGGAACAGTTAGCAGGATAAAGTCCAGTGAACGAAGAGAGTACCCACCACATTTCTGAACAATAAAAATGCCCAAATAAAAAGGTAGTAAACCCAAAATGGCTTTGTAAATAAAAGTATACCAGTGACTGAGCCTACGAGTGACTAGAGAAGGCCAGCCAACCCTGGTATACAAAGTACAGTGGTGCGTAAGGGTTTTGCAGTTTAAAATAAATCTCAAAGTACCATGATAAAGAGTGTCAATTGATCTCAAACACTGAGCGGAAGCATTCATATATAAAATATCCCCATAGTCTAGTAAAGGCATAAATGTAGCTGATACTAGCCTCCTTCTGGCTTCAAAAGAAAAACAGGCCTTATTCCTAAAATAAAATCCCAATTTCAGCTTCCATCCACCTGACAGGTGTGGCATATCAAGAAGCTGATTAAACAGCATGATCATTACACAGGTGCACCTTGTGCTGGGGACAATAAAAGGCAGCTCTAAAATGTGCAGTTTTGTCACACAACACAATGCCACAGATGTCTCAAGTTTTGAGTGAACGTGCAATTGGCATGCTGACTGCAGGAATGTCCTCCAGAGCTGTTGCCAGAGAATTGAATGTTAATTTCTCTACCATAAGCCGCCTCCAACATCGTTTTGGAGAATTTGGCAGTACGTCCAATCGCCCTGACAACCGCAGACCACGTGTAACCACGCCAGCCTAGGACCTCCACATCCGGCTTATTTATCTGCGGGATCGTCTGAGACCAGCCACCAGGACAGTTGATGAAACTGTGGGTTTGCACAACCAAATAATTTCTGCACAAACTGTCAGAAACCGTCTCAGGGAAACTCATCTTCGTGCTCATCATCCTCACCAGGGTCTTGACCTGACTACATTTTGGCGTCGTAACCGACTTCAGTGGGCAAATGCTCACCTTCGATGGCCACTGGCACGCTGGAGCAGTGTGCTCTTCACGGATGAATGCCGGTTTTAAGTGTACCGGGCAGATGGCAGACAGTGCGTATGGCGTCGTGTGGGTGAGCGGTTTGCTGATGTCAATGTTGTGAACAGAGTGCCCCATGGTGGCGGTGGGGTTATGGTATGGGCAGGCATAAGCTATGGACAACGAACACAATTGCATTTTATCGATGGCAATTTGAATGCACAGAGATACCGTGACAAGATCCTGAGGCCCATTGTCATGCCATTCATCCGCCGCCATCACCTCATGTTTCAGCATAATGTTGCAAGGATCTGTACAGAATTCCTGGAAGCTAAAAATGGCCCAGTTCTTCCATTGCCTGCATACTCACCAGACATATCACCCATTGAGCATGTTTGGGATGCTCTGGCTTGACATGTACGACAGCGAGTTCTAGTTCCCGACAATATCCAGCAACTTCACACAGCCATTGAAGAGGAGTGGGACAACATTCCACAGGCCACAATCAACAGCCTGATCAACTCTATGTGAAGGAGATGTCGCGCTGCATGAAGCAAATTATGGTCACACCAGATACTGACTGGTTTTCTGATCCACGCCCCTGCCTTTTTTTTAAGGTATTCGGAAATTATCAGACCCCTTCACTTTTTCCACATTTCGTTACGCTACAGCCTTATTCTAAAATTGATTAAATAAAACAGTTATCAATCTACACACAATACCCCATAGTGACAAAACAAAAACAGGTTTTTAGAAATGTTTGCAAATTTATAAAATAAAAAAAAAGATACCTTATTTACATAAATATTCAGACCCTTTGCCATGAGACTCGAAATTGAGCTCAGGTGCATCCTGTTTACATTGATCATCCTTTAGATGTTTCTACAACTTGATTGGAGTCCACCTGTGGTAAATTCAATTGATTGATTGGACATGATTTGGAAAGGCACACACCTGTCTATATAAGTGGTCCTCTGTAGCTCAGCTGGTGGAAAAATATACCTTATTTACAGAAGTATTGAGACCCTTTGCTATGAGATTTGAAATTGAGCTCAGGTGCATCCTGCTTCCATTGATCGTCCTTGAGATGTTTGATTTGGAAAGGCATACACCTGTTTATATAAGGTCCCACAGTTGACAGTGCATGTCAGAGCAAAAACCAGGTCATGAGGCTGAAGGAATTGTCCGTAGAGCGCTGAGACAGGATTGTGTCGAGGCACAGATCTGGGGAAGGGTACCAAAAAATGTCTGAAGCATTGAAGGTCTCCAAGAACACAGTAGCCTCCATCATTCTTAAATGGATGAAGTTTGGAACCACCAAGACTCTTCCTAGAGCTGGCCGCCCGGCCAAACTGAGCAATCGGGGGAGAAGGGCCTTGGTCAGGGAGGTGACCAAGAACCCGATGGTCACTCTGACAGAGCTCCAGAGTTCCTCTGTGGAGATGGGAGAACCTTCCAGAAGGACAACCATCTCTGCAGCACTCCACCAATGAGGCCTTTATGGTAGAGTGGCTAGACGGAAGCCACTCCTCAGTAAAAGGCACATGACAGCCCGATTGGAGTTTGCCAACAGGCACCTAAAGGTCTCTCAGACCATGAGAAACAAGATTCTCTGGTCTGATGAAACGAAGACTGAACTCTTTGGCCTGAATGCCAAGCGTCATGTCTGGAGGAAACCTGGCACCATCCCTACGGTGAAGTATGGTGGTGGCAACATCATGTTGTTTTTCAGCGGCATGGACTGAGATACTAGTCAGGATCGAGGGAAAGATGAACGGAGAAAAGTACAGAGAAATCCTTGATGAAAAGCGCTCAGGACCTCAGGTTCACCTTCCAACAGGACAACGACCCTAAGCACACAGCCAAGACAATGCAGGAGTGGCTTCGGCACAAGTCTCTGAATGTCCTTGAGTGGCCCAGCCAGAGCCCGTTCTTGAACCCAATCGAACATCTCTGGAGAGACCTGGAAATAGCTGTGCAGCGACACTTCCCATCCAACTTGACAGTGCTTGAGAGGATCTGCAGAGAAGAATGGGAGAAACTCCCCAAATACAGGTGTGCCAAGCTTGTAGCGTCATACCTAAGAAGACTCGAGGCTGTAATCGCTGCCAAAGGTGCTTCAACAAAGTACTGAGGAAAGGGTCTGAATACTTATGTAAATGTGATATACGTTTTTTATTTCTAATACATTTGCAAACATTTCTAAAAACCTGTTTTTGCTTTGTCATTATGGGGTATTGTGTGTAGATTGATGATGGAGAAAAAAAACAATTTAAACAATTTTAGAATAAGGCTGTAACTTAACAAAATGTGGAAAAAGGTCAAGGGGTCTGAATACTTTCCAAATGCATATCTATATTCCCAGTCATGTGAAATCCATAGCTTATGGCCTAATTTATTTATTTCAATTGATTGATTTCCTTATATGAACTGCAACTCAGTAAAACGTTTGAAAATCTTGCATGTTGCCTTTATATTTTTGTTCAGTGTAATAACTTCACCATGCTGAAAGGGATATTCAATGTCTGCTTTTACCCATCTATCAATAGGTGCCCTTGTAAATCCTCCCTGGTCATTGTGGTTGAATCTGTGATTGAAAGTCACTGCTCGACTGAGGGACCTTACAGATAATTGTATGTGTGGGGTACAGAGATGAGGTAGTCATTAAAAAATCTAATTAAACACGTATTGCATACAAAGTGAGTCCATGCAACTTATTAAGTGACTTGTTAAGCACATTTTTACTCTTTCACTTATTTAGGTTTGCCATAACAAAGGGGTGACTAAAGACATTTCAGCTTTTCATTAATTTATAAAAGAAAAACCATAATTCCACTTATGGGGTATTGTGACATTCTGGCGTATTGTGTGTAGTTCAGTGACGAAAAATCTCAGTTTAATCCATTTTAAATTCAGGCTGTAACACAACAAAATGTGGATAAAGTAAAGGGGTGTGAAGACTTTCTGAAGGCACTGTACATACAGTATTTACAGGAGCTCTTTGCTTAGGCTACTAGGGCGCCATGGCAACTACTTCTACCAACTACTACATGGCTCTGATGTTAACTGATGTGGCTCATTGAATCAACAAATCACAGCACATATTGATGGGTAGGGTACACCTCCTGCTTTGCTCCTCGCGTTGGCCGCCAGTCCACACATTATGCCATTGTTGACTTGAATGGGGACTCCCGTTCTATTCATTCTATTTCTATGGCAGCATATGCAGTCAGGAGCGGAGGAGAGGATCAAATGTGTGTTTGAATGAAGCGATATGTTACATACAATTTATTATAACATGTATACAAAGCTTTATATGGATGCTTGGCTACTACTTACATCAATAGTAGTAGTAGTAGTATGTCACATGAATATGAGACGCATCAGCGACTGTTTCCAACCATAGCGATGGGAAGTGGCACGCCTCCTAAATGCTTTGTGGCAGGTGTGCCCTCTATCCAGCTCTATGATTCCAACCTTGTAGTGCATGATGATAGGTTGGTGGGAAGGGGCAGAGGTGGGACAATAAGAGGCCCTAACAAGGGTTGGAAATCTTACAAAGGGTAAAGGCGGGTTTTTGCTCCAGCCAACAGTAACACAAGATTCTACAAATTAAACCCATGACTGAAGACTAGATGATCAGTAGAATCAGATACTGTATTTTACCGTTGTCTGCACCCACCGTCCATCACAGGGAGATAGATACCACTGGAGTTTGAATCAAGGCGACCAACTAGCCAAACAACAGGGTGGAGTGAAACTAATTCCTCATTAGAGCACACCGTAGCAAAACTATTTGCGACGGATGGCAAAAACTAGCGTTTTTAATTGGACAAGTTCCGATAACACAATTCGGTCCATTTTCTTCCGGTTTGTGCCTAGTGAACACGACCCAGACGTGGTGCTGCAGCTAGCTGGCTGTCCTTCCAGACCTCCATCCATCATTGGTGTCAGAAGAAGACTCTGTGGACCATCACCAGGTCATGTCGACGGTCATCTCCGACAGGCACTTGGCCAGGTGGCTGTCACAGTCCATCTGAGTGAACCTGGAGATATGGATGGACAGCGTTTCAGTCATTTGTCAATACAGGTGGTTCAAATCTCTTTCTACAGGAGAAATCCTTCACAAGAAGGAAGCAATCAAATATTTCTTACAAAAAAAAAAGAGTAACAATTCGAGGCCTACTTTAAAATGGCAGTCTATAATCACAGGAATCTGTTTAGTTTGGGAAATGCCTTCCCTAACCGCCATGTATTACCTTCAGTGATCACAACTTTCATCGCACGTATTGTATCGAAATGATGCTCAAGCTCAACGCAACTGCCGACTGCACTGAAACTGAATGGAGCTTCAGTGGTTTCAGCAGTAGCCTTGGATAGCAGCTTATTAACTTCAGACTGCTACTGCTCTCCTGCTGGGCTCCTCGCACAGTTTTGGTCTCATGTACTTTTTACTCGTTACTGTTTTAAAGGCCTGCTGAGATTTACGCTCTCTCGCTCCCTCTCTCTCGCTCATTCTCCCTCTCGATCACTCTTTCTGTATCTCTCTCTGCATCTCTCTCTCTACGTCATTCTGCTGGAGGGTAATGCGCGATCAGAGGGTCCTCTTCAGGAGAGAGAGAGAGAGACTGAGAAAGAGAAGAAACTAGAGCAGAGTAATTTTGCTCCAAATAATGTACTTTCTAAGAACCCTGCCACCCGTATCCTCCTGCATCCATGCACACTAAACACGCACACGATGGATGTATGCCGCTCCCTCTCTCTTCCCCCTTCTAGGTCACTCTCCTCTGCCTTCTTCCTTTTATCTCTCCAGACAGAGGAAGCCATTGTTCCTGCTAGTCCAGCCAAGAGAGAGAGAGAGAGATAGTTGGGAGGGAGTACAGCGGGGTTGTGTGGCCGGGCCAAGGTACACAGAGCTGGCTAGGGGAGCAGACCACGATGCGGGGCCAGACCCAGGCCAACACAAAGGCCGGCCTGTTCAGAAAGAGAGTAAAACGAGCCGAGAGAGAGAGACCGAAAGAAAGTACAACGAGAGGGGAGAGAGCGAGAGAGGGATCAAGCTCTCGCACCACTGGCCCTGAGCCCTGCTTTTTAGCCCTGTCATTCACTCCTCCTCTACCTCACTTAAAACGGCCTTCGTTTTTACCCATTTCAATGAATGATTTACTGTGTACTTTTTTTTTTTTTCAACCTACGTCCCTTCCACTGTTTACATGCAAACCCAGCATGGTCCGCTATGCAATCTACGATGTAAAGAGCTACATTTTTAAATGCAGTCTAGGATGTATATCCTAGATCTACACTACCGGTCAAAAGTTTTAGAACACCTACTCATTCAAGGGTTTTTCTTTATTTATTTTTATTTTCTACATTGTAGAATAATAGTGAAGACATCAACACTATTAAATAACACATATGGAATCATATAGTAACCAAAAAAGTGTTAAACAAATCATAATATATTTTACATTTGAAATTCTTCAAATATATCACTTTTTTGGTTACTACATGATTCCATATGTGTTATTTCATAGTCTTCACTATTATTGTACAATGTAGAAAATAGTAACAAATAAAGAAAAACCCTTGAATGAGTAGGTGTTCTAAAACGTTTGACCGGTAGTGTACATTTTGAAATGCCCTGCATATGTGAAAGTATTGAATCCATACAGTCAATGGTTCTCCCTTGGATTTTTAGAGCGACTTACAGTTAGTGAGTGCATACATTTTCATACTGGCCCCCCGTGGGAAACGAACCCACAACCCTGGCGTTGCAAGCGCCATGCTCTACCAACTGAGCTACAGGGGGATTTGTCAGACACCAATGTTTTACCTCTGCAGAAGAGCAGCCACCTACCATTCAATTTGAGTACGTAGGAAGGAAAGTAGTATAAGGCAGCAGACATATGGGAGAGAGAAAGAGAGAGAGCAGATGAGTGTGCTGAATACAGAGAGGTGAAGAGGCAGGCAGCCCTAACTTACCCAGCTGGAAACGGCACCAGGCACATGGGGCAGCTCTGCATTGCCCATCCTCCTCCTCCTTTGCCAGCATCCCCATCAGCTCTGCCCTTCCTAGACACCCCCTCCTCCCTTTTCTCCCCCTCCTCCTCCTCCTCCATGGGAGCAGCAGTGCAGCTGTCAGAGGTAGAGGAAGAGGCTTCCCCCCGGTTTGCAGGTAGCTGCAGCCTCTTCATCCCCCTCTTCTCTCCCTCCTCTCCTACTCCTCCTCCACCCTTTCTGGCTTCTGGTGGTAATGATGATCCTCCGTTCCCTGCTCTGATGATGGAGGGCTGAGGAATAGAGGGGTGACTCTCCTTCTCTCCTCCTGGTCGCCTGGCTGTAGGGTGGGGTCTGGCCGCTCCCGTGTTTTGCCCTCCTTCCCCTCGTTTTGTGTCCTTTCTGGATGACACCATGCTATGCCCCCCTCCACTCCATGGGCTTTCCCTTCCGTAGCTAGCAGGCACTCTGGCTCCCAGACTTGGTGGTCTGGGGTGGCCAGCACCACTACTACTAGTCCCCTCTCCGGGCCCCTCTTGACAGGGAGCAGACTTCAAAGGAGGGCCACTGATGGTGGATGTTGTCTGCCTAGTCTGTACTGGGACCGGGAGGAGAGTATTTTCCAGACCAGGAGAAGGATTGAGAGGAGAGTCTGTGGTGGAACAGTGTGGGGCCATGGGAGGAGGAGAGGGAGAGGAGGGAAAGGGAGTCATGTCCTCACTGAGGCTACACCATCTCCATTCACTCTGCTGGTCTACAGTAGAGCTCTGAAACACACACACACAGAGACAGAGACAGAGACAGAGACAGAGACAGAGAGAGAGAGAGAGAGAGAGAGAGAGAGAGAGAGAGAGAGAGAGAGAGAGAGAGAGAGAGAGAGAGAGAGAGAGAGAGAGAGAGAGAGAGAGAGAGAGAGAGAGAGAGAGAGAGAGAGAGAGAGAGAGAGAGAGAGAGAGAGAGAGAAGGGGGAGTGTGTTTGACAGAAAGAAAGGAGAGAGAGGCAGAAAGAGAGGTTGAGCGAAATGATAGGGATTTAAGAGAGAACAATAGAAAAGGAGAGAGAATGGGAAGGAGAGAGCCAGAGAGCGAGGGGCATGCTTAGAGTAACTTTGTCCCCATCAAGCAGGGCCCTTGAGATCCTCTCAAATGTGACTAAGTCTAATGTGTCCAAATACGTAATAAGGAGGGACTGGGACTGTTAAAAGAAAAAGAGACGCTAGCATTGGAGTTGCTGTCCCGGCGGCACCTCACACATCATTTCATCCAGTCTCTCGTCTGGGCCATATGTCTGTCACATAGCGGCTTAACTTACTCCTTTAGCTGGTAGCTAGCAGTGCTTTTCTAAGAGAAGCCCACTGGAGTCAATTATTCAGCGAATGCGAGATTGCATCAGCTACCTGTCAAAGTGATTGGTTCATGTGGAGTGCGTGGCCCAGAACTGCCACTGTCTGACCGGAGCTTTGAGACCCAGCGCCAGCCAGCCGGCAGGCTATACCCGTCTGGGAGGTCAACAGTGGCCGCCATTTTAGTCAGCTCAGCAGTACTCAACGACACATTGGTTTCTTCCTCCACTAGTTGAGTGCTGAGTCTGTTCAAAAACAGCTATTGTATGTGAGAGAAATTTCAATTTTCTGAGACATTGTCTGTTTAGTCCTGCATGGTACAAGGTGGAATTGACACAAAGGTGGTGGCTGAGGTGTGAGAAATCATCACTAACCAGGTTTTCATCCAACCTTTTTATTTGAGTAAAGTATATGTTACGACAGGCCTGATAGAAACCTGTCGGTTAACTTCCCAAATGTCGACAAAACAAGGTGGGATATTTTTGTGTCTAAAATGTATTATGCGAGAAATGGCGGTGAAAATGCATTTATGCACAAATATTGATAGAATAACAATCATATCGATGTAGCCTAAACTTGGAGTCACAATGATATGATGCGTGGTCCTCCCACTATGACTCGGGAAAGCATGCAGTTTTGCCTCGTTCACGTGCTATCTGAGTTATCGGAAGCTCCTAGTTCCCAGTGGGAAATTTCACTTGAATGCCCCCCCAAGTTGAAAATACACGTGGTAAACTCTGAGAAAATGTTGTTACTTGATTTGCCGAGTTGTGACGTTTCACCGCTGAAGTTTTACCTTCACAACCAAGAGATGACAACAAGTCTGTTTTTGACAATTACAACCATCAATATGGATAATGTAGCTAGTCTGACCATATTGTCAATGTTAAGCAAGCTGATAACTTTATTATTAGCAATGTTAGCAAGCTTATCAGGCTAGCTAAAATCTTATCGGTTGAAGAATTGTTCCGACTTCAAAAGCACTTGAACACAATCATGGTCGGATTTACGACTTCCCACTTCCCATGAGCACATGAAGCCAGCATAAATTAGGCTACATATGATATAAGTTATGATGAACTTCACAGGGTGGTGAAACTGCACAGTGATGAGCTTGATGCTCTTTTCCAATAAATATTGAGTGTGGCTTATTCTGGTGACATGAAGATGATGCTTGGCTGCCGTTTGACAAATAAAAATAGTCTCGCTCTTATCCATAATCATCTCATAATGTAGACTAGACAACCCGCACTGTATCTGCGAGCTGTTAGCTGGAGCGCAGGTGCCAAGACCAGAGTAGGCACATAAGCTATTTAACTCAACCGTTTTTGTGACAGAACTATCGGCACATTTGAAAATGAAATGGAAACACATTTTTATTCTAAGCTAAAAAGTAAATTTGATGTGCACTACATCGTCAAGCACTGCTTTTTATCCACAACAAGTCAGTTTGGTGGAAACACAACTGGTGGGAAAATGCACCATTTCTTTATGCAGATTTTTTTATATTTTTGCATGAAAATCTGTAGCCAATTGGATGTAAACTTAGCTACTTATAGTGGGATTGCTAACTTTGTAAATAAAAGCTTTTGTTCAAGCCATACAACAACGTGCCACATTCAATTAATAAAGGTCTCGATTTAAGGCGATGACCAGTTGATTAGTACAATCTGAACAAAGTCTTGCACCTACACAGCTATTGAGATGCATCCACACTCCTGAGCTGGCTAACTCACCAGTGTGGAGGCTGTTGGAAGGTCAGGGACTGGGTCCCAGGGGTGAGCTTCCAGACAGGGAAGAGCAGAACTCAGAGTCAGGGCCCAGAGGCTCTCAATTGCAGCCAGGTCACCTCTGGACCACCACGCCTCTGTAGGGACCACAGGTCTACAGAACACAGCAAAATAATAGAGCACATAAGTATGATTAGTAAAGAGAACATGAGCAATTATGTTTCTTAATTTAATATGTACTTGTCTATGAGAACCAACCACTATCTATTTGAAATGAAGACAATGCATTGCAATCAAGGAAGACAGAGATGCATTATCTCCTTGTCACCGCAGCACAGAGTAATTCTAGATGCTAATGTTCAATCTGGGTATCAGTTATACATATCCTGTATTGCAATCAAAACAAAAAAGAGTAAGTAATGTGATGGGGGGAGCTAGATAGATGGCTAACGTTACTGCACTTCGACTGCTTGCTTACCTCGTTGAACTCAAGCTTTCAATCGAAGCATTGGAACTTTCGTTGTTCTTTATCAGCGTGTTCCTGAAAAATATATCAGTTCGGGGCTCCTCGATAGACAATTTCTTTCTTTTTAGTTTTGACTTGGGGCATTTCTCAGCCATAGCAATGATCTATCTCTCTAGTCTGCCCCAGTTCGATTTTTCGCGGCATGGACAGAACAGCACAGACTTCCGTGTTTGTGTGATGACGTCAGTGCGCAGGCACACACGTCAACTGAATAACGCAAGTAGGTTTAGGACACTAGATAAAAAGTTGCAGATTCAAAGTTACTTGAAACATTGTATCCATCCAGTGAACTCGATTGTTCAAATGTTAATTTATTGAGAAATTGCACTACGCTATTTCCCAGCAAAGCTTGTTCCTCAACACAAATAAAGTGAGCCAATTTGCTTTCTAGAATACTGACCAACATATTGCATTCACAATATCTGCCACTGGGAAATGTACATATATAATATTTATATCAGCTCCAATTAGTTACAGTTTATTAACTTTCTGCAATTGTATAGTTCATATACTTATCTCGATGTCATTCCTAGGTTTATAAAAGAGGGTGCTGTCATTCTCATTTATAGTTATTTGTACAATAACAGTAAGTAAGTACGAGAAAGGATCATTTTTACTTTACAATGATATACAGGAAAAAGCAATATGATTTTTATTCCTCCAGACTGTAGTCAGCAGTATAGGTCAGTGAGGGTCAGTGCAAGGGTTGTGTTATGCAATGGCCACTGTAGCCTGTTATCATACTGTCATCCTAGAACACAGAACTAGGTGGTGGAAATTTGAAGTAATATAATGGTGGGGCTTTCTCAGCTAAGCTTTCGGAAAAAAGCGAGGACCAACAGAAAGAACGGCTATGGGGGTTATATAATGGAAAAGACAAGGAGAAGAGCTTAAAGGACAGAAGAAAAAGAAAAGAGAGAGGAGGGCAATAGGGAAAAATAACACTATGGGAAAACCTGCCACTTTGAAAATAGGTGAGGCCAATTTTGAAACAGTGCCCCAGAAGATGAGAATTCCAGAGGGCTAGATTGCTGACATGGGTAGTCCTTTACCGCAGAGGGAAAAGCACAAAAGCAGACCCAGTGTGGATGCCTGCCTGGTGTTACACTGGGAAAAGCGACCAGGCGCCTGGAAAGAAAGGTTATGTCATTTAGGAGTTGTGATCCTGTTGTGTGCCATCGCCATGGATACAGGAAGGAAGAAATAAAAATAGTAGAACCAACTGACCATCCAGGCTCCCAAAAGCAGGCTCACCCAAAAGAACAGAGAGGAGCCGAAGCGAGAGAGAGAGAGGAGGGGGGAACTCGAAAAAGAGGAGAAGGACTTGATGTGTTATGAATCATTGAAAAGAGGAAAGATGTTTGCCGTTCACTCTCTTTCTCTCTCACCTGTCTCTCAGGCTTGGCCTTGAGTGGGTCAGCAGCTGTAAAAAAAAAAATATATATATATATATATACAGTGAGGGAAAAAAGTATTTGTTATGAATTGATTTGCATTTTAATGAGGGAAATAACTATTTGACCCCTCTGCAAAACATGACTTATTACTTGGTGGCAAAACCCTTGTTGGTAATCACAGAGGTCAGACGTTTCTTGTAGTTGGCCACCAGGTTTGCACACATCTCAGGAGGGATTTTGTCCCACTCCTCTTTGCAGATCTTCTCCAAGTCATTAAGGTTTCGAGGCTGACGTTTGGCAACTCGAACCTTCAGCTCCCTCCACAGATTTTCTATGGGATTAAGGTCTGGAGACTGGCTAGGACACTCCAGGACCTTAATGTGCTTCTTCTTGAGCCACTCCTTTGTTGCCTTGGCCATGTGTTTTGGGTCATTGTCATGCTGGAATACCCATCCACGACCCATTTTCAATGCCCTGGCTGAGGGAAGGAGGTTTTCACCCAAGATTTGACACTACATGGCCCTGTCCATCGTCCCTTTGATGCGGTGAAGTTGTCCTGTCCCCTTAGCAGAAAAACACCCCCAAAGCATAATGTTTCCACCTGCATGTTTGACGGTGGGGATGGTGTTCTTGGGGTCATAGGCAGCATTCCTCCTCCTCCAAACACGGCGAGTTGAGGGCAGAGAACTCAATTTTGGTCTCATCTGACCACAACACTTTCACCCAGTTCTCCTCTGAATCATTCAGATGTTCATTGGCAAACTTCAGACGGGCATGTATATGTGCTTTCTTGAGCAGGGGGACCTTGCGGGCGCTGCAGGATTTCAGTCGTTCACGGCGTAGTGTGTTACCAATTGTTTTCTTGGTGACTATGGTCCCAGCTGCCTTGAGATCATTGACAAGATCTCCCGTGTAGTTCTGGGTTGATTCCTCACCGTTCTCATGATCATTGCAACTCCATGAGGTGAGATCTTGCATGGAGCCCCAGGCCGAGGGAGATTGACAGTTCTTTTGTGTTTCTTCCATTTGCGAATAATCGCACCAACTGTTGTCACCTTCTCACCAAGCTGCTTGGCGATGGTCTTGTAGCCCATTCCAGCCTTGTTTAGGTCTACAATCTTGTCCCTGACATCCTTGGAGAGCTCTTTGGTCTTGGCCATGGTGGAGAGTTTGGAATCTGATTGATTGATTGCTTCTGTGGACAGGTGTCTTTTATACCGGTAACAAGCTGAGATTAGGAGTACTCCCTTTAAGAGTGTGCTCCTAATCTCAGCTCGTTCTGTATAAAGACACCTGGAACCCAGAAATCTTTCTGATTGAGAGGGGTGAAATACTTATTTCCCTCATTAAAATGCAAATCAATTTATAACATTTTTGACATGCGTTTTTCTGGATTTTGTTGTTGTTATTCTGTCTCTCACTGTTCAAATAAACCTACCATTAAAATTATAGACTGATCATTTCTTTGTCAGTGGGCAAACGTACAAAATCAGCAGTGGATCAAATACTTTTATCCCTCACTGTATATATACAGTACCAGTCAAAAGTTTGGACACACCTACTCATTATAGGGTTTTTCTTTATTTTTACTATTTTCTACATTGTAGAATAATAGTGAAGACATCAAAACTATGAAATAACACACATGGAATCATGTAGTAACCCAAAAAAGTGTTAAACAAAGCAAAATATATTTTCTATTTGAGATTCTTCATATAGCCACCCTTTGCCTTGATGACAGCTTTGCACACTCTTGGCATTCTCTTATTTTAGAGAAATACGCTTTTTGTGCATATGGAACATTTCTGGATATTTTATTTCAGCTCATGAAACATGGGACATTGTACATGATGCGTTTATATTTTTGTTCAGTATATATATATATATATATAAATATGTGTGTGTGTGTATTTAAAAAATATATATATATACAGTGCATTCGGAAAGTATTCAGACCCCTTGACTTTTTCCACATTTCGTTATGTTAGAACCTTATTCTAAAATGTATTAAATTAATTGTTTTCCTCATCAATCTACACATAATACCCCATGGGGCGGCAGGAAGCTTAGTGGTTAAGGCCGTTGTGCCAGTAACCGAAAGGTCGCTGGTTCTAATCCCGAGCCGACTAGGTGAAAAATCTGTCGATGTGCCCTTGAGCAAGGCACTTAACCCTAATTGCTCCTGGAAGTTGCTCTGGATAAGAGCGTCTGCTAAATGACTAAAATTTAAAATAAAATGTAAAATAATGACAAAGCGAAAACAGGTTTTTAGAAATGTTTGCAAATGTATACAAACATTAAAACAGAAAAATATACCTTATTTACATAAGTATTGAGACCCTTTGCTATGAGATTTGAAATTGAGCTCAGGTGCATCCTGCTTCCATTGATCGTCCTTGAGATGTTTGATTTGGAAAGGCATACACCTGTTTATATAAGGTCCCACAGTTGACAGTGCATGTCAGAGCAAAACCCAAGCCATGAGGTCGAAGGAATTGCCCATAGAGCTCCGAGACAGGATTGTGTCGAGGCACAGATCTGGGGAACGGTACCAAAACATTTCTGCAGCATTGAAGGTCCCCAAGAACACAGTAGCCTCCATCATTCTTAAATGGATGAAGTTTGGAACCACCAAGACTCTTCCTAGAGCTGGCCGCCCGGCCAAACTGAGCAATTGGGGGAGAAGGGCCTTGATCAGGGAGGTGACCAAGAACCCGATGGTCACTCTGACAGAGCTCCAGAGTTCCTCTGTGGAGATGAGAGAACCTTCCAGAAGGACAACCATCTCTGCAGCACTCCACCAATCAGGCCTTTATGGTAGAGTGGCCAGACTGAAGCCACTCCTCAGTAAAAAGGCACATGACAGCCCGCTTGGAGTTTGTCAAAAGGCACCTAAAGGACTCTCAGACCATAAGAAACAAGATTATCTGGCCTAATGAAACCAAGATTGAACTCTTTGGCCTGAATGCCAATCGTCGTGTCTGGAGGATACCTGGCACCATCCCTACGGTGAAGCATGGTGGTGGCAACATCATGCTGTGGGGATGTTTTTCAGCGCCAGGGACTGGGAGACTAGTCAGGATCGAGGGAAAGATGAACAGAGCAAAGTACAGAGAGATCCTTGATGAAAACCTGCTCCAGAGCGCTCAGGACCTCAGACTGGGGCGAAGATTCACCTTCCAACAGGACAATGACCCTAGGCACACAGTCAAGACAACACAGGAGTGACAAGTCTCTGAATGTCCTTGAGTGGCCCAGCCAGAGCACGGACTTGAACCCGATCTAACATCTCCAGAGAGACCTGAAAAGGTGCTTCAACAAAGTACTGAGTAAAGGGTCTGAATACTTATATACATGTGATATTACAGTTTTTCTTTTCTTTCTTTTTTTTGCAAAAATTTCTAAAAACATGTTTTTGCTTTGTCATTATGGGGTATTGTGTGTAGATTGATGAGAGGGGGGGAAAATAATCAATTTTAGAATAAGGCTGTAACATAACAAAATGTGGAAAGGTCAAGGGGTCTGAATACTTTACGAATGTTACTATATACATACATACATACTGTATATATATACATACACACTACCGGTCAAAAGTTTTAGAACACCTACTCATTCAAGGATTTTTCTTTGTTTTTACTATTTTCTACATTGTAGAATAATAGTGAAGACATCAAAACTATGAAATAACACATATGGAATCATGTAGTAACCAAAAAAGTGTTGAACAAATCAAAATATATTTTATATTTGAGATTCTTCAAATAGCCACCCTTTGCCTTGATGACAGCTTTGCACACTCTTGGCATTCTCTCAACCAGCTTCACCTGGAATGCGTTTCCAACAGTCTTGAAGGAGTTCCCACATATGCTGAGCACTTGTTGGCTGCTTTTCCTTCACTCTGCCGTCCGACTCATCCCAAACCATCTCAATTGGTTGAGGTCGGGGGATTGTGGCGGCCAGGTTATCTGATGCAGCACTCCATCACTCTCCTTCTTGGTCAAATAGCCATTACACAGCCTGGAGGTGTGTTGGGTCATTGTCCTGTTGAAAAACAAATGATAGTCCCAGTATGCCCAAACCAGATGGGATGGCGTATCGCTGCAGAATACTGTGGTAGCCATGCTGGTTAAGTGTGCCTTGAATTCTAAATAAATCACAGACAGTGTCACCAGTAAAGCCCCCCCACACCATAACACCTCCACCTCCATGCTTTACGGTGGGAAATATACATGTGGAGATCATCCGTTCACCCACACCGCGTCTCACAAAGACACAGCGGTTGGAACCAAAAATCTCCAATTTGGACACCAGACCAAGGGACATATTATCACCGGTCTAATGTCCATTGCTCGTGTTTCTTGGCCCAAGCAAGTCTCTTCTTTTTATTGGTGTCCTTTAGTATTGGTTTTCTTTGCAGCAATTTGACCATGAAGGCCTGATTCACACAGTCTCCTCTGAACAGTTGATGTTGAGATGTGTCTGTTAATTGAACTCTGTGAAGCATTTATTTGGGCTGCAATTTCTGAGGCTGGTAACTCTAATGAACTTATCCTCTGCAGCAGAGGTAACTCTGGGTCTTCCATTCCTGTGGCGGTCCTCATGAGAGCCAGTTTCATCATAGCGCTTCATGGTTTTTGCGACTGCACTTGAAGAAACTTTCAAAGTCCTTGATATTTTCTGTATTGACTGACCTTCATGTCTTAAAGTAATGATGGACTGTCATTTCTCTTTGCTTATTTGAGCTGTTCTTGCCATAATATGGACTTGGTCTTTTACCAAATAGGGCTATCTTCTGTATACCCCCCAACCTTGTCACAAACAACTGATTGGCTCAAACGCATTAAGAAGCAAAGAAATTCAAAATTCCCTAAATGGCACATCGACAGATGTTTCACCTGGTCGGCTCTGGAACAAATTATGGTTAAGAACCTTGCTAAATGGCACATCGACAGATTTTTCACTTGGTCGGCTCAGGTATTCGAACCAGCGACCTTTCGGTTACTGGGCAGCATTTAAACCACTAGCCTACCTGCCGCCGCATACAGTGCATCTCACTTATATCCATTAGGCCTCCTTGTAGCTCAGTTGGTAGAGCATGGCGCTTGCAACGCCAGGGTTGTGGGTTCGATTCCCACGGGGGGCCAGTATGAAAATGTATGCACTTACTAACTGTAAGTCGCTCTGGATAAGAGCGTCTGCTAAATGACTAATATGTAAAAATTACCAACTCCACATACCTCTCCCCTTGCCGCTTATGCAGACATGCCAGTGTAACAGTAGACCATTCCTGCCCAATGGCTCTCAGACCTCAGCACTAGGATGTGCACGTTGTCAAACAGATAAAGCCCCAGGTCCCTCTCGTCCCTTATCCGCCAGCCATCTGGGATATAGCTCATCTCTATAGCTCCAGATCTGGGGATATAGCTCATCTCTATAGCTCCAGATCTGGGGATATAGCTGATCACTATAGCTCCAGATCTGGGGATATAGCTCCAGATCTGGGGATATAGCTCATCTCTATAGCTCCAGATCTGGGGATATAGCTGATCTCTATAGCTCCAGATCTGGGGATATAGCTCATCTCTATAGCTCCAGATCTGGGGATATAGCTGATCACTATAGCTCATCTCTATAGCTCCAGATCTGGGGATATAGCTCATCTCTATAGCTCCAGATCTGGGGATATAGCTCATCTCTATAGCTCCAGATCTGGGGATATAGCTCATCACTATAGCTCCAGATCTGGGGATATAGCTCATCTCTATAGCTCCAGATCTGGGGATATAGCTCATCACTATAGCTCCAGATCTGACAACCCATCCTGTGGACTAGTGTGGGTGGGTTTCTGAGGAAAATGGAAAGACCCTAGCCTGGGTACCAGTCTGTCCACTTACACTCAAACATTGTCATAATTGTCATTTGTTTCAAAGAGGATTGGACTGATCCATTGTGGAAAATGGTTGAAACTTTTGGTGTAGGCTTTAGCGAGTGGATTGCCTCTGGAGGATAGGTCATGATTGGCATATAAACTCAATATAACACATTGGCCATTGGTCTAGGGGTCAGAATATTCCTCACATGAACATTGTAGCCTACTCATGATTATGTTTGCTATATGCCATGTAAATATATTGATGATATCCGGAGTACTCCTGAGTGGCGCAGTGGTCTAAGGCACTGCATCGCAGTGCTAACTGTGCCACTAGAGATCCTGGTTCAAATCCAGGCTCTGTCGCAGCCGGCCGCGACCGGGAGACTCATGGGCGGCGCACAATTGGCCCAGTGTCGTCCAGGGTAGGGGAGGGAATGGCCGGCAGGGATGTAGCTCAGTTGATAGAGCATGGCATTTGCAACGCCAGGGTTGTGGGTTCGATTCCCACGGGGGGCCAGTATAAAAAAAAAAAAATGTATTCACTAACTGTAAGTCGCTCTGGATAAGAGCATCTGCTAAATGACTAAAATGTAAATGTACTAATTTATGGCCTAATTTATATTGTAATGACCTCTGTGACGGAGCACCGCTCCAATTGCCATGCGGTTGCAGTTACATTGCCTCATAGCTAGGAGGAGCTACAGGAACGGAAAATAATTGCCTTACCTTTCATTCTTGGCTCACATCATCACAGCAAATCTTTATTGGAGATGACAGCAAACAACAACAGAGCCGACCAAATGAACAATATTGCAATGCTGGTGTAGACTGGCATACAGTTAGTTTCATGAATCTTTTGAACAGTTTAGTAGTAAAAAAGCTAGTCTACACTACACAAATTTAAAAGGCAAATAGACAAATTGCTCAAGTTAATTACACACCAGTAACAAAGTACATTTTAAATGCACAGTGAAAGTCCAGTTTGCAATTTTCTTACTTTTCCCAACTATTTTCAGCACAATAGGAATTATTAGATGTAGGCTAGTCCACTTGATTGTAGCCTAACACCCACTGCACTGCTCAATTGCTCATACGTTTTAAGTGTGCATATGCATGCCCTCGTTGTTGCACATTACAATTAAAACTAAAAAACCCAGGGGGAAAGTGACTCAAACATAATTGTTTCATTTCATAGACAGTGCTACTACTGTACGGGAGCTCGAACAGTATAGCCGTGCTTGTACAATTAACTGGCACATCTATGGAGTAAAACAAGTCTATGCGTAAAAACGGCCTATGCATAAAATGAATGCGTCCAAATAATAATAATAATAATAATAATAATAGTTATTCATATGTGGCTATACCCTGAAAATATGTGACCGTAATATGTGTTCTTCTTCCCTAGTTTCCGCAATACAAATTATAAGCCAGCCTGGAAAAAATAAACCTAAATAAACAAACAAGTCTAAATTTGACTGTCTGTTGCAAACTCCACCTATTCTCTTTCAGTTACAGACGTTCTTAGCTGTGAATAAAGGGCTTCAATGAGCCCTGTGCATTTTTTCGCCTTTGCATAGTCCGCACAATGCTTCTAGGAGAAGTAGGGGAGTGCCGACTTGTTCCTGGAAGAGCCAGCCTGCGTTGTCATTCACATTCCTGGCTGGGATTCAATGACTGAGCCAGACACACAAACACTGAGAGAGGGATGCGAGAGAGAGAGAGAGAGAGAGAGAGAGAGAGAGAGAGAGAGAGAGAGAGAGAGAGAGAGAGAGAGAGAGAGAGAGAGAGAGAGAGAGAGAGAGGAGAGAGAGAGAGAGAGAGAGAGAGAGAGGAGAGAGAGAGAGAGAGAGAGAGAGAGAGAGAGAGAGAGAGAGGGGGGGCAAGTGAGTGAGCGAGCGAGAGCAACCCAGCTCACAGACTAGCCATCTCCACACAGGCGTAGCGAACTGCGTGGGTAGACGGAGTGTTTGCATCGGGCTCTACTGCAGTATTTCAAACTGATTTGTGTATGTGTTTTACACCTGTTACATAGAGAGAGAAGGCTTTGCTTTATCGGTCGATACTTTTTCTGGAACTTCAAAAGCGTATCATTTCAGAGGGACGCGTTTTAGAGTTTCAGAGGGACGCGTTTTAGATATGGACAGTTGGGAGTCTACTGCAGGGGAAGACTCGCCGGTGTCACCATTCGCCTAGTAGGCTCCTAGTCAACGGAATTGGAAACTCACTATCTGGGACTTTTTGTGGATGTTTGATGAAGCGCTTTCCGCACTTGGCTAATTCTGGGATACCTTGGATTTACAAGGAACCGGGACCTATCGTGTCTTTCGATTGTTTTAGTTTGCCCCAGTTGAAAGGAACTCTCGCTTTCAAAGTCGTAGTGAAAACATGGAGACTGTAACTCGACAAAGCTTCCAACCTCACCCAGGACTGCAACAAACCCTCAAGCAGTTTCATCTGAGTTCTATGAGCTCCCTCGGCGGACCGGCGGCTTTTTCTGCTCGATGGCCACATGACCTCCTGTTCAAGAAGGATGGGAAAGAGCCCGAGCCCGTGCTGCATCTGCCCATGCAACCACCGACAGTGATGCCGGGCCCCCTCTTCATCCCGTCCGACCGATCCACGGAGAGGTGCGAGACTGTCCTGGAGACGGAGACTGTCTCCTGTTTCGTGGTCGGCGGCGAGAAACGGCTGTGCTTGCCGCAGATCCTCAACACCGTCCTTCGGGATTTCTCCCTCCAGCAGATCAACTCGGTGTGCGACGACCTCCACATCTACTGCTCCAGGTGCACGGCGGAACAGCTGGAGATCCTGAAAGTCATGGGGATTCTCCCATTCTCCGCGCCTTCCTGCGGACTCATCACCAAAACGGACGCGGAGCGCCTGTGCAATGCCCTGATTTACGGGGGCACCTACCCTTCGCACTGCAAGAAAGAGTTTTCTGGCTCCCTGGAGCTGGAGATCACGGAGAAAAGCTTCAAAATATACCACGAGTGTTTCGGAAAGTGCAAGGGTCTCATCGTCCCGGAGCTGTACACCAGCCCCAACGCAGCCTGTATCCAGTGCATGGACTGCAGACTCATGTACCCGACCCATAAGTTCGTGGTGCACAGTCACAAATCGTTGGAAAACAGGACTTGCCACTGGGGCTTCGACTCCGCCAACTGGAGGGCATACATCCTCTTGGGCCAGGATTACACGGGGAAAGAGGAGACAGCGCGCCTAGAGCAGCATTTGGACGAGATTAAAGAGAAATTTGACTTCGCCAACAAATATAAGAGGAAAGCATCAAGGGTGAGTTGAAGTCAATGTTACAATGTAGTTCCACTGTGTTAGAAGTGTTGTTACATTATACGAATGTGGTTACACTGTTGAACGTTTGTTTCCCTATATCTTTCTTGTGTGTTGTTGTGTTGTCTTCTTGTAAATACTATGTTATCTAGAAAGTCAAAGACTCCTATCTAGAGTACACTATACTATTGGTGCAAACGGCAATGACTTGTCCCTGCCATGGGTTTGTTTAGACTGGAGGCGAGTCTTTTCAGTATTTGGTAACACTTCACATATTGTTACTAATTGTCCACCAATACCAGCTAAACGCCTCTGGTGGCAATAAAAGCATTATTTGCCTGTGAAACACCTCTGCGGGTGTCAATGGCTAAATTTTATTGGCCTTACTTTAAAAACAAACCCATTTACCAACAAATGACCCTATAATAGTGTTACAACAACTACCGAGAACTCATGTGATGTAAGGACGGGACGAGGAAATAACGTAATCATTTGTAAAGTCCGGAGAACACCTCCTACAGCAAAACTCCCCCCTGTCCTGCACGCACGCACCCCCCTCACCCTTTACAGCTCTTGAGGTGGGGGCTGCCGCTCTCTCAGTTCGCACTTTGCAGTGTATTGTAGCTGACTGGCTGTGTTTGAGAAAGATGCACTTGGTCGGCCAACGTTATCTCAGGTACTTGAAGGTGGATGTTTAGTTAACCAGGGCCTCATCCGTGCGTAATGGGAGGGGGAACGTCTACTTTGTCAGCTGAAGAGCTAGTAGGCTTTTCGATGAGCTGGCTCATTTAGCTCCATTCACCTAAAAGAGCCGCCTCTTCATTCAAAATGCTTAAAAATCGACCTATAACCATGAAACAATTTAACATCTCCAATGTAAAGCCCTAAAGGTAGACTACCATTATGTCAGATCGTGAAATGCGCTTTCATGGCTGGCTATCTGATGAGCCCCAAATGAAGGGGAGGGGAGCTTATCACACACGTGAGAGGGGCTCAGAGTCTCGTCTCCTGCATGCCAGCCAGGCTCACCTTTTTCGGGGTAATTGAGCTCTGTGAAGAGTATGGGAGCCTCCGGTCGGCTAACCCTGACTTTTACATTGGAGGGTAGGCTTTAGTTAAAACTGCTACTACAACAGGCAGACCCTTGATTATAAGGGCTCAGACACACCAAAAGCGTTTGCTGGCCGAGAGGACTTGGCACCGCTGAATATAATTTGCTAACCGAGTGCGCACCGAATTTACATGTAGAATCACATGAAAAATGTCAGCAGCCAGACGTCTACAGCGTGTTGTCCCTAAAACACAGCGCGCTGAACGATCGGCAGACGAACAAGATCCACATTCAGTGCGATGTGAGCGAGCCTTAAATCATATGGGGGGATTAAGTTTGTGCTTTGGGGTGGGGAGGCAGGCAGAGGGGGGATCAGCCTTCCAGTCTTCCTCTAGCTAAGACTGATAAAAGAGCCACCTCCACAAATGAAAGGCGAGCACGGTCATTTGCATGAACTGTTAACGTGAATAGAGTTGATGAAGCGGGGATAGGAGTATTGTGGTGGAAACATCATATGATCCCAACAAAGGGGGACATTCACCGACCCCCCCCCACATCACACAAACTATTTTCCCTTCCCCCCTATGATCTACTCCTTTACCCCTTTCAGCATAAAAGGAGGGTGAAAGGAGAGTGGGTGATTATGGTAAGACACTTTTCGGTGGGCCATACAAACAAAGTGGAAGTGTTTACCAACAGAGGTCTAACAATTCACCACCACAGCCTTTACCCTTCCCTTTGCCAGTATCGCAGGAGGGCAGAGCCTTGCCATGCACTGTCAACACTGTGTCTCTTGGCACTCATCTGTATTTAGGCTTGAGTGGGGGAACCTAAAGGACCCCACTTTAAAGGCTTCTTCTATTTTTATAGGGTCTCAAAAGGCACCTGTGTGTTAGACATTGTTAATATGAGTCTCCTTTGAATTCACTATTTTTTTAATCTAGCGGCTTGGTTAAAGCAATGCTAATGAGATAAAATGTGCAGAATCTTGAATTATGATAATATTGCTAAACTTCTCTCGCTACTGTACACGTCTCCCTTTGTCAGCACATTTCACCAGGGGTGTTACTTTAAAATGCGTTTCTGAGAAGTAAGTAAGTGATAGACCAAATTGGACTTATTGTGCTTTCAATAACTTCTCTTTTTTTCTTCAGTTGTTGGCGAGAGGAAAGGGTGGTTTTGTGAAGGGTTGTGAATATAGCTGGCAGCCATCTCACAGTCAGACACAGGAAGTGAGCTCGAAGGACTTCCTGGCCTCGGAGACACTTTGTTCCTCTGAGGAGCAGACCGCTGCTATCGAGCAGTAGTCTGGGCATTACCCAACACACACACATCTCACCCATAGACAGAGAAATTACACCACACCGACTTTACAGTATACCTTCCGTATTGCAGCCTACTTCCCTTATAAAGGCTGTGTTGGAATTTGCAATAAAAGTGCATTCTCCGTTTTAATTTTAGATGTGAGCGCGCCGGTGTTGACTGTGGGAGTGCAAACAACAGTGAATGAGCAAGTGAGTTAGCTCAGTGATCTGTTGAACGGGCTCAAAGTTTACAAGTAGGGTGTGGAGCAGTAGGCTAGGTCTCTAAGTTCACCATGCCAATGTTGGCTTGCCTTTATCATGGTTTCTGGCTAGTACACATCATCAGTGGCTTTCCGCGTCAGGATGTTTAGATAAGGATGGCGGCTGCAGATATAGGACCTTCCTAGGTTTTATTTAACCTCAAGACGATGTGATTTATACACGGCCCATCTGTTGGGAGGAGATATGAACGTGAGAGAGAGAGAGAGAATGGGAGAGAGTAGTTGAGGCTTAGTTTATGCACAGGCAGCTTACGTTCTCACCAACAGCCAAGTTTTGCTAAGACATTCAGCAGCAGCACAGTCTTTTGGTTGCGTAAGGCGAAAAAAGGAATACAAAAACGTTCAGACTCTGAGCCTAAAAATCTCAATGGTTCAGTGGTTTTCCCTGCCTGGCACTGTACTGTAGCATGCTGGTTGGTCGCTCTCTAGTGCGGCAGGGCTATCAGACGCTGTTTAGTTGGGTGTTTTGGCAGACGCCGCATTGGGGAAGTCAGCAGACATGACTAGTAGTTAGCCAGGGAAAAACTAGTAGTTAGTCTGGGCTGGGAAACGGGAGAGTTGCGACAGACGTTACATTCCAGACCTGCCACTCCCTGCGAGAGAGAGCGGAAACAAGCTCATTACGCATCGACTGCAAACCCTCTTGAATAGGCATGAATTAAACCTGTCCCCACACCTGCACGGCACTGTGATATCCAACCCTCCACCGTCCAGTCTCTTTGGGACAGGAAAATCAAGTTGTTTTCCCCCTGTGTTTCATTCTCGCGCCGGGGTGGCGAGGAAGGCTTTTGTAGACAAAGAGCAGTTGTTAGAGAGAGAAAGAGAGGCTGTGAAGGCGGGTGCATTCAGATAGGACTTTCATGATGATGCTTTTGGTCTGCAGTTGCAATTCAAAATGGCAGAACCCTAAAACTGAGTTTGGACCACAAACTCTTTTGTGGACTCTCAAAAGGGTGGCAAACGTGCAAAGAGATCAATTTTGTAGAGTGCAAGCCAGGTAGCAGGCAGGCCCCTCTCTCTTTCTGCAGAGTCAGCCCTCTCTAGCAAGGAGATCTGGGAGCCTCGTTGTTTTCAAAAGCACTGCTCCAAAAGTGTGGCTGGGCTCCAGACCCCATTTCGCAGGGGCTGAAACTTCCCTTCCCACTGCCCAAAAATGTCCCCGGTGCACCTTGGGATATCTGGCCTCCAGCTGAAGGGGCCGCTTGTTGGAGGGGGGAAAAGGGAGGGAAGGAGTGAGGGAGGGAAAGGAAGGGGGTAGGAAGTGAACTCCCTGAGGGAATAGAGAGCCATGTCCTGTTTCATATGCAAGGCACAGGCACGGCTAAGCCTTTTGACGGAGAGCCATATCCACGCTGTGGACAGCACAACAGCTGGTAGCCATGCATATCAATGGCCACAGAGAGAATATCCCTCTTCACTTCTTTTTGGGGGGGTTTTCAGTAGGGAAAATGTAGCAACTGCAGCTGCATTAAAATACACATACGGCTGCTATGGGCCGGTAGTTTTGGGGTAGTGGTGATTATGTGGATTGATTGAAGGAGGACTTTTTTGCTTGGTGTTGTCGTGAGGGTTGTTGTGATCGCTGAAGAATCATCCATGACTTCTGTGTGTGTGTGTGTCTGTGCATGACTGAGAAATGATCCAACTCTCCAGAAGCCTGCATGGCCCAAGAAAGAGCAAGCCATTAATTCACTTAGGGCCTAGCTAAGTGAGTCCTCCTCCAATCTCTATCTCTGACCAGGCCGACTGTGACTACTCTGTGTTGTCTGGGTACAGTGAGCCCTGCCTTGTTGGACCAGCATGATGGGTCAGCGGGATCAATAGGATATTGACGGCCGGGGTCTTCCCCTGTCAAGGGCGGCTGAAGACTCCATCACTCCTTCACCTCCACTGCATAACTAGAATGGACACGGGGATGTCTGTTTTCTTGTCTGACCTCATATCAGTTCTATCGACCACACAGGGTAGTTGTGCAATGAACATCTCATTGCAGTTGGTTTGATTATTGAGTTTAGCAGAGCTGTATGTCGAGAGGTACTATATATGGTTCTAAATCTATACGTTGTTTTACATGGCTCTGACTTTTAGTGCTTTACTAATACTTGTCTTAGTGTGCTTTCTTTCTCAATGATACCTAAGGCGTGGATTTCATACTGATAAACAGATGCTGATTCCACATTGGAGATAAGGCGGCGGAGGAAACCTCCCTTTAACAATTTGGATGGTAATTGCTTTGTAGCTTGAATGGTATTCAAATGCCAGTCAATTACGTTTCTTATTTTAATTAGCAGTTAACTTCGTGTGCGAAGAGACTCACGTTAATTATTTGCCACATGTGCCGCTCACTTGCTCTGCTTTTGTTGTCTCGCTGGAAAGAAAACTGGGGGAAAAACATACACTCGCCTACGTATTTATTTGGACAGTGAAACTAAAATGTGTAAATTTGGCTTTATACTCAAGCATTTTGGAGTTGACATTGAATGTTTCATATGTACAGAATGACATATTTTATTTGAGGTTATGTTCATACATATCTGTTTTACCGTTTAGAAATGAAAGCACTTTATGTGTCTTGTAGTCCCCCCGTTTGAATATATTTTCTCTCACATAAGTATTTGGACAAATTCAATTAGTGTATTAAAGTAGTCAAATGTTTAGTATTTGGTCCCATATTCCTAGTACGCAATGACTACATGAAACTTGTGGCTGTACGTGTCACGCCCTGGCCTATATAACTCCAGCTAGTTTGGTCAGGGTGTGAATAATCTATGTTTGTATTTCTATGTTTGGTCGGGTGTGGTTCCCAATCAGAGGCAGCTGTCGCTCGTTGTCTCTGATTGGGGATCATACTTAGGCAGCCAGTTTTCCTGCCTGTGTTGTGGGTTTTTGTTTGTGTTCGGTTAGTGTGGCTTGTTAGTGTTAGCCTTCCGACGTCACGTTTCGTTGTTTTTGTATGTTTATTCAGTTCAATAAACATGGATGCATTTCACGCTGCGTCTTGGTCCGTCCCGTCTATGAATGATCGTGACAGAAAACCCCACCACCAATGGACCAAGCAGCGTGCCCAGGAGGAGCAGAGAGGATGGACCTGGCGGGAGATGGAGGCCCCGAAAGGGATCAGGGTGGAGAGACAGCCCCAATAAAACATTTTTGGGGGGCTAAAAGGGTGGTCGGGGAGCGACAGAGAGGCGCCTCGACCACTGCACTCGTGGGGGCTCAAGGAGGAGTCCTCACTGGAGGAGGACGGGGCGCGGAGTGTAAAGGACGGAGACAGTCTTAGACCTCCAGCGCCGGTTCCCAGTCCGGTACGCCCCGTACCTGCTCTCCGCACCAAGCCAGTGGTGCGTGTTCCCAGTCTGGCCCGGCCTGTTCCTGCTCCCCGCACCAAGCCAGTGGTGCGTGTTCCCAGTCTGGCCCGGCCTGTTCCTGCTCCCCGCACCAAGCCAGTGGTGCGTGTTCCGAGTCCGGCCCGGCCTGTTCCTGCTCCCCGCACCAAGCCAGTGGTGCGTGTTCCCAGTCTGGCCCGGCCTGTTCCTGCTCCCCGCACCAAGCCAGTGGTGCGTGTTCCCAGTCCGGCCCGGCCTGTTCCTGCTCCTCGCACCAAGCCAGTGGTGCGCGTCGCCAGTCCGGCCCGGCCTGTTCCTGCTCCTCGCACCAAGCCAGTGGTGCGCGTCGCCAGCCCGGCCTGTTCCTGCTCCTCGCACCAAGCCAGTGGTGCGCGTCGCCAGTCCGGCCCGGTCTGTTCCTGCTCCTCGCACCAAGCCAGTGGTGCGCGTCGCCAGTCCGGCCCGGCCTGTTCCTGCTCCTCGTACCAAGCCAGTGGTCCCCTCAGAAATGCTAACCTCCCCTGTTATTGGTAATGGTGAGAGGTTAGCATGTTGTGGGTGCATGGTCTTTGTGCATCTGTAACTTCTCACTCATCATTATTAACGATTCATTAATGATTATCCGTAATCATGGTAGCATTAATGTAGAAGTTCGGAAACATATTCTATTCTTATTTACATAAAAGTGACTCCAAAATTACACAATACATTATTTACCATTAATTTCTATTGGGGGCAACATAATCCGAAACAACCAAAACAAACTGCAAATGCATACAACAAGTTTGTAGAGTCACAAGTTTTGATGTAGTCATTGTGTGCTAGCAACTTTTGACTAAATGCAATACACTATAAGTTAATTTGTCCAAATACTTATGACACCTTCAAATGGGGGGACAAGATACATAAAGTGCATTAATTTCTTAGCGGTAAAACGGATATGTATGAAAATACCCTCAAATTAAAGGTGACATTCTGTACTTTCACCTCATATAAAACATTTGATCTCAAATTCTAAATGCTGTAGTATGGAACAAAATCTTTAGCTTCACTGTCCAAATAAATACGAAGGGGAGTGTATAGGTGTATTTTGTAATTATTTCCTCTGAGATGGGAATCAATGGGAATTAGGTGGGAATCAAGGCTCGTCTTTGGAAAACTTTGAGGAACCAATGTGTTTCAAAATGAAAACTGCACAGCATCACAACAAGGCATCACAACACGGCATCACAACACGCGTTATTACGAAGCAACCAGGGAATCACAGGTGACACGCTTGACTGTGGTGTCTGGGAAATTCTTCAAAAGAGCACAATAACAGCGAGGGAGAATAAATTAAATGTGCCGATTCCTTTCATTTCCACCCCGCCGGCAGCTATTTTAATTCACAGCCTTTTAAAGTTATTCGAACAAACGGGGCTTCTCTCTATGAAAGGCTGATTGTTCACTGGAAAGACTTGATAAAACAACGGATCTAAAAGTTATCTATGTTCCGTTTGTTTATTTATTCAGAGGGCTTTTTTTTTGTTGCGTTTTCTGTTTGAGATGGCTAGTACACAGAGGTTTAGTTCTGACACATGCAGCATTATCAATGGAAGTTACAGTACAGTAATTCGTATACTATCATGTTAAGCTCCCAGGGGTTTGGTGTTATTACTGTGGTTGCTCTGTATGTCAATAGATTCTACGAGTCCTTCGAGTATTATCCCTCTCTCCTTAGCGATCTTTTAGAAGCTCACTGCCTGCCATCCTCCTCCACACAAACTTGCGCTCGCGTCCGCACACACACACACACGTCCCTTGGGACCCCCCCTCCCACCCTTCCACCACCACTGTCGTCCTTGGGGAATAGCACAAATCCTATGTGCTGGAAAAGGGAGCAAAAAAAGACAAAAAGAGAGAGAAGTTCAATCCCTCATCACAAGCCATTGTCTGCCCTGCCTCCTCCTTCTCCTCTTCCAGCGTGTCCCCTCCCCTGCCTCCTGTCTCACCCCCTGCCTGCCTGCCTCCCGGTCAGTCAGAAGTGTCTGCATATGACAAATGGAGATCTGGGGGACGTGCTTTATGAGCAGCGAAGGTCAAGAGGGCTGGAGAGTGCATTAATATACCTGACTGCCTGAGTGACTGGGGAGCAGTGAACAGGACCTGGTGTGCTATGTCACTCTGAAGGAAAGAGGGAAGGTGAGAGGGGGGGGGTTACAGGGAAAGGTCCCTGTAAATGTAAATGGCTACGGGTATCCCTCCCTCCACAAAGGGAAAAAGTAGTCACAGCAGGTTACCCGGGCTACCGATTCTTGTATCTCGTAGCAACCAGAAGATGTTTGTCAGTTCGTAGTGTTGTGACATCACACAGAAGAACCCGATGACTTCTTCTCAGTGTCGTAAATGTTTTATCAGCTGCCCGGTTGTAATTTGATGACTCGTACAGATTGCCGAGTTGCGAACTACAATGTGTTGATTTTTATTTTTTTATTATTGATGGCGGATTACCGTAAGCGGCAAGGGCCTCCTTCTTTATTTAATGAGATGGAATGTTTGCCGGAAGACTTGAGGTTTGAAATATTCATCGACACACATGGCACTTCCATACAAACTATTGCAATTGGCTACACATTCAACCTCCATCCAATCAACCACGACCGCCGCCTCATCCAATCGCCTCAGGGCTTCTACAGCCATCAGCCAATCAATGAAATTATGACGTAGGGCATTTATTGGGCTTAATCTAAGTTTTCAATTAAGCATATATGAAAAACCAAACACTTTGGTAACCAACAGTACTTGGTTCTAAGAGGAATCTCCTCAGAAACACACACTGTAAAGATATTAGCGCACCACCAGACAGGGAATTCCCAACAAGTATTTGTGTGCGCATGGCCGATACTCTTTGTTTTGACTCGCGGCCACATATCACAGTATATCAAGAGGCTAAAAATGAGACGCCGGCGTTTTCTCACATCTCTGTTTGTGTGTGGATAAAGATAGATGCAGTGTTTGGCGGGCCGTGATGGTACAGTAGTGGCATGTCCGGTATGTGCATGCATAGCTCTCTCTCTCTCTCTCTTTTCAAGGCGTGGCCCAGTCTGTCGTTGGCACACACTGGCACTCAGAGACTCTTCAGCCTGCCCTAAACTCAATTGTTCTGGGGAGTAAGAGAGGACTAGAGAAACTACCTCAATATACTTTAATAATATAACTTGTCATGAACAGCCTGGAGACTATATGCTCTCCTTCACATATTGCAATTCTGTTGCATCTCATTCAGCTGATTTATTTTTCAGGTTATTATAATAAAATTGCATGAATATGTTTATTAGGAAGTGTCGGTAAACGGTATGAATTGATGACGCTCATTGAAGTCCTATTGGTCCAGTCCTGCGTGGGTTTGTAATGGGAAAGCGGCTGTGTGTAGAAGGTAGCAGATTGCTGAGAGAAAGAGAGAGAGCGAGATAGAGAGAAGGGAGAGTGGGGGGGGCTTCATTGGCATGGCTGGCTGGCTGGGGGCGATTTGTGCTGCGTCAGCCCGTAACCTCTTTGTGTGACGGTGGTGTCGGCCTTTTGAAAGAGCGCTCTGTCACATGACCTCCCCCAAAAATGATGATCCCTCTCGCCCTCTCTGCTCTTTCAGCTCGCGTAAGCCAATAGTGTGCCTCAGAACAGCTCCCACGGGGGCAGATGGCTGTCTGACGAAGGAAGCCAGACACACACAAAAACACACTGCTGCATACATACTCGCAATCACATAAAAACTATTATACAGCACTATCACAAATGCTTGTCAACAGTACAGTCATTTAAAAGGAAAGTGCTCTACATTCTGTTTTGGTGAAAGTGTTTTAGATATGATGCTTCGCAGTGAGGCGTTTTTTTATTAACACTCGTCTAATCATCTAATGCTTACCTAGCCAAATACCCATGTGAGAGACAAGGGAACATTTGAATAGGAATGGCCTATTCTGCCTAATTTGGTGTGTGATTGTGCATGGGCAAGCGTGTGTGTGTCTGCATTTTTTAATGCCTGGATCAGCTGTAGGAGGAGGTTAGCATGAGCTCACTGCCTACTCATTTCCATCTCCATCTGTCTGTCTCCCACGGTGATGGAGGCTTGCCTCTCCCTGCCCCCTCTCCACACACACACACACACACACACACACACACACATACACACACACACACACACACCTCCCGTCGTCAGGTGTGTAGGCAGGCACTGTTATGAGGCTGTTAGGCGGCTCACAGGAGAGAGTCATGAGGTAGGCAGGATCCTACTCCAACTGTGTTATGGGAAAAGCCAATTCCAAAGCCTGGCTATTCTTGTTTCAGATTGAAACAGCACGATTAGACTGGAGGGCAGCTGCTAAGTGTACTTCTCATAGGTTGCACCTCCGTCACTCGGTCGCGTCATGCCATTATCATGTCGTCAAATTTACTTTAGACGGATGGCAATGTTGTCATTAGCTAGCAAAGTTCGTCAAAACTAGCTAGCAATGCTAACGTTAGCTAGCTACAATCTGGTGGCCTCCCCTCAATCTTATACTGCATCTAAAATCAATCTGGCGACATCAAAATGATGATAAAAGGTTTTCCTACTAGTTATTATTTGCCTCCTTTTGAATGTTGTTGTATTTCCAAGCCACTGTAATGCACTTTTGATGAGATCTTCATCAGCACTCATTGACGATGCATTGAGTAGAACGCTCAGTCGGGCATCAGTCCAAAACAAACGTTCAAAACAATATTGTGATTAAACATGCAATCCATGAATAGGGGAAATCGCTTTGCTTTGCGGAGTGGATGTATGTAGGCTGCATATGTTCAGTATTATATGTGGGGATCGGGGGTGGAGGGGTTGGTAAAACAAAGCTTCTGTATCAGAAAGATGCTAACGCTATATGCTACCACAGACATGCTTATAGCAAACAGAGAGAGCCTGCTGCCCCCTAGACTGCATCTCTCATTCGGAGGATGGCGTGACTCAAATGTCCCAATTCCCACAACCCCCGTCCAAAAAAATAAAAATAGCGGCGTCATGATCTGTCACTGCAAACATTGGATGCCAGGCCCTGTGTGGCTATGAAAAGGCTTGGGGGTATTCTGTTGTGGAGGGAGGCTGCAACCCCCTCTTTTGGGGGGTGGGTTAATGATTAAAGAGTGGTCGTGCATGCTTAGCCGCAGCCATGTCGAAGGGCAGGTCCCATGGGCTCTGGGGGGTATTGTGACCCCCTCCTGGGACTGGGTTTTGTGGCCTTTGTCATCTCTTTCTATGGAGGGCATCAGCTGGGACATTGCGCTCCCCCCACCCCCCTTTGTCGCCCCGTCACTTGTCCCAAGCTGCTGAGTCACAGACGACTGCTCATTACCTTCCCCCTCCTCTACCTTTACTCTCCTCTGTTTGCGCTTCCCTTCCTAGAGTTTTACTTCTAAATGAATGAATGCTAGCTAAGGTGCCAAGAAGGGATAGGCCTACATACAAATAGCAGATCTGCGTTCAAATACATGTGTATTTGAGTATCTGGTTTTTAAAAATAGTTTTTCTGTGTATTTGAGTATTTTCAAATACACAGCCCAAAACAAATACCTTTATACGAGTATTTGAATGGCTATTTGTAAAAACCAAATAGTCTGCCAAATTGTATTTGACAGTATGTTCAAATACTTATTTGAAATACTATTTTCGATACCTGGGTTAAATGCATGGGAGTGCATTTGACTCAGTGTATTTGAGTTTTTAAAATACTTTCCAAGTGTATTTCCAAATAAATGTAAATATTAAACTACTTGTCTTTTCAAGTAAAATATATCTGAATACAGTGGGGGAAAAAAGTATTTAGTCAGCCACCAATTGTGCAAGTTCTCCCACTTAAAAAGATGAGAGAGGCCTGTAATTTTCATCATAGGTACACGTCAACTATGACAGACAAATTGAGGAAAAGAAATCCAGAAAATCACATTGTAGGAATTTTAATGAATTTATTTGCAAATTATGGTGGAAAATAAGTATTTGGTCACCTACAAATAAGCAAGATTTCTGGCTCTCACAGACCTGTAACTTCTTCTTTAAGAGGCTCCTCTGTCCTCCACTCGTTACCTGTATTAATGGCACCTGTTTGAACTTGTTATCAGTATAAAATACACCTGTCCACAACCTCAAACAGTCACACTCCAAACTCCACTATGGCCAAGACCAAAGAGCTGTCAAAGGACACCAGAAACAAAATTGTAGACCTGCACCAGGCTGGGAAGACTGAATCTGCAATAGGTAAGCAGCTTGGTTTGAAGAAATCAACTGTGGGAGCAATTATTAGGAAATGGAAGACATACAAGACCACTGATAATCTCCCTCGATCTGGGGCTCCACGCAAGATCTCACCCCGTGGGGTCAAAATGATCACAAGAACGGTGAGCAAAAATCCCAGAACCACACGGGGGGACCTAGTGAATGACCTGCAGAGAGCTGGGACCAAAGTAACAAAGCCTACCATCAGTAACACACTACGCCGCCAGGGACTCAAATCCTGCAGTGCCAGACGTGTCCCCCTGCTTAAGCCAGTACATGTCCAGGCCCGTCTGAAGTTTGCTAGAGTGCATTTGGATGATCCAGAAGAGGATTGGGAGAATGTCATATGGTCAGATGAAACCAAAATAGAACTTTTTGGTAAAAACTCAACTCGGTCGTGTTTGGAGGACAAAGAATGCTGAGTTGCATCCAAAGAACACCATACCTACTGTGAAGCATGGGGGTGGAAACATCATGCTTTGGGGCTGTTTCTCTGCAAAGGGACCAGGACGACTGATCCGGGTAAAGGAAAGAATGAATGGGGCCATGTATCGTGAGATTTTGAGTGAAAACCTCCTTCCATCAGCAAGGGCATTGAAGATGAAACGTGGCTGGGTCTTTCAGCATGACAATGATCCCAAACACACCGCCCGGGCAACGAAGGAGTGGCTTCGTAAGAAGCATTTCAAGGTCCTGGAGTGGCCTAGCCAGTCTCCAGATCTCAACCCCATAGAAAATCTTTGGAGGGAGTTGAAAGTCCATGTTGCCCAGCGACAGCCCCAAAACATCACTGCTCTAGAGGAGATCTGCATGGAGGAATGGGCCAAAATACCAGCAAAAGTGTGTGAAAACCTAGTGAAGACTTACAGAAAACGTTTGACCTGTGTCATTGCCAACAAAGGGTATATAACAAAGTATTGAGAAACTTTTGTTATTGACCAAATACTTATTTTCCACCATAATTTGCAAATAAATTCATTAAAAATCCTACAATGTGATTTTCTGGAGAAAAAAAATCTCATTTTGTCTGTCATAGTTGACGTGTACCTATGATGAAAATTACAGGCCTCTCTCATCTTTTTAAGTGGGAGAACTTGCACAATTGGTGGCTGACTAAATACTTTTTTCCCCCACTGTACCTATAATATAATAATAATATGCCATTTAGCAGACGCTTTTATCCAAAGCGACTTACAGTCATGCATGCATACATTTTTGTGTACGGGTGGTCCCGGGGCTCGAACCCACTACCTTGGCGTTTCAAGCGCCGTGCTCTACCAGTTGAGCTACAGAGGACCACAGAGGACCTACTTCCTACAGAGGACTACAGAGGACCTACTTCGATTGTATGTGAAAGTAATTGAGATATTTCAAATAGTATTTGAACCCAGGTCTGGCAAATAGGTGGAGGACATTGACACTGTATCATCATAAACATTCATATTATCCTATATCCTATAATGCATTATTGAAGATTATATAATATTTTATAGAGTCATGATGTAGCTAGCCACAATGTAGCTTACCCTCCTCTTTCTGAGGTAAAAATGAAATAAAAATGTCATCAGAAACGACTGAATGTGTGTGCGGCTGTTTACTTTTGGGCAGTGCGGGAATTGTGTGGCCTATGTGGCATCTATCTTGTGTGGAGAGAGAGGGTAGGGCAGAGATATAAATCAGTAAACATCTGTGATCTTTGCTTCGTTTAGTCTACTGACTCTGCCTGGGTTAATCTTACAGAAGATGAATCTGACGGGAGACGGAAGTAATTGCCCTATCGATCCAACAAAGCACTTGTTCTGAACTTTGACCAGTGACTAGAATCTGCAACTGTTGATCACCACAGCTAGGCTACATTTTGTAACAAATAGAACAACACATTTATCCAAGCGTAACTATCACACAATCTGTACTCCAAGCGTAACTATCCACTATAGATGTCAGTACTCAGTTGGACTACCTATCCATATTATGTAAACTGCTATACATTGACCCAGCAACAGTTAATTGGTTAGTTTTTGGTAATTTGACCCATTCTAGATTCAAGTAATTATTTCCCAATACAAATATTAGATGTAGGCTAGGACTGGAGAACAGTCAAGAAGAATGAAGTGGATAAGTTAGAGAGAGAAGGGGGTTTGAGGAGAGAGAGATAAGGGTGGTATTCTGCTGTTGGTGGCTCACCCAGGGGATCAGAGATCAACTCCCAGTCCCATGCCACTCTTCCCCTCAGGCTGCCGGGAGTCACCGGACTGGTTCCCCAAGAATGTCTGTCCCAAATTATCTACCTTCTACGTCTGTCTGTCAGTCAGTCAGTAAAGGAGGGCTTTGAGGATTAAGTTTAGACTGGAACTAGTGAGCAAAGAGGTGGAATTTAGACTGGTGCAAGGGAGCAAGGTAGTTCAAATAGACTGTTTAGAGAGCAAGGTTGGCTCAGTTTAAAGCTTTTCGTTAAGACTGTAGCCAGCCAGCGGGGCAGCAAAAGAAACAAACTCGGCTGCCGGTCACACCTTGCCGGCTTTTCAGGAAGTAGAGGTGGGATGTGTATGTGTGTGTACCCCCCTCCTCTCCTGGCCTTGCCCCCCGGCTCAGTTTACGCCTCAGGAATGAAGTGTTGGAAACAATGGCTTATAATGTCATTAACATCTTTCCTGCAGTCTCTCCCTCCAGCCTCCCCCATCTCCACCTCCAAGTCACTGATCTCCCCAATGAATCCCATTCCAGCCCACTCTGGCAAATGAACTGGCAGCATAGATACTAAATAAAACAATGTGATGAAAGGGGATCCCTCCTCCTGGAGTCCTGTAGGGCGCCTGGGTCTCAAGTTAAGGAAGCTGCCGCCAACCACGGCACACAACTCTTTCTTTCTTTCTTTCCTTTTTCCTTTCCCTATCCCATGGTTCTCTCTCTCCCCACCTCTCTAGGCTTGAGTGAAACCTATTGATTTAATGTCCCCTGTGCCCTTCCCCCGCCTCCCACTCACACAATCTCTCATAGAAACACGCATTTACGTACACACACACACACACACACACACACACACACACACACACACACACACACACACACACACACACACACACACACACACACACAAATAAATGACGACATGCACACACACTCCAGTCAAACACACTCACCACCACTGAAACAAACACTCCCATAGTCCTAGCTACATGCCTAAATGTTCACACAGTCAAACATCCGCACATGCTATTTACACACACTTGAACCCCCAACACTCCGCCAGGGCAGACAATGGATCTCTTGAAGCCCCTGGCTTTATAATTAATGTAATTGTAGATGTGCAGACAGGGAAATGTGTGGAGTGTGTAACCGCCTCCTCAGCATAAAGCCTCCCCAGGAGTACAAAGGCATTATTTCCCTGCATAAGACCCTATCCCTAGCTGTTCTTCAAAGGGGAGACTGTCAAGGCTATCTTCAGCAGTGGGACATCTGTTTATATAAAGCATACCACCATTTATATCCGTCCCTGTTAATCTCCCTCCACACCCGTGTGTTGTGGGGGTGTCTGTGTGTGAGGGTGTGGAGCGGTCACCTTATTCTTATTCCATCTCCTGTGACCTCTACCCCCTTTCACTCGGCTCATCTGGTTGCCCTGTTTAATTATCTTTGCAAACACACACACACACACACATACACACACAGGTCAAGGCTCCCGGTGAACCTTGCCCTCTGGGCCACACAGACTCATCCAGAGGCTGGAGAAGGCAGAGAATGATGGAAAACCTCCCTCCCTCCTTCCACCCCCCATCTCCAGGCCTGACCACTGGTGGTCTGCAAGGCTCTGGATGAAACAGATTCCTTTGTGTGTGTGCTTGTGTGTGTGTGTCTTTCTTTCTCTGTATGTCTGTTGTCTGTACAGCATGTACCTTTTCACAAACACTAGCCAGAGACAGTGCATGTCGCAACCCAACAGTCCAACGGATAGGCCTACACGCTGCCGATACAAATGACTGAACTCTTTGTCCGTCAGAGTTTGTTGGACGGTCACAAAAGAAGGAGAGAATTCTTGGCCCCGCTTCGCGCCCGAGACTGTATATTTATTTGACGTTTGGAAATCCAATCCATCTGTATTTTGCGGTAGGAAGGATACCTTAGCAAGGTTAGTTTCATAGGAGCGAGCGAGAGCGAGAGGCTTGGGTTTTGTACATGTTTGATTTTCCACTCACTGGCCGAGCCGGTTGGTATTATTGTAAGAGAAAATTAGATGCAGGGCGAGTGTTTAGTCTTTGCGAAAGGACAGAGGGAGATGTGTTATGTTATGTCTCTCTCTTTCATTATCACTTTCTCCTTCTCTCTCTCTCACATGTTCTCTTTTTCATTCTCTTTTGCTCTTTCTTTTTCTCTCTGACTGTGGTATTCTCTCTCTCTCCCCCTCTCTCTAGCTCTCTCTCTGTCCCCTTCCCCTCTCCCTCCCTCCCTCCCTCCTTGGCTGGGGTTCCTTTCTTTCCCTGGCTGTCATGTAGAAGCCATCCGACTCAGGACGTGCCATGAAACATCAGAATCCACTTCCTGCAGAAATCAATACATCTCAGGTCCTGTGCAGACCCACATATTGGCATACGGCTGGGAACGCGTGCACACGCGCAAATCTGCAGTGGCATGCTTTCACACACACACGTATACACACACATCCTCGGGACACAAATCGGAAAAGAGGATAAACGAATTGCCCTTGTGTTGGAATTAGACTTGGCCTAAAATAAAAATGTTTATTGCACCATTTATGTAATGGCGGCCTCAAAATGTCTGTGGTATTCAGAGCGCCCCACCCTCCCTGGCTGAAAATGGATGTGGTGTGAAGGGATACTGCTGTGCCTTGTCTGCAAGCTCTCAGCAAGTCACCCAGCGCCACTACAAACAGTACTAGCAAAACATTTCAGGCTACAAGCTAAACCCACTGCACTCAGCACTTGGATGGGATGGATGGATGATCCCCCCTCCCTCCTCAATGCAGCAGTAATTAAATGATAGATCCCCGATGCGAGCGGGCCAGAAGTGAAGGGATGACCTCACGGGCACCTAATCGCCACGGTGGGAAAACCCGGCGGCTAATGTGTCCATTAGCGTCCTCCTCCGCCGGAGAAACGAACATAGCTAGAGAGAAATGACTGATGAGGAGGAAAGGAACGAACAGAACACATCTCCTTCTTCAATGTACTGAGCTCATTCATAGCCCCATTTGACAAAATGGCTGCCGACAAACTCCTGAATCGAACACTCCACTCTTGTGATATTTTTTAGTGGAGACAGGTTTTTTTGTATCAAGCTCTGGGTGAATGGAGTTAGCTTGGTAGCTTCAATGCTATGCTTTTTGGCATGTTATTGAATGGAGTTAGCTTCCCACAGTTCCTAGCTTCACTAGCTGGCTGTGTGTATTTTGGTATTTTCCATCAGCGGGGATGTCAAAGGCCATTGTTGTTTCCTTCCTCGTGCGCCAGGCCGGCCACAGTTCAAAGGTCATCGAGGTTGCTGATGCCAGAGTTTGCTCTGAAGTGTCCCACCTACTCCCCTCCCACCCCCCTTTACCCCCTGTCCCACCCCTGTCCACAAACAGTGGGCTGCCTGCATGGGCGTGTCACGTGTCCTGAGTGGGGTGATCGCCCAGTGGACAAACAGCAGCAGGGGTCACGCAGGAACGGACGGTCCTTTAAAAAGAGACAGAGTGCACGCTTTGACGCTCCCGCACACCCCCCATCTGTCATAACACACACACACACACACACACACACACATCTCCCCCTCCACTTCCTCCTCCTGACTGACTAAAGGCGTCAGCATGCTTCAGTTCGGCAGAACTCAGCTAACCGAACTGAACGAGTGTGCTCGCATACTCCCATAAAAGACCTTCTCTTGGAAAATGAAAAAAAGCGTCAATAGTACTGTTTGTCCGAATTATAACTCAAGAAATCATTAATTTTGACGTCTTTGCCGAAGAGATCTTAGTCACGCAATTTTACATGTAACTAAGATGTTTGGTGCAGTATTTGTCAATGAAAAAAGGTGCGCAAAAATGAGTCGTCTCTCGTTGAATGACATCAAAGACTTTATTTAAGAATCTCTACCAATCTCCGACGAAGGGGCGTAGACTTCGCCTCCGAACTTCGGCTTGCCTTCAGAAAAAATGTAATGTGTCCGAACAGCTGAAAAAACCCTGACCAAAGTCCAAAACGAACAAAAACGTCACAAAATGTCATCATAATATATGCACAAACTCTTACCGAACTGTTTCGGCTGGGAAGCATGCGGACACCTCAATAAGTAGGCGCTGTTAATAGTCTGTGGTGTCTCGCTATGACCCTTCCCCCCTCCCTGGCTGCGGTGGAATGGAGACTATGGTTTTGATGTAACACCACAGTGATTTCCTGTGAGACTGACACACCCAGCCAGGGTTAGGTTGTTGTGACTCTGCTTTTGACTGTCACTCTGGGAGTGTCACCTCTCCTGCAATTTATCAACTGTCTTCAGCTTATTATTAGCTACTCCAAGCTTGGTGTATTTACCAGGCAAGCTGGATTGGGAGCATAGCATAGGCCTATGGCACATCTCTAGTGTCCAGGCAATAGTACGAGAGGGCTCAATCGTTCATTGAATGTAACCCGAATATTAGTGTGCATCAATTTACCTCTCCTCTTGTTTCTCTCATTCTTTCCCACCAGTCTCCCACCTTTCCCCCTCCCCTCTCTCTTTCTCTCTCTCTACCCCATTCCCCCCTCTCTGTTTAGACTTGGCCACTCTGAGCCCTTGTGATCTGGCCTCCGAGCTAAGTCTCTGTCCCTCTCGCTCTCTCCCTCTTTCTATCTCCCAGAGTTCAACTAATTTGGAACAAAATGTCAGGGGCTGGCCACCATGGCTTGTTTGAGGCTGCCTGAACTAAAGCGCCTTTGTGCCTCGCCTTATAATTATTATATATTTTTAAATAAATACACATAAAAGGTACCCAAAACAGGGTTTTTAGCCAGGGTGCCTACCAGCCTGTTTGTGCCGTAGCACTATCAAAGTTATGGAGGTTACCAATAAAACCATGAAAAGTAAGAGGAAGAAGCTGCTGTAGAAAGGACTTTTTCCCCCTCATGTCCTAATTCACGATGACCATGCAACAGGACAAAGGAGGTTTCCCATAGGCAAGGCAAAGAACACCGTTCAAGGCAAACACACCCTTTACCATGTCTATTTTCTAACCATGTCTTTTTTACTCAGTGTGAATATGTATGTGTGACAGTGGCGGTGCCTGGTGAACTTTGAACCCTGGCTCAGAGCCTTGGCCATGTCTACCGTAGTAAACACATCCCGGAGGTAGATAAATGTTTATTTAACCGTCGATAACCACACAGCCTCCGGTGCAGGAGCCTCCGGTGCATGTCTATGTCTCAAATAGTCTACGTGTAACACTTCACTTTCACAACATTTAACATATTCAAATCACACAAATTCAATTTTCTGCCTTAAAACTATAACTACAACACCTGTCTGTATAAATACAATGGCATTGGTGAAAGCTAGGCTATATACGGTAGGAGATACTATTGAAGGAACTCCCATTGGAAGGGTGTGTTTAGCTTTGACCTGAAGTTCAATGACCCAGAGTTCACTATAGAACTATAGGGCTGCAGTGCAGTGGGTGCGTTCCAAATGGCACCCTATTCCCTATGTAGTGCACTACCTTTGACCAGGGCCCATAGGTTTTTGGTGAAATGTAGTGCACTATAGGGAATAGGGTGACATTTGGGAAGCAGACCGTGTCCTTTGCTCTGAAAGGCTTTCAGTACAGTGCTCCAGGGCAGTGGCTCACACCAGCCAGGATGGCAGAGGATTTTCTATTTCAGTCTATTAGTTTAATGGGGTGATGCAGACAGTCAGACACCTCTATGGCGGACGGGGAGAGATAATGGAGGGAGGGGGGAGAGTGAAAATGTATTTACTTAAGTGTGTGTGCCAAGGTGCCAGACAGCGTGAGTCCCCTGTGACAATCTCTCTCTCTCTCTCTCTCTCTCTCTCTCTCTCTCTCTCTCTCTCTCTCTCTCTCTCTCTCTCTCTCTCTCTCTCTCTCTCTCTCTCTCTCCCTCTCTACCATGCTCTCTCTCGTGCTTGGAGAGAGCTGAAGCATTAAGGGAGAAGCAGTAGTCTCTGTGTGTGTGTGTGTGTGTCTAACGCACCGCCCCTGCGCACGCTTGGCCCCACATTATCCCAAATGCTACTGTGATTGGAGCGCTAATGTGGTTGCTAAGCAAATCTGCCCTTCCTGTGCTAAAAAAGAATGGGTCGGCTGCTTCCTGGCTGGTGGGTTGGACTGGAGGGGAGCGTGCCGGTGTGCTAACACACGAAGGCACGTGCTCACACATACACGCACGCACACACGCAGACACACACACACACGCACATGCACGCAGACACACACACACAACGCACGCAGACACACACACACACACACAGCTACATGCAAGCTGAGCTGGCGGGTGGGCCTTGGCTCTGTCTGCATGTCTGGCTGTCTGTTTATCCCAGGAAGCAGTCTGTCTGTCTCTCTGTCTGTCTGTGCTGAAGCAGCCAGGCCCTCCAGGGAGCACAACAGGAAATGTGGAGTTTCTCAATGAAATCACCCCAGTAATCATTATATAATAATCATATCACAGGCTAATGCGCTAATCCGTTTTGCCCATCCCGAATGGGCGAGGGAAGTGCCTGCTGTGAAGAGATCACTGGCCTAGCTTGCTAACACAACGCATAGCTAAGCTAGCCTAGGTGTAACCGTACTCTGGCTTTGGGCCACAACGGAGTCTATTTCTGGCTGGCCCAGCCGGTGAAACGTCCTCCTCTACTGGAGAGGAAGCTTTCTCTTAGAATAGCCCCGGAGCGCTAACTTTAGCTTAGCGTAGCCTAGTGTAGCTGTAGCGCTCTCCCGTTAGTTGTCGACTAGGTTTTCAGTAAGCCGAGCCTGCAGGTGTGGGTCAACTGTCCGTCAGGGAGAGAGACAGGGGGAGGTGAAGGGGGGAAAGGGTCAGTTCCTCAAGGCAATTTAAATAAACTGGCGGATGGAGAGAGCAGCCTGGGGGCTAGCGTTTAGCGCCTGGCTAGAATTCTGACAGGAGACCGAGACAGGTGGCGCAGCAATTAGCGTAGCCAGAAGCCAAGAGGTGACTGTATGACGTGAGAGATAGACAACGGGATCCACTTTCAAACAAATTTGTTTGGGGTTGTGTGTGTGTGTGTCGTTTACTTTGACCTTCTCAGCATTGTAGACTACTTACCTTACTTAACAAACTATATGTGCAGTCGACTTCTACTTGGACCACATGCATTTTCTGTGTGCGGTAAGCTTCTACTCAGAAGTCTCATAGTTGATATGTAGCCTATCCCAGAGCTTCCCTTTTCCCATAGTGCAACGCTCCTACCTCCATGTAATTCTGTATTCATACAACAGTAATATCAAACTAGTACATATATTTCCATTTACTTGCACTGCTAGTGACACATAAGCACAAAAAACAGCACACAAATAACATATGCGCTGTGGGATAGCTATGATACGCTATAGAATAAATATAAAACTACTATCGTCATCATGATAATTTTTATTAAGTGCTGTTTCGGGCTCTAAATTCTTTCCAAACAAAAGGGCCTGAGAAAGAGGCGGTGGGAACGTGTGAACGGCAGGCCACTGACTAGAGATCTTTGCTGTAGCCCAGTTCTATTTGCGAGGGGGTCTCGTGTGCCTGCTCTGACCTGATTCTAGTCGGCATCGTGTGCGTGAGTCGAGCACGTCTCTCCTCTTTCTCTCTCTCCCTTTCTTTCTCTCTCCCCCACTCCGGAGCCGCATTACTGTGCGCCTCAGCGACTCTGCAGCACAGCTCGGTCTAACATAGTGAGAGTTACACACACCACACACACACACACACACGCATGAGCAAACACAATACTCCCCCTCTTCCATAGCCCGGCCTAGCATGCTCACTCACCTCAGCTACTTACAGTACAGACAAACTGGGTGTTGGTGGCGATAGCCTATAGAGTATATCTACCCTATAACATGACAATATGGATCAAGTCTGTTTTATAGCAATATATAGCGATACAAAATGACAATGCCAGCTACTTATTAGATAGGCTACTTCATGGTGTTGGTGTACTAGGTCAGTGTAACATATACAAGTGTAAATAGTGACTCTTTACATTGCAGCATTCAGCGAGGCAGGTGGAAAGCTCGGTGGGTGTGTGATGCATTCTGCAGGGTTAGGGAATATCTACGTTGGCACATGTGCACTGCACTGCACGTACACACACATACCCCCCACACACACAGACTCGCGCGCGCACACACACACACACACATGGGGCCTGGCATGTCGACAGAAACCCTGAGAGGTAAACGAAGCCAGGGTGCTCTTAGACACGTACTAGATTACCGCCTCGCTAGCCGTGTAACCTGACGCCGTGTCGGCGCTGACGTCTCCCCTTATTTTCCCTCCCTCCATCTCCCATCTCCCATCCAACCCCCCGCTCATTAGCACTCGTCCCTCACTCTCCCTGTTTTTTTTTTCATGGCTGACTCACATGTTTTTTTGGGAGGGTCTGGGGGGCCTGTATTTCTCCTTTCACTCCCCTCTCCCTCCATTCCCCCCGTTTCTCCCTCTCTGTCAGATGGCCTGTTGTTTGGGAGGCTGATGCAGCATCTCAGGCCTGTCACCCCCAATTACCCAGACGTGGGACTCGGCCTCTATCCCTCTAATCCTTTCTTTCTCTCCTTCCTCTCTTTCTCCACCTCTCCCTCTGTCCTTCTCGCTGTGACATAAAGGGGGTGGCCAGCGAGGCCACTGTTGAGGCGTTTATGTAAGGGCCTCACTGACCAGCTCCAGCCCAGTTACATGTTATGCACAGTACTGGGTATAGTTCCTAATCTTAAAGCTCGCTGGTTTCTGTAAACAATTACAGTAGCTGTGGAAGAAGCTTCAGGCAAAGTATTATTTGTACTGTGATAGTTTACCTATCGCCACACACCTACAAGGACAGACAGACATGCACGCACGCACACACTTTAATAACCGAACGTAATGAGGCTATGATCTGGTCTCAGACACTTGAGTAGAAGAGAGAAAAATAGAGTGTGTGTGGAAGAGGAGGGACTGGGGGAGAGGTGGAGGAGGGCTACAGGAGAGAAGGTCTACTGGTGTTGTCGTCCAGATTAGACAGAGCGAGTTGCCTTTGACTTCAGAGGCGAGGACACCAACACATTCACACTTATCTTTCCTTCTTGAGGGAAACATTTGGCCCCTTCTCGATTCTCTCTCTCTCTCTCTCTCTCTCTCTCTCTCTCTCTCTCTCTCTCTCTCTCTCTCTCTCTCTCTCTCTCTCTCTCTCTCTCTCTCTCTCTCGCTCTCTCTCTGTGGAGGGGGTGGTGTCTGAGGGAGTCTGGCCTTATGTCCGGAACCTAGCCCCGGCGAGGCCGAGGGAGGGAGAGGAGAGAGACAGGAGAGAGAGGACAGCCTTCAACCACACCGTCGTATATCTTATAACAACTCCCAAGCAGCTTTTCAGATTAGCATCGCGCTAACTAGGTAATCAGCCAGCCCCTCGGCACGAAAGGGCTTATCAACTGCAGTGTGCGCACAATGCATTTACACCACCACCTCCTCCACTTGAGACGCTAATCTGCTTTTGTTTAGTTGTATGTGTTGCACTCTTTGCAGTGGGTGTGTCTGTGTTCATTATTGTGTTTCTTTATTTGGACTAGTCTCTGTTTGTTTGTGAGAGTGCATCAGTGCTTGTAGATGTTTGTGTGTGTGCGTGTGTATCGGCTGGAGCTCACACCTCTCTCGCGGCCTTTGTCCAACCGGTGTTGGCAGGCGTGACTCGCACTGAGACGGTGTTGAGAGAGAGAGAGAGAGAGAGAGAGAGAGTGAGGCAGGCACAGGAAATGTGGCAGTGTTGCTTTCTCACTCTGTCACATGAAACAGGGGAAATGGGGTTTGTTTCATTACACAAGCTTATCAGAACTGCGTGAAATGAAGCTTCCATTGAGTCCTCTTCCAACAGCAGCTCCAACTAATTGCATTAGACAGTTGTTTACTTGCACCTACGGGATTAGCTTCATGAATGCAGAGTAGCCTGTGTGTGGGAGTGTGTGTGTGGGAGTGTGTGTGTGTGTCTGTGCAGTATTAGGATGGTGTTTGAGATGATTATGATTACATCACAATGTTATGTTTCATTTCAAAAGGTTTGAGCACAAGTATCAATCAACCCCTCTTCTCCTTCTCCTCTTCTACCATGTTGTCCCCTCGTGAGTTCCAGTGGCTCACCAACAGGCAGAAGAAAGTAGAAATAGGATAGGATAGGATAGGGTAGAGGCGCCGTGGGGGTGTGTTCAGTAAAGCCATGGAAAGAGTAAGCCACCCAAGGCAGGAACCTCTCCCTCCAGCCCAGATGATTTGTTACCCCTTCTGCGCTCGGCTTGTTTTGCTAAAGGGAGGAGTACAAATGACTGTGGACACAAGTTTCATATTCAAAGCCAGCGAGTTGCTCTTGAAAAAAAATATATATCCCGAATGTTGTTATTCACTAACTATGGCAATAGGAGGGGGTGGGGGGCATCGCAGTTATCGGCCATTCATTTTAAGCACAATCCGCTGTTTGAAATGTTTAGAAGAAAAAAGGGTGTTTGGAAGGTTGCGTGGATGAGAATATGCTGTGGTCAATGGGGAAGGGAATCTTCTGTCTGTGTGTAGCATCAGAGCTGTGTGGTAAGGGGGGGAAAGGCTTTGGTAAAAGTGAGAGTAGAAAGTTCTGGCAGATAAGTCGTTTTCTGATTACCTCCCCCAGCCCCCCCTCATGTGTTTCCTATTAGGCAGTAGGATACACATGATGTCAGTGCCTGAGAGGGAGAGGGGTGTGTGTGTGTTGGAGGGAGGTGGGGGGCTGGCAGAGTCCTGCTTTCCAGATGTGAGCAAAAAAGGAGGGAAAGGAGGACAGGAGGGAACCCACAAAATTGAAATGAGCAAAGCTTTCTCTCCCATTCTCTAAATATGACTATTTTTTACTGATTGCGTTTGGCTCCAGTGACAGTCCACTCAGTTGCTCATTACAATGTTGCGGGGCGTCACACAGATATGACATCACTACCCCTCACCTTGGTTTACCCCCCTCCAACCGTTTCCTCAAGATGGACGCAGATTGTATTTTATACTTGGCTTCTAAAAGTTGGCCTGCCTACTAGGCCTACATCCCTTCCTGAACAAACGCCTCTCCTCAGGCCTCTGCAGCCTCAGCGACGCTCCCAGTTCCAGTTTCTCCTCTCTATTTCCACCATGTGGGCTGATCCTCTGGAGGCGACCCAAGGTTTACGTCCCTGTTATTCAACCTGACCCCCTCCTGAATCCCGCAGGCCAGGCTCCTGGCTCCCCCAGCCTGGCCGTTAATTAAGGAGGCTGTGACTGGAGTCATTAAAAGACATTTGGCGTAATTAAGCTTTAAGTGTCCCTCCCTTCATTACTTCTCATGATAGCGTTAAAGAGCAAGGCTGCGTTTCTAGAGGAACAGCCAGACGCCCCCTCCATTTCCCTCCCCACTTTATTTTTTTTTACAGTGGTTCAGACCGTAAACCTAATCCAGGGGGGGGATTGGGGAAGGGGAGGCTTTGGCCGTTCCAGCGGGAGGTCAGTGAGGATCGTGAACCCTCCAAGACACCCAGGGTTTTTGTATTGCAAGTCGGGTGTTGAAAACGCTTCTCTTATCAAGCGCCATCATGAGGGTCACTGATAAGGTGTCGGCTTAAGCAGCAGCCCGACAACATATTTCAGTGCTATCGACATTAACCTATACATGGCTATTAAGAGTGTAACGGTTGATCACAAACTGGATATGTCGCCTCAACTGTACTGTATACGTGCTGTTAAAAAAATCCCATAGTCCAATTGTCCTTGGGTCAAATTGCTAATCTCAGGAAATATTATGATTCCAGCATTCACCTGGCCTTCAACTGAGTCTCTATATCCCCCTCTCATTGTGCATGGAGAAAACGCTCCACTCCAAGGCTCCACTGTACAGCCATTTTAGCTTCAGAGAACAGCTCTGTAGTGCGCACCAAACCATGAGTTAAAATGGCGGCAGACAGAACTGTTTAAAGACAGTGCTGGTTGGTCTCCTTGTGTGACTGACTGGCTGACTGTCTGGCGTGATGTGTCTCGGCGGTTGGAGCCTTGTTGTCTTAGACGCCAGGTTTATATGCCCCCAGGGTCAACTGGTCAGTCTTTTACAGGGGTGGAGGCTAGTTCACATGCAGCCCAGGCCCCTCTCATGCCATCTGGTAGCCATAAAGTCAGCCCAGTCAGTCAGACTTTTGTGCTCTTTAATGAGGCTTTTGGGGGGTGAGAGAGCGAAAGGAAGGGGAGATGTAGTGGACTCCTGGGTTGCCCCTGGCTTCTCACCTTCCCTCAGCGTTCCACACAGCTTCACACCTCCAAACCCGGGGAGCTAAGGGGGTCAAAAGTTCAATCCTGTTGTATGTTTGATTTCGGTCTGAAAGTAAGTGTTTCTGTCCGGGTGGGGTTGTTCATCTGGGTTAAGAGAGGGGGAAGTGTGTCACCAGGTTGTCACGTGAAAGAGAGAAACACGCGACTGACACATTCAGGAGAGAGCCCCAGATGTTGAGCTCTCATCATTATTTATAGATTGTTTGGCCGTGGAATGTGTGCTGAAGGTTGCGAGGAGGATGCAGAGGTAACATTTTACACAGCCGTCTCCTTTCCGCTCAGACTTGTAAGTCTGAAAGTGAAAGAGAGAACTCTGTTTGCTGACACTTTCGATAGATAACTCACAGGAACAGGCTTTTCTCCTCTCTTTCTTCCTCTTTCTCTAACGCTTTTTTTCGTTCTCTGCCTTAACACCACCACTTTTGTACTTGACTTGACTAGACCATGTAGACAGACAGATAAGAATCTGAGTGAGAAAGGAAACGCAAATATTCTCAGCGCCACCGGAGCTAGACTAGGTAGAAATAACAGCAGGCCCTTTTGAAAGGTCACACAGAGATAAAGGAAGATGTACTCTTATCCTGAGACGTACAGCCACCAAATGCATGCGTCACCTCACCAGCGAGACTTAATATGAATGAGTCAGTTAGCGTTTGTAGCTGAATTGGGAGGCCAAGAATTAGGAGCTCTAGAAGAGAATCTAGCTTTAGTCTTTTGATGGAAGTATACTTCCAAACATTGTAGCCACAGTAGAGAAGCTGAACTGTTATCCGCCTGAAATTAAATGCTACATCAGAGTGAGGCGTTAGCAAAGAAGCTAACCTAAGGGGAGGGGGGGGTTTAATTGAGAGGATATACAACAACTAAACCTAGCAGGCAATGCTTCGCTAACACTAGCCGTCTGAATTGATATACCTCCATAGAGGCTAACTGTAGCAGTCTTTAATGGGAGTCCCAGGGCTAGAAAACCTAGGGGACAAGCCTTTTGTCCCAATTACAGCTAATCCCTTTAGCGCAGAGAAAGTGTAGCCCCCCTGCTAGCTGGGAAGATGTGGGGAGCCTACGTGGAGGGTAAGCCCAGCCTGTTGAGACCCAGTGAAAGAGAGAAAAGAGCCCCCAAAAGAGAAAGTCAAGGACTATCATCCAGCTTTTGTCTTTCCAAATTATCCTTTCACATGAAAACGTGGCACTTTTCAGCCGGCCTGAAAATATGTTAAGCAGGGAACATTAGCCAGACCAATCCTGTTAGCGGCATCAATGTAAAAGAAGAAGAGAACGGAGAGGGGGATGGGGGAGGAGGGGGCAATCTTCTTAAGTGATTAATCGACAATCAAGAATGATCCACCTTGAAATGTTAACTTTTTCAGCCCTAAATAGCACATAGTTCACCTAACAGTAGCGTGGGTGGGTGAAGTTTCTTGATATTTTCTATAGTTTTCCCAGCGAAGGACATTGGGTTACTACAACAGATGTTATACGGTTAACCATTAAAACAGGGCAGGATTGAGACATTGGAGAGAACATTGGAATTCCATAAAACACTGAGATTTGTCCGTGCAAGAAAGCACTTTTCGGTCTTAACCCTTTGTATAACCGAGCCGAGTTACCACACATCTGGCTAGGCAAACTACACAGACTATATGTATTAGAGCTTTAACTCATACTTAATCCTTTTTAACCATCGTTAGCATGGAGGACTGAAGCATTAACTTGTATGATTATGCAAACTGTGGGGTTAGAGTATAGCTAGGAAGTAATTAGCAGAGCCGAGTGTGAAAAGCAAACAGATTTTTTGGAGGTTTTACCCTCATTAACCAGCCTTGTGCAGGGGAAAGCACTGCAGCCCCACTCACTCAGTGCCTGTGGCCCTCTGGCTATGTGGATAAGGGGGTGGTGAAGGGGCGGTTAAGAAGCTATAATGGTACTGCGGTCATAACCTCTTTCCTAGCTTACCCTCCAAAGATAAAATATGTAATATGTATAGAGTCAGATAGTTAGATATCTGTTTCTGTGTTGTGTTTTTTTCTGCTGAATGTGTGAATTTGTATTTGTGCATGTTAGTTGAATGCTTGACAGTGTGATGTGTGTGCTGGGGCTCAGGCTCACATTCATGAGGAAAGGTAATTTAGGGGGGAGCGGAGGGCTGTTTAGCCCCCCACCACCACAGTTGGGGTCCCTCCCTCTCCCCTACTTTATAGAAAGAGATGGAGGCAGCGGAGTCCTTTACGAGCCACTGTTCTCAAAGCAATTACTGCCTTAAATGAGCCTGTCTGGCATTTCACAGGCCCTCTTAGCCATGTCACTTAAGCAGACGGAGGAAAAATAAAACATTGAGTAGCAGATGCAAAAAAAAATAGGCCACCTATCATGAGATGTGTGGGGGAGTTACCCCTATGGGACTTTAGGTATTCCAACCACAAAGCAAAATAATCTTTCAAATCTTGTCTAGCAATGCAGTTGAGTTTGTATTTTGTTTTCTGTATCATTTGATCGTTGTGATATGTTATCATGTAACTAATCTTCCTCTTTTTATTTTTCTTCCATGTCTCCTTGGTGCTGTCCTTGGTCATCAATAGGTGAGTGTCTTTCATTCTAATTCGTATATTTTACACTGAATCAACTGTACAGTTTGTGGGCCCTTTCCTCCCAGTGAGACCGTGCTGCCTGCCCTCTACACCTACAGCACATATAGCCTTACATGCAGACGACACACACATACAGGTAACTGTCAAAATAAAGGAAACGCCAACATAAAGTGTCTTAATAGGGCGTTGGGCCACCACGAGCCAGAACTGCTTCAATGCACCTTGGCATAGATTCTACAAGTGTCTGGAATTCTATTGGAGGGATGCGACACCATTTTTCCACGAGAAATTCCATCATTTTGTGTTTTGTTGATGGTGGTGGAAAACGCTATCTCAGGCGCCGCTTCAGAATCTCCCATACGTTTTCAGTTGGGTTGAGATCTGGGGACTGAGACGGCCATGGCATATGGTTTACATCGTTTTCATGCTCATCAAACCATTCAGTCACCACTCATGCCATGTGGATGGGTGATTGTCATCCTATGGTGGCATAGCCATGGTAGCCAAATAATGGCCAAAAGAATGGCCTGCCTCTAAGATACTTTCTAAAGGTTGTTAGACAGGAGCGTGTGGTGAATACATCACTTTGAATACATAACTACACCCCAGTGCACCACCTCAACAGTCTAAACCCCTATGCAGCCTACATTACATGAATTGCATTCCCTCATCTTAAAATTGATTCCTGTGTAAGCAGAGATTTGTCTGTGCTGCTGTTGTGTTCGAAGGAAGGAACTAAGTAGGGAGAGCTGTTGTGGTGAGGGGGGTTAGGAGCGCCTGCGCACCACAGTACTGAAACCCCGGTGCAGACCGACCTCGGCTTACCAAAACCAAAATGGCCGCCCACCACAGTCTCTCCAATAGAGGACGCCAGTAGGGTTTACCGCATGGGTTATTTTCTGCTTTGATGCAACAAACCCAAAACACACAAAGGTACTACACTGAATGACAAATGCAAGTTTGCTTGATAGTCTGTCTGTCGAAGTGAAGTTGTTGTTTTGTGTACGTTTAACCTCCCCACTCCTCTCTCCATTGTCTCCATTGTCGCAGTAGATAGTAGTTAATATGAGGCAGCATTTTGGAGAGTGCCAGTGTTGGACTGTCTGCATAGCATCTGTCCCATAACATGCTGTCTTGACTATAGATGGTTGCACCTATCCACATTGTGCTTCATTTTGCTTTATTTCGACTTGACATGGCGAGCGCTGTGTTGTCCCTCGATGTCCATTCTTGTAACCAGCCAGACTGTACTCAGCCAGACACACATTGATCCAGAAATCGAGTGAATTCAATCCACAGTGCTCCTCAACTCACTCCTCCATGCCTACTTTGACGTGTCTCACCCAGGACAATGGGGTTACTGCCTGCAACAACCATCTATCTCTGTAGGGCTAAAATAATACACTAGTCTAGGGAGAGAGCCACATCTGTGGGAGACTAGGGGAGGGGACAAAGAAAGGTCAAGGGTTAGAAGTGGCCCTTGAAGGGGGGTCGGGACTCCGGAGGGACAGGCGGCCTCCAACATGCAAATGAGCCCCGGGGTTGTTAATACGGCGTGCCTCAGGGGACTTGTGGGGGATATTGGCGAGGGGGTCTCCTGGTGCGGAGAGATCAGTCAGGACCAGCTGAGAGATATAGAGAGAAAGAAGGGGGGAGGGGTTCTCTGGGGGAGGGGAGGTAAGGTTGGGAGGAGGGGGAGTGTGGTTCAACTCTCCACAGAGCACAGCAGCATAGAGTGAAGCCTGTGTCACATGATGAGAGAGAGCGACAGAGACTGAGAGAGAGAGACAGAGACAGAGAGTGCGAGAGAGGGTGGAGATGCACACCTTACCTTTCCCATATACTGTATGTTGGTCATTAATCACGATATACGTATACGCTACAATTGCATTCTATTTTTGTGTGTCATTTCCGATCTCTCTCTTTCTCTCGCTTTGGACGTCCCGGGTATGCGAAATGGAGAGAGGGAAAGAGAGAGTGAGTGAAAGGAGGGAGAGACTATACGAGCGGGTGAAAGAGAGAGAAAGAGAGGGAGGGAGGGATGGATGGAAAAGCGCTGACGGCTGGGAGAAGCAGAGTGTGTGTGTTTGTGGGCGGCACGCCCTTGCAGGTCTCTCTTATCACTCAGCTCCCATTCATTTTTAATTGCTTCCTCCCTCTGCCTGGCACACAGTTCCACTTTTCACCCGCTGACCAGAAACGCAAAACTCCCCAGCAGAGGAGAAGAAGAGGAGAAGAGAGGATGTGATGAGAAAGAAGAGAAGATGGGAGGAGGAGTTTGGTAGAAAGGGGAGAAGGGGAGAAGAGGAGAGGAGTGGAAAGCAGAGGAGAGTATAGGAGAGTAAAAGGATGGGAACAGAGGATGGGAAGGGGGGGAATAGAGGGGAGGAGAGAAGAGGAAAGAAGATGACGGGTCAGTCTATACTGTATACCATACAGTGAGGACACGCTAGCACAGCTATAGAAGTAGTTGCTCCTATAGTGTTCTATACCTTCAGGGTCCATTCATGTCGCGCCATGTTATCATTCACTACAGCTAGCACTCCTAGACAAACACACAAAGGTGGGAGATTGAAAAATGTAGTCAAAAAACAACAACTACATGATCACAACCCAAACTGCCCAAGCAAACGCAACCCTGCTAGCTTCCTTTTCACCCTCCCTTCTTCTTCTCCCGCACTCTGCAACTTCAGTCTGTAGTACTTCATCAGTGCAAGGAGAAAAAAAGAAAGAATCAAAAAGCCTTTGATGAAAACAGAGGGGTTTCAGCACACTCAACACTTCTACTCCTCTCCTTTTTTCACTCGCTCTCTAAATTAAAGATCAGAATGAGGCCCTCGACAAGGTGCTTTCGCCCTACACCGACAGCACAGCTGCCACGGTCGATATCACTAACACATTTCACACCCAATCTCCCCTTCTCCGCTCTCCTCTTGCCCACTCCTCTGTAGTGGGTCTCTTGAGTTTTCAAGAGATGGGGACCGGCAAAAAAGAAAAGGGCCATGCAAGAGAGAGACGGAGAGCGAAAAGCTGAGGGAAGCGAAATAATGGCTGCCTGTGTTAATTAGCGGTGGTCTCTAATTGAAGTGATTTCAGGGGAGAAAAATGCGGCGCCTGGCCCTTTAAGAGAGAGAGAGAGAGAGAGAGAGAGAGAGAGAGAGAGAGAGAGAGAGAGAGAGAGAGAGAGGGGGACCCTCCTGCAGAATGCATTAGTGCTGTGGAGGGAGGGGGGAGGGAACAGAGGAGAGCCAGGCTGCAGAGGGGGGAGGGAGCTCGAGAGGACAGAACAGCTGCAGTCTGGGCCTCCAGCCTCCTGGCTAGACTGCTGAAAGTTATTATTGAGTTCCCGAGCAGTGGCTCCCCTCCCTGCCTGTCTGACAGAGAGAGAGAGGGAGCGATGGAAGGAGGGTGTGGGGGGAGGTAGAGAGAGAGAGAATGTTGGCTTCTTGTCATGCCCTTTCTTATAGCACATATAATGTTTTTATTCTCCTCTCTCTCGAGAAGGGAAAAAAACGAGAGAAGTAAGGAGAGATAGAAAATCCTGACAGATTTGAGCTGAGGAGTATGTTGAATCGTATTTTGGTCTGTCTGGACACTGGCCACAACATACATGTTGAAATATACATATACAAATATACATGTATGCACAACAACATCCATTCTCAAATTTAGATTTAGAAAAATCTGTTCACAATGTCAATTGTCTATTAACACACAATCAGATATTTTGTAAAGAATGACCAGACATGAATGTCATCTTACTTCACGTCAAATACTCAAACGGCCATTGAGCATTATGCCACAGCCATTTTGCTTTCTCTCTCACTGTTCCAAGAAGACAAGCACACTTCGAACTTCTCCGAGGTCACTGTACAGAATTAACAATTCCATGAATTGGATTGCCAAATGAAATTGGCAGAGTGCAACCATCGTCAACAAAAAAATTTTTACATTCTGCTTGCCGAAATTTGATGCACTGTGGTCTGAGACAGTGTGCTGTTATTGGTGTGGTGTACGTTGCTTGGATGCAACATTTAATGCTACCACCACAACTACAGTTACTATGACTGCTACCACTTCTACTACAGTTACTATGACTGCTACCACCACAACTACAGTTACTATGACTGCTACCACTTCTACTACAGTTACTATGACTGCTACCACCACAACTACAGTTACTATGACTGCTACCACTTCTACTACAGTTACTATGACTGCTACCACTTCTACTACAGTTACTATGACTGCTACCACCACAACTACAGTTACTATGACTGCTACCACCACTACTACAGTTACTATGACTGCTACCACTTCTACTACAGTTACTATGACTGCTACCACTTCTACTACAGTTACTATGACTGCTACCACCACTACTACAGTTACTATGACTGCTACCACTTCTACTACAGTTACTATGACTGCTACCCCTTCTACTACAGTTACTATGACTGCTACCACTTCTACTACAGTTACTATGACTGCTACCACCACAACTACAGTTACTATGACTGCTACCACTTCTACTACAGTTACTATGACTGCTACCACCACTACTGCAGTTACTATGACTGCTACCACTTCTACTACAGTTACTATGACTGCTACCACTTCTACTACAGTTACTATGACTGCTACCACTTCTACTACAGTTACTATGACTGCTACCACTTCTACTACAGTTACTATGACTGCTACCACTTCTACTACAGTTACTATGACTGCTACCACCTCTACTACAGTTACTATGACTGCTACCACCACTACTACAGTTACTATGACTGCTACCACTTCTACTACAGTTACTATGACTGCTACCACTTCTACTACAGTTACTATGACTGCTACCACTTCTACTACAGTTACTATGACTGCTACCACTTCTACTACAGTTACTATGACTGCTACCACTTCTACTACAGTTACTATGACTGCTACCACCACTACTACAGTTACTATGACTGCTACCACTTCTACTACAGTTACTATGACTGCTACCACTTCTACTACAGTTACTATGACTGCTACCACTTCTACTACAGTTACTATGACTGCTACCACTTCTACTACAGTTACTATGACTGCTGCCACTTCTACTACAGTTACTATGACTGCTACCACTTCTACTACAGTTACTATGACTGCTACCACCACTACTACAGTTACTATGACTGCTACCACTTCTACTACAGTTACTATGACTGCTACCACTTCTACTACAGTTACTATGACTGCTACCACTTCTACTACAGTTACTATGACTGCTACCCCTTCTACTACAGTTACTATGACTGCTACCACTTCTACTACAGTTACTATGACTGCTACCACCACTACTACAGTTACTATGACTGCTACCACTTCTACTACAGTTACTATGACTGCTACCACTTCTACTACAGTTACTATGACTGCTACCAATTCTACTACAGTTACTATGACTGCTACCACTTCTACTACAGTTACTATGACTGCTACCACTTCTACTACAGTTACTATGACTGCTACCACTTCTACTACAGTTACTATGACTGCTACCACCACTACTACAGTTACTATGACTGCTACCACTTCTACTACAGTTACTATGACTGCTACCACTTCTACTACAGTTACTATGACTGCTACCACTTCTACTACAGTTACTATGACTGCTACCACTTCTACTACAGTTACTATGACTGCTACCACCACTACTACAGTTACTATGACTGCTACCACTTCTACTACAGTTACTATGACTGCCACCACTTCTACTACAGTTACTATGACTGCTACCACCACTACTACAGTTACTTTGACTGCTACCACTTCTACTACAGTTACTATGACTGCTACCACTTCTACTACAGTTACTATGACTGCTACCACCACTACTACAGTTACTTTGACTGCTACCACTTCTACTACAGTTACTATGACTGCTACCACTTCTACTACAGTTACTATGACTGCTACCACTTCTACACTACCATTATCACTACTAGTGATGGTGGAAAAATCGATACAGTTACATATCGTAAAAATATGCATTATTATTTATTTATTTGCTAGGTAGCATTTGCTAGCGCTAGTCGGCTTTACCTGCGCTAAATCTCCTGTAGTTTCCATTCTATAGCTTGTTCTCCATCTTGTTTTTAAATAGGGAGCCAACATGTTTTCAGCACTTTTATTTCCATGACTGATCAAAACTCATTTTCTAATGCTGTCTCTTGTCTCTCTGCAGCAGACATACTGTATATTGCCTAGTTAAATAAAGGTTAAATAAATAAATACAAAATATATTGAGCAATATGTTTGGGAAATCAAATTGCACTCAAATTGCAGGATCGAATCGCAATACATATAGAATCGTGAGAATCGCAATACTGTCACGAACAGAAGAGGACCCAAGAGCGCAAGTTCAAATTCAGAGTTCTTTATTCAAGGTTACAGGCGGGAAGAGGAGTCCCAGGGGTGTCAGGGGTCTTTCAGGGTCCTCCTGTGGGTACCTGTGCTCCGGGGGTCACCAAATGTCCGGGGGTGTCCAGTCCAAGTGCTTAGTGTGTGTGTTCCCCAGTGATGGAGCGGCGTATCGGGCTGAGGGTGGTGAAACGTCTGGGCACGCTCATCTGGTGGTCGGAGACCTGGGGGAACACACACACACAACAGCAATATGAATGGCAGGCAGAAGTACAGATCAGGGGCTGGGCAAATATCGTGGTGAGAGACAGAAGGCAGAAACGAGTTACCGGAGGGGCTGAAGATCGGAGAGTAGTCGAGGTCCAGAAGGCAGGTTGGGATAGACGGGGCAGTAGAACAAGGAGGCAGTCAAGAAAGGATCGGTATCACAAACAGGAGTCAGAGCGCAGACAGGCAGGTTACTGGTCCGGGTTTGAAGACGATCTGACAGGGCTTGGCTGAAAACCAGGGCTTGATATACTGGGAGAGGTAGTGGGGAAATGCAGTTCAGCTGGCAGAGTAATTAGAACAGAGTGAGGCAAGGTGAGGATGGTGAGTGGGAAATGCAGTGCAGCTGGCCAGGTAACAAGAGCAGAGCAGGGCAGGTGGAGCTAGTTAGGCTGAGTAGAGAGAGGGATGAGCAGAGTGGAAGATAATTGAATGCAATTAATGTTGCTACCAGGGAGAGAGAGTGCTCATGACAGGACCCCCACTCCAAGGGGACGGCCCCAGAAGTCCCAAGAACAACATCATGCCGGGAGGGTGGAGGGGAGCAGGCGGCGGGTCAGAACTCCTCCGAGCGGTCCGAGTGAATCTCCTCATCCTCAGAAGGAGCTGGAGGGTCACGGTCGGGAGACAGGACAGGCACTGAGACAGGAGCAGGGCGGGCCGACGGCTAGGGAACCCCTCTTGGACGGCCCCCTACGGATTGCAGGCTGATCAGGATGTAGTCGGTGGAAGTCAGTGATAAGGGTCCGGTCCACTATCCTCCTGGCCGGGATCCAGGTCCTCTCCTCTGGACCATATCCCTCCCAATCAACGAGGTACTGGGAGACCCCTACCCCTTCGCCTAGAGCGGAGCAGCCGCGGGACGGTGAAGACAGGACCGCCATCTACGAGGCGCGGAGGAGGTGGCGCCGGAGCTGCAGGGACCAGGGGACTTTCATGGACCGGCTTGACCTTGGAGACGTGGAAGGTGGGGTGGACCCGCATGGAAGCGGGCAACTGAAGTCGGACCGCCGTTGGACTGATGACTTTCTGCACAGGAAAAGGACCAATGAAGCGAGGGGCCAGCTTTCGTTGATACAACCCGCAGCGGCAGATCCCGGGCAGACAGCCAGACCTTCTGACCAACCCGGTAAGTAGGTGCTGGGGTCCTCCGTCGGTTGGCACCGACGGCGTAGCTGGTTCCAGACTTCAGGAGCACAGTGCGAGCCTGGGCCCAAGTGCGGCGGCAGCGGCGGGCATACGCAAGAGCAGACGGACAGGTGGCATCCGCCTCCTGGCTGGCAAACAGTGGAGGTTGATACCCGTAGACACACTGAAAGGGGGGAGAGCCCGGTGGAGGAACTGGTGAGTGAATTATGGGCATATTCCACCCAGAGCAGGTGTTGAGCCCAGGCCCGGGGATTTTGGGAAGCCACACACCTCAGTGCCTTCTCCAGCTCCTGGTTCATGCGTTCAGTCTGGCCGTTTGACTGCGGGTGGAATCCAGACGATAGGCTGGCGGTGGCCCCAAGGAGATGACAGAACTCCTTCCAAAAGGTTGCTGAGAATTGCGGGCTCCCGGTCTGACACTATATCCTGGGGTAGGCCATGGATACGAAACACATGTTCCAGGACCACCTGGGAGGTCTCTTTAGCAGAGGGTAGTTTGGGAAGGGGCACGAAGTGGGTCATCTTACTAAAGCGGTCAACAATGGTAAGGATGACTGTGTGTCCGTCAGAGGGCGGAAGGCCCGTAACAAAGTCCAGTGAAACGTGGGACCAGGGCCTCTTGGGTATGAGTAGGGGTTGCAGCAACCCAGCAGGAGGCTGGTTGGGAGTCTTGTTTCGGTTACAAGTGGGACAAGCTCGGATGAATTCTCGGACATCCCGTCTCATCCCCCGCCACCAGAACCGCTGGCGGACCAGATGAAGGGGTGCGAGTGATGCCGGGATGACAGGCCAGACGGGATTCGTGCCCCCACTGAATCACAGGTGACCTGAGATTTGCTGGAACAAACAGACGGTTGGGGGCGCTGGTGCTTGGACCTGGCTGGTCCCGAAGAGCCTCCATGACCTGCTTCTCGATCTCCCAGGTGAGGGCCGCTACGACCAAGTGGCTGGGAAGAATGGGAGCTGTCATGGCGGTGGTCTCGTCCTTCTGAAACATCCGGGAAAGAGCATCAGGTTTGATGTTGCGAGATCCCGGGCGGTAGGAGAGCGTGAAATTGAAGCGCGTAAAGAACAGAGACCACCGCTGTTGACGGGAGTTCAGCCTCCTGGCTGTTTGGATATACTCCAGGTTCTTGTGGTCTGTCCACACTACGAATGGTTCCCTTGACCCTCTAACCAGTGCCGCCATTCTTCAAGGGGCGAGCTTGACAGCCAACAGCTCGCGGTTCCCAATGTCGTAGTTGCATTCGGCAGGGGTTAGCCGACGGGAGTAGAAGGCACAGGGGTGCATCTTGCCATCCTCAGCTGCTCTTTGAGAAAGCACTGCACCCACTCCCACGTCCGAAGCATCTACCTCCACCACAAACTGCCTTGCTGCATCTGGCATCTGGAGGATGGGAGCAGAAGTGAAACATGTCTTGAGGATATTGAAGGCCTTATCAGCAGCTGATGTCCATTGGTACGGTTGTTTAGTGCTGGTTAGCGCCGTGAGGGGTGCAGCCACTGTGCTATAGTTTCTGATGAATCTCCTATAAAAGTTGGCAAAGCCCAGGAACTGTTGCAACTTCTTCCGAGACTCAGGAACTGGCCAGGAAGTGACAGCCGACACCTTCGTGAGATCCATCTGAATGCTGCCCTCGGTCACCACATACCCCAGGAATGAAACGGTCTTGGCATGGAACTCGCACTTCTCTGCCTTCACGAAAAGAGAGTTCTCCAGCAGGCGGCGCAGGACCAACCGGACGTGGTGCGTGTGTTCTGACAGAGTCTTTGAGAATATTAAAATATCGTCAAGGTACACAAATACGAACGTATTTAGCATGTCCCTGAGGATATCATTCACTAGGGCTTGAAAAACTGCTGGGGCATTGGTGAGGCCGAAGGGCATGACGAGATATTCATAGTGGCCGGTTGGTGTGTTGAACGCTGTCTTCCATTCGTCTCCCTCCCTCATCCGCACCAGATGGTAGGCATTGCGAAGGTCCAGCTTAGTGAATACAGAGGCTCCCTGCAGCAGTTCGAAGGCAGACGAAAGTAAGGGCAGTGGGTAGCGATTCTTAACCGTGATGTCGTTCAGACCCCGGTAATCTATGCATGGACGAAGAGAACCGTCCTTCTTGCCGACAAAGAAGAATCCCGGCTCCTGCGGGGAAGACGACGGTCTAATTATCCCGGAGGCAAGAGAGTCATTAATGTAGTCCTCCATGGCCTTTCTTTCCGGGGCTGACAGTGAATACAGACGACCCTTGGGAGGTGCTGTGCCAGGCAGGAGATCAATCGCGCAGTCATAGGGTCTGTGTGGGGGGTAGAGATGTCGCCCTGGATTTGTTGAACACCTCTTTCAGGCTGTGGTAACAGGCCGGAACATTGGATATGTCGGAGGTAGCGCTAGATCCTTCCCGGTGAACGGGCAGGGTGGCCCCCTTAAACAGGTCTGGTGACAACTCCTTCCCCACTCACGGACTGTTCCTGTCTCCCAGTCGATGTGGGGGGGTTGTGCTGACGGAGCCACGGGTATCCAAGAATGAGTGGTTGGCCAGGTGAGTGTAGGAGGTGAAACTGGATGGACTCCTGGTGGTTTCCTGACAGCAGGATTGTCACAGGGGCGGAGATGTGAGTGACAGTGCCAAGATGATGCCCATCCAGGGCTCGTGCAGGAATGGGTTGTGTCAGTTGATGATGGTTCACGCCCAGTTGCTGTGCAAGCTCAGGGTCCATGATGTTTGCTTCGGCTCCGGAATCCACAAGGGCGGCCAATGTATGAGTCTTGTCAGAAAGCTGAAGGCGGAGATGAAGCAGGGTCTTTCGGATGGAGGGGAGACTGAAGGCTTGTTGAGCTCACCCGGATCTCCCCCTACACCTGGTGAGCTGCGGCTTTTGCCGGACAAGTAGCGACACGGTGATTCTCGCCACCACAGTAGAGGCAAAGGTTGGAGCTTAGACGGCGCCGACGCTCCTCGGGAGTCAGAGAGGCACGGCCAATCTCCATGGGCTCAGGCTGATTGAGTTGGCTATGGGACTTGACAGGCAGGGGCTGGACAGAAGCGGTATCGACCCGAGTACGGATGGCAGGTTGACTGAGACGGCCCTTCTCCCTCCTCCGGGTCTGTATACGGCGGTCAATGCGAACGGCAAGGTCAATGGCGGCATCAAGCGTTGAGGGGCGGGTCATGGGAAACAAGCTCGTCCTTGATATAGTCCGCCAGGCTATGGAGGAAGGCTTGCACCAGTGCCTCTGGGTTAAACGAGCTTTGACTGGCCAGGGTACGAAAGTCAATGGAGAAGTCTGCCACTGTCCGATTGCCCTGACGGATGGTGAGCAGAGCTTGTGACGCTTCGGCTGTTGGCGAGCCTAGGTCAAAGACCTTTAACATCTCCTCCTCAAAGGCACTGAAGGAGGCACAGGCTGGGGTTTGCCGGTCGAATTCGCCGTTCCCCACAACCGAGCTCGACCGGTGAGATGTGTGATGACATACCCCACCTTGGCTCCCTCTGTTGAGAAAGTCCTGGGCTGTAGTGCAAACTGGATTCGGCAGCTGCTCAAGAATGGTCTTACTTGCTTCTGGTTGCCATCAAAACGTTCCGGGTTCCCAATCCTTGGTTCAGGAGCGTGGGGATCTGGTGGCAGCACTGCCGGGCCTGCAGCATTGGGACCTCCAGCGGAGGGATGAAGGAGTATCGGTGGTACAGGAACAAAAGGACCAGGGGGGGTGCAGGTGGAGTAGCCGGGCTTGAGAGTAGTTGCAGGGCTTGGGCTAGCTGTTGTTGCTGCAGTTGGAACTGTTGTTGCTGCTGGTTGAATAGCTGGAGAAGGGAAGCGATGTCGCCAGCCATCCGATTTATGTCTCCCTCAGAGCGTTCCAGTCGCTGTAGGGCAGTCCTCTCTGGCTCTTCCTCCATCGTGGTCAGGGAGTGCGCTGGGTCCATGATGGTCAGATCGTTCTGTCACGAACAGAAGAGGACCCAAGAGCGCAAGTTCAAATTCAGAGTTCTTTATTCAAGGTTACAGGCGGGAAGAGGAGTCCCAGGGGTGTCAGGGGTCTTTCAGGGTCCTCCTGTGGGTACCTGTGCTCCGGGGGTCACCAAATGTCCGGGGGTGTCCAGTCCAAGTGCTTAGTGTGTGTGTTCCCCAGTGATGGAGCGGCGTATCGGGCTGAGGGTGGTGAAACGTCTGGGCACGCTCATCTGGTGGTCGGAGACCTGGGGGAACACACACACACAACAGCAATATGAATGGCAGGCAGAAGTACAGATCAGGGCTGGGCAAATATCGTGGTGAGAGACAGAAGGCAGAAACGAGTTACCGGAGGGGCTGAAGATCGGAGAGTAGTCGAGGTCCAGAAGGGCAGGTTGGGATAGACGGGGCAGTAGAACAAGGAGGCAGTCAAGAAAGGATCGGTATCACAAACAGGAGTCAGAGCGCAGACAGGCAGGTTACTGGTCCGGGTTTGAAGACGATCTGACAGGGCTTGGCTGAAAACCAGGGCTTGATATACTGGGAGAGGTAGTGGGGAAATGCAGTTCAGCTGGCAGAGTAATTAGAACAGAGTGAGGCAAGGTGAGGATGGTGAGTGGGAAATGCAGTGCAGCTGGCCAGGTAACAAGAGCAGAGCAGGGCAGGTGGAGCTAGTTAGGCTGAGTAGAGAGAGGGAGGTGAGCAGAGTGGAAGATAATTGAATGCAATTAATGTTGCTACCAGGGAGAGAGAGTGCTCATGACAAATACATATCATATCGGCACTCAAGGATCATGATATCATATTATGAGGTCCCTGGTAATTTCCAGCCCTAATCACCATTATGCTTCTCTTACTACTGCTCTTCCACAACTACCACCACTTCCACTGTGACTATCACTGCTACCACAACCACTAATAATGATACCACTCTTAGTGATAATAGTATTTATTAGCCGTTGTCAATAACACACACAACGAGATGCTATTCTCTCTCTCTCTCTCTCTCTCTCTCTCTCTCTCTCTCTCTCTCTCTCTCTCTCTCTCTCTCTCTCTCTCTCTCTCTCTCTCTCTCTCTCTCTCTCTCTCTCTCTCTCCCTCTCTCTCCCTCTCTCTCTCCCTCGCTTGGAGGTGAGTCGCTGCAGTGTTGCCGTGCCAACCGAAGCAGATGGCACGTGGAGCGTGAAAGGGCAACACCCCACCTGGGTGCCACCTGTTCCCCTCGTCTGTGGTTCGCAGGCCAGCAGACCCCTCCTCCAGATTGGCACACGCTCAGGCACACACAAACACACTTGCCAGGTAGAGAGCCACTTGCAACAACTTCCATGATCACATGACATACCTGCATACGAACACGCAAGCACACACACAAGCACACTCGCATGCATGCACGCACACACACACACACACACACACACACACACACACACTCATACACACTCATACACATACACACACACACACCAAGCCTGACTCAAGTGCTTCTCACTTCACTACCCCCTCCCTCCTAGTGTGTATACTATAGGTGGTCCTGGTTGCTGACTGGCGATAACGCCAAGCTCATGCTTCACCCAAGAGCCAATTGAAGATATAGTAGGAATCAGAGTATGCCTTCAAAATAGATGCCTTGCTCTTGAGCAGTTATAAAGCCTCGCTAGGAGTTTGTGGCTGCACTCTTCAGATACACAACACTCCAGCACAGAATGTAAACAGGAAGCCACGTTATGGGTGGCCGTTTGGCCCCGCTGACTAGCATTAGCATTACGCATTTAGCCTTAGCCATGCGTCAGTGAAGGAACCGGGAACATGGTCGGTTACGAGCTACACGGCTAATGACATGCCATTACACAGCATGACTCGAAAGTAACCCCTTTCCCCACATGTGCTTTCCCTCTTCTTTATTTTACAAGGGGGGTGTACGTGGGTCGTTCGCTCGCTCGCTGCGGGGCTTGAATGAGGCAGCTTGTTCCAAAGCAGATGTGGAGAGAGTTTTGCAACTCGGCCGTGCAGGAGAATGAGCTCATTGTTGACAGTCGAACCTGGTGCTAATCTTTACTGAAACGCTAACAGCTGCCTGACTGCTAGCTACTCCCTAGGCTTGTGTGTGTGTGTCTACATACCTCAGCCAGACTCCAAAAGACTAGGCAGGCGCCTCATGCCCCCCCACAAAGTAGAATCGATGCAAGCCTATGTACTCCCCCAAATCTAATCTGCTCAATGAAATCGATCTGTGTAGCTAGCTGCCCACACACACCAACGGAGATCTGCTAGTGTTGGGTTGCCTGCCTAAGCCCTTAAGCCAGAAGGGCTTGGTGTTGAATCACACTCAGGCTTAGTCCAACATAGCTAGATACAACACATCTCTTTGGCGTCTACACAATGGAGGTTCACATATGTGGCCACAACATCTTCGAGAGTGAAGCGACAAACGTTGTGTGTCACAGTGTTTGAGTTGCGCTCTCAATTAGGCTTCCCTCATGTAGCTGTTTAGCTAAAACAGGCTAAGTCCATACTCTGTGTCTATCTATGCAAGCTTGCACGCACATCCTCCTAAGTTAAAGTCTTTAAGTGTAGTACACTACAGTATCTTTTGGTGCACAACTCATCCTAGACCATTCTGTGTTCTGTCTCACCTCAGCTGCAGGAGGGGATGTGTGAGTTTCCACTCTTTAAATGTATATTTTATGGCTCTATAGACGCTGGGGGAGAGGGAGGCCTTGTCTGCGGCGAGCTGCAGATCTGGGATGGTTTGATGATAATTTCCACAGCACTTAAGCCCACAGGCTACTTCCTGCTTCTCCTCCGATGCATTTTTTATTGTTCTTCTTCAGTGTTTTTTTTTCTTCTTCTCTATTTTTTCCCTCATATTCCCTCTTTTTATCTTTGCTTTCCCTCTCCTGTCTTTTCGTCTTTGCTGGTAGGCTATGGATCCTTGTCTCCTCCCCCTCAGCTAGTTATGATACAGAGTATGGAAAAAGTATAGGAAATGCCCTTTCTCTCACATCCCTACTTTCTCCCTATATCTCTCTGGCTAGGTCAGTGTGTGTGTGTGTGCACGCTCTATGAGCAGGGTTAGTTGGAGAAAGAAAGAGAGAGAGACAGAGAGAGAGAGAGAGAGAGAGAAAGAAGAAATGAGAAACCTTGGGGAAACATGTCAGTGGAAAAATCTTGGGGCCTAGCTCTGGAGAGAACACTTGTATTTCCTCCCTTCTCATAGAGAGACAGCTGTTTTCATTTTCTGCTCTCCCACTTAGTCCGTTTCCCTCTGTGCTTGGCCTATAGAGGCGTCACCAGGGACAAATTAGACCAAACATCAGTTTCTGGCACAGGACTGGAGTTCCTGTCACGACCTACAGTTGTGTTGATGGGCTTGTGTCAGAAAGAAAGCTGAATAGTTAGTGGAAGAGCACTTTTCCATTGTAACCCTATAATAACCTATAAGCTAATTTTTATCTTAACCTATAACAACTGATAAACTATTTCTTAGAGTTTACTATCAGCCCTTTATACAATGCTCGGCATTGCGGGAAAAGTACGATTGGGTCAGGAACTCTTGTCATCTCTCGTTCATTTGCCTTTAGAAAGAGAGAGAGAAAGAGAGGGCAGATAAAAGTAACTCTGTGTGCCTAGCGCTGTAACAAACAGATTGCGATAAGTCTGTCTGGAATCCATCTCCTGCGCCCCAGACACAACATTCCGGCCCTGGCGTAACCGAGAGAGGGGGGAAGCCACATTGTTTACTAAATGCCATTATGTAATGGTGTCATGGACGAGACCCAAGTGGAACTCGGAGAGAGGTGTTTTGAGTAAGAGCTCTAGTGAGTTTTGGGGGACTTTTTGGGTGTGACGCAAACCCAGGGCCACAAACTAACGGGGGAACAAAGAGAGAGACCCAATTATAAAGAGAGAGAAAAGGAGGAAAGCGGGAAAGAGCGAGAGAATGATATATATTGGAAGAGACAGACGGAGAGCTGACAAAGTCCAGAGCGGGCCGGTGATAGCGGGACTATGACGTCTTCCTATGGCTTGTCTCTGGCTCTTGTCTGTGTGTAACGTCCACTTCCCCAGCCCACCAGTCACGATCTCCCTCTCTTGAAGGACTCATATCCCAGAGGGCCAGAGGTTGGCTGAGGGCAGAGAGGTGATTGGTTGGAGGCACAGACGACTGGTTGGCTGGGGCCTGCGCTGGCCAATGTCAGCTGGTGTCGTCCACTGTGTGTGTGCGACTGTCACAGGCTACAAGCACACACACACACACGCACACACACACACACACACACACACACACACACACACACACACACACACACACACACACACACACACACACACACACACACACACACACACACACACACACACACACACACACTAGCCTACTTATACTGGCAGACACATATAACACTTTTGCTGTATATTCTGCATATACTGTGTATAAGTCCTTATATGTATTGTAAATGACTTGGTATGACAGTCAGGATTAATGGTTTTCATGTAGTTTTGTGGTTCCACAGATTTCAATGTTTTTGTTTTTAGTGCTATTATAGTAGAACAATTTGTGCATTGGGAAATTGTTGAAAATTACCCCTACCACCTCTCGGCCAGGAAACACCAAACGTCTGAGATTCATCAGTCATTCCATCTGTAGCAAGAGAACCTGCGTAACTAAAATAAATATCCAAGTTTTAGGGGAATTACATCATAAACGGATCAGATGGGAGGGCTATTTTCTGCCTGAATGGCTAGCTTAATTGTGTTAGCAGTCAGGAAGGGGCGCCCAACAACACGTTTAAACCAAATTCACACTTGGGAAGTGAAAGAGATGATTTCATCTTTCATTTACCCCCTTTTTCTTCACTCGCTTTGGTGTTTTTTTCAGATTACGACACTTTAAAATCCCTTCCCTCCCCGGTGATGAGCTTGGCGAATGACGTCTTTTTTTTAAATCCCCTTCCAAACATCCCAACTCTAAACTATGGCACGAGTTGCTGTGGGGGGGGGGGGGATATTCCCATACGCACAGAGCGACTGGATGATAGATTTTATTTGGTTCTGTTTGCAGAGCTTGGCTGTGTTGGCCTGTTATGTCGGTTTCTATGGTGAATAACACAGGCCATGCCAGACTCCGAAGAGTACAAGGAATAAAAAAACACATGTTGGAAAGAAAAAAAGAGAGGAAACTCGATCCAAGAATTTGCAGGGCGTGGAGAGAGAGATGCAGAGAGAGAGAGACTGGAGTGAGTGAATGAGGAGTAACAGCCTCCCTCAGACAGTGGATAAAAATGGAGTCTGATGGAAACAAAATGGCTGCTGTCTCACTCAGCAGACTCCGGTCGCGTTCCCCTACTCAGACGTTGCATGCATCAACCAATGGTTGCGTGCCATTTCATTGATTGTGTCAGCGACTGACAGATTGCTATAACATATGATGTGGTTAACTGATATGTAAAATACCTATACAGGCGTTGTAAGATCTGGCAGGCGTAAGGAGGAGTCATGTTTATGCTGGAAAAGATCACCTCAAATATTTGGTGTCGAGAAAACAACTCAAGCAAAGCCAAGCTGGAATGCACCACCAGAAGACCTCGCAGTGCATTTGAATATGATCATTATTGTTACATTTTCTCATGACCTTTTTCATTCTAAATCTGTCCTGGCCCTAACCTATGATGTTGCATAGTATGCGAAGGAGTGCTTATCAGACCTATTAGTATGAACAGAATTATGGCTTATTCATGCTTTTTCCCTTCCATGAATGAAAGATGAGATGCATTAGTATGTGGGCCCACGTGATTGTGTGTGTCTGCGTGTGTCTATGTATGTGTATGTGTGTGTGTGTGTGTGTGAATGAATGAATGAGAGATTAGGTATATTAGTGCTGTCAGACAGTAGATTGATGGGATGTGTTTTATTTAACAGATTGAAATGAGTGAAAGGTCAGAGTAGAGTGCACGGCTGCTACCACTCTTCAGTTTCCTTGATTGGTGTGTGTTTTAAGAATTTTGGGGCTAAATTAGGGATCTTTTGTTTTCTCATTTGTGTATTTTGGTAAGATCTCTTTCTCACGTGTGTGTGTGTGTGTGTGTGTGTGTGTGTGTGTGTGTGTGTGTGTGTGTGTGTGTGTGTGATCGTGCCCGTACCTGCTTGCCTGTTATCTGTCTAGCTGTGCCTAGGCTCTGGTATGCAGCTCACCTGTAGTAATCAAATGGCTACCCGGACTATTTGCATTGTTTCCCACCCCCCTCCCTCTTTTACTCTGCTGCTACTCTCTGTTTGTTATCTATGCATAGTCACTTTAACTCTACCTACATGTACATATTACCTCAATTACCTCGACTAACCTGTGCCCCCGCACATTGACTCTGTACCAGTACCCCCTGTATATAGCCTCGCTACTGTTATTTTATTTTACTGCTGCTCTTTAATTATTTTTATTTTTTACTTATCAATTTTTTACTTAACACTTATTTGTCTTAAAACTGCATTGTTGGTTAAGGGCCTGTAAGTAAGCATTTCACTGTAAGGTCTACACCTGTTGTATTCGGTGCATGTGACAAATACAATTTGATTTGATTTGATTTGAACTGCACGCTGCTCCCACATGCTGTGCCAACACACACACACACACACAAAGCCCCCTCTCCCCCTCACCAATTGTGACGGTAGACTGGCGAGGTGACTCACTATCTGTGTCCTTCCAGTCGCGCCGGGTGGGTTTTCTCTCAGCCACCCACTCCCACACACTCCTGCCCTGCTAACACACACACACACACACACACACACACACACACACACACACACACACACACACACACACACACACACACACACACACACACACACACACACACACACACACACACACACACACACACACACACACACACACACACACACACACACACACACACACACACACACACACACAGTCTGGTCAAATCTGTGGTCCTCTGTAGCTCAGCTGGTAGAGCACGGCGCTTGTAACGCCAGGGTAGTGGGTTCGATCCCCGGGACCACCCATACACAAAAATGTATGCACACATGACTGTAAGTCGCTTTGGATAAAAGCGTCTGCTAAATGGCATATCATATTATTATTATATTATTATAAATCCCTTGCCCAACAGATGTCACCTTGACCAACTAAACAACAACATCATGTACCCTGGCTTTTGGCAGGTCACAATTCCCCCTGTACTGGCTGTGGACAAAAAGGCTGTGTGTGTGTGTGTGTGTGTGTGTGTGTGTGTGTGTGTGTGTGTGTGTGTGTGTGTGTGTGTGTGTGTGTGCGTGCGTGCGTGTGTGTGTGTGTGTGTGTGTGTGTGTGTGTGTGTGTACATGTGTGTCTGCATGCTTGTGTGTATGTGTGTGTGTGTGTGTTGTCTGGTCAAGGGATCAAAGGGCTGGTTCTGGTTTGAGTCAGAGAGCGTCAACAGTTTAGTCTAGCCTTTCTCCACAACTGACGGGTTTACTCGTTGCTATGGTGCAGAGTCCTGTTCTGTTGGCCCTTTGGCTCGCACTAGGGAATGTGTCTGCTATTCCTACGTCACACAGTCCAAGCTACCTACCTCATCGCCTAGACATATCTGGGCTTGAACAAATACTGGAATTGATGGATGATCCAGAATTTGTGATACAATTTTTTAAATCTAAATAGATAAATAAATATATAATACATTACATTGCTGTTGAAGGAACCTTATAAACTGCGTGTTTTGAGCCCTGAATGCTGATTGGCTGACAGCCGGTGTATATCAGACCGTATACCACGGGTATGACAAAACATTTATTCTTACTGCTCTGATTATGTTGGTAACCAGTTTATAATAGCAATAAGGCACCTCGGGGGTTTATGATATATGGCCAATATACCACGGCTAAGGGCTGTATCCAGGCACTCCGCGTTGCGTCATGCTTAAGAACAGCCCTTAGCTGTGGTATATTGGCTATATACCACACCTCCTCGTGCATTATTAGTTAATTATACATTTACATTTACATAATTAACATATTTAATCGAACAGAAGAACTTATTGGTGACATCAATCTCCATCTCTGTGTGTGACAGTGGGCCCTGAGATTGACGCCATAAAATATCCATTAACACCAGCATCTGTCAGTCGTAATCCCATGTGGCTCAGTTGTTAGAGCATGGCGCTTGCAACACCAGGGTTGTGGGTTCGATTCCAACTGGGGACTAGTACAAAGAAGTATGAAAATACTGTAAGTCGCTCTGGATAAGAGCATCTGCTAAATGACGTAAACGTAAAAATACTGTCTCAGCACTGGTGTTTATGGAGGATAAGGTTGCCACGGAGACGTGTGTGTTGCTGGCGAAGGAAGTGGTGTTTAACCCATCTTACCAAACAAATCCCGATTGATGAGACAGTGAAGGATCCAACCTTTCCTGTCTGGAGGCAAGGGCCAGAACAAAACAGGTTTTTCACTGTGATTTGCATTGGCACAAAACTGATGAAAAAGGAGTCCCAGCCAGGTCCATTATTCTGCCTCTCACCCGACCTCCAAACCACCTATTCATTTAGCTTTCATCGCCAACAATAAAGTAGGGCTTTGCCCCGTAGCTGTGAGCTACTAGGAAAGAATACCCATATACTTCACCCTCCCACAGCCTCCTCCCCTTTCTTGCCTCCCTCCCTCCTCCAGTCTCTCCCTCGTTTCTGAACATGTTTGCAGTAAACACATCTCCCCTCGGGCAGTCACATAAAACCAATCCTTTTTAATTAAGACTGATTCCGGCGAGGAAAAGAGAGTGCCGGCTTTTTCTCTCTTTTATTTCTCTCTCTCTCTCTCTCTCTCTCTGTTCTTTCCTCACCCACAACATCCTTTTGTCTTTTTTTCTATCTCTTTCTCTGTTCTATCCTGCCCTCTTCTCTGTCCTGTGTGTGTCTAAACTGTAGTTCCCTGAGATGATATTGATTGAACTTCCTAGTAGAACAGTGAATCCAAAACAGGGCTAGGGTAAAACGAGATGGCTCCTGGGCTGACCTGACCGAGGAAGGGAGTGAAGGACATGGGGGCTTGACCTGAAGCTGCTCTTTAGTTGACCCCAGTCTTAACGGGCCAGTTGGCCCCCTGAGCTACCACATGGCTGTTTTTACTCTTCTTTTACGGCCTGCCCTTGCTTTTCTTGCCGCCCTCATTGCTTTGTGGCCCGCCCGAGAGCAGTGGGGTAGAATGGGCTGAAGGAACAACAAACCCAATAGTGGCTATAAACTTCAGACTTGTTTACAGCACCAGTCTGCTCGTTCACCTCTGGGTGAACTCCTGCAACAGACGCAAATATCCTCCTGCCAGGCGAAACAATGTGACCCCAACTTCACCCCCTGCCCCTGCTCCTGCCCCTATAGCAGGACTTCAATGGGATGTCTCAGTATATGGCCCCCCACTCACTATCTCTTAAAACTGCCCCCACCCCTTTTATTCCAACATTCACTTCTTTACTACAGACTGACAGTATCCCTGCTAAGCCGAGTGGATCCTGTTTTTTCGATGTACACTACCAGTCAAAAGTTTGGACACACCTACTCATTCAAGGGTTTTTCTTTATTTTTACTATTTTCTACATTGTAGAATAATAGTGAAGACATCAAAACTATGAAATAACACATATGGAATCATGTAGTAACCAAAAAAGTGTTAAACAAATCAAAATATATTTTATATTTGAGATTCTTCAAATAGCCACCCTTTGCCTTGATGACAGCTTTGCACACTCTTGGCATTCTTTCAACCAGCTTCATGAGGTAGTCACCTGGAATTCATTTCAATTAACAGGTGTGCCTTCTTAAAAGTTAATTTGTGGAATTTCTTTCCTTCTTAATGCGTTTGAGCCAATCTTGTTGTGACAAGGTAGGGGGGTGGTATACAGAAGAAAGCCCTATTTGCAAAGAGAAGCTCAAATAAGCAAAGAGAAATGACAGTCCATCAATACTTTAACACATGAAGGTCAGTCAATAAGGAACATTTCAAATAATTGCTTTACAGAGTTCAAGTAACAGACACATCTCAACATCAACTGTTCAGAGGAGACTGCGTGAATCAGGCCTTCATGGTCGAATTGCTGCAAATAAACCACTAATAAAGGACACCAATAAGAAGAAGAGACCTGCTTGGTCCAAGAAACACGAGCAATTGACATTAGACCGGTGGAAATGTGTCCTTTGGTCTGGAGTCCAAATTTGAGATTTTTGGTTCCAACCGCCGTGTCTTTGTGAGATGCGGTGTGGGTGAACGGATGATCTCCGCATGTGTAGTTCCCACCGTAAAGCATGGAGGAGGAGGTGTTATGGTGTGGGGGTGCTTTGCTGGTGACACTGTCTGTGATTTATTTAGAATTCAAGGCACACTTAACCAGCATGGCTACCACAGCATTCTGCAGCAATCTGGTTTGGGCTTAGTGGGACTATCATTTGTTGTTCAACAGGACAATGACCCAACACACCTCCAGGCTGTGTAAGGGCTATTTTACCAAGAAGACCTGGCCTCCACAATCCCCCGACCTCAACCCAATTGAGATGGTTTGGGATGAGTCAGACGGCAGAGTGAAGGAAAAGCAGCCAACAAGTGCTAAGCATATGTGGGAAGCTGGTTGAGAGAATGCCAAGAATATGCAAAGCTGTCATCAAGGCAAAGGGTGGCTATTTGAAGAATCTCAAATATAAAATATATTTTGATTTGTTTAACACTTTTTTAAATTACTACATGATTCCATATGTGTTATTTCATAGTTTTGATGTCTTCAGTATTATTCTACAATGTAGAAAATAGTAAAAATAAAGAAAAACCCTTGAATGAGTAGGTGTGTCCAAACTTTTGACTGGTACTGTATGTGGCAAAGGTTCCAAATGTGGATTTTACAGGTTGCTGTGGTATCTATTCAAATATAAGTTATAATGGAGGACCGTTCTCTCCCTCTGTCATACAGACGTGGCGAGTCACAAGGGAGCTGGAGCCCGTAGATGTACTAAGTATGTCAACTATGTGGAACCCTATTACGACGACACCTCGATTGATAGTACTCTGGCTCGGGTCTCCCAAGTGCCCGAGACTAGACCTATCTTCAAAGACGTCAGTCTTCAGATCTGTCGTCAGTGCACACGCTCGCCGCCTGACAGAAGTGATTTACAGATATAGATTTCACACGAGTGACATTGGCTCCTGTGGCGTCGCCCTGTCCTCTATAATGGCTGGCAACATAGAGGGAGCTTGGCACCGCACTGGAGGGGTTGGCACATGGGTGTGTATGTGTGTGTGTGGGGGGGGGGAGTAGGGCATAGAGCTTGGCAGTAGTCAGTGTTTATTTCTCTTCCCCTGTCTGTCTGATGGCGTATGGACCAGGGGTGCGTGGCATGCAGAGAGGAAGCTCTTACTAGGCTCGGTGGGCTTAACTGTTCACGTGAGGCATTTTAGGCATCTGCAATTGTGTGTGTGTCTGTGAGACACCTTGATCCAGACAGGGCTGAGTTGATGTGTTCTCTGTTGATGTGTTCTCTGGCTGGGCTGAAGTGGGGGGGGCATTTTAATGAGCCGGACCAATGGACCATGGGTAACTGGGCCCCGACAGCTGACCTCACAACAACAGCCAAACGGGAACCCTCGTCTCCAGGAATGTTTATTCCCGCCACAGTCTAAAACCCTAACGATATTTTCGCTTATGACTTCGTCTTACTTCGTCTTTCCTCACTCGCACATAGCCCGGACGTGATCCGCTATCCAATTATGTTGATTTGGGGTTTGACCTAAGTGCGTGACCTCTGGTTTTTGATAGTTTGTCTCAGTTGATTAGTTGGCGTGTCGATGTCTGTGGTTCTCAAAGGGCTAAACAAATCATCGAAACGTGGATCCCATTCCCCCAGTACAGTGGGAATGTGGGCCACTGACTGACTGTCGTTCCTCCCCACGGTTGGCTTAGAGCCTCGGCAGACTTCACGTAACGTAGTGATTCGGAGCATAGCGTTTTTTGTCACAAAATTGATCTTTGTAGTATGTAGGCTATGGCGCTTGCTACGCAGATTTTCTCAGCTCAAATTTTTTACCGCACCGTATTATTCCGTACGTTGTGGTGGGGGCAGTGTTGTGTAGATCTTCATCTGATCTATAGCTTCAATCAAATAAGCAGTCTATTGCATTGATAACCAAATATAATCTCAGCGACTGTTTAAACAATAAACCAAACAACATTGTAGCCTTAGGGCAATTCCACGGTAGCAGAATAACGCTGAGACTCCGATTTTTCACTTTAAAATGTATGTCATATTTACTTGAAGAACAGTGCAGATGCAACGTTTGGTAACAGAATGATGGTTTGTGCTGTTTGTGCCGTCATTCTGTTATCAAACTTTGCATCTGCACTGGCTAAAGGCCTGATTATCATTGTATTACACCGTGTCATTAGGCTGATGGTATCAATGGAAATTAATTGGCTGCTCATTGATTAACAATAACGCTACCTCCCCCTCTGACGGTGCTGCTCATTGGTTTGTCCCTCACGTCCGCTGCTCATCCTCCCACTACTGGCTGGTGGAACTAGGCTTCGACCTATAATAGGCTACAGTGTAGACATAACAATGATTTGACGGACAGTAGACTGGTAGACTAGTATAGATGTAATTTTAGTTTCTAAATGTTTCTGTCTAATGTCTAACAGACGGTAACAACACTGTTAGCTAGACACAGAAAATACGTAATGTGGATCAAACACTGTTTGGTAACAAAGATTTGACAAACATATACTATAGTTAAATGGTTGCATTTATAGTTTAGACCTAGAAAATATTCCAGACAGACTTTTTATAGACATGAATTAAGCGTCAATATTTTCCCATAGACATGGTTTAGACCAAAGCCTTATTTAAAGAGTATTAGTGTAGACACAGTTCAAACTTGGACACACATTTTCCCAATAGTATTTACTTTGGATGAGCTCATGGGCTGGCATTCTGCTTCTTGTTTGCATGGCTGGTTAAATTGTATGGTACATTGATTGGGAAGGGAGCGAGAGAAGGGGCAAACATCTAAATTGCCCATCGGGCATGCAGAGCGTCATTAGTGAGTGTGTCTGAAAGCTGTCAGAAACATTCCATCACACCAACGTTGGAGCTGTAACAAGCCCCGGACCACCATGCCTCACTCACAGAACAGCCTTGACTTCGACAAGTCAAGCCACTGACTAGCAAGACAAGCTGCTGCAGACATTGAAATGCGACTTTGAGGCAGATAAAAGCACAGAAGCTGACATTTTCTTGCCGCTCAGCCAAGGCTGGAATGTCAGTGTCTCGGTGAGGCGTCAACTCGGTGCTGTGCAGTACTTGACAGTTGTGACGGTTGGCTTGGACATTTTTGTGGTTTTCCAAAAATAACCTCATCGTTGTCACAGATAGTGCAAGTTGGAAGACACCACTAGGCTAGGCTGTCTCCTTGGGGGAACTTTACAACCATGGAAGTTGTTGAGCTGAGCAATTGGAATCAATGAAGAAACTTTGTTGGCCATGTATTGCATGCTCCTCTGGCCACCATGCAGTGTCCCCGACAGGATGTGACCTAACGTCTCTCGGCTGGGCCTGCCTCCCCATTTCAGATTGGCAGCTTCCTGTCCGATAGTCTACCATTTAACAGTGTTTGTTTGGGCGACTTCAGCCACTCCTGCTTTCTAGTGCAAATGAGTTGGCAGCCACTGTCAAAATGCCAGGTGCGCGACCGTAAATGTGCCCGCAGGAGCTGGCCACTATATGCAAAAGCTGCCCATCGCGTCATTTCCATAGTATTTGACTGTCTGTGGGTATGGAAAACAACTGTCTGGCCACTACATTGAGCGTTTTGTCATGACAGTTGTGGGCAAGCGCTCTCGTTGTCATGGCATTTAAAGTGATGGAATTGGCGCTAATGCTAAAGTACTGGCATTTGATTGCCTGTCCTAGGCGGGTCTGTCGCGGGTAGGAGAGGGGAGGACTAGCGGTGGCTGCAGCTGTTCCACTATTGACTGTCTTGCAGTCTAAATGGGAAGGGAAGCGGAAAGGCTGGCTCTATGGAAGCGGGTGTATAACCAGTGCACTACTAAACTGAACAGCAGCAATACAGTGGCTTGCGAAAGTATTCACCCCCCTTGGCATTTTTCCTATTTTGTTGCCTTACAACCTGGAATTAAAATTGATTTTTTGGAGGTTTGTATTTTGATTTACACAACATGCCTACCACTTTGAAGATGCAAAATATTTTTTCTTGTGAAACATAGAAAAAATAAGACAAATAAACTGAAAACTTGAGCGTGCATAACTATTCAATTTTAGTCTCATCTGACCAGAGTACCTTCTTCCATATGTTTGGGGAGTCTCCCACATGCCTTTTGGTGAACACCAAACGTGTTTGCTTATTTTTCTCTTTAAGCAATGGCTTTTTTCTGGCCACTCTTCCGTAAAGCCCAGCTCTGTGGAGGATACGGCTTAAAGTGGTCCTATGGACAGATACTCCAATCTCTGCTGTGGAGCTTTGCAGCTCCTTCAGGGTTATCTTTGGTCTCTTTGTTGCCTCTCTGATTAATGGCCTCCTTGCCTGGTCCGTGTGTTTTTCACTCAGTGTTGCAGACTCTGGGGCCTTTCAGAACAGGTGTATATATACTGAGATCATGTGACACTTAGATTGCACACAGGTGGACTTTATTTAACTAATAATGTGACTTCTGAAGGTAATTGGTTGCACCAGATCTTATTTAGGGGCTTCATAGCAAAGGGGGTGAATACATATGCACGCACCACTTTTCCGTTATTTATTTTTTAGAATTTCACTTCACCAATTTGGACTATTTTGTGTATGTCCATTACAGGTTGTAATGCAACAAAATAGGAAAAACGCCAAGGGGAAGAATACTTTTGCAAGGCAACTTTACATACAGGAGCCAAGTACAATGTGCCATTTGCTACAATACAAATCTCTGATTGTAATTTAAGTGGATGGACATGATATCCGAATGATCTCCGAAAACATGCGTCACCATGTCAATGTTTTCCCCACAAAGGCCCTGTAATTTTTCTACAACCTTTTCTGATGTCAAATTCTTTGCATCTCCCCCTCGTTCTCCTGCACAATCATACATTGCTGTCACTATGGAATTCAACACAGCATGCTCCGTTCATTTTATCCAGACTTAGCCTTCCCGTCCCCCTTCCTTGTTTTGGCCCTCTCCATATAATGGAGGCCTCCCCTTCAGTCCTACTATGTATAAGAGCTTGTTTCTCCTGCGCCAATGATGATGTACTCAGCGTGGTCCATCTATTGACCTGCATGTCTGCGAGCTCATTTCCGTAGCCACGAGCAGCCCACTTAATGCCCAACTACAACAAACACGGCCATCAGTGAACACAGCACACCTTTTGTACGCTCCACAGGAGTGGCTGTGTCTCAAGAAGTCTGGGTGTCCAAAAGCGGCGTTGGGAGTCGCGCTCGCTCGCCGCAATACGTCAACCGCCACGGCTGACTTGAATCGGTTTGTAAAATGGCTGACCTACCTTGCCCCGTAGGAAGGAAGAAGAGGAAAGGAAAGGAAAAGAGAGTGACCCCTTCTCTCTTCTATGATAAATGTGTTCTCTGGCATGTAGAGATCTGAAAAACTTGCTGTCTCAGATGGCTCAGGGCTTATGCAATTGTGTGTGTGAGGACTGTGAAGCATTGCTTCCCCCCACCTCGACCCACACACACACGTGTTTTCGATGTTTTCTTTCAGGATTAACATGTCTAAGGCCCTAACCTTAGGTACGCCCGGCGGGAAATCGCGAACGAGACCCGTTTGTCGTATCACACATTCCCCGGTTTTTAATCAAGAGGATTGAGCAGACAGCTCGGCTGGGGGATTTAGCACTTATCCCCCCCTTCCTCCCTCCCTCCCTAGCTGACCTTCCTCCCTCCCGCTCTAGCTGACCTTCCTCCCCCCCTCTCTAGCTGACCTTCCCCCTCCCTCTCTAGCTGCCATTCCTCCCTCCCTATCTAGCCGACCTTCCTCCCTCCCTCTCTAGCTGCCATTCCTCCCTCCCTATCTAGCCGACCTTCCTCCCTCCCTCTCTAGCTGACGTTCCCCCCTCCCTATCTAGCCGACCTTCCTCCCTCCCTCTCTAGCTGACGTTCCCCCCTCCCTATCTAGCCGACCTTCCTCCCCCCTCTCTAGCTGACCTTCCCCCTCCCTCTCTAGCTGACGTTCCCCCCTCCCTATCTAGCCGACCTTCCTCCCCCCCTCTCTAGCTGACCTTCCCCCTCCCTCTCTAGCTGCCATTCCTCCCTCCCTATCTAGCCGACCTTCCTCCCTCCCTCTCTAGCTGACCTTCCTCCCTCCCTCTCTAGCTGACCTTCCTCCCTACATTGGTCTCAATCCCTAAAGAGCCTAATCCCGCCCCCGGTTTTATCTCAACATCCGCCAGAATGAACAAGAAAAACTGTAGGGAAAACGGGAGCCTGGGACTTTGGTGACCCATAAAAGCTCTATTCTGAAAAGAGTCCTAAATTAGAATTTAAAAAGATGAAAAGGACGGGGGGCGCCCAGTTGAGATGGAGCCCCTTAATCGGAGTGTGTCTCCGGGTTGCTATGGAGAAGGAGGTAGAGAGAGGATTGGTAGGATTTTCTTATGGAAATGAGGGCCGGCGCTGACATAGCTCCGGAAATCTGAGTCAGTCCAACACACAGATGCACGCACGCACGCACACACACACACACACACACACACACACACACACACACACACACACACACACACACACACACACACACACACACACACACACACACACACACACACACACACACACACACACACACACACACACACACACACACACACACACACAAACAGACATACACACACACACGGCAGACAATGCCAGGTGGCGATAATTTGATTTCTCCAGCTCAGACTACAGCAGATGCAGGCAGAGGGGAGAAAGGATTTCTGCTCTTTGACCTGCACTCTACTCAATACGGGCTAGCCTCCCAGTCTGTCTAGTGTCACACACTCTGGAATGGCATCACAGTGACAGCAGTTGAACAGTTAGTAAACAACTACCATTTACATGGTATACTTTAGCACAGTTTTTCCCAACCCTGGTCCTCGAGTACTCCCAACAGTACACAGTTTTGTTGTAGCCCTCGACAAACACACCTCATTCAACTCATTGAGGGCTTGATGATTAGTTGACAAGTTGAATCAGGTGTGCTTGTCCAGGGTTACAATAAAAACGTGTACTGTTGGGGGAACTCGAGGACCAGGGTTGGGAAACACTGCTTTAGCTCATTGGCCCCTACATACACACACTCACGTTCACATAAACAAACTACTTATACACACACACACACCCATACATTTTAAATAAACACACTAATTTCTCCAGCTTCCTTGTGCACCTTGATATCGACATGAATAGTCCCCTTATACATGCCGTGGATCGGTCTCGAGTGCTACTTCGATGTGGAGTACGATTACTTGAGAACCCTAGAATACTCACACTTCATTCTATTCACACCTTTTACCATTTTCATACCTTTCATTATCCCCAGTGTCTCGAATGCCGTTGACTCCTATTCATACAGCACAATATCCACCTCTTTCATCAACAGACCACTCCATCTGTAAGTGATTAATTCAAGGTCCTCTTTCTCCACGTCGATATCCATATAGGAGCTAATAGAAACAATCAAGCTACTTTAGTCCAAGTTTAGTCAGCCACTATGGGCACAAGATCCCAAATTCATACCAGCATACCACTTGCATTGAAGCAAAGGATTACATTCCAAGTGGTATGCCAGTATGAATATTGAAACGTAGCTCAGGTGATGGGCTATATGGACAGGCAGCCATAGTGGGTGTAGAAAGAGAGAACAATCCAGATCCTACATTTCAGAACTACTTCTGTTCTATTACGTCTATTTCTATAATGGCCACCACCCTCTAGTATGAGTCGACGTCTCCTCTTCCTGGTTCTGTGTGTGGCGGCTCCCCCCTTCGGTAGATTTCCGCGAGAGAGAGGGAGAAAGGAGAAAGCGGCAAAGCGGCTTTGGGTGCGGGCGATCGAGGTTAAGATTGTAATTGGTCGTCTGTCCTCATCCCTGGTATTGGCGGGCTCCAGGGAAGAGCTTTAGCCTTAAAGACAGGGGAGAGGGGGTTGTGACATCTAGCCTGAGCTGCCTCACGACTAGCCTGACTAAATTCCCAACCCTCCCTCTGTGTTGGCAGCAGGCGCAACAAATCATCATGGCTGGGCCTTAGTGGACCACACAGACACACACACACACACAGACACAGACACAGACACAGACACAGACACAGACACAGACACAGACACAGACACACACAGACAGACAGGCAGGCAGGCAGGCAGGCAGGCAGGCAGGCAGGCAGGCAGGCAGGCAGGCAGGCAGGCAGGCAGGCAGGCAGGCAGGCAGGCAGGCAGGCAGGCAGGCAGGCAGGCAGGCAGGCAGGCAGGCAGGCAGGCAGGCAGGCAGGCAGGCAGGCAGGCAGGCAGGCAGGCAGGCAGGCAGGCAGGCACGCACGCACGCACGCACACACACATAGAGAAAGGCAGCTTGCTGCTCAGCTATTGTCAATGCAGCTCTGTTCAATAATTTAAAGCAGTTACAACAAGGTTAGCAACAGATAGGCACAGTGCATGGGAAAAGTCCTGTGGCTGGGCATGCATCCCTCCTTCCTCCCATCCCATTGCGATCACTGATCTAACGTGATAACTTCAAGGTACAAAACCTGTCTTTAAACCTATCCCTATTCTGTCAGATCAGTGAAATCCTCAAAGAAGGAGGATTACGGAGAAATGCCTGTTTTCAAGTATTGAGAGGGGGCCTAACGTTATATATGTGAGTGCTGGGCACCCTGTGGTGTGTTTTGTTTGGGTTGTCTATAGAAGTGCAGTTGGGAACAGTTGGGAGTTTGTTTTAGGTGCTCAGATCTGTGATTTATTGTTATGGGGTAAGGCTTGTGTCCACAACTTAACCCCACACTGCAGCTCTTTGAAGAGGGCGTGTTTGCTTTTTTTTGTGTGAGAGAGCTTGTGACTGTGTGCGTGTGTGTGTGCGCGTGTGTGTAATTCGGTATGGGTGTGTAAACATACCTGTGTGTGTGTGTGTGTGTATGTGTGTGTAGCAGTACGAGCTTGCACAGTGCTCTCTGGTGATTGTCTGTGTGTGGTAGGTTAGGGTGTCACATGTCGAGGCATGTGCAGCAGTAGCCTGAGCAGCCGAAAATACTGTACCTGCTGGTGTTCCACTGCCCCGTAAGTAATACTTGGAAATCAAACTGCTGGTGTGTGTGTGCCCTCTGTGCCAGCTGGCTCGAGCATGCAATGCCCACACACTCCTCGCTGCTATTTATGTATTCACTCAGCCATGCCGCTTAACCCTTTCACAAACAACCTCAACCGGGGGTGCGCCGTCCCCCATACACACCCGCAAAACACACAACGTGCCCCTCGCCTCGTTACCCACAATCCACATCAGCTCCTGTGAAAACGGGCCCAGGTTTTCCTCAGTGGATTCCTCTCCTTCGTCTGTCTCTCCTCCTCTCAGCCTTTCCCTAACCAGAGCAAACCTTTACGAGGCTGTAAAGGCTCTAATTTTTGTTCTGTTCTGCCATTCCCACTCAGAATATTCCATATGAAGTGGAGGCCTTCTGACGCCAAAGAAACTATCTGGAGTGGACTGTAAAGCCCTGTCATAACCCACGGCAATGAAGCCCCACCTAAATTGGCCGGCATGCCTTTGGGAAATGTTGTTGTTTCTTCTCTCTAGGCTAGCTATTGCCTCAGCAGCACCCAATGACTATGAGCAGTACGGCACTGTGTTATGGTAGGAAGACAGGGCCACATGACCATGTTTGATTATTCATAAGTTGTGTTCTGTTACTTGATGGTCAGTCATGTTATCATTAAGATGGGGAGTACAATTATTCTCTCCACACACACACACACACACACACACACACGCAGATCGATAAAACTGTCCATTAGTGTGTGGGCAGGGATTAGAAAAACTTTTAAAATATAGTCAATTGAATTATCTTGCTTTTAGATGGCTATAAAACATTACTTATTTGGATAGTAAGGCAGACATTGGATTATTTTCTAGCACTATGTGCCTATCTGAAAATGGCCACTTTGCTCTTTGGCCCATCTTACTTGGCCAGGGGCCAAAGAAGTCAAAAGCAACAAATATTTAGTTGAGTCTTCCAATACTCTACTTAATCACCCACTACCCACTGGTGTTGAGACACATAAGTTGACAAAGCTGGCTTTGAAGCCTTCACACAAAGGCTACATAATGCTACATAAGTCAGACATCATTCCATGCTTCATAGCATGGCATGTTCATAAGCCAGTTTATGGCGAGTTCAAATCAAATCAAATTTTATTTGTCACATACACGTGTTTAGCAGATGTTATAGCGGGTGTATCGAAATGCTTATGCTTCTAGCTCCGACAGTGCAGTAATATCTAACAATTTCACAACATATACCCAAAACACACAAAACTGGTAAGGAATGGGATTTAAGAATATATACATACAGTGAGGGAAAAAAGTATTTCATCCCCTGCTGATTTTGTACGTTTGCCCACTGACAAAGACATGATCAATCTATAATTTTAATGGTAGGTTTATTTGAATAGGGAGAGACAGAATAACAACAAAAAAATCCAGAAAAACGCATGTCAAAAATTGTATAAATTGATTTGCATTTTAATGAGGGAAATAAGTATTTGACCCCCTCTCAATCAGAAAGATTTCTGGCTCCCAGGTGTCTTTTATACAGGTAATGAGCTGAGATTAGGAGCACACTCTTAAAGGGAGTGCTCCTAATCTCAGTTTGTTACCTGTATAAAAGACACCTGTCCACAGAAGCAATCAATCAATCAGATTCCAAACTCTCCACCATGGCCAAGACCAAAGAGCTCTCCAGGGATGTCAGGGACAAGATTGTAGACCTACACAAGGCTGGAATGGGCTACAAGACCATCGCCAAGCAGTTTGGTGAGAAGGTGACAACAGTTGGTGCGATTATTCGCAAATGGAAGAAACACGAAAGACCTGTCAATCTCCCTCGGCCTGGGGCTCCATGCAAGATCTCACCTCGTGCAAGATCTCCATGCAAAATCTTACCTCGTGGAGTTGCAATGATCATGAGAACAGTGAGGAATCAGCCCAGAACTACACGGGAGGATCATGTCAATGATCTCAAGGCAGCTGGGACCATAGTCACCAAGAAAACAATTGGTAACATACTACGCCGTGAAGGACTGAAATCCTGCAGCGCCCGCAAGGTCCCCCTGCTCAAGAAAGCACATATACAGGCCCGTCTGAAGTTTGCCAATGAACATCTGAATGATTCAGAGAACTGGATGAAAGTGTTGTGGTCAGATGAGACCAAAATAGAGCTCTTTGGCATCAACTCAACTTGCCGTGTTTGGAGGAGGAGGAATGCTGCCTATGACCCCAAGAACACCTGGTGGCCAACTACAAGAAACGTCTGACCTCTGTGATTGCCAACAAGGGTTTAGCCACCAAGTACTAAGTCATGTTTTGCAGAGGGGTCAAATACTTATTTCCCTCATTAAAATGCAAATCAATTTATAACATTTTTGTCATGCATTTTTCTGGATTGTATTGTTGTTATTCTGTCTCTCACTGTTCAAATAAACCTACCATTAAAATTATAGACTGATCATGTCTTTGTCAGTGGGCAAACATACAAAATCAGCAGGGGATCAAATACTTTTTTTCCCTCACTGTATATGGACAAGCAATGACAGAGCGGCATGGACTAAGATACAGTAGAATATTGTAGAATAGAATGCAGTATATACATATGAGATGAGTAGTGCAAGATATGTAAACATAATTAAAGTGACTAGTGTTCCATTTCTTAAAGTGGCCAGTGATGTCAATAGGCAGCAGCAGCCTCTAATGTGCTAGTGATGGCTATTTAACAGTCTGATGGCCTTGAGATAGAAGCTGTTTTTCATTCTCTCTGTCCCAGCTTTGATGCACATGTACTGACCTCGCCTTCTGGATGATAGCAGGGTGAACAGGCAGTGGCTCGGGTGGTTGATGTCCTTGATGATCTTTTTGGCCTTCCTGTGACATCGGGTGTTGTATGTGTCTTGGAGGGTGGGTAGTTTGCCCCCGGTAATGCGTTCGGCAGACCGCACCACCCTCTGGAGAGCCCTGCGGTTGTGGGCGGTGCAGTTGCCGTACCAGGCGGTGATACAGCCCGACAGGATGCTCTCAATTGTGCATCTGTAAAAGTTTGTGAGGGTTTTAGGTGCTAAGCCGAATTTCTTCAGCCTCCTGAGGTTGAAGAGGCTTTGTTGCGCCTTCTTCACCACACTGTCTGCGTGGGTGGACCATTTCAGTTTGTCGGTGATGTGTACGCCAAGGAACTTGAAGCTTTCCACCTTCTCCACTGCGGTCCCATCGATGTGGATAGGGGAGTGCACCCTCTGCTGATTCCTGAAGTCCACGATCATCTCCTTTGTTTTGTTGATGTTGAGTGAGAGGTTATTTTCCTGGCACCACACTACCAGAGCCCTCACCTCCTCCCTGTAGGCGGTCTCGTCATTGTTGGTAATCAAGCCTACTACTGTTGTGTCGTCTGCAAACTTGATGATTGAGTTGGAGGCGTGCTTGGCCACGCAGTCATGGGTGAACAGGGAGTACAGGAGGGGGCTGAGCACGCACCCTTGTGGGGCCCCAGTGTTGAAGTTCAGCGAAGTGGAGATGTTGTTTCCTACCTTCACCACCTGGGGGCGGCCCGTCAGGAAGTCCAGGACCCAGTTGCACAGGGCAGGGTTCAGACCCAGGGCCTCAAGCTTAATGATGAGCTTGGAGGGTACTATGGTGTTGAATGCAGAGCTATAGTCAATGAACAGCATTCTTACATAGGTATTCCTCTTGTCCAGATGGGATAGGGCAGTGTGCAGTGTGATGGCGATTGCATCGTATGTGGATCTATTGGGGCGGTAAGCAAATTGAAGTGGGTCTAGGGTGACAGGTAAGGTAGAGGTGATATGATCCTTGACTAGTCTCTCAAAGCACTTCATGATGACAGAGGTGAGTGCTACAGGGCGATAGTCTTGGGTACAGGAACAATGGTGGCCATCTTGAAGCATGTGGGAAAAACAGACTGGGAAAGGGAGAGATTGAATATGTCCATAAACACACCAGCCAGCTGGTCTGCGCATGCTCTGAGGACGCGGCTAGGGATGCCGTCTGGCCTGCAGCCTTGTGGGGGTTAACTTGCTTAAATGTCTTAAATCACGTCGGCCATGGAGAAGGATAGGCCACAGTCCTTGGTAGTGGGCCTCGTCAGTGGCACTGTGTTATCCTCAAAGCGGGCGAAGAAGGTGTTTAGTTTGTCTGGAAGCGAGACGTCGGTGTTGGCAACGTGGCTGGTTTTCTTTTTGTAGTCCATGATTGTCTGTAGTCCCTGCCACATACGTCTCGTGTCTGAGCCATTGAATTGCGACTCCACTTTGTCTCTATACTGATTTTTTGCCAGTTGAATTGCCTTGCGGAGTGAGTAGCTACACTGTTTGTATTCTGCCATATTCCCAGTCACCTTGCCATGGTTGAATGCGGTGGTTCGCGCTTTTAGATTTGCGCGAATGCTGCCATCTATCCACGGTTTCTGGTTAGGGTAGGTTTTAATAGTCACAGTAGGCACAACATCACCTATACACTTCCTGATAAACTCAGTCACTGTTTCAGTGTATTCGTCTAAATTATTTTCGGAAGCTACCCGGAACATATCCCAGTCCGCGTGATCAAAACAATCTTGAAGCGTGGATTCCGATTGGTCAGACCAGCGTTGAATAGTCCTTAGCACGGGTACTTCCTGTTTGAGTTTTTGCCTATAGGAAGGGAGAAGCAAAATGGAGTCATGGTCAGATTTGCCGAAAGGAGGGCGGGGTATAACCATCCCGGAAGTTTGAATAGCAATGGTCGAGGATTTTAGCAGCGCGAGTACAACAGTCGATATGTTGATAGAACTTCGGCAGCCTAGTCCTCAAATTTGCTTTGTTAAAATCCCCGGCTACAATAAATGCAGCCTCAGGATATGTGGTTTCCAGTTTGCATAAAGTCCAGTGAAGTTCTTTGAGGGCCGTCGTGGTATCGGCTTGAGGGGGGATATACACGGCCGTGACTATAACCGAAGAAAATTCTCTTGGGAGATAATACGGTCTGCATTTGATTGTAAGATATTCTAGGTCGGGTGAACAGAAGGACTCGAGTTCCTGTATGTTACTACAATTACACCATGAGTCGTTAATCATGAAACACACATCTCCGCCCTTCTGCTTCCCGGAGAGATATTTATTCCTGTCTGCGCGATGAACTGAGTTGGTGTAGGGTTATAACACGTCATGTCACAATGTGGACATGTTGTTGTGTATAGCTATGCACAGCCATCCAATGTGTCGTGTTAGCATTTGGCTAGCATTTGATCCCTCCACAATCAGCTAGCTAGCTTCATCTAGCAGACAGACCGGCTCATGTTTTGCCTTGGCGGGGGGGATATGGATGGAGGATGGAAAAGTCCAGCTGTATTTGCTTACCATGGCCACCCCCCATGCTTGAACCCTTCCTCCAGTGCGGGCCGATCCCTCTCTGGCTTAGGGGAACCGGTCTCGCACTATTCCAACAGAAACTGTCTCTCTCTCTCTCTCTCTCTCTCTCTCTCTCTCTCTCTCTCTCTCTCTCTCTCTCTCTCTCTCTCTCTCTCTCTCTCTCTCTCTCTCTCTCTCTCTCTCTCTCTCTCTCTCTCTCTCTCTCTCTCTCTCTCTCTCTCTCTCTCTCTCTCTCTCTCTCTCTCTCTCTCTCTGACCTGGTTTAGACTAGTCTGAAGCACTGGCGCCAGGCCTGTGTGTGTGTGTGTGTAAATTTCCAGTGTTTCCAGATTTCTATGAAATTTTACGTACAATTAATTACAATATGAGTGAAATAGTTTTCCTTCCAAAAAAGGGTAATAAAGTTAAAAAGCAGCTTTTCTGTGTTGGAATGATGTGGGCGTACCCCAACAACAGAGTGGTGAGGGCGTATACTGGTCATTAAAAATATTAGTGCAAGTAGACTGCTGAGTGGACAGCTCATCCTCCTTAGGTGGATGACATCAACCCTCTATGAGGAAATGGCAAGCATTTTTTAAACGGCCCGTTTGAGATACATTTTTGAGTTGTTTTTTACGTTTTTTTCTCCAATGTATGCTTTGGCCACAAATATGAGTATAGGATGAGTCAACACAGTTTTGGTTATAGGTATTGGTTGAAGCTCAGGGTTAAATAAAAATCGCCCTATCATTATATATAAGCCAATATGACACTAATCTCGATGAAAATGTGCAAATCAACACACTCCCCGCCTCTCGTCATGAGCCGTCTGTCCATTACCGAAAATCCACATACCTGATTTTTTAACAGGGTGGTTAGCAATTGAGTTTTAAGAGTATTTCTTGCGCCTACCTAACTCAAATTCTTGACGTCGGATTAAAACGAGACTATAGCGTCCATAAAGTGACCATTGAACTTTAAAAAATGCTGGTTTGATTAAGTTTGTAGGTGCAACAGTTTATATTCAATTTATAATTTATCGGTCGCACGTGCACATTTCATCCTAGCTAACGTTAGCTTTCTTGTACAAAGTTCAGCAGCTAGCCGCTGTATCTAGCTAACACCAGTCAGCTGAAAGTTAGCTAGCTAACGAACAGGCAAGTAAAGGTAGCTGAATGTGGTTTTGTTTTGATTAGCTAGGTAGCTAGCTAGCTAATGTAACGTTATACCAGTCAAATGAGAGCTAACGTTGGCTAGGTAGCTAACCAACAAGAGAGGAAAGTACGTTTTTTTTTGCCAAGTAAGGTTTTTCACATAAGGCTGAAGTCATCATTTTATTATTATTAAATTATATGCCATTTAGCAGATGCTTTTATCCAAAGCGACTTACTGTCATGCGTGCATACATTTTTGTGTATGGGTGGTCCTGGGGATCGAACACACTACCCCGGCGTTACAAGCGCCGTGCTCTACCAGCTGAGCTACAGTAAATTGATGATCTAGACGCTTGCATGTAATCGAAGCACAAAGAAATATGCATTATTTAGGTATGAGTTAACAGAATATGAACTTTTGCAAGTGAGATTTTCACTGGACAGTTACTTTCAGGCAGGATGGGAGGCCTGTGGATCAAGGAAAGTCATTAGCTGCTCTCTCACCCTCGCCCACTCTCTCTCATTCTCCCTCTCTCTCTCTTGCTTCTCTCTCATGCTGCCATGCACACAGTGTATATTTGTAAGGGAGAGTTGCTGCAGTCTGCTTAAATATGATCCCTCGCCATGCAGTGGTGATCTTGCCTCTTTTTCTTTTACTTCAGTCTTCCCTCCTCCCCTTTCGCTCCCTCCCTCTCTCCATCTCCATCTGCCCAGACTCTTTCTCTCTCCTCCTCCCCTTCTCTCTCTCTGATGTGGGTGTGTGAGACTCCTGTACCCTTGGGACCTGGGCCTAATTTAGCTGCGGCTAGCCTTGTTGTGGTGGCCCTAGCCTAGCCTCTAGCCTAGCCTAGTGTAGCCGAGCACAACCACGTAGGAGGGTCTGTTATGTCTGGCCCTATGGACTCTTCCTGGAAGTGGAAACCTCAGTCGAGGAGGAACAACACCAGACCACATTCTGTTCTGGGAAAGCCCAAAGTGCATCAGCCGTATCAAAAACAAAGACAACTATGTTCTATAATCTGTATTTTCTCAAAGCTATCAACATTGTCCCTCCAAAAGGACGTGGAGACTGAGAGAATGCTATCAGGAGCAAAGTCTTAACTTTGGACTAACATGATATTTCTATATTTCTTAATTCCATTCTTTTACTTTTACATTTGTTTGTATTGTTGTGTATTGTTAGATATTACTGCACTGCTGGAGCTAGGAACACAAGCATTTCGCTACACCCGCAATAACATCTGCTAAATATGTGTATGCGACCAATCAAATTTGATTTGATCTGATAAGGGATGGCAAGGACCGTTGGAGGTTGGAGTTGGAGGTTGAAGGTTAAGTTGTGGAATTGGGCTGTTTTTGTTCTCGTAGTAGAGAGACATGAAAAGAGATGGGGTTGATAGATGATGGTGTTTGTGTGTATGTAAAGGTGGTACAGATGCTGGCCCCTCTCTCGCTACAGAAGTCAGCTACCTGAACATCTGCCTCTCGTCTCACCCCTTGCTGCTACTACCACACACACACACACACACACACACACACACACACACACACACACACACACACACACACACACACACACACACACACACACACACACAGGTGTCAGTAAACTATGGCTGTGTATTTTGAACACGACTGCCTTAGAACAGGGATGTTCAATCAACAACTGAATACACCCTCTCTATACAGCAGCCCAACTAGAAGGACTAAACATACTCACTTAACTGCTGAGCACAGAGAAAGTGTTCCTCGGTATATCAAAGTGAATACTAAATGAGGTACTTTCAAGTTTAGTCAGCAAAGCGAAGCAAAGTAGAATCTCCAAAATGCACATATCCAGTTGCACTGTACTTAGATATTTAAATAATTATAGTATAGAGTTGACACTTAAGAGGAATTCAGCCTAGTCTGCAGTATTGAGATTGTGTTGCAGTAACTCAAAAACCTGTTTATAGTTATTTACCTCACGGAATACAAGACACAGGTGGGTGTGTGTGTGTGTGTGTTTTAATCACATTTTCAGGAAAATGTGTTGTCTGACACCTGTTTGTTTGCCAGCAGATGTAGACTTTAAGTTTCTGCGGTTAGGGCTCAGTGAGACATCTCTTGCTTCATGTCCTTCTGCGAGCTAGCAGTGAACACTAGACTAGGCGCTAGGCTAATTTACAGGAAGGTCCTCCCTTCCTGCAGTCACAGTGTGGCCCCTCCAGCAAGGAGGTCAAAGACATGTCACAAGCAGGGTGGGGCTCGATAGTTAGAGGCAGAGAGAAAAAAGGTTGTTTGCTCTTTCATTTCCCATTAGTCTGAGAGGATGTTAGCTTTGCACTAGCTAACACAACCTATTTGGTGCCACACACATAACCTAGCGCCACGGGCCATTCTTCTCTCTCTGACACAACCATGACACTGACACTGTTGACACGTTTTCACACTCAGGCCGCAAACTCCTGTTTGGCCCGACGACCTCAGGCCAAACAGGAAGTGACCTCATTCATGTGGTCAATGTCACGGTCAGGGTTTGCCTAGACAACCCAGAAGTAGTATAGTTGAAACCTAACCAGAATATGACGAGAGTATGATGTTGAGCCGCAATGTCCGAGAGTTGCGGCAATTTTGTTTCATTTTGAGCTTGAGATTGACCTTTGGTTCCTCATCTGCTCTAGTGTTAGCCTCAGCGCTAGCTAGCCATAGCATGAGTGTTTGACTGTGCTGAGCTGGACACTACACTGGTGTACCACACGGTGATAGCTAGCAGACAGAGGAACTTGAAGAGTTTCACACAGGGCACATAGACCTTGACTGAACGTGACAGAGTGTGACGTGTCCCACCCACATGAGCAGACACACACATGAGCACAGACAGACACACTGGCAGACACGCATGCCACACACACATCCGGAGGCCTCCATCCAGCCCTCATGAGAAAAGGCTTTGTCACTCTCTCAACCCTGGGTTATTCCTAGGCAGTGAGGGTGCAGATACTATGACTCCACCGAGGTGTGAGATTTCAAAAGCAGGTATTTTTTTTGAGCCGCGGCGCTCGTCTGGGCATGTCTCTCACACAACTTGGCTAATCAAAGGCCTTATATTCGAGTGTGACATCCTGTCTATCCACACCGGATCATAAAGACAAGCCTCGCCCCTCCCTTTCCTCCACACCTCTCTCTCTCTCTCTCTCTCTCTCTCTCTCTCTCTCTCTCTCTCTCTCTCTCTCTCTCTCTCTCTCTCTCTCTCTCTCTCCCCTCTCTCTCTCTCTCCCCTCTCTCTCTCTCTCTCTCTCTATTGCTCTCTCCCCTCTCTCTTGCTCTTTCTCTCTCTCTGAAGATATATAATAATCGGTGGTATTGGCGAGCCTGTTGCAATGCAGTGGCTTATCAGCAAAGGGCTGTTGGCTTTCTAATAAAAGTAGATGTGTGCCACCTTGTGTAGGACACACCACACACGCACACACCGACACACACACAGTTAGTGTTTGGGTGTGTGTGAGACAATACATTGGGAGACAGCAGTGTCACGTTTCACCTCTGCCCGTCCTTCAGATTTCACGTCCTCCCACAAAGCACTGCTCCCAGCATTTCCTGTTTGGGCTGGAAGACCTTGGCAGGCATCCAGATGTACACACACACACACACACACACACACACATGGGCAGAGCCCTTGTTAGGTGGTCAGGTAGACGGAAGCAAGACATCTGCTCCTCTCAGAGACACAGGCCACGTCCCAATATTCCAAAGTGTATTTTCTGCCTATGTCCTAGTTCCTATTTTGTAGTGACAGGCTATTGTCTGTATGTGGCCAAACATCACATGTGTGACCCGCAGCCTATAACGAATGCTAGACTGGAGGGAAAAACCACACAGCGTCAGTCTGACCTATATCGAACGCACATGACCGTTAAAGACCGTGTTTCATGTTCCCAGAGAAATTGGGCTCTCTGACGTAATTCTTGTGTATAACAATATATTACAATCAGCAATTGTGACATAAGGTTTGTGTTATGATGCTAACGATGAGGGATTGGAATTATATAACTATTATACATTTATGTATCACTTCCAGATGCTCTGTTGTCATTCACAAAAAACATGTGTATTTCCTTTTATAGTAAGATAGTAGCAAAGGATACATGACATTACATTTATTGGTCGGCTCGAGAGATTGAGAGAATGAGAAAAAGAAGAAGAGGAGAGACAGAGACGAGCAGAGAGGAGGAAGGGGGGGGCGGAGGAGGCTAGTGACAGCCACAGCTTGGAGAGGCTGAGGTCATGGTAGTCTGGAACACAGACCTGCCCTTGTCTGCTTTTTAAAGACTCCCTCAGCTCAGAGACAGAAAGAGAGAGGGGGGAGAAAGAGAGAAAGGGATAGAGAGAGACGTCACACCTCTGCTGGAAAACACTGTAGTACAATTGTCTGGAGTACTGGCGTGTGCAGAATGTGTGTGAGTGAAGCAATGTAGCCTATCCTAGTGTCAACATTATTGCAATACTGTTCAAAAGCTGTCACTGTCGATAGTTGTTTGACTAAAACAAGCTCAACAGTCTCTATATAAATTACAAGTGACATATGTCAATATACCAGCTGGTTAAGAAGGGCTTGCAAGCTCGAGTGTGAGAGTTGAGGCTTCCATCTTGTGTTGTCTAACACTATAATAACCCTCAAGCACCCCCACCTCTAGCAAATACACACACACACACACACACAGTCAACACCCCTCCTAAATTTACACACACTCACAATCCGAGTTGTCAGATGCCTTTTCTGTGACACCTGTCTTGAGGAGTTAATCGTTGATTTGTGCTCTTATTTATATTGGGATCACTCGCTCTCTCACAAACACACAAACACACACACACACACGCACACAATACACACTGGCTAGAGCCGTCTTACACCTCTGGGTGCATTTTCAGTTCACTGGCATTTGAGACTGGTAGGCCATTGAGGATGCCAAGCGGGCAGTGCGGCTCAAATTGCCATCCGCTGGACAAAGGAAATGGCCGGTCTCTGAATAGAACATAGATTTGACCTTGTACTTCTAAAATGGTCCTACAATTTGTCTTACATGCCATTTTCTCTTCTCTCCATTCTTTTCTCTCTCCAGGCATCAGATCCCATCCCAGCCAAGAAGTCTAAACATGAAGACTTCCCATCGCTGCCCCTGTCCGCTGAGAAAGAGAAGCAACCCGATTGGCTAAGATCCCTCTCGTCTTCGGACAATAAGGGGCTCAACTGCATCCAGCCCAGACAGAGACCCTCAGCTTTCAGGCCCTGGTCCCCTAACCTCTCGGCTGGGGACAAAGAGACGCCCAACCGCCCTCTGGCTACACTGAGAGACAGGTGAGCACAACATACTCACAACAACAAACAACAACAAGCTACCCTGAAGAAACACACGTCAACATAGTACACCAAGCGTATGCTTTAAACACACGTCAATCATCCAAGCCTCTAAACAGGGGTGTCAAACACCGCAAGGGGGTCCAATCCGGCCCGTGGGTGGTTAGAGTAAAAATACTTAAAAATGACTCAATATGCTTTAAAATGACTACAACCAAATCGAAACTGTGTAGAAATAATAATGGAACAATATTCATACAGTTTCTTGACTGTCCAACTCGCTAGTCCCCTGTAGCTCAGTTGGTAGAGCATGGCGCTTGCAACGCCAGGGTTGTGGGTTTGTTTCCCATGGGGGGCCAGTATGAAAATGTATGCACTCACTAACTGTAAGTCGCTCTGGATAAGAGCGTCTGCTAAATGACTAAAAATGTAAAAAATGCTAATAATCACTGTGCACAGTCAATGGACCTACATTCATACAGTTTATTGACTGTCCAGCTTGCTAATAAAGACAGTCAGGGAGCATTAAAAAAAAACATGGATAGAGGGACAATTTCTTGCAAGTTTTGACAGCAAGGAAATGTAACCAATTTTCGGTGAAGATCAAATGCGGCCCCCGGGACAAAATGAGTTCGACACCCCTGCTCTAAAACAATGACAAAACACCACTGTTTAAAAGCAGCAACAGTTTGGTTGTTTTGAGAGCACAGCCATGTCAGCCATTTTGGATGGGAATTTTGTTCCCATGTAATGGATGTGCTCCCTCACTATCAGGAGGGCCCACCGGCTTGTCTGGGTGGGCTGAGGTCAGGGGGTAGTGCTGACTGTACCGCCGCCTCCCACACGGCACCGCTCACACACACTCAACCGTTTGCACCCACTCGGAGTGAATCACCACACACACATAAGCACATAATACACACATTACATTCGCACATGTGCGCAGGCACACACACTTAATCTATTCAATCTTTCAGTTAGTAGGCGTGAATATCTAACAGACTATTACGTGCGGCTGTTGATCTCCCTGATCGAGCAAAGCCCATTTCGGATTCTGAAATGAAGTATCACGCATGCTCATTGTTAGCTCACTGTCAGAGCATCCGCAATATTCTAGATTCTTTCCCCGTAATCCAACCAAAGACACCTAAAAACCAACCACCTCTCACATCCTCCTCTCTCTTTCCGTCTCTCCCTCTTAGCTTCTACAAATTCAAGACGATGGAGAGCGCCGTGTCCCCAAACGTGGCCCTCACACCCCTGTCCCTGACAAAGGCAGGGCCCCTGTCCCCGTCCGTGCCCAGCAACTTCCACCCCAGCGCCGGGGAGGCCCCAGGAGAGGGGGCCAGCCCCATCTCCAGGCCCCGGAAGAGGATGGCCACCGGGGAGCTCCCGCACCCAGGCCCTGAGCCCCCATCGGCAGCAGCCAGCAAGCCCCCACCCCAGGAGGACAAGGACTCGGAAGTTGAGATCGAGGTGGAGAGCCGAGAGGAATGTGAGTATCCCAGAAACATGGCATGTTTGAAGTGAAAGATTAAAGATTGTCAACAGCCGAAAACCTTTGACTCTGACTCAAAACGTAACATTACTCTCTCTCTATCCTCTCCTTCCCCAGTCACTTCGTCCCTGTCCTCCCTCTCCTCCCCATCCTTCACCTCCTCCAGCTCGGCTAAGGACCTGAGCTCGCCCGGCGCACAGGGCCTAATGTGTACGTTGACGTCAGCTGTGTTGACCCCTGAGGGTGGCCCTCTCGCTGGGGTAGCGGCAGCAGCAGTGGCGGTAGTGTTGGCCCCTGATGTCCCCGGGGCCGGGGGTCTTGAGTCGGAGCTGGAGACCCTGAGGCAGGCGCTGGACAGCGGGCTGGACTCCAAGGAGTCTAAGGAGAAGTTTCTGCATGAGATTGTCAAGATGAGGGTGAAGCAGGAGGAGAAGCTTGGCTCAGCTCTGCAGGCCAAACGCAGCCTCCAACAGGTACAGAGACCCATTAATCAACTATCCTATACCACAATTCACGTACACTGAGTGTACAAAACATTAGGAACACCTTCCTAATATTGAGTTGCACCCCCCCTTTTGCCCTCAGCCTCAATTCGTCGGGGCATGGACTACAAGGTGTCGAAAGCATTCCACAGGGATGCTGGCCCATGTTGACTCCAATGCGTCCCACAGTGACTGTAAGTCGCTTTGAATAAAAGCGTCTGCTAAATGGCATATTATTATTATTATTATTAAGTTGGCTGGATGGCCTTTGGGTGGTGGACCATTCTTGATACACACGGGAAACTGTTGAGCGTGGAAAACCCAGCAGCATTGCAGTTCTTGACACACTCATACCAGTGCACCTGGTACCAACTACCTACCATACCCCGTTCAAAGACACTTCAATCTTTTGTCTCTCCCATTCACCCGGTGAATGTCACACATACACAATCCATGTCTCAATTGTTAAATTGCTTTAAAATCCTTCTTTAACCTGTCTCCTCCCCTTCATCTACACTGATTGAAGTGGATTTAATAAGTGACATCTATAAGGGATCATAGCTTTCACCTGGATTCACCTGGCCAGTCTATGTCATGGAAAGAGCAGGTGTTCCTGATGTTTTGTACACTCAGTGTATATTTAATAAAATATCCATAAATATGTGATGGAGACTTGGCTAAGATCTGACAACTCCCAGAGCTAATGCCTAGGTTTTAGCCCTATTCTTGCTTATACCAGTGTGTCTTAGTTTCCTCAAACTCTATGTGCCAGACAGAGGGCAAAATGTGAAGAACTCAGATGACTAGAGGCTTACACCATGACTTGGCAAACAATGTTGAAATAGATGTCGCTGCAAAAGCAGTCGGGGCAGACTTCCATTTATATTTTGGTATTGGAAAGGAACAAAGAACTAGATTTCTTTTTAACAAGCGACAACTGTGTGTGTGAAGCTACACAACATGCATCCTCCGAGACGTAACATTCTAGAATGACTGCATTCCACTCAGCTTACGTTGTCTTTGTCTGAGGATAGAGATGAGAAACACAAACAAAACAAACACGACAATTTAAACGTCCCAGTTTAACACAGCAGCCAATTGCAGCACTCACTTTTGTTCAAAGGTTCCACTTAATTGACCAAATAGGACATTTTGTAAATTGAGCAAGTAGAACGGGGGATTGTTTTTCTGTCCTTTTCATCATGCTTTTACGAGGTAGCTAACAAAGCTCGACAACAGACGTGCTTGTCCTGGCAGTTAGGTTCCCATGAGAAGGGTGTTTTTATATACACACACATATATACACACAAAGAGAGAGAAATCTCTTAGTCTCTCAGTTTCAAAGAGGAAGGAAACTCACATCTGTTCGCCCTCTCATCTCCTTAACCCTTCACTCAGACGACCTCACCCATCCCTATAGTAAACACTGTGGGATGTGGTGTATTGAAATAGGAATTCTTAGTACATGTACAGTATATGGAGGAAAGTTCTATTTGGTGACCTTCCTATGAATGTATAAGTAGCTAGCCTACATGTTCTTAACTTTGCATTCCTTGACTGAAACCACTTGACTTGTTCAACTATGTCTTATAACACAGTACATTGTGCAGTAAATGTTCTCAACAGACTTAATGTTACATTAAACTTGCATTGTTAGTTTGGATGAGCTTTCATAGCATTAAACTCTTTTATAAAAGTTATCTCTTTATCTGTTTTCCGGGAGTTTGCTATGAGTTTCAGAGGGTTCAAAGTTCAACAGGGTTTCCTCAGGCTCAATGTCAACAGCTAGCTTGTTATTTGGTTTAGTGTCCTTGACTACATTTAATGACAACTCTTCCTCTGTAGGCTAATGCTAATTAGCTTTTGCTAACCTGTACTCGCTAATGGTAACTCAGTAATGCTATTGCTAGTTAGCCCGTCCTAATGTTTACGTCAACTTTGTCCCATAGGAGTTGGAGTTCCTGCGGGTGGCTAAGAAAGAGAAGCTCAGGGAGGCCACGGAGGCCAAGAGGAACCTGAGGAAGGAGATTGAGCGCCTGCGCGCCGAGAGCGAGAAGAAGATGAAGGAGGCTAACGAGTCGCGCATGCGTCTGAAGAGGGAGCTGGAGCAGGCCCGGCAGCTCCGAGTGTGCGACAAGGGCTGCGAGGTGGGCCGCCTGCGCGCCAAGTACTCGGCACAGGTGAGGACACACACACACAATAGGCTACTCAAACCCAGACAGAGAAGAGGCCATAGTCAAAGTGTCTGTAGTCTGAGTCCGATTACATAAACACTCCGAACGGAGGCTAGCCCTCAAAGTAATTGCAGCATTTCTGTCTAACACCAAGGTTAAGCGTTCTCATTGTCAATGGGGTAAGAAAAAACAGTTCCTTCTACTTGTCGAAAACAAATGGGTGTAACCCAAAGAGCACAGACGCGAGATAAGTGCTAGCCCAAAGAGGAAACAGGAAGAGACTCTTAAGCATCATGGGAAATGTAGATTAGACAAAACAAAAGAGAAGTACACTGGCCTCGAGTCCTAGTTTCTCTAAAAATAGCAATTTGCTTTCTAGCCCTTTCTTAAAAGCCTTTACTTGAATGAATGTTTATAGTGTTTGTGGGATTTGGAGAGACAGCTAAGTTAGGTCTGTGTCGCTAGTTCACTGTTGTTCACTGTTGTGTGTCTGGGTCGGGAAGTGGAGGGGCTTAGAGGTTTGCAGAGGCGGGGGGAAGGATGTGGCTATGGCGTCTTGCTGTCACACTAGCTGTGTGTGTGTGTGTGTGTGTGTGTGTGTGATTTAAGTTTTAAGAGTTAAAGAGATAATATTAGGTAGTAAACAAACAAAAAAATAGACACTAAGCAGGTATATTGTCTGGTTCCTCAGCTCAACCCTTCATGGTGTTTATTTTTGTTCCAGATCGAGGACTTGCAGATGAAGCTCCAGCATGCTGAGGCGGACCGCGAGCAGCTTCGGGCAGAACTATTGCAGGAGCGGGAGGCCAGGGAGCACCTGGAGAGAGTGGTCAAGGAGTTGCAGCAGCAGCTGTGGCCCAAGGAGCAGGACACGCCAACCAAGGACACCCCCGCCAACAACTAGCCCCTCCCACCATCAACCCCCTTCCAATCCCCCACCATCAGCACCCCAAAACAAAACTACGCCCTCCCCAACCAACCCAACCAGAGAGACTGAGATGACAGAGACAAAATAGAGAAAAGCAGATATATCGAACCTCTATATGTGCGCGTATCCATCGTCACAAAAATTGTATGAGTGCTTGGGTGCATCCTTGGAGCGAGAAACAAAGCAAGTCAAACTCTGTATTTGTACATGGACAAAGGAAATATGTGTTACTAGGACAAGCACTGAAACGCACCTCTCCTCCAAAAACTGAAAATTTGATCGGAAGAAGAAGAAAAAAATATAGCACAAAATATGGTTGTGCATGTATTTTCTCTGAGACAAAAAATTGTGAACATTTTGGATACAGACTTTTCTATGATGAAAAACTAAAAAAATATGATAATAATAAAAGATATTAGACTGGCCTGTTTAGAAAAAACATGGAGGGCTGTAAAAACTGCAGACGAGCCGAGCAGGCGGACTGGACTCTGCCCACGTGCCCCAGCAGGACTTCTGCTCCGTTTCCCGTGAAGAAGTTAAATAATTTTATGACTTTATAAGCTATTTAAGAGACTGCATAGCGATATAAAAAAAAATATTTTAAAAAAATCTTTGATTCTTTGTTCTATCGGAGCTTAAAATTTTTTTTTTACAAAATATATTAACAGACAACAAGCAAGATAAACTACCACCAGTGCCACCATGGTTCGTCGGTGTGTAGAGGAGGCCATTGTAATCCATTGAGGAAAAGTATGAAAAGTTTGATCTTTTTTTTCTTCTTTTTTTTTACTATTCCAAAAATACATAATAAAGTTTACTATGGAAGAGATGAGGAGGATTGCATTGGACTAGATCTTTTATCTCTTTGAAACTTATAAAGAACTTATAAAGATAAACTTTGTGATGAATTTGTATCTGGGTGCAATCTGAAGCCCAGACCGCTGCCAGTTTCCCCCGGGACTGTTGGTTAAAACTAGCTTGCCTGTGTTTCCTCATTTTCATTCGATTACCGAGAGTTGGCATGACTTGCTCAAATTAAGATAAAAAATACCATTTTTGAATATTATGATTTTAGGGCTGGAAGTGGCGCCTTTAGCCAGAACCACAAAATGTTATTTTTAATTAAATTATGGTATGTAAATATAGATATATGTTTTTTTTTTTACTTTACAATAATGAATCGCACTTTGTCATAACAAAATACTGTTATAATGCATTATACTCCCACTATTGTCTTCAATCTTACATTGGAGAGCACATATCCATGACAAGAACAATATAAATCCAAGTGAGCGTTTTGTTAATTATATGCAACTCATTTAAATGCAATGTATTCATGTGTTTAAGACAAAATATTGTAAATAAAATGAGAGAGAAAAAAGGGGTCTACACGCTTGCTTGCTGATACAGTTTGGGCTGTTGAAAAATGTCATTTCAATCTTTTTTTGGCACTAATTATTCCCTTTTGGTTGTTTAATCAATTGACACTCCTCAAAATAGAAAGACAGTGGGATGTAGGATTGCAAAACACAGAATGTCTTCAGTGCCCAACTCTCCTACATTTTGGGTATTTATTAATACGCCAATGATTCATCCAAGTTCCAAGTTGTAAAACAGGGCTGTTAGACCAGTCATGGGAAAGCAGTGATTATAAGAGTCCGAAGAGACATTGCTCACATATTTACCTGAAAAAATTAATGATTAATTAAAAAATACATTTACTAATGCTCCGAATACACAGTGGGTACAATGCAATCAGAATGTACGTTGTGTTTATGACATTTTCATTGGTTGTTGATGTTCTTGTTGTTGTTTTTAATGTGGGATATTTTTATTGCTTGTCTGTTTTTCCAATAGAAAACTCATATTTTCTTTCATATGCATGACATTTGAGAAGGTTTGCCATACATATAGTCATTATTGGGCATTGATACTGCACATGTAAGGGTTTTATTGTGTTACGCAATATACAGCAAACATGTCTTTTTTAAAGAAAAACAACTCTTTTTTAAAGGAAACTAAACTTTGTTTATTACATAGATCAGAAGAAGAACTACTTCACAAATACAGCCCAAAACATAACCCGAAGTTCAAACGCAATGCTGGACAACCTCAAGTGCCTGAAAGTGGGCAGATGGTTTCCAGATCAGGAACACTGATGATGAAGTAATTGTAGCTGGCCCATAGGGACATGCTCAGAGTCAACTCCACCATGGGATGTCAAGCCCGTCACACAGTGCAGACACTGTCGATGGAGGGGACACTTTCTTTTTGCACTCTCGAGGGTAGTCTCTAGAACATTCTCCCGCCTCTCTGCACTATCCCTCTCGACAGGCCTGACTTGACTACCTTGCTCAAGCTACAATATGAAGCTCTTGCAGTTTACGGCAGTAATTACATTTACTCTACATTTTGAGCAGAAACAATTTAATGACTTTTAACTGCAAAAAAAAGAAAAATACAATATAAAGCATTTTGAATGATATCTGTAATTCATACAGAAATGCTCTTTCAGAGATATGCATGTCAAAAACAATTATAGGTATCAACAGAAACCTTATGTACCATAGCTATGCAGTATTATAAGGTTAATCTTGGTTGTAGATAAAGATGTCATACCATTTTTACATGATCTGATCTGTCTATCCAAAGGTGGACATCTCTAACTAGTGAAGAGGGCATTATGTCGAAGCCCCATGTCTTAAGCAACATTAGAAAGGGCAATGTTATTGAGAGACTGACACTGAGTTTGTGACTTTTGCAGACCTTAAATTGGCACATTTTATAGTTGTTTTTACACTCAAACAAATTGATATTCGTAGTTTCCTTTTCATGGTTTTCTACAAAAAGGGAGAAAATGACGACATTGGCTCTTCGGTTAAATTATTTATTATTTTCTAAACAAGAACCATTTTGCTAAATGGACGACAATAAAGCAGCAATAACAGTACATATTAATAGACAAAACTAGCCAGTGTGAAGATAAAAAAAATAAGAATTTACAAATGTAAATAATTTTTCATTTACAATATTGTATTATATATGTACATGGTTATCCTTATTCAAAAAGAAATCTTTTCTTACACAATAGCTGTCTTGTTTTTTTGAATCTGTGTTTTAACTGAGAACATGTTAAAAAAAATCATTTTTGCAGTGCATTAGAGAATATTCCCTATGTGTTTTATCCCATTATTTTGATCTTTTTTTTTTTTTTTTTTTTTACTGTAGTCTTTATATTGAATGATTTTTTCACCAGTTCATATATATTTTTAACAATATATTCAATATAGTGTACCCATGGTAAAAATGAGTCACACAAGAACTACCGCCACCTCTTAGATTTTTTTCCCATCCTCGTATCTTTTTAGCCCTACGCTGCTGCTAATACTATATCAACTTTACAATTCTATAAATATTTTTATGTAAGAGGTAAATGTGTGCTTTCTCGTTTATTAATGACGCATATAGTATGAAAAAAAAGCTTGGCTTATTTATCTATTTGTTTCTTTCCCTTGTTTTATCTCGCCTTTTCCACCTCCCCCCATCGACAGCCTCTCCTGCTCTCACGACACGGACTATATTATAAAGTAAAGGACTTTATGAGATGATGTTTGAAAATAGCTACGCTTATATACCACAGTGACTGAATGTACAGTGTATAGATGCATTACCAGAAATAAAGTTGTTTGTCCAGATTATATGACCCATTTTTCTTTCTTATAACTGCTGGTTGTTTCTTGCTTGTGACCATCAGATTGACTGACATGAATTCATCCCCCTATCTTGGGCGTCACAGTTTTTATACATGCCAATGAATATGTTGTAATAGCTATACTGTTCAACTTACAGTATATACTGTTCATGCTCTTATGAGCATGCATACACCATTTGATATTGTGGCAGAATATTTGGAATTTTCCAAGCTTTTTAAAGGCACAGTCAACTTAGTGTATGTAAACTTCTGACCCACTGGAATTGTGATACAGTGAATTATAAGTGAAATAATCTGTCTGTAAACAATTGTTGGAAACATTACTTGTGTCATGCACAAAGTAATGTCCTAACTGACTTGCCAAAACTATAGTTTGTTACAGTTTTTTCCAACTGCTTACACACATTTTCAAAACTATGTCTCCTTTTTTCAAAACTGTACACACAATTCCCAAAACTGCACACACAAAATGCAAAATGCCTCACATCTCCTTCAAAATGTAACACTGCATTCAAAATGTCAGAACACATGTCAGAATGAAGCATTTGCATCAAATGGCAAACACTTCTTTCATAATAGTAAATTTTGGATATACCATGTAAACACTGTTGTTCTAAATCTAAAGCTCTTTGGTCTTTCATAGGCTTATATCTACATTTCAATACAATGTTCTACAGTGAAAGTAATCTGCTGAGAGGGGTAACAAGTACACTGTAAACACCAATGCAATGTAGAAACAGAAAATATTTATTAGGCCAAACATTACTGTTGTATACAGTAGCATACAACCATAAACATATGTAAACCAAAAGTATATTCTTTAGAATACAGTAAAGAACACAATTGTGTGTGGGGGTCCCGGGGTGCAGTCCAGGAAATGGTAGGGGGGGGCAGTCACCAGTGCTAAGCTACGCTTCATCTCTTCTCCGGGCTGGGTCTGGCCACAATACTTCGTCCACATCACAAGATACGTTTTCTCTTGCCAAACATCGAGGGAAGTATCTCCTAGCATGGCGTATCCAACCTTGGACAGAGGCAACCTCTATGTCCCCACATGCGTCCTCCATTGCCTGGAGAAGCGGCACGTGGGCATAGGGTTGGCAATCATACACTTTCCAGCGCCAGGCTGAGAAGAATTCCTCTATGGGATTTAGAAAAGGTGAATATGGGGGGTAGGTACAAAACTACAAATTGTGGATGGGTGGCAAACCAGTTTTGGACCAGAACAGCCCGGTGAAAACTAACATTGTCCCATATAACCACAAATCTAGCAGGCTCCTGATATGGATCAGGGACAAGCATTTTGTAAATTGCATCGAGAAAAGTGAGGATATGGCCGGTGTTGTACGGACCCAGTGTGGCATTGTGATGGAGGACCCCGTTTTGAGTGATGGCAGCACACATAGTTATATTACCCCCACGCTGTCCAGGGACATTGGTAATTGCCCTCTGACCTATTACATTTATTCCGCGGCACCTGGTTTTGGTGAGGTTGAAGCCAACCTCATCCACATAAATAAATGTACATGGGCATCCATCTCCAATACTCTCTGTAACAGACAAAAGGATATACAGATGAGTAAATATGGTATGTCTGAAGTACTGGAAGTAGTGTTGCATACATACCTCTACAAAGTCATGTCGCAGATTCTTGACTCTGTCAGAGTTTCTCTCAAATGGCACCTTGTAAAGTTGTTTCATCGTCACTTGGTGCCATTGGAGGATGCGTTGTATGGTCGACAGGCTTACAGCATTGATGTTGTTAAATATGGTGTCATTATTCAAGATATGCTCTCTTATCTCTCAAATCCTAATTGCATTGTTGGCCAAAACCATATTTATAATTGCAGTCTCTTGTACATCTGTAAACAAGCGTCCTCGTCCTCCATGATATCTTTGCCTTTCCACTCTGTACAGAATTCAAACACAGTATGTGTTCAGCATAGGAACTGTAAACAATGTACACAAAAATGTAGTACAGCATGATAACCAACCTCATTCATTCAATGCAGTGCAGTAAATGGATGGCTTAGAGTTACAAATGTTTACGCAATGCTATGCAGTCATACGTATTTTACAGTACATTACTGTAATGCTAAAATAGTAATTAGATAGTTGCATACCTGTTCTCATTTCTGAAGGTTCGAATTACGGACGCCACTGTAAATCGAATCAAGTTGGGCTGGACTCTCAGTCCAGCCTCTCTCATGGTCAAACCGTGGTTGATCACATGATCAACAAGTGTGGCCCTAATCTCATCAGAGATGGCTCTCCTTCCTTCTCTTCTTTGCCCTCGTCCTCTCCTTCCTCTTCCTCTTCCTCTTCCTCTTCCTCTACCTCCTACTCCTCCTCTTCGTCTTTGAATTTGTCCTCGTTGTTGTCCCCTGCCTCTCCCTCCTACTCCTCTTGCTCTCTGTCCATTGTTGGCATCCATTGTTCAAAACAGTCCTATACTACAGTAAAGCAGTGATTGGTTAGTGATCAGTTAAGCAATTAGTGTTTGAACATGTGAGGAGAGTGTGTTTGACCTGGTGAATAAGTGTAGCATTTTGATTGGTTGTGTTTGGAAAAGGAAAGCAAGTCACTTCCCTGTTAGATTTTTGTGTTTTAGGTAGAGAATTGTGTGTAGTGTTTTGAAAAAAGTGTTTTATGCAATTGACAACTGAGTCAAAGGCTGAGAAATAGCTTATGGTTTTGGGGATTTTGTGTGTAGTTTTGCACTTTGAGTGAGAGGTTTCAAAAATCGTGTGACATGAAAAGATTTTGTGTGTAAGCAGTTGGAAAAAACTGTAACAAGAAATTTGTGGAGTGGTTGAAAAACGAGTTTTAACGACTCCAACCTGAGTGTATGTAAACTTCCGACTTCAACTGTATATTCTTCGTAGCTGTCTATTTACCACCACAAACCGATGCTGGTACTAGGACCACACTCAACGAGCTGTATACGGCCATAAGCAAACAAGAAAATGCTTATCCGGAGGCAGCGCTTCTCGTCACCGGTGATTTTAATGCAGGGAAACTGAAATCCGTTTTACCTCATTTTTACCAGCATGTCACCTGTGCAACTAGAGGTGACAAAACTCTAAATCGCCTTTACTCCACACACAGAAATGCATACATGGCTCTCTCTCGCCCTCCCTTTGGCAAATCTGACCATAACTACCCTCCTGATTCCTGCTTACAAGCAAAAACTCAAACAGGAGGTACCAGTGACACGCTCAATACAGAAGTGGTCAGATGAAGCGGATGCTAAGCTACAGGACTGTTTCCCCAGCACAGACTGGAATATGTTCCAGGATTAATCCGATAACATTGATACGTTTACCACATCAGTCACCAGCTTCATTAATAAGTGCATCGACAACAACGTCCCCACACTGACCGTACGTACAGTGAGGGAAAAAAGTATTTGATCCCCTGCTGATTTTGTACGTTTGCCCACTGACAAAGAAATGATCAGTCTATAATTTTAATGATAGGTTTATTTGAACAGTGTGACGACCCTCCCACTCTGTCTGCCGTATTCTCTCTTTGCTCTTGTTTCCTTATTAGGATGCCGGTGGGCGGAGTTGGGAGGGTCGTCAGCTACATGGGAAACACCTTGGCCGGGTGTGTCCCAGCATAAATGGAACTCTTCCACAGTCATTGAGGAGACTCTCTCCAGGCAGATACTTTGATTTTGGTTGTGATATTTTTGTGGCCTTTTTTGGGTTGTTTGCTTTGGCACTTATCAACACTTTTCTATATTACATTTATGCAAGCAAACACTCACTTACACTACTGATTACTGATTACACACCCCATTGTTATTTCAGTTAGTTACTTTAATTAATAAATATATACTTTGAGTACTCCTTGTCTCCACGTGTCTCCCTTTTGTTACGAACTTGAGCCGGTTCGTGACAACAGTGAGAGACAGAACAACAACAAAACAATCCAGAAAAACGCATGTCAAAAATGTTATAAATTGATTTGCATTTTAATGAGGGAAATAAGTATTTGACCCCTCTCAATCAGAAAGATTTCTGGCTCCCAGGTGTCTTTTATACAGGTAACGAGCTGAGATTAGGAGCACACTCTTAAAGGGAGTGCTCCTAATCTCAGTTTGTTACCTGTATAAAAGACATCTGTCCACAGAAGCAATCAATCAATCAGATTCCAAACTCTCCACCATGGCCAAGACCAAAGAGCTCTCCAAGGATGTCAGGGACAAGATTGTAGACCTACAAAAGGCTGGAATGGGCTACAAGACCATCGCCAAGCAGCTTGGTGAGAAGGTGACAACAGTTGGTGCGATTATTTGCAAATGGAAGGAACACAAATGAACTGTCAATCTCCCTCGGCCTGGGGCTCCATGCAAGATCTCACCTCGTGGAGTTGCAATGATCATGAGAACGGTGAGGAATCAGCCCAGAACTACACGGGAGGATCTTGTCAATGATCTCAAGGCAGCTGGGACCATAGTCACCAAGAATACAATTGGTAACACACTACGCCATGAAGGACTGAAATCCTGCAGCGCCCGCAGGGTCCCCCTGCTCAAGAAAGTACATATACAGGGCCGTCTGAAGTTTGCCAATGAACATCTGAATGATTCAGAGGAGAACTGGGTGAAAGTGTTGTGGTCAGATGAGACCAAAATCGAGCTCTTTGGCATCAACTCAACTCGTCGTGTTTGGAGGAGGAGGAATGCTGCCTATGACACCAAGAATACCACCCCCACTGTCAAACATGGAGGTGGAAACATTATGCTTTGGGGGTGTTTTTCTGCTAAGGGGACAGGACAACTTCACCGCATCAAAGGGACGATGGACGGGGCCATGTACCGTCAAATATTGGGTGAGAACCTCCTTCCCTCAGCCAGGAGATTGAAAATGGGTCGTGGATGGGTATTCCAGCATGACAATGACCCAAAACACACGGCCAAGGCAACAAAGGAGTGACTCAAGAAGAAGCACATTAAGGTCCGGGAGTGGCCTAGCCAGTCTCCAGACCTTAATCCCATAGAAAATCTGTGGAGGGAGCTGAAGGTTTGAGTTGCCAATCGTCAGCCTCGAAACCTTAATGACTTGGAGAAGATCAGCAAAGAGGAGTGGGACAAAATCCCTCCTGAGATGTGTGCAAACCTGGTGGCCAACTACAAGAAACGTCTGACCTCTGTGATTGCCAACAAGGGTTTTGCCACCAAGTACTAAGTCATGTTTTGCAGAGGGGTGAAATACTTATTTCCCTCATTAAAATGGAAATCAATTTATAAACATTTTTACATGCGTTTTTCTAGATTATTTTGTTGTTATTCTGTCTCTCACTGTTCAAATAAACCTACCATTAAAATTATAGACTGATCATGTCTTTGTCAGTGGGCAAACGTACAAAATCAGCAGGGGATCAAATACTTTTTTCCCTCACTGTACATATCCCAACCAGAAGCCATGGATTACAGGCAACATCCTTACTGAGCTAAAGGCTAGAGCTACTGCTTTCAAGGAGTTTTTATACATAAAACGGACATTGCCATTGGCTGCACAGAGTCTAATTACATTTTTTTCCAACTGCTTACACACGTTTTCAAAACTCATTTTTTCAAAACTGCACACACAAAATGCCTCACATCTTCTTCAAAATGTAACACTGCATTCAAAATGCCATAAACACATGCGGGCATAGGGTTGGCGATCATACACTTTCCAGCGCCAGGTTGAGAAGAATTCCTCTATGGGATTTAGAAAAGGTGAATATGGGGGTAGGTACAAAACTACAAATTGTGGATGGGTGGCAAACCAGTTTTGGACCAGAACAGCCCGGTGAAAACTAACATTGTCCCATATAACCACAAATCTAGCAGGCTCCTGATCTCGATCAGGGATAAGCATTGTGTAAATTGCATCCAGAAAAGTGAGCATATGGCCGGTGTTGTACGGACCCAGTGTGGCATTGTGATGGAGGACCCCGTTTTGAGTGATGGCAGCACACATAGTTATATTACCCCCACGCTGTCCAAGGACATTGGTAATTGCCCTCTGTCCTATTACATTTCTTCCGCGGCGCCTGGTTTTGGTGAGGTTGAAGCCAACCTCATCCACATAAATAAATTTATGGCGAATTACATGGGCATCCATCTCCAATACTCTCTGTAACAGACAAAATGATATACAGATGAGTAAATATGGTATGTCTGAAGTACTGGAAGTAGTGTTGCATACATACCTCTACAAAGTCATGTCTCAGATTCTTGACTCTATCAGTGTTTCTCTCAAATGGCACCTTGTAAAGTTGTTTCATCGTCACTTGGTGCTGTTGGAGGATGCGTTGTATGGTCGACAGGCTTACAGCATTGATGTTGTTAAATATGGTGTCATTATTGAAGATATGCTCTCTTATCTCTCAAATCCTAATTGCATTGTTGGCCAAAACCATATTTATAATTGCAGTCTCTTGTACATCTGTAAACAAGCGTCCTCGTCCTCCATAATGTCTTTGCCTTTCCACTCTGTACAGAATTCAAACACAGGTGTTCAGCATAGGAACTGTAAACAATGTACAAAAAAGGTAGTACAGCATGATAACCAACCTCATTCATCCAATGCAGTGCAGTAAATGGATGACTTAGAGTTACAAATGTTTATGCAATACTATGCAGTCATACGTATTTTACAGTACATTACTGTAATGCTAAAATAGTCATTAGATAGTTGCATACCTGTTCTCATTTCTGAAGGGTCGAATTGTGGACGCCACTGTAAATCGACTCAAGTTGGGCTGGACTCTCAGTCCAGCCTCTCTCATGGTCAAACCGTGGTTGATCACATGATCAACAAGTGTTGCCCTAATCTCATCAGAGATGGCTCTCCTTCCTTCTCTTCTTTGCCCTCGTCCTCTTCTTCCTCCTACTCTTCCAACTCTTCGTCTTTGAATTTGTCCTCGTTGTTGTCCCCTGCCTCTCCCTCCTACTCCTCTTGCTCTCTGTCCATTGTTCAAAACAGGTAATCTGACCTTTGACCTATTGATAGGCCTATACTACAGTCAAGCAGTGATTGGTTAGTGTTCAGTTAAGCAATTAGTGTTTGCACATGTGAGGAGTGTGTGTGTGACCTGGTGAATAAGTATAGCATTTTGATTGGTTGTGTTTGGAAAAGGAAAGCAAGTCACTTCCTGTTAGATTTTTGTGTTTTAGGTAGAGAATTGTGTGTAGTGTTTTGAAAAAAGTGTTTTATGCAATTGACAACTGAGTCAAAGGCTGAGAAATAGCTTATGGTTTTGGAGATTTGGTTTGTAGTTTTGCACTTTGAGTGAGAGGTTTCAAAAATTGTGTGACATTAAAAGATTTTGTGTGTAAGCAGTTGGAAAAAACTGTAAGAGAAATCCCATGCAGCAATGTTTACAAGTTCGAACACTGGAATGTGAGATTTAATCTACACTTCTATTAGGCTGATAGAAACCCTCATTATTTTGTTTAATGACTTTCAATTTGAGCATCATTATTTCTATATAGCCTACAGACTTTCTCATTCTGATCTTCTAACGCGAGTGGGATGGGTGTGGCTTCGTGACAATGATCACAAGAGCAACTGCTCACCGATTTGACAGCTCCAACACAGTTACATCTTGGGCACAGCCAAAACATCAGCTATGTGGGTGTCGGCTTGTGCCGGTTAACACTTTATCTTATTGAATCTAGTCCTTAATCTAGTCCTTAGTCAGTAAGGTCACTCTCATAGAATTCACTCCCACTAAGGCCAACTTTGAATCATTGACATACCAGGCTTATTATGCGCTATGAAGTTACATGACATGAGACAATTGCTTCCGATATGTTCTTATGAGAAGTGATGTGTGTCGAACAAAGCCACTAAAAAAGAAACCAATGTAAGACAAAAAAAACACACAACTTTGGAACTCCAACTTTCCCCTTAGCCCAGTTCGGTGTATCCCTCTTGCTCGCCCACCCACCACTGATCAGGTGACTGGTATTTTCCCAGTGTAGGGCGAGCCACGGGGCCTGGCATTGCTCCTATGGCCCACATTCCCCACCATGGTGAGGACTCTCATCAGACAGTGCACTTAACTCCTCTGCTCTGCTCTCCCCAGCACAGCCCAGCCAGCCACCCTCCCACCCGCATGGGGCTATTGACTGACCCAATTACCATGCAATCACATGGACGACAAGAGAAGAGGGGCCCGCGGACAGCTCATTAGACTCTGGAGCTTCTTTGTATCTCAGCATCTCCCTCTCTGCTGCATAGAGTTTGTTATTTAGTCATGTTTAACTAATTGTATTATTACCCAGCTAGCACATAACGCTCTGAGAACCACATGTGTCTTAGAGCTTGGTGAGAGCGTGGTTGTCCTATGGTTCTTTTTGCATACAACCTTCCCACAACTTTCTGGAAATGGTGCAGGATAGTTGCCATAATACTTATAAAACCTAGGGGATTTTAGAAACACTTAAAATAAGGGCTGTGTTTCGTGTAGGCTTACCCTGGCATGACATTTTGATAACCATGTAAATTTTTCTCGGACAAGGTGACTTTTATTAATATATTCAGCTCTATTTACTCTCAGATTCGAAAATGCTAATTAGCATCAAAGTAGACCTCATACGAAACTACTAATTCCTGCAAGCTCCTGCACGTCATCTCTAGCTGACACCTTTATTGTGTCAATGTAAAACTTGCACAAGACAGTTCACACAATTGTCAATTTAAAGAAATGTACTACATTTAGCGCGACACACACTACTAGTCAAAGGTTTGGACACACCTACTCATTCAAGGGTTTTTCTTTATTTTTACTCTTTTCTACATTGTAGAATAATAGTGAAGACATGAAAACTATGAAATAACACATAAGGAATCATGTAGTAACCAAAAAAGTGTTAAATAAATCAAAATATATTTTATATTTGAGATTCTTCAAATGGCCACCCTTTGCCTTGATGATAGCTTTGCACACTCTTGGCATTCTCTCAACCAGCTTCACCTGGAATGCTTCAAAGCAGCATCCAAATCCATAGGATGTAGGGGTCACAATACAGTAGCCATATCTAGGAAAACCAAAGTTCCAAAGGCTGGGCCTAATATAGAGTACAAGAGGACATACAAGACGTTTTGTAGTGATTCATATGTTGATGATGTAAAGAATATTTGCTGGTCTGTGGTGTGTAATGAGGAGCACCCAGACGCTGCACTTGACACATTTATGAAATTGCTTATTCCAGTTACTAAGCATGCACCCATTAAGAAAATGACTGTAAAAACGGTTAAATCCCCTTGGATTGATGAGGAATTGAAAAATTGTATGGTTGAGAGGGATGAGGCAAAAGGTATGGCAAATAAGTCTGGCAGCCCAACTGATTGGCAAACGTACTGCAAATTATGAAATCAGGTAACTAAACTAAATAAAAATAAAAAATAAACTATACTATGAAACAAAAATAAATTATATCAAGAATGATAGTAAAAAGCTTTGGAGCACCTTAAATGACATTTTGGGGAAAAAGGCAAACTCAGCTCCATCATTCATTGAATCAGATGGCTCATTCATCACAAATCCCACTGATATTGCCAACTACTTGAATGACTTCTTCATTGGCAAGACAAGCAAACTTAGGTATGACATGCCAGCAACAAACGCTGACACTACCACATTCAAGTATATCTGACCAAATTATGAAAGACAATAATTGTACTGAAAGAGGGGCGCTAGAGAGCGTGCTATGGAATAGACGTGTTTTTGAAACAAATTCATATTTATCTTAATCTCTCAAGACCTATAACGTCAAACATTTTCTGGCAATATGACAAAAGGAAAAGGCACCAAAAAAGGGGGTGCTAAACAAAATCATTTGGACAGTTGATCACGAGGCCAGGCTACAGGACATTGAGAAACAGAGCAAAACGTTAAAAAATGACAACAAAACCCTGAAATCCCGAATAGAAATGCTCGAATTGCATTCAAGACGCCCGAAAATCTGAATATTTGGGATCCAGGAGGACACTGAGAAAGCGAAACCCTCTGAATTTGTATCTGAGCTGATACCGGCACTGCTGGGGAGTGAACACTTCAAAACGCCCATCCTGATCAACCGCGCACACAGATCACAGGCAACGAAGCCAGTCAAGGGCGCACCACCAAGGCCATTAATCGCATGGCTGCACTACCCCCAGACCAGGGATCTCATCCTCAAGCTAGCTAGTTGACTACAAGGAGCCAGGGTGTCTTTCTACACAGATCTGTCTTTGGGGGTGAGGAACCAATGGAAAGAGTATGATGAGTTGCGCAAGAAATGCAGGGCGGCCAAAATCCGATATGGATTCCTCTTAAGGTGACAGTCGAGGAATCAACACGTATGTTTGACAACACAAAAGAGGCCAAACTGTTCTTGTCAAGCAAGTTCCTTGGCTGAGGATACAGAACTGCTGTGTCAGCCGACTGAGTGGCCAAATACAGGCCAGGAATGTGTTTGAATTTCCTGCCGATGTCTTTTCCATCGGAAGATCAGAAATTGGGACTTATAATTATGGGTGAGATGTTATTGCTTGTATAGCATTGTTTAGCCTATCATGTTTTAGTCCCACTCACCCACTAACGTGAGAGTTAAGTGTTATTTAATCTTTGTTAATATGCGGAGCATTTATAGATGCCGAGTTAGTTTAGGCTTTATGTCTAGGCCCCCTAAGGTTTGAGTCAAGGAGTGCTTCATTTGGGGAAGTCGTAATGGGAGGGGGGATGTGGTCTGTGTTTTATGTTCACTTTTAGTACAGGTGGATGACAAGTTCCCGCACGGCGGGACGTTTTTCTTTTGGGTTTTACATTTACATTTACATTTTAGTCATTTAGCAGACGCTCTTATCCAGAGCGACTTACAGTTAGTGTTTTGTATGACAACAACATTTTGCTCTAAAATAAGAAATGCCACATAGTGACCGGGCACAGAGTAGACATGGTGGAATAAATATAGTCAGTTGGAACTGCAATGGCTTAGGTCATGTCTTGAAAAGAGCTAAGGTTTTTCTCATCTTAAATCACATAATGCTTCTTCAAGAAACTCATATTAAACGCTCGGCTCAGGCCAAACTACGAGTCGGCTGGATCGGTCAGATATACCAGCCTAATTTTGATGCAAAAGCGAGAGGGGTAGCAATCCTGATAAGGAAAAACATTCCTTTTATTTACTCATCCTCTATTTCAGAGCCTAATGGTCGGTATATTATTGTGGCTGGTACACTGAATCCGATACCAATACCCTTGGTCAATTTATATGGATCCAACTTTGATGATCACATTTTTTTTAAAGGGTATTTAAGGCCATACCAAATATCTCGGATACAAGTGTTATTGTTGGAGGTGACTTTAACTGTACTTTAGATCCTCTTTTAGATAAACAGCTATCAAGGTCACTTCAACAATCAAATGCCAGTGTCTAACTAAATACATTGATGACAAACCTTAATATTTGTCAATATTTGGAGACTGACCAAGAGATAGGGATTATTCTTTCTTTTAAGTCATATTCCAGAATTGACAACTTTTTGTTGGACTCCAAACTAATTTCAGCAGCTGCGTCGGTTACCTATCACCCGATTCTAATTACAGACCACTCTCCGCTGTCCATGGTGCTGAAACTGGACAATATGTCTGCAGGTCGGCGACCGTGGCGCTTAGACCCTTACTTATTGAAAGATGATATTTTTTGAAGGAGCAGCTTTTTTCCTTGGTGCTAACGACACGGGGGATTTTGACGACTCTACCATTTAACATTTAAGTCATTTAGCAGACACTATTATCCAGAGCGACTTACAAATTGGTGCATTCAATTTAGGATAGCCAGTGGGACAACCACTTCCTGATCACAGTAAGTACACTTCTTCAACCCTTTGGGAATCTCTCAAGGCTGTGATTAGAGGTCATATTATTTCATATACATAGGAGAGGCAGAAACGCGCCAATACTAGGCTGAAAGAAATTGAAAGAGATTTACAGGAGAACGTTTTTAGAACGAATTCTTCGAATGCAGTCCTTGAGAAGATCACAAAGTTGAAATATGAATACAATACCATCCTTTCGAAACGGGTGGGCTCTTGACTTCCTAGAATTCAACAAAGTTATTTTGAACTGGGTGACAAACTACATAAATTATTAGCAAGACAGCTAAGGCATGTACAGGCATCTAGAGCCATTCATAAAATAAAATACAAGAATGGTAAGAAAGTGACAGATCCGCAGGATATTAATAAATGCTTTGCGCAGTTTTACTCAGAGCTACACTACCAGTCTAAAGTTTTAGAACACCTACTCATTCAAGGGTTTTTCTTTATTTGTACTATTTTCTACATTGTACAATAATAGTGAAGATATCAAAACTATGAAATAACACATATGGAATCATGTAGTAACCAAAAAAGTGTTAAACAAATCAAAATACATTTTATATTTGAGATTCTTCAAATGGCCACCCTTTGCCTTGATGACAGCTTTGCACACTCTTGGCATTCTCTCAACCAGCTTCACCTGGAATACTTTTCCAACAGTCTTGAAGGAGTTCCCACATATGCTGAGCACTTGTTGGCTGCTTTTATTTTATTTATTTATGCACACCCAATGACATCCATGGTAACCAATCAGGAGATGTCGCAGTCATTCTGCCTGTTCAAAGGCTGTAGACAGGGGTGCCCTATTTCGCCTGCTCTCTTCGCTATAGCCATGGAACCCCTCGCTACTCTCATTCGTGTACGTGCTGATATAGCTCCCGTTAAGATAAAAGACACACGGCACAAAATCTCCCTCTATGCAGACAAGCCTAAAACCTATATTCCCCCGTTGCTTAACTTGAGAAATACATTTGGCTCCTTTTTTGGCTACAAGATAAACTGGTAAAAAAAACAAATTAATGCCGATATCACGGCCTGTGGATATGCAATTTCTGCAATCCACCCCATTTAGAACAGTGATGGACAAGTTCACAAGCCTTGTCATTGTAGTGACAAGAAAGTTGATCAGCTATTGAAAACGAATCGGGACATGAAAATTGATCAGCTTAAACAAAATATAGATTTTTGGAATACTCAGCCTATTTCCTTGGTTGGTCGTATAAATGCTATTAAAATGGTTGTCCTACCGAGGTTTCTTTAACTCTTCCAATGTCTACACAATTTCATACCACAAAGCTATTTTAAGAAACTGGATTCAGTAGGAACTCCATTTTTATGGGATAACAAGGCAGACATAATTTCAATGAAGCATTTATGCAAGTACAAGATAGAGGGGGTTTTGGCATTCCTCACTTTAAACTGTATTATTGGGCTGCCAATCTGAACATTGTGTCTTTCTGGAGGGACATTTTACTTGGGATCCGACAGAATGATATGCCTTCATGGCTTATGATTGAGCAGGCCTCCTGTTGACATTCCTCAATCCCTGCACTTGTTAATAGCCCAGCATATGTGAAAAAAGCCACTTATGACTCTAACCCAGTCATTTGTCACACTCTTAGGATCTGGAAACAGATTAGGTATTTTCTTAACTTACCCACTGTATACATTGACAGCCCAATTTGCCTGAATCATGCTTTCCACCCTGCATTGGATGATATGGTGTTTTCACAGTGGAGGGAGAAGGGGCTCACAACAATCAATAACTTATACATTGATGGTCATTTAGTGTCATTTCAACAATTACAGGGTAAGTTTAACATGACAGCAACTAATTTTTTCAGATACCTCCAAATCAGGAATTTCTTAAGGACACATATCCCACAGTATGGCATTAAGCCAAAAAATCCTACATTAGATAGCCTTAACCTTGTCAAAGCCCATTCAAAAGGGTCGGTCTCTAGACTTTATGATGTGCTACAGGCCCACATAGAGGTATCCACAGACACTATTAAAAGGGCTTGGGAGCAGGAACTTGGTTCAGAAATCTCAGATGAGGACTGGGTAGAAGCTCTTAGGAATATAAACCACAGTTCAGTGAATGCCAGACACAACATTGTTCAGTTTAAGGTGATACACAGGTTACAATACTCAAAGGTTAAACTGCAAAAAATATTCCCAGGCACCTTCACTACTGTGTGAGAGGTGCAAGCAGGATGAGGAGACTTTGACCCACTTATTTTGGACACGTCCTAAGTTACATGCTTACTGGGCTCTCATTTTTGATTACTTATCTAAAGCCTTTGATAGAGTTATAGCCCCATACCCATTGATTGCTCGGTTTGGTACAGTTGATGGGAATAACCAGGAAGGGAAGGCTGTCTCTCTTTGTACTCTATTAGCCAAAAGGCTCATATTGCAATTTTGGAAATTGGAGACTGTACCTACCTTTGAAATGTGGTTACGGGATTTAGGGAATGTAATGCATATTGTAAAGATTCCATACAATACCTCCAATAGAAGTCTAATGTTTTACAAATTATGGCAGCCGATACTGGACAAATTGTCTATTCCCCCTTCATAACTGGGTTGATGATCTGCTGCTACTCTGTGCTGTACTCCACTCAATATTTTATTTTTGGTTTAACTACACTGATTGTAATGACTATATGCTGTCACCCAGATTACAAAATTAGGTATTGCTTTCCTTACCCTGTAAGCAGTCTATGGACAAGGTATGGCAGCAACCCATGCTTTGGTTTTGTTTACTTGGCCACTGTTTCAAATGTAAACTTTTTTGCATTTTTCAGCTTCATATCCATATCCTCAATAAATAACATGATTGAGTTACACAATCCATTTTTAGATACTTTAGGATTATTTGAACATGAACCGCTAAAATGCTATTAACAAAGCCAAAGCATGGGTTGCTGTCATACCTTGTCAATAGACTGCTTAAAGGGTAACTACCATTGGGGGGGATTTTTCAAACTTTTTCACCTAATAACAGGAACAGCACCATCTAGTGGTCAGAACCTCGTAATATCAAGATATAGGATGAGACATAAACCTAACAACTTCAATGACAAATTTCTCTGAACAGGGGAAAAAAATCATCACCAAATTCACTGGGAATACATTACATAGGATGAAGAAACAATGCTCAGACTCGCAGCTCCATACTACTTGTCAGACACAGAGAACTGATACTATATACTCGTTGTTGGGTTGGGATTGGCGTGGGCTGTGGGGGGTCTGTGAGTGGATTTCCTTTTGGATTCCTCATGTCTAACTCATTGTTAGAAAAAGGTTTGGTCCAAATCCGATGTTAGGTACTATATTTATTGAATATTATATGAATCCTTTAAAAGAAAATGGGCAACTTGGATGCAATTAATTTCTCAGAGATAAAATTATATTATATCACCTTATCTGTTTCTAACAACAGAAACGATTTCAGAACAATCTGAGATGGTAGGTGTCGAAATCCTCTTTATTATGCTACAGTGAGGGAAAAAAGTTTTTGATCCCCTGCTGATTTTGTACGTTTGCCCACTGACAAAGACATGATCAGTCTATAATTTTAATGGTAGGTTTATTTGAACAGTGAGAGACAGAATAACAACAACAAAAAATGTCAAAAATGTTATAAATTGATTTGCATTTTAATGAGGGAAATAAGTATTTGACCCCTCTGCAAAACATGACTTAGTACTTGGTGGCAAAACCCTTGTTGGCAATCACAGAGCTCAGATGTTTCTTGTAGTTGGCCACCAGGTTCGCACACATCTCAGGAGGGATTTTCTTCCACTCCTCTTTGCAGATCTTCTCCAAGTCATTAAGGTTTCGAGGCTGACGTTTGGCAACTCGAACCTTCAGCTCCCTCCACATATTTTCTATGGGATTAAGGTCTGGAGACTGGGTAGGCCACTCCAGGACCTTAATGTGCTTTTTCTTGAGCCACTCCTTTGTTGCCTTGGCCGTGTGTTTTGGGTCATTGTCATGCTAGAATACCCATCCAGGACCCATTTTCAATGCCCTGGCTGAGGGAAGGAGGTTCTCACCCAAGATTTGACGGTACATGGCCCGGTCCATCGTCCCTTTGATGCGGTGAAGTTGTCCTGTCCCCTTAGCAGAAAAACACCCCCAAAGCATAATGTTTCCACCTCCATGTTTGACGGTGGGGATGGTGTTCTTGGGGTCATAGGCAGCATTCCTCCTCCTCCAAACATGGCGAGTTGAGTTGATGCCAAAGAGCTCGATTTTGGTCTCATCTGACCACAACACTTTCATCCAGTTCTCCTCTGAATCATTCAGATGTTCATTGGCAAACTTCAGACGGCCCTGTATATGTGCTTTCTTGAGCAGGGGGACCTTGCGGGCGCTGCAGGATTTCAGTCCTTCACGGCGTAGTGTGTTACCAATTATTTTCTTGGTGACTATGGTCCTAGCTGCCTTAAGATCATTGACAAGATCCACCCGTATAGTTCTGGGCTGATTCCTCACCATTCTCATGATCATTGCAACTCCACGAGGTGAGATCTTGCATGGAGCCCCAGGCCGAGGGAGATTGACAGTTATTTTGTGTTTCTTCCATTTGCAAATAATCGCACCAACTGTTGTCACCTTCTCACCAAGCTGCTTGGTGATGGTCTTGTAGCCCATTCCATCCTTGTGTAGGTCTACAATCTTGTCCCTGACATCCTTGGAGAGCTCTTTGGTCTTGGCCATGGTGGAGAGTTTGGAATCTGATTGATTGATTGCTTCTGTGGACAGGTGTCTTTTATACAGGTAACAAGCTGAGATTAGGAGCACTCCCTTTAAGAGTGTGCTCCTAATCTCAGCTCATTACCTGTATAAAAGACACCTGGGAGCCAGAAATCTTTCTGATTGAGAGGGGGTCAAATACTTATTTCCCTCATTAAAATGCAAATCAATTTATAACATTTTTGACATGCGTTTTTCTGGGTTTTGTTGTTGTTATTCTGTCTCTCACTGTTCAAATAAACCTACCATTAAAATTATAGACTGATCATTTCTTTGTCAGTGTGCAAACGTACAAAATCATCAGGGGATCAAATACTTTCCCTCACTGTATTTGAGGTGGAACGACCCTTCTTCCTTTCAAACGGTGTGTGTGTGTGTGTGTGTGTGTGTGTAGGATTTCCCTGGGGACACCGTTGCCGCAGTGATCTGGTAAACCTGTAAACGGAGTGTTTCAAAAGGAACAAAAACCCAGGAATCACCTGAGGGAGATGTGGGAAAACACGGAACGAAGAAAAACACAGAAAGGGATTAAGCTTTAAAGAAAGAAAGAGATACGGAGAGAGCCTGTTCGGCTCGGTTTCCACGCATTATTCCTAAACTAAGGTTAGCGTCTCATAGTCTCTGAGTCTCCCGTGGGATTTCTCTTGAGGTCTGCTTTACTTGATGTGACGAGACAGGGACCATCGGGGGGGGGGTGACGGCCCGTGCGGGACTCCGGGTAACCCCAGGTGGGCACACACACGGGTAGGTGAGCGGTTCAGGGGAAAACAGACAGTCTTAGGGGGAAGGCAGGATGTCACTGCCACTCTGATTAGACCGAGCTGGCATGACATGCCCGCAGGCACACGCACACACACAGTACGGCTCCCTCACATGTGAGTGTGCTTCTGTAGGCGTTAGACAGAGAAAAATGGAAAATGGAGGATAGGAGGAGAGGAGGAGGGATAGAAGTAGGACAAGTGGGACACCACAGGCTGACTGCCTTCCTCTCTCCTTCTCTCTCTCTTTCTTCCTCTCTGAGGAGAGATAGCGGCAAGAAAAGTGTAAACCAGTTACTTTTACGCATGCATATATCCTTGGATGTAGCCGTAGAATTTGTATTCTAGTTGCCAAGAAATCTTCCAGAGGAAACTCTAGTAGTCTGTTGTTAGCTACCTGTAGAGCTAAAGGCTAAAGCACAAACAGAATAGATCCGGTACACTGCGATTAATTTTGAAATAAATGTGTCATAGTCGTGGGTAGCATATGTACGTAGGATGGGTAGCTAGCTACACATACATCCACTTAGATTGAGATACAGAGGCAGTGAGTGAACAGAGAGAGGACGGGGTGGGATAGAAATATTGGGCATGAAAAAGATCAATGATGTGGAGGGAGAAGAAAAAGAGCAAAGTGAGGAGAGAAACAGTGGTTGTATCCCAAATGGCATCGTATGAGAGCCTATGTGTCTCTAGTCAAAAGTAGTGGACTGCACTATATAGGGTATAGGATGCCTTTTGGGACACAGCCACACAGTGAGTATCATTGCCTGAGCTGTGGGGGCCTATTAAAAAATGAATCAAAGGCCCTGGGTTTGCCATTGAAAGAGAGACCCCTTCCTCACAGAGCTCCTAGTGAGGTGTAGAGAGGCCTCTAGAGCCCCTACAAGAGCATATCAGTCACATGGTCCCCACAGTAACGCACACACACATAAAACACACACAAATGTGCATGCGCATACACGACATGCACACACACGGTCTAATTAACCCATGCCAGTGGCACCCTCGTTCACCGTAGCAGCCCCCTCTCCATGTCTCACAGAACATCAGACAATTCCTCTCTATCAATTTTTTTTTATCTCAGTTGAAATTATTCTGTTTATTTAGGAGAAGGAATCCAGGGAGGAGGCTTCAAGTCATATATTATAGATGTTCTCATTGGGATTTAAAAGTAAAGCTTTCTCTATTTTCAATAAATACTAGGAGAAATAACATAGTATTGTAGTGTGGTGTAGTAGTGCAACCTATATTTTGTACAAGACCGTAGCTAATGAGAGAATTGAAAGAAACTGCAGTTGATGCTTGCAGTATAGTGAAGATACATCAATGGTAGCTTCTTACACTCAATGGAGCTGGCCTATATGGACAGACCCAAATTGAAACGTTAAGATGGTAAAATGACAGTGGATGATATGGTCTTGTCTCAATGGACAGAGTGGGCACTGGTCATGAGGTGGTGTCTAGGAATATACACCAAACAAAGCCTCCTCTGTCAGTCAGATGTTACCGTTGTATGCATTAGTATACATAGTATACATATTAGTTGCTATGTGAGAATGAACTTTCAAACCACATTTTGTATATATTATCCAAATGTATCAGCTTGCCGCAGGATGCACGGTTCTACAGATCAATATTTGATAAGGCCTAACCAACCTGGAGCCCTGCCAACATACAACAACAACAACAGCCTCCCTTCACTACCACATGCCCCCTGCCCACACACACACGCTGGCGCACACACACACTCATACGCACACACACGGACACGTGCATAAGCACGCACACACATAGACACACACTCATACGTGCACAAACACTAATACAGGCACACACACACACAGAGACCTACAGTTGAAGTCAGAAGTTTACATACACTTAGGTTGGAGTCATTAAAACTCATTTTTCAACCACTCCACAAATTTATTTTTAACAAACTATAGTAATTTTTCCAACAATTGTTTACAGACAGATTATTTAACTTATAATTCACTGTATCACAATTCCAGTGGGTCAGAAGTTTAAATACACTAAGTTGACTGTACCTTTAAACAGCTTGGAAAACTCCAGAAAATGATGTCATGGCTTTAGAAGCTTCTGATAGGCTAATTGACATCATTTGAGTCAATCGGAGGTGTACCTCTGGATGTATTTCAAGGCCTACCTTCAAACTCAGTGCCTCTTTGCTTGACATCATGGGAAAATCAAAATAAATTAGCCAAGACCTCAGAAGAATAATTGTAGACCTCCACAAGTCTGGTTCATCCTTGGGAGCAATTTCCAAACGCCTGAAGGTACCACGTTCATCTGTACAGAAGGTACCACGTTCATCTGTACAAACAATAGTACGCAAGTATGAACACCATGGGACCACGCAGCCGTCATACCGCTCAGGAAGGAGACGCATTCTGTCTCCTAGAGATGAACGTACTTTGGTGCAAAAAGTGCAAATAAATCCCAGAACAACAGCAAAGGACCTTGTGAAGATGCTGGAGGAAACAGGTACAAAAGTATCTATATCCACAGTAAAACGAGTCCTATATCGACATAACCTGAAAGACCGCCCAGCAAGGAAGAAGCCACTGCTCCAAAACCGCCATAAAAAAGACAGACTATGGCTTGCAACTGCACATGGGGACAAAGATCGTACTTTTTTGAGAAATGTCCTCTGGTCTGATGAAACAAAAATATAACTGTTTGGCTAAATGACCATCGTTATGTTTTGAGGAAAAAGGGGGAACTTGCAAGCCGAAGAACACCATCTCAACCGTGAAGCACGGGGTGGCAGCATCATGCTGTGGGGGTGCTTTGCTGCAGGAGGGACTGGTGCACTTCACAAAATAGATGGCATCATGAGGAAGGAAAATTATGTGGATATATTGAAGCAACATCTCAAGACATCAGTCAAGAAGTTAAAGCTTGGTCGCAAATGGGTCTTCCAAATGGACAATGACCCCAAGCATACTTCCAAAGTTGTGGCAAAATGGCTTAAGGACAACAAAGTCAAGGTATTGGAGTGGCCATCACAAAGCCCTGACCTCAATCCTATAGAAAATGTGTGAGAGCAAGGAGGCCTACAAACCTGACTCAGTTACACCAGCTCTGTCAGGAGGAATGGGCCTAAATTCACCCAACTTATTGTGGGAAGCTTGTGGAAGGCTACCCGAAACGTTTGACCCAAGTTAAACAATTTAAAGGCAACGCTACCAAATACTAATTGAGTGTATGTAAACTTCTGACCCACTGGGAATGTGATTAAATAAATAAAAGCTGAAATAAATCATTCTCTCTACTATTATTCTGACATTTCACATTCTTAAAATAAAGTGGTGATCCTAACTGACCTAAGACAGGGAATTTTTACTAGGATTAAATGTCAGGAATTGTGAAAAACTGAGTTTAAATGTATTTGGCTAAGGTGTATGTAAACTTCCGACTTCAACTGTACATACACACACGTAAGCACACCAACATTTGTCCTTAGGTTGTAACTTATTTTCTGTGGTCAATGTATAGAGCAGTTATCTTACTGTGGGTTTGGAATTATTAACATTACATTTGAAAAGAGATGCACTTCTCAAAAACCCTTCCAAGTGCTCTACCACACCAAATCAACACTTAAATCTGTTGACTGTCAAAGCATTCACGATGAATCATCTCAATATTCATTAAAACATATGGTCATATAAGAGCGTGGTTGTTTGGCATTATTTTGTCAGCTATCACATTTGCACTTTATAAATAAGATAAGATTATAAATAAGATGAATTTTATCCTCACATGTCAGAGAGACACTACAGCCTAAGGCATGAATATTGCTAAAGATTTGCCTCAATAACAATCGGCATTGACATTCCAATACATTACTGGTTGATTCCTGCTGAGAATCAGGAAGAAACGATTAGGCCGTGTACTAGCTAGCAACTATCTTAACTGGGGTGTGGAGGCTATCCAACAGCTAACGGTTTTAAATGGTCTATTCAAGACATTTATCGATGTGTGGTATCCACTGATGTTTTAGCAAAACATTTCCTCTGCTAAGGATGGTCATTGAAATATTGAATGACTTAAATAGCTTATAGGCAGTCTAAATGAAATAGAGGCATTAAAGTCGCATACTGCTAATGTCGCTTTACTCGAATATAGCTAATGTCAGTGTTTCATGCAAATCCTAATTAGGACCTCCCATGGTCTTCGATATCATTCAGATAGACTGAAAAAAAACTGAGCAGAAACAGTTCCTTGAGCGAAATAGAGAAAATGAGAGCGAGACAGGGAGAGAGCAAGAGAGAGATAATGATGGAATAATAAATAGACAGATTCCCTGTCCTGGAATGGATGTTTAAAGGACAGGAGGCCCTGTACCTCCAGGGCACAATTGGGGAAATGGATGGCTTCCTGACAGACCCAGTCATTAGCCCAACACCACCAAAGCCTAACCAGCTAACCCCCCAATGACAGACAGACACAACCTCCACGGGGCCAGCTAGGCCACCGCTAGCCCCAGACGCTAGCCTATTATTAGACCAGTCGCTAGCTTTAGTAGCCTATTGTTTATTCGGCTAGTTAGCCTAGTTAGCCATTAGCTCCACAGCTAGCCCCTCAAGCTTTATTCCCTTCCTCTTCATTTTTCCTCTTCAACCATCCCCACCCTCCACACTCCAAAACTTTGTGTCTCCAAATAAACAATGCCTCAATATTACTCAATACAACTCTCCCAGTGTTAATTGCCGGGGTCAGACAGCTAGTGTGCAGCAGCTGCGGACACCATAGAAAGGGTTTAAGCTACATCTGCCTGCTCTTCGTTATCCTCGAAATTGGGTAAGTGACATGAATGAATTATAATGTGTCCAACAAGAGGAAGGAAAGGAACGGATGATTCGGCTATGCTATGTCGCACACATGTTTAAATCTGTTCACATTACAAAGCTGAGGTAACAAGTTAAATGCTTCATTGACTAATAGGTTGATTTGGTCATTGAGAAATATACACATTCAGTCACAACATCTTTATAGAGAGTATATTCACACTAATAGTATAAAAGTACAAACAACAAAATCCCATGAAGCTCTATTGATGTTAATAGGGATAAATTAAGAAACGAGTCATACCCTTATTTTGTGCTTATTCACAGAGATGACTCATATCAAAGGTCCCGTGTAGCTCAGTTGGTAGAGCATGGCACTTGCAACGCCAGGGTTGTGGGCTCGATTCCCACGGGGGGCCAGTATGAAAAGGAAATGTATGCACTCACTAACTGTAAGTCGCTCTGGATGAGAGCATCTGCTAAACTGTAAAAGTAAACTCATTAAATCTGTAGGACAGAACTGTTTGGGTCATATTAGCTCCATACGTACTTAGGACTTCCTTACTCCTCTGTAATGTGGTATTGAAAGCAGCTAATTTAAAAGATCGGATTGATTTTTCTTCTCTGTTCAGGAAAGTCGGCTGTTTGATAGCAGTGGGAAATGTGCAAAACCGGACTATGTTACATTTCTAATCATCAGTTAGTGATCCAATGTATTGATTTTGCTGCAAATGAGTGGCACATATTGACAGCCAATAACCATTGTACCTGGTGTCTATGGTAGTGGAGACACAGATTTTCAGGGTTTACTTACAAATTTCCGAACTAGCCTGTATGTTCCTGTGTTAGCCAGCATAGAAATGTTTATTATATCAAATTCCTTATTCTTTGTTTCTTATCAGTATTCTTGGCGGCAGGTAGCTTAGTGGTTAAGAGCGTTGTGCCAGTTACCAAAAGGTCGCTGGTTCTAATCCCTGAGCCGACTAGGTGAAAAATCTGTCAATGTGCCCTTGAGCAAGGCGCTTAACCCTAATTGCTCCTGTAAGTCGCTCTGGATAAGAGTGTCTGCTAAATGACAAAAAACAACAACAAAAAAACAACTAGGTAAGTCCTATGGTATACCTGGTCAGGTTCTTTCAGAATGAATGGTTATGTGACTGACCACCATCATGTCTCAGCATTGATAAGCAGCTCATATGCCTTGTTAAACAGAAGTGTGTGGTGCTATCGACCTGTGTGTGTTAAAGGGTGACTTCCTGATTTGGCATCATTTTAGATTAAGAAATGCTAGTGGCCATGACTGAATTCAAACGTGAGTTGGTTTCGGGGTGTGGTTTGATGCGGGTGTCTCTTGTGTGTGTTCGCAGGTGGGAAGAGTTAGCGAAATCAATTAGCTTTAACCGGTGTGCGACCTTGAACGTGGAAAAATTGGTTTGACTTTGGATAGCCTAGCTCTGGAGATAGTTAGGGACCATCAATAAATAACACAATGTAAATGGAACAATATTTTAATGTTGCACATCTTTTAGTTGTCTTCTTAAATGCTTTCAATATTTGTATATGAATATCTACAATTTATAGTTGGTTTGAAGTTTTTAAGTCATTGAAATTTAGAGCTATTGACCTTTTAAAATATTGTCCCATGTACATTGTATAATTTACGGATAGTCTTTAACTAGCACCATTGGGATATCCAATGTCAAAACAAATTGACCATGGGCATTACGATCAGGTCGTATGCAGCTGCACTCTGAATTGATGATGACTTAGGTGCTGCCAGCTTTGGGCATGCGGGCAGAATTAAAATAAACCCAACCCACAGGAGAAAAAAAAAACAGTTTCGGTACCCTTCATTCCTTGACATACTATTTTTTCCTATCATCTCGCAAATCTCAGTTTTGGATGAAACTGACTTTATGACAAAAATGATCCTATTTACACTTCATACCAATAGGCCATTTTCAAAACAAGAAATTGCTTTTTAGGGGCAGTCACTCTTTAAGTGTGTGTGTATGTGTGTTTGATATAGGTGTTTATGTGTGTCTGTGCGTGTGTGTGTGTGTGTGTGTCTAGAGCATAGATTATGAATTGGACCATTTTCCTGTCCTGCTAAACATTCAAAATGTAACGAGTACTTTTGTGTGTCAGGGTAAATGTAGGGAGTAAAAAGTACATTATTTTCTTTAGGAATGTAGTGAAGTACATAAATAGTAAAGTACAGATACCCAAAAAAGTATTTTTACTTAAGTACTTTACACCACTGCATACAGTGCATTCGGAAAGTATTCAGACCTCGACTTTTTCCACATTTTCTTACATTACAGCCTTATTCTAAAATGTATTAAATTGTTTTGTCCCCTCATTAATCTACACACAATACATCATAATAACAAAGCAAAAACAGGTTTTTAGAAATGTTTGCACATTTACATAAGTATTCGGACCCTTTACTCAGTACTTTGTTGAAGCACCTTTGGCAGCGATTACAGCATCGAGTCTTCTTGGGTATGACACTACAAGCTTGGCACACCTGTATTTGGGGAGTTTCTCCCATTATTCTCTGCAGATCCTCTCAAGCTCTGTCAGGTTGGATGTGGAACATTGCTGCATAGCTATTTTCAGGTCTCTCTAGAGATGTTCAATCGGGTTGAAGTCCGGGCTCTGGCTGGGCCACTCAAGGACATTCAGATACTTGTCCCGAAGCCACTCCTGTGTTGTCTTGGTTGTGTGCTTAGGGTCGTTGTCCTGTTGGAAGGTGAACCTTCGCCCCAGTCTGAGGTCCTGAACGCTCTGGAGCAGGTTTTCATCAAGGATCTCTCTGTAATTTGCTCAGTTCATCTTTCCCTCGATCCTGACTAGTCTCCCAGTCCCTGCCGCTGAAAAACATATCCACAGCATGATGCTGCCACCACCATGTTTCACCGTAGGGATGGTGCCAGGTTTCCTCCAGACGTGACGCTTGGCATTCAGGCCAAAGAGTTCAATCTTGGTTTCATCAGACCAGAGTATCTTGTTTATCATGGTCTGAGAGTCCTTTAGGTGCCTTTTGGCAAACTCCAAGCAGGCTGTCATGTGCCTTTTACTGAGGAGTGGCTTCTGTCTGGCCACTCTACCATAAAGGCCTGAGTGCTGCAGAAATGGTTGTCCTTCTGGAAGTTTCTCCCATCTCCACAGAGTAACTCTGGAGCTCTGTCAGAGTGACCATTGGGTTCTTGGTCACCTCTCTGACCAAGGCCCTTCTCCGCCGATTGCTCAGTTTGGCTGGGCGGCCAGCTCTAGGAAGAGTCTTGGTGGTTCCAAACTTCTTCAATTTAAGAATGATGGAGGCCACTGTGTTCTTGGGGACCTTCAATGCTGCAGAAATTTTTTGGTACCCTTCCCCAGATCTGTGCCTCGACACAATCCTGTCTCTGAGCTCTATGGACAATTCCTTCGACCTCATGGTTTTTTGTTGTTGCTCTGACATGCACTGTCAACTGTGGGACCTTATATAGACATGTGCCTTTCCAAATCATGCCCACTCAATTGTATTTACCACAGGTGGACTCCAATCAAGTTGTAGAAACATCTCAAGGATGATCAATTGAAACAGGATGCATCTGATCTCAATTTCGAGTCTCATAGCAAAGGGTCCGAATACTTATGTAAATAAGGTATTTCCGTTTTTTTTTTTTTGCAAACATTTATACAAACCTGTTTTCGCTTTGTCATTATGGGGTATTGTGTGTAGATTGATGAGGAAAAACATTACTTTAATCCATTTTAGAATAAGGCTGTAACATAACAAAATGTGGAAAAAGTTAAGGGGTCTGAATACTTTCCGAAAGCACTGTATTCAAACATGCCCATATGCAGACATAGAAACATGGACAAGCTCACACACTTGCATGCACACACACGTGCACACACATACACAAACACGCACAAACAACCCCCCCTCCCCCGCCCTATCCTTCCCCAGTGGTGGGAACAGCTTGGTCCACGTCTGTTTATGGCTGTCGGTTGGGGGTATCACATTGCACATGATTAATGCATGGCCGTTGTCTATGAGAAGGCCGCTGAAGGAGACTCCAGCCTTCAGGGCATATAGAGACCTGCTTCCTAAACTGGGACTCTAACTTACCCCCCTCTCTCTTCGCATGCCTGGCTAGGAGGAAGGGCCTGATGCAAACAACACTTGCCCAAAAACACGCACAGAACAGGTGACCTTGAAAGTTCACACACTTTTGAAAATGTCCTTTTCCCTCAACGTTTTTTTCCTTTCCTAGATTCTCAAACACACACTTTCCGAATGGACTCTCTTACTCTCTCTCTCACTAGCAGCTCTCTCTCTCTCTCTCTCTCTCTCTCTCTCTCTCTCTCTCTCTCTCTCTCTCTCTCTCTCTCTCTCTCTCTCTCTCTCTCTCTCTCTCTCTCTCTCTCTCTCTCTCTCTCTCAGCTCCATCATCTCGCTCCTCTTTTCTGTCTCTCTCTCCCTCTCTCCCCTTACCACGCCCCCTCACACACACACACACAATAGTTCAGATCCAAGTCAAATGCTCGGTGGCAATGGCACAGGGGCAAGAATGTCAAGCTCGGTCGCAAGACAGGCCCTTTCCTCCAACATATTTATTACAAGTATGTGGGGAGTTTTTCATGCAAATACAAACGCATGACATCAGAGGACCCGTGGCAGCGGCTAAAGGGTTATGATGTCAGGTCTGACTGGTAGGTTTTGGAAACACGGCGAGTTGAAAGAGACGAAAACATGACTTATTGCCACACAATACTCTAATTCCGTATGCTCATTTTCTCACAAATGACGTGAATACTCTTAAGTTTTTGACATCTCATTTGAGTCTATTTGCTTTTAATTTCCCCTGTTAGAACTTTCCACATCAGAAGATACGTGCTAGTCTTTTTTTCAGTGTGTTTTAAATTTCAGGTACCATTATTATATTTATTAGGTCTTCATTTTTTATTAAATTACAGTATGCTTCGGCAAAGCAATCTAATTATATTGAGGACTGTTGCATATGGAATCTCTGTCTGTCTGTGGACCATTCTTCTCTCCAACAAATGCCATTCACTTGAATTTCCTTCCAAAAAAAAGATTAACGCAAACATATGGAGTCGGCTAAAATTAGAAATGTAATTTGAAATTCCCAAATATGATTATCCCTCTCTCTCCCCTGTGTTTTTTTCCACGGTGCGTAAATCCTACCTCCACACAAAAGGAGCTGATGTTTGGGGATGGAAACCTATGTCATAATCCCTTACAGTTCCAAGAATGGGGTGAAAATGGCAGCCATTGTGATTAGGGATAAATCCAAACCAGTCTAATTTCAATGAATGGCAGTAAAGCAGGAAAAGAAAGGAAAACATTCTTTGAGGAACAGAATCAGAACCGGGAACGAAAGTGGTCTATACTATTCCGGAATAGAACCGTTATTTAAAAAGCATGGGAACCGGTTAATAACATTCTTTTTTTGAACATTTGTCTTTCTGTCCCACAAAAAACACAACAAAGCACCTATGCAAAGCCCTCGCTCTGTCACTCAGAACATCTTTGCCAGTGTGTGTGAGTGTGTGTATGCTACCTGTCCCTCCTCCTCCGAAGCATAGGCTACTGTAGCCTAATGAAGTTACAAGCCTGATTCAGAAATTAGGGAGAGGGATTTATAATTAGAGAAGAATGGATTCACTTTTTCAATGCTAGTTACAACTTGTCTAAATCCTATCATCAACTAATTTCAGCCAGTGTATAGCTGTGGATTGACTGCATTTTTTGAATGGAATGTTGGCATATTGGCAGTTAATTAGAAAAAATGATGGAATCATTCAAAACTGGCTGACTAGCTAGCTAACAAACATACAGTGCAGATATATTCTTCAAATTCAATGTTTTACACAATAGATGAGGTAAAGAGGTCACATAATACACATATGAACAATGGTCAATCGAACTCAACCAAAACAATGGAATTACAATGGAAATGCATGGGGGAAAGGGCCGTGGGGGAAAGATCACGAGTCTCCTCCTTGCCCTCCAGCAAAATTATCCTACATTTAGGCTATTGTTCATACAGTGGGGGAAAAAAGTATTTAGTCAGCCACCAATTATGCAAGTTCTCCCACTTAAAAAGATGAGAGAGGCCTGTCATTTTCATCATAGGTACACGTCAACTATGACAGACAAAATGAGAAAAAGAAATCCAGAAAATCACATTGTAGGATTTTTTATGAATTTATTTGCAAATTATGGTGGAAAATAAGTATTTGGTCAATAACAAAAGTTTCTCAATACTTTGTTATTTACCCTTTGTTGGCAATGACACAGGTCAAACGTTTTCTGTAAGTCTTCACAAGGTTTTCACACACTGTTGCTGGTATTTTGGCCCATTCCTCCATGCAGATCTCCTCTAGAGCAGTGATGTTTTGGGGCTGTCGCTGGGCAACACGGCCTTTCAACTCCCTCCAAAGATTTTCTATGGGGTTGACATCTGGAGACTGGCTAGGCCACTCCAGGACCTTGAAATGCTTCTTACGAAGCCACTCCTTCGTTGCCCAGGCGGTGTGTTTGGGATCATTGTCATGCTGAAAGACCCAGCCACGTTTCATCTTCAATGCCCTTGCTGATGGAAGGAGGTTTTCACTCAAAATCTCACGATACATGGCCCCATTCATTCTTTCCTTTACACGGATCAGTCGTCTTGGTCCCTTTGCAGAAAAACAGCCCCAAAGCATGATGTTTCCACCCCCATGCTTCACAGTAGGTATGGTGTTCTTTGGATGCAACTCAGCATTCTTTGTCCTCCAAACACGACGAGTTGAGTTTTACCAAAAAGTTCTATTTTGGTTTCATCTGACCATATGACATTCTCCCAATCCTCTTCTGGATCATCCAAATGCACTCTAGCAAACTTCAGACGGGCCTGGACATGTACTGGCTTAAGCAGGGGGACACGTCTAGCACTGCAGGATTTGAGTCCCTGGCGGCGTAGTGTGTTACTGATGGTAGGCTTTGTTACTTTGGTCCCAGCTCTCTGCAGGTCATTCACTAGGTCCCCCCGTGTGGTTCTGGGATTTTTGCTCACCGTTCTTGTGATCATTTTGACCCCACGGGGTGAGATCTTGCGTGGAGCCCCAGATCGAGGGAGATTATCAGTGGTCTTGTATGTCTTCCATTTCCTAATAATTGCTCCCACAGTTGATTTCTTCAAACCAAGCTGCTTACCTATTGCAGATTCAGTCTTCCCAGCCTGGTGCAGGTCTACCATTTTGTTTCCGGTGTCCTTTGACAGCTCTTTGGTCTTGGCCATAGTGGAGTTTGGAGTGTGACTGTTTGAGGTTGTGGACAGGTGTCTTTTATACTGATAACAAGTTCAAACAGGTGCCATTAATACAGGTAACGAGTGGAGGACAGAGGAGCCTCTTAAAGAAGAAGTTACAGGTCTGTGAGAGCCAGAAATCTTGCTTGTTTGTAGGTGACCAAATACTTATTTTCCACCATAATTTGCAAATAAATTCATTAAAAATCCTACAATGTGATTTTCAGGATTTTTTTTCTCACTTTATCTGTCATAGTTGACGTGTACCTATGATGAAAATTACAGGCCTCTCTCATCTTTTTAGTGGGAGAACTTGCACAATTGGTGGCTGACTAAATACTTTTTTTCCCCACTGTATGTGTATTACACACTATGTTGAGGTAAAAATCGGAGTATAATGCTTGGAAGGATGTCAACCCCAACACGTGTTTATGCCATCGCTATCAATCAACTGCATTAGAGTTAAAAACTACTTTGACTACCATCAACGATTTATATGTGCTTGCTATGCTAACCAGCTTATAACGGAAGTTAGCATTTAGCATTCACTTCTTCTAAACCTGAAAAGGGACCACTTCTACATGTTATGCAGCAAAAAGAGCCACACATACCCAAATCGGACTTAAGGAAGCACATTGGGGGCCTGTTTCACTACATAAATCATGATGGATATCCGCTTTTTTAGATCAGATTTGTTGAATGTGCGCCAATCTGGTCATTAGAACGTCTGCGTTCCATAGACTCCTTTACCACTGTCACGATCGTCTACCAGAGAGGAGGACCAAGGCGCAGCGTTGCAGGCAAACATACTCTTTATTGAGCGAAACACGATCAAAACAACAAAGACGGTAACGTGACAGTTCACGGTCAAACACAACCAACTTGAAACAAGAACCCACAAAAACAAAGGAAAAACCGACAGTTTAAATATGGCTCCCAATCAGAGACAACCAGCAAACAGCTGACACTCGTTGCCTCTGATTGGGAGTCACTCAGGCCAACATAGAAATAGAGTACATAGATCTACACACCCTGGCTCAACATAACAGTGTCTCCAGAGCCAGGGCGTGACAGTACTCCCCCTAAAGGCGCGGACTCCGACCGCGCCAACTAACTACTACAGGGGAGGGACCGGGTGGGCACTCCGCCTTGGCGGCGGATCCGGCTCGGGCCTGATCCCCACTCCCTCTCCAACCCCCCAAGTACCCCTGGTCCGGTCTGGCCCGCTGGCCGGAGCCGGACTGACGACACGCACCCCCTGGCTTGGTGCGTGGAGCAGGAACGGACCGGACCGGGCTGACGATGCGCACCCCTGGCTTGGTGCGTGGAGTAGCAACTGGCCGGACCGGGCTGCCGATACACACCCCTGGCTTGGGTGCGTGGAGCAGGAATGGACCGGACCGGGCTGACGATGCGCACCCCTGGCTAGGTGCGTGGAGTAGCAACTGGCGGACCGGGCTGACGATACGCACCCCTGGCTTGGTGCGTGGAGCAGGAATGGACCGGACCGGGCTGACGATGCGCACCCCTGGCTTGGTGCGTGGAGTAGCAACTGGCCGGACCGGGCTGACGATACGCACCCCTGGCTTGGTGTGTGGAGCAGGAATGGACCGGACCGGGCTGACGATGCGCACCCCTGGCTTGGTGCGGGGAGCAGGAACGGGCCGAGCCGGGCTGACGAAGCGCACCCCTGGCTTGGTGCGTGGAGGAGGAACGGGCCGAGCCGGGCTGACGATACGCACCCCTGGCTTGGTGCGTGGAGCAGGAATGGACCAGACCGGGCTGACGATGCGCACCCCTGGCTTGGTGCGGGGAGCAGGAATGGACCGGACCGGGCTGACGAAGCGCACCACTGACTTGGTGCGGGGAGCAGGAACGGGCCGAGCCGGGCTGACGAAGCGTACCACAGGCTCGATGCGGAGAGCAGGAACAGGCCGGACCGGGCTGGCGACGCGCACCACAGGCTCGATGCGAGGAACAGGAACAGACCGGACCGCACTGGGGACACACACCCCTGGCCCTACGCGGGGATCAGGAACGGACCGGACTGGTAACACACCCCAGTACCTCTCGCCGTGCCTCCACACTTTCCTTCCCCTTAGTGACCAGTGGCCCCCTTAACCTGGCGGCCTCCTCTGCCAACCCGCTGGACCGCTCTATCGCGGCCTCCTGCTGCCCCGACGTCCACGTCGTGAGCCCCCCCCTAAAAAATTTCTGGGCGGCTCTCCTCTTGGACCAGGCCTCCATGTCTCTAGCCAGACACTCACTCCACTGCTTCAAAGTCCAACCTTTCTGCTCCTCACTTGGCTTGGCCCAGTCGAGACTCTTACTCCACTGCTCCATAGACCAACCTCTCTGCTCTTCACGCTGCTTGGTCCTGTCTTGGTGGGTTCTTCTGTCACGATCGTCTACCAGAGAGGAGGACCAAGGCACAGCGTTGCAGGCAAACATACTCTTTATTGAGCGAAACACGATCAAAACAACAAAGACGGTAACGTGACAGTTCACGGTCAAACACAACCAACTTGAAACAAGAACCCACAAAAACAAAGGACAAACCGACAGTTTAAATATGGCTCCCAATCAGAGACAACCAGCAAACAGCTGACACTCGTTGCCTCTGATTGGGAGTCACTCAGGCCAACATAGAAATAGAGTACATAGATCTACACACCCTGGCTCAACATAACAGTGTCCCCAGAGCCAGGGCGTGACAACCACGTCTATATCTTATCACAGCACTGACAAACCATGGTAACCAAAATGTCTGTTTTGTACCATCATAAGGTGTATGTCCTTTATAGTATTCTAATTCCTAATTCTATGATGGAAACAGGGTGCAGAAAATACAAAATCCATCACCTACCTCTACGAATAAACGAGAAGTATTTAGCAGACGCTCTTACCACATATAGGGCATACAACCTGCTACATTTCAACTCTCTCTTTGGCCTCTTTTTTTGTTGTGTGTGCGATCCCCCTTCTCTTTGACAAAAGTGGCACACTAACATGATTCTGGTGCTGTGCAGGGTTGTAGTAGTGACAAAGAAATGGGATGTTCCTATGTGTTATATTCATTTGTAGGTCAGCCATCTGATGCCTGATATCCAGACTGCTAGAGGGATGGCTCTCTCATGATCATGCAAACAGTACACCTGTATGTGTGTGAATCTATAGGCTTACACTAGCAATGGTCATCAAAATTGTTAAAGGTTTAAATGAGTTCAGGGGCCTCATTTATTAATATTATTTTGAAACTATTCTAAATACTACTTGCAAATGGAATTTAGAATGTTCGTAGGCCTAGAAAAAGGGGGATTTATCAAACTACGAGTGTCATACGCACATCGGTAGGAGATCAACATTGATAAATACCAATTGTTCTCAGCCTCAGTGCTTGTGCACAACCTTGGCTAAATGCATTGAGAAACGCCCATAATAAACCATATGTGGTCAAAATCATCCCTTTATAGCCGTGGGGAATATACAATGCCTCACCATGAATTACAACGGTACAATGAAAAAAAGCTACGAAAAATCAACTTTTCAGACACTGAAATAGAGTCAGAGGCTAAGTACAACCAAAAGGTTATATTTGGCTTGCTCAGTTGTGGCTTGACCAGTAAACATTTTAATATATATACATTTTCTTAGTATATGAGGTATTTTTTAAATACTTGGTGAGATAAAATAAAGAAAATTATACATGCCGCATTTGCATATACACTGGGTGTATTTGCAGACATTAATAAATTAAATATACAGGGGTGGAACAGGGCTGCAACCACCAAAAACGTGTTCCGTCTTAAGGCCTACCTGGCTGTCTAGACTGCCTATTTAATTATTCATTACTGTTGTTGTCAAGTTCTCTTGCATAATTCAACAAGTGTGTCAGGAGAAGGATACTATGCGATTTAAAATCAAAATGCTTGGCTCTAGATATCTCCCGAGTGGTGCAGTGGTCAAAGGCACTGTATTTCTGTGCCACTAGAGATCCTGGTTCGAATCCAGGCTCTGTTGTAGCCGACCGGGAGACCAATGGGTTGGAGCACAATTGGCCCAGCGTCGTCCAGGATAGGGGAGGGAATGGCTGGCAGGGATGTAGCTCAGTTGGTTGAGCATGGTGTTTGCAACGCCAGGGTTGTGGGTTTGATTCCCACGTGGGGCCAGTAAAAACAAATATATATATATACAAAGGAGTAATGTATGCACTCACTAACTGTAAGTCGCTCTGGATAAGTGTGTCTGCTTAATGACTAAAATGTAGATGAAATCTATCTATACATTGTTTGCAAGATCAGACACATTTCAACTGTATTAAATTATTCATTTTTTCAATTGCACAAAAAATCAACACCCATCAAAATAAAGTTATCTTTCTTTTCTTTCTTGTGATCTAACTTTCGAGACGGTGCATTAAATCCCAGAGAAAGCTTTAGCGTTCTTATAGATGCAACGGAAAGCCAATGTAGTCCATTGAGCCCATTTCAGCCATTACCGGAGTGTGTTTGACAGGTCATTACAAACGTTTCTGCGGTTGTTACGTTATTGGGAAAAAGCAAATGGCACAAGCAAGAGGGGGAAAGAGTCACAAGAGTAAAATGAAAATAAAATCATTCCAGCAAGATTTAAGTGACAAGTGGATTTTGCACCCCTCAAACACAGGAAATGTATTGTATTTGATACCATTCCATACATTCCGCTACAGCCATTACCACGAGCCCGTTCTCCCCAATTAAGGTGCCATCAACCGTGCTTTGAACTCGTTGAGCAATGCCGATTGGCTAAAAGTGCAACAAGCTGCATCAAGCATAAACTAAAAGTACAAATCAAATCAAATCAGATGTTATTGGTCATATACACATATATAGCAGATGCTATTGTGGGTGCTTGTGTTCCTAGCTCCAACAGTGCAGTAGTATATAACAATTCACAACAATACACACAAATCTAAAAGTAAAATAATGGAATTAAGAAATATATAAATATTAAGACGAGCAATGTCGGACTGGCATTGACAAAAATACAGTAGAGTATATACATATTAAATGAGTAAAACAGCATGTAAACATTATTAAAGTGACTAGCGTTCCATTATTAAAGTGACCAGTGATTCCATGTCTATGTACATAGGGCAGCAGCCTAGAGTTGAGTAACCGGGTGGTAGCCGGCTAGTGATGGCTATTTAACAGTCTGATGGCCTTGAGATAGAAGCTGTTTTTCAGTCTCTTGGTCCCAGATTTGATGCACCTGTGCTGACCTCGCCTTCTGGATGATAGCGGGGTGAACAGACCGTGGCTCGGGTGGTTGATGTCCTTGATTATCTTTTTTGCCTTCTTGTGACATCGGGTGCTGTAGGTGTCCTGGAAGGCAGGCAGTGTGCCCCCGGTGATGCGTTGGTCAGACCGCACGACCCTCTGGAGAGCCCTTCGGTTGCGTGCGGTGCAGTTGCCGTACCAGCCGGTGATACAACCCGACAGGATGCTCTCAATTGTGCATCTATAAAGGTTTGTGAGGGTCTTAGGGGCCAAGCCTTCTTCAGCACACTGTCTGTGTGGGTGAACCATTTCAGTTTGTCAGTGATGTGTACGGTGAGGAACTTGAAGCTTTTCACCTTCTCCACTGCGGTCCTGTCGATGTGGATTGGGGCGTGCGCCCTCTCCTGTCTCCTGAAGCCCACACTCAGCTCATTCGTTTTGTTGACGTTGAGGGAGAGGTTATTGCCCTGGCACCACTCCGCCAGGGCCCTCACCTCCTCCCTGTAGGCAGTCTCGTCATGGTTGGTAATCAGGCCTACTACTGTTGTGTCATCTGCAAACTTGATGTTTGAGTTGGAGGCGTGCGTGGCCACGCAGGCATGGGTGAACAGGGATTACAGGAGGGGGCTGAGCACGCACCCTTGTGGGGCCCCTGTGTTGAGGATCAGCGTAGTGGAGTTGTTGTTTCCTACCTTCACCACCTGGAGCGGCCTGTCAGGAAGTCCAGGATCCAGTTGCACAGGGCAGGGTTCAGACACAGGGCCCCAAGCTTAATGATGAGCTTGTAGGGTACTATGGTGTTGAAGGCTGAGCTATAGTCAATGAACAGCATTCTTACATGGGTATTTCTCTAGTCCAGATGGGATAGGGCAGTGTGCAGTGTGATGGCGATTGCATTGTCTGTGGATCTATTGAGGCGGTATGCAAATTGAAGTGGGTCTAGGGTGTCAGGTAAGGTGGAGGTGACATGATCCTTAACTAGCCTCTCAAAGCACTTCATGATGACATAAATGAGTGCTACGGGGCGATAGTCATTTAGTTCAGTTACCTTTGCTTTCTTGGGTACATGAACAATGGTGGATATCTTGAAGCAAGTGGGGACAGCAGACTGGGATAGGGAGAGATTGAATATGTCCGTAAACACTCCAGCCTGCTGGTCTGCGCATGCTCTGATGATGCGGCTAGGGATGCAGTCTGGGCCGACAGCCTTGCAAGGGTTAACACGCTTAAATGTCTTACTTACGTCGGCCACGGAGAACGAGATCCCACAGTCCTTGGGAACGGGCCGCGTTGGTGGCACTGTGTTATCCTAAAAGTGAGCGAAGAAGGTGTTTAGCTTGTCCGGGAGAAAGACGTCGATGTCCGCGACGTGGCTGCTTTTCCCTTTCTGATCCGTGATTGTCTGTAGACCCTGCCACATATGTCTCATGTCTGAGCCGTTGAATTGCGACTCCACTTTGTCTCTGTACTGTTTCATTGCCTTACGGAGGGAATAACTACACTGTTTGTATTCAACCATATTCCCAGTCACCTTGCCGTGGTTAAATGTGGTGGTTTGCGCTTTCAGTTTTGTGCAAATGCTGCCATCTATCCACGGTTTTTGGTTTGGGTAGGTTTTAATAGTCACTGTGGGATCAACATCCCCTATACACTTCCTGATGAACTCAGTCAACTCAGAACATGGATTCCGATTGGTCAGACCAGCGTTGAATAGACCTTAGCACGGGTACTTCCTGTTTGAGTTTCTGACTATAGGAAGGGAGTGCCAGAATGGAGTCGTGATCTGATTTGCCGAAGTGAGGGCGGGGGAGGGCCTTGTAGACGTCCCGGAAGGGAGAGTAACAATGGTCGAGAGTTTTTGAAGCGCGAGTACTACATGCAGTGTGTTGATAAAACTTTGGTAGCATTTTCCTCAAATTTGCTTTGTTAAAATCCCCAGCTACAATAAATGCGGACTCAGGATATGTGGTTTCCAGTTTGCACAAAGTCCAGTGTAGTTCCTTGAGGGCGGTTGTGGTATAAGCTTGAGGGGGAATATACACAGCTGTGACTTTAACAGAAGATAATTCTCTTTGGAGGTAATACGGTCGGCATTTGATTATGAGGTATACTAGGTCAGGTGAACAAAAGGACTTGAGTTCCTGTACGTTATCACAATCTCACCATGAGTGGTTAATCATGAAACATACACCACCACCTTTCTTCTTCCTGGAGAGTTCTTTCTTTCTGTCTACGCGATGTACTGAGAACCCAGCTGGCTGTATGGACGGGGACAGTATATCCAGAGAGAGCCATGATTCCATGAAAGTATGTTACAGTCCCTGATGTCTCTCTGAAAGGAGATCCTCGCCATGAGCTCATCTACTTTATTGTCCAGGGACTGAATATTAGCAAGTAATATACTCGGAAGCTGTGGATGGTGTGCACGCCTCCTGAGTCGGACTAGAAGTCCACTCCGAATACCTCTTCTTTGCTGGCGGCCTCTTGGAGCAGCCTCTGGGATAAGTTCAATTGCCCTGGGCGGTAGGAACAAAGGACCCAATTCGGGAAAGTCATATTTCTGGTCGTAATGCTGGTGAGTTACCGTCACTATGATATCCAAAAGTTGTTTCCGTCTGTATATAATAACACAAAAAACGTTCTGGGCTAATAATGTAAGAAATAACACACAAAAAAACAAAATACTTAAAAGTTGCTTAGGAGCTAGAAGCAGAGCTGCCATGTCTGTCGGCGCCATCTTGTCACATAATAGAAACCAAAGCCTACAGCTATCATTCTTGAAAAAAATAACATATTAATAGATTGCTTTTTATAAACAATGTTTTGTTGTTACATTTAACTGTTGAAAATGCTGTTATCGAGGTACTTTTCTTAGTAGGTGACGTCAGAGGTCAGCATGTGGAGAAGTTGGAACTCAAGGATGATAGACAAGTTTCCCACTAGTAATTACCAGTTGGAGGGCCGTTCAAGTGGATTTTTTCCAGTCGTATGTGGTAAATTCCCAATTCCCACTTGGTTACGAATGAAGCAATACACACTTAAGGCTCTGCATGGTCAATCCGCCATCTGCAGTGGCCGTACCGTATTTACTGCGATGTGGCCTCCGCAGAAGTCAGAGCATACTTTTTGCACTTTGCGGAGCAGGGCAGAGCTGTTGTGAAGGATGTTGTCAAGGAAGTGAGTTTGTGTTTATACAGGACCTCCCGCCCGCACCTACCGTCAACCAATCATGTCAATGCGGAGCTATACGGAGCCCTCCACATTGTTACAAAATTTGGGAGGCGCACGGCGAAGCAGAACAGAGCTCAATTTGGCCTCCCCAAGCCTCCAGAGGCTCAGCAATTGCGTCACACCCTCCATAAGGAGCCTCCAGAGCACATTTACGGAGAAAGCATAAATGGACTTCTAAAGGCCTTCGCCCTTTGTCTGCCATGTCTGTTCCCCTGAACAATACCCACAATTCCAAGGAGCCCGATTCCCAGACTTGTCTTTCCAGGCCCACTGAGATTTCTGGAACGAAAGACGGGGTCGATCCATGCACTTATGTCTAACTGGAATGATAGCACATCAAGGCTTTGGTTTCAATTATGTGTGTATGGTTCGCTTTAGCATTCACACCGAAAAACATTGCCTTTGTGACAGCGAATATACAGCAAAGTCTAGTGGCATGCTTTAAACACACAACACAATGAGGAATCAACACATAAGCAGATAGGAAAGGACAAATCCAAAACCACAAAGGTGGTCCCCATCTTGCTTACGATGATGTTGGGGTGAACCAAAAACATGGCACAAAAGACCAGGTCAAAATGTTGCCAGCCACCTTAGTATACTGTACATGCACATACATCATAACCATAGTGTTTGGAAGTGTAAGGTCAGGTTAACGCGACCTTATGAACCCATCTCAAGAAGCATGCCAACCCCACACGCAGTCTGATTAACTGGCCAGAGTAAAGACCCAGTCCCCTTCTCCCCACCTCACCCCCTCCCCTCTCACAACTATTACCCTCAGACACCCACCCGGGCCCCATGCCTTCACCATATCACTCTTCCCCCACACACACACACACCAACCCCACTCCTCAATGCAAGACCCCCACCATTCACGCTAGTCTTTTTTTCGCCCTTAATAAAATCCATAAATCCCTTATTTCAGAAACTATGCCCACCTCAAACATCCCACATCTAACACCCCTTCCTCTTCCACCACCCCCACCCCCACCCACTCACCACCTCTCAATCCTTCAATCCCTATCATTTATCCCCCTTAGCCTACCCCCACCCACCCCTCCTCCTCCACCAACCCCACCCCCTACTCCTGCGAGACGCTCTCCAATATCCCGCCGGCATAACTCTTCCCTCCAAGTTGGCCACAAATATCTCAGCTATGCTGATTTATAGGGGCAGGCCCTGTTTCGGAGGCTAGGTCTGCAGCACTGCATGGAGATGGGATTGATTTCTTACCATGCGAGGAGCACTTTAAGAAGATGGCAGACACTCATGAGTGCATAGTAAAAAGAGACACGTGGTGGAGTGCATAAATGGGTGAGCACCTCTGATGGGAGAGATATGAACTCACCTGTAAAAAAGGCCAAGCAGGCAGTAAACAGGCAAATGAAGGAAGGTTAAAGAGAGCTTTCGAGGCCCCACTGCACCGCACTACACTGAGGAAGCGCAGAACACCAAGGTTGTCGGATAGGTGAACCACAATCAACCACATCCACAGTCTTAGCACACCTCAGAGCATTATGCTAGGTATGTCTCTGTAAACACACTTGTAGAGGTATCAGATGCAATAAATTGGTGGGTGCTTATACTTGTCCTTTTTCACGCATGAACAAGTATGTGTGAATTGGAAATGTGTTTTTTGCATATCCCAAACACACTCAGAGAGTGGGGTCATGGCCAGGGTCTGCCATTATCAACGGCGACCCTGGAGCAATTAGGGTTAAGTGACTTGCTCAAGGGCACCTCAATGATTTTTCACCTTGTCAGCTCAGGGATTCGAACTAGCAACGTTTTGGTTACTGGCCCAACGCTCCATTCGCTACCTACCTGCCGCCCAGTGAGTAAGTGTGTATTTTTCGTATTCATCTGCATTCATTAATAGTGCACACACCTTTTCTCTGAGTTTAGTTTATTTAAATTGCTCATAATAAATGACAATAAACTAGAAGAAGAAGATACATACATGTATCTATTTGGAATTTCCTTCAGCGATTCAGAGGGTCGTATTTATTAGACACTATGGATGGATGGTTTTGGGGAACGTCGTGGTAGAGTTCAGTGAACTCGAAAACCCTGGCCGACATTTTTCCTCAGCCCTACATTCTACGTACCCACTTCTACCTTCATCATTCATTTTCCTTTCTTCTCGGAAAATGAACCCCTGGCAACCCAACAAAACAATCTCGTAAATCAACATATATCACATATCACTGAGTGTATGGGTTGGTAGGACACATGTTTAAACGGTGCTGTACACAATAAGACTACGTACAAAGGTCCATCTTCTTTACTACAGCTGTCCTGCTGTTTTTGTTGTTGGACTAGCCCAGCACCGTAGCATTGACCCATGCTCTCAGGGCCTCTCGGGGGAAGATAAGAATCCTTCTGCTTCCTCTGAAAGGCTGGGTGTGGGTTGGACCTGCCGCACAGAGAGATAGCCAAAGGCTGTACAAAATAACAGGCCCAGGCATTATCTGTCCCCACACAAGGCCGGGGAATGGCTGGGGCTGGGGATCTGCGCTGGGGCCCGGTGGAACTGTTGTCTTCTGTCAGGCAGTGAGGCTCTGAGAATGAAGTTGTGTATGCTCCCATCCCATCCGGCGCATGGTGCACTTCTTTGTAATCCTGTCTTATATTGTATATGTGTCCTTGAATTTCGTATAAATGTGATGACATCCGTACTTTTGGTTGGCATGCACAAGGACTGACCAATGAGAAAGGATTTGACTGTACTGCATAGTACTGCATATAGAAAAGTATTGGAAAATGTGCTAGTATGACTTACGCAAGGGTTGAGAAACATTCAAGAGGTGCTCAAGTAAAGGTGACTATTAGTCATTTGGAACTTGAAAATACACTTTGGGAGCTAATGACCATACCCAGATAAGCACGTAATTTCTGGAAAACCTTTGGAAGCACTGGCGGCACATCTACATACACCTTGAGAGCTCATTGTATCCTAAAGGCGTCTTGAGGCTTTCTTCTATGGCCCGTTTTTTTGTCCTTCGCAAACATCAAGGTGGTGGTGGAGGTGGCTTGAGGAGCTAAAGGCATGTGTGCTTCAAAAGCCCAGCTCTCAAGAGTACACACTAATCACGTTTCTCATTTTCTGATCCGAGTGTGAAGTGTGCTCTCAGTTCAGCGTAATGAGTTGAGGGCTGAGCGGTTTGGATATGTTCTAAGCAGCTTTCTTTCAAACACACTGATAACCTTGTTACACCCCGGGCCACTACTTTGTCAACAGCTCTGTCGTCACACCAATTCAATCTATAACATTTGTGACTAAAAGGGAATGCCACCGTGTAGGTAAAAATATGTTCAAAGCGACGAGCCAATGACAGACCCTCCCTTTCCCCCCCATGATAAGTAAGGGTCTTGTTTCTGAAAGATTTATGAGCAAGGCGCTCTGTGTACAAAGTTCACGCAGCTGCAGACTGCGAAACTGAGCAGAAACAGTTCATTGGGGGCGAAGGAGAGAAAATGAGACATTGAGAAATAAGAGAGAGTGAGAGAGAGAGAGAGAGAGAGCGAGAGCGAGAGAGAGAGAATCTCCTGGCTTGGGCTGCAATTGTGGGGCAAGAGTACATGCTTGTATAGCTGAATAGCAAGAGTGAATATTTTCATAGAGGAAGTAGACATAAAATCTTTGTCATTTTCCTCAGCGCTTAGTGAGTCCTGTCTCTCACAGGAAGACAGACACATGTTGGTAGCCTAGTGGTTAGAGCGAAAGGTCGCTGGTTCCAATACCTGAGCCAACAAGGTGAAAAATCTGTCAGTGTGCTTGAGCAAGGCACTTAACCCTCCAGGGGCGCCGTACTACTATGGCTAACCCTGTAAAACAACACATATTACTGCACCTATCCGGTGCATGTGACAATACAACATATTTTTTTAATGTATTTTTTTAAATATAATATTCCTCCCGGTTTTGATGGCGGCAAATGAGTAATACAACAACAAAAAGTAACTGTGAAATTATTTTTGACAGAAGATCTCGAATTTGCATAAAGGCAGTCAGCTTTTTAAAAGATAGGCTTTTTGTTCTGTAAAGGGTCTTCATTTAACAACAATGTCATTTAATAATGACAAGATCGTTTAAAATATAGAAAAAACATTGGGAGAGATACACTGAAGGGAAGAGACACACTGAGAGTGAGTGTGTGAAGGGAAGGGACACAGTCTCCAACCTGGGCTCTCTGGAGGACAAGAGTGCTGCACGTCCACTTCCATGAGGAATATAAGGATTTGGAGATACTTACCTTTGGGAAATACTCACCTTTGGATATATGCACCTGTGGAAATACGTGAGAGACATTTGGAAGGACTTTTTGCTGGGTTGGCCACTAGCTGCAACGTGGACTACAGTAAGGCTGGGGAAAAGTTATCTGAGCGAGTGAGAATTATGATTTTGGATGTGGAAGAGACATCCCTGAACTGTTAACCCTTAAAGAGCCACAAGAGAACAGAATTTTGTTATATTTTCGTTAATTTCCCAAGACCTATAATAAAATCCTTGTTTTGTTTGAACCTTGTCTCCTTGCACTACTTGAGCAATCCCGCTGCTAAAGCTGTGCAGCCTCTCGTGACGTCACAGATGGTGGAGAATACGGGCACGCTCAAGCGTTAATAGTGCATGTCAGAGGAGGATACCGAAGGTTTGATCACCCAGTTTTCCAAGTTGGCGTAGGCTCCCCGCCGACTGAAATGGAGGACATATTGAAAGCCCTTGTTGCTGGCCAGCAAGCCCAGATGCAAGCCAACGTGGCTCTCTTGGAGAGCAAAAGAAAGCCAACCTTCTGAAGGCAGAGGAATTGCAGTTGCAGAGACAGAGGGTGGTCCAAAATACCCGCCCAATAAAGGCATGTGACTTTATATCTAAGATGGGAGCTACCGATGACATTGAGGCATACCTGCATGCATTTGAGGCCACGGCCACTAGGGGAAGCCTGGCCCAAGCAACAGTGGGTTGGTCTGTTAGCCCCCCTTTCTAACCGGGAAGCGCTGAATGCTGTCCGGGGACCTGGGCCCTGACCAGGTTACTGACTATGATGCCCTGAAGTCTGAGATCCTCAGCAGATATGGACTCTACAAAGTTTGGTATGGCCCAGCGCTTTCACAGCTGGACCTTCCAACCAGACCAACCTCCTCGGGCGCAGATGCATGAACTTGTCCGAATCGCAAGGGAAATGGCTGGATCCGCAGAGGAATACAGCAGCGGCGGTGGTGGAGGCCGTTGTGGTGGATCGTTACCCTACGCGCCCTGCCTTATGAGGCAAAACGGTTCATCAGTCAACAGGCCTTGACCACGGCTGATCTGACCGTGGAAGCTGTGGAAAAGTACCAGGCCACAGCGGAGATGCTGAATGCTTCCCGAAAAGACCCCAGGAGTGCGGCCCCACCACAAATGGGAAGAACCCGTCCAAAGGACCCCAAGGTCTCGAACCCAGCCACGTCAGGACTTATCCCGGCTCCAGGGGGAGCCAGAAACCAGGCGGGTCCAAGAAGAGTACACCAGGAGGGGAAACTCGACAGTGTTACCGGTGTGGGGAGAGGGGACATATCTCCTGGCAGTGTGGGAAACCAGCCGATGAACCTATGCCCACTGCGGAGTCCTCAGCTCAGCACCCACACACCGTTTTGCCTCGCTCTTGGGAGTCGTAGATGGCGTGCCCAGATCGACCCCCCACCTGCCCGGTAACTGTGAATCACCATGATGTGGAAGCCTTACTGGATTCTGGTAGCCGGGCCACCCTGGTGCGTAAGGATTTGGTGGGCCCAACGTGTCTGACCCGGGGAAAGTCCTCCCAGTTTCCTGTGTCCATGGGGACACCAGAGAATACCCCATTACTGAACTTACAATGACCAGCACACGGGGAACCATACACACCGATGGCGGGGTGGTTGATTCCCTCCCGTCCCTGTCCTAATGTGGACGAGACTGCCCAGCCTTTACCCACTCTGGAGAGAGTCTCAGGAGAGGGTTAACCCCGAGTACCTCGGAAACGGAGAGGCAAGACTCATCCTGGGAAGGCTCCGGTGCAATCCTCCAGGTTACTCACTCCCGCCCGGGCTCTGATAGGGATGGCAGGTGCCCAGACCGACACAGAGACGGAGCTACAGAATCTGGACAAAGAACTGTCTGGTCTGAAGGGGACCGCTGAGAGGTATCGTTTGTTAAAGCAACAGTTAGACATGAAGACAGAAGAGTTAGATATCCTCCAGGCTAAACTCCAACAGAGCTCCTTCCACAAGCAACAGGAGGAGCTGGAGAGGCTGCGCAGGACCATCGAGAGTGTGAGGAGACCCTGCGCAGTAGTAAGGAGGTCAGAAGAAGGCAGAGGAGAAGTACAAGGTGTTGGAGAACAAGATGAAGAATGCGGAGGCAGAGAGAGAGAAGGAACTGAAAGCTGCTCAACAGAAGCTAAACTCTGCTAAAACCAAGGCTGATGCGTTCAGTAAGAAACTCAGGAGAGACAACAGGAGGCTGAGTCCCTGGTCCTAGAGGTGGAGGAGTTGAAGAGAGAGCAGGCTGGCAAGCACCACGGCAATGCGGACGCCCTCTCCCGGCGTGATGCCTTCTTCGCTGCCCTTACCCGACGAGGACGTCGGTCCCGAGGAGGGGGATGTGTGATGTCACGAGAGGCTGTGTCCTGGAGGGACGTTCATCCCCCTGAGATGGCTGCAAACCCAGACAGCTATGGCTCCATCTGCTGGTATGGTCGGGAACTCCACCCCTCTATGGCCAATCTTCCACTCAACGTAAGCTTGATGTATTCATGAAGACTGGAGGATATCAGGGCATCATTGAAAAGAGGTCCACATATTGAATTGTGAATATACTAACATGGCATTCCCTGACAAAGGGCTGTAGGATAATGTTTGTAAAAGGCTTTCATGGATAAGATCCCCCCCATGTGTGTGTGTGTGTGTGTACTTGTTCTTCTACCATTGTGGGAACCTGAAATCCCCAAATGTCCCCACAAGGATAGTACAATTAGGGTTAGAATTAAGGTTAGGGTTAGGCGTTAGGGTTAGATTTAGGGTTAGGGTAAATAGGATTTTGAATGGAAATATATTTTAGGTCTCCATGAGGACAGAAAAACAAGTCTCTGTGTGTGTGTGTGTGTGTGTGTGCAGCTGTCAGAGGTACTGGGCACAAGCAATCTACTGTTTATTTTGCACCTCTCAGTGTAATTCAACATGGAAGGATATGAAGCCAATTCTGGCATTATATCAAATTGATCTAAAACATTAATAGTCCAATGCAGCCGTCTTTATCTCAATATCAAACATTTTCTGGGTAATAATTAAGCACCTTACTGTGATTGTTTTCAATGATTTTTTTATAAAAATAAACAAAAAAAGCTTCTTAGCAAAGAGCAGTTTCTCCAGCAAGAATTTTGCTAGGACTGTCTGGTAGTGGTCTGAGTGGGGAGGGGAAAACTGAAACCCACATGTTTTTGGCAGAGGTTTGGAACTCTCTTTCTTATTGGTCTGTTAACTAATGTACCGCCTTGTGATGGCATATGCTCAACTTCCAGTTGTTGAACAGCGTATGAACAAAGCTGATGTAAATACTTTGTTTTAAACTTCCTGAAGTTACTTGAATTACTTTAAAACCAGTAGGCTATCTTAACCATAGGTGAGAAGTCTGCTGCGCTACGACTATGGTGGAATATAACCCGATGGAGACTAGTTTCTGAAAATCCATGAGGGTATTGACCTGTACGTAGTACTCCTGAGTTCAAGAATGGACAGTATCAATGGTGCCAGAGCTGGTGGCCACCAAAAGGATGAGAGCGAGAGGCCCGGGACCAAAAGTCGTGAAGGTCACATTCCGGGGGGTCAAATATAAAGTGGATGTCCTCCGGCTGAAGCAACATCTGAAGAGCAGCCAACAATGTTAGAGGGTGTTCATCAGATCGGCCAAGGCCCACACAGATCAAATAATCGAACTCAACTTCAAAACACTCCTACGAGAGATCCCGGCTGGGAGAGATTTCAAAATATCAGGGAATGGATGGATGATGAAGCGGTCTTCTGATGCCGAGGGCGACCACCGAGGCCCGGGGCGGGGGAGCTGGACCCGCAGATCATGTCCAGGAAGGCTGCCTAGTCTGTAAGTGCTGAAAATTCACTGGAGCGTTAATGGATGGACGACCACAAACTGTAAACTTAGAACATCACTACTACAGTCCCTAAACCCTGACTTTATTTATTTGAATGAAACTCATTTGCCTGGCGACTCCACTATTGATTTGCATGGTTATTATTGGCTTGGACACAATCAAAATGTTCAAATAAAAGCCCTAAAGCTTCACGTGGCGTTTGACTTTTTGTTAGGTACGAATTATTTGAACAATATAGAGTGAACAATGTGGACAAGTCAATGGATGGAATAATTGGTGTAAGATTTGAACACTGTGTGTCGCAATATTCTTTGTTATATTCTCTTCTTATTTACAGTGCATTCGGAAAGTTTTCAGGCCCCTTGACTTTTTCAACATTTTGTTATGTTACAGCCTTATTCTAAAATTGATTAAAACATTTTTTTTTCTCGGCAATCTACACACAATACCCCATAATTAAACAGATTTTTTGAAATTTTAGCAAATGTATTACAAATAAAAAATGGAAATGTCACATTTACATAAGTATTCAGACCCTTTACTCAGTACTTTGTCGAAGCACCTTTGGCAGCGATTACAGCATCCAGTCTTCTTAGGTATGACGCTAAAGCTTGGCACACCTGTATTTGGGGAGTTTCTCCCATTCTTCTCTGCAGATCCTCTCAAGCTCTGTCAGGTTGGATGGGGAGCATTGCTGCACAGCTATTTTCAGGTCTCTCCAGAGATGTTCGATTGGGTTGAAGTCCGGGCTCTGGCTGGGCCACTCAAGGACATTCAGAGACTTGTCCCGAAGCCACTCCTGCATTGTCTTGGTTGTGTGCTTAGGGTCGTTGTCCTGTTGGAAGGTGAACCTTCGCCCCAGTCTGAGGTCCTGAGCGCTCTGGAGCAGGTTTTTATCAAGGATCTCTCTGTACTTTGCTCTGTTCATCATTGCCTCGATCCTGACTATTCTCCCAGTCCCTGCCGCTGAAAAACCTCCCCACAGCATGATGCTGCCACCACCATGCTTCACCGTAGGGATAGTGCCAGGTTTCCTCCAGACGTGACGCTTGGTATTCAGGCCAAAGAGTTCAATCTTGGTTTCATCAGACCAGAGAATCTTGTTTCTCATGGTCTGAGAATCTTTAGGTGCCTTTTGGCAAACTCCAAGCAGGCTGTCATGTGCCTTTTACTGAGGAGTGGCTTCCGTCTTACCACTCTACCATAAAGGCCTGATTGGTGGAGTACTGCAGAAATGGTTGTCCTTCTGGAAGGTTCTCCCATCTCCACAGAGGAACTCTAGAGCTCTGTCAGAGTGACCATCGGGTTCTTGGTCACCTCCCTGACCAAGGCCCTTCTCCCCCGATTGCTCACTTTGGCCAGGTGGCCAGCTCTAGGAAGAGTCTAGGTGGTTCCAAACTTCTTCCATTTAAGAATGATGGATGCCACTGTGTTCTTGGGGACCTTCAATGCTGCACAAATGTTTGGGTACCCTTCCCCAGATCTGTGCCTCGACACAATCCTGTCTCGGAATTCTACGGACAATTCCTTCGACCTCATGGCTTGGTTTTTGCTCTGACATGCACTTTCAAATGTGGGACCTTATATAAACAGGTGTGTGCCTTTCCAAATCATGTCCAATCAATTGAATTTACCACAGGTGGACTCCAATGAAGTTGTAGAAACATCTCAAGGATGATCAATGGAAACAGGATGCACCTGAGCTTAATTTCGAGTCTCATAGCAAAGGGTCTGAATACTTATGTAAATAAGGTATTTCTGGTTTTTATTTTTAATGCATTTGCTAAAAAATATTAAAATCTGTTTTCGCTTTGTCATCATGTGGTATTGTGTGTAGAATCCATTTTAGAATAACGCTGTAACGTAACAAAATGTGGAAAAGTCGAGTGATCTGAATACTTTCTGAAGGCACTGTATATATATGGTGACCTGAACAGCCGTATCTCTGATATGAAAGACTGTATAATTGACATCGATGGTATTGTACCTAGAGTTGCTTTAGACACAGGTGTAAATAGGCATGGGGAAACGTTCATTGAATTCTTAAAGGATTCCAAGTGCTGCATTCTGAATAGTACCTTAACACCACCAAATGATCATTTCACATCAATGTCAACAAAGGGAAAAGCAGTCATTGACTATATTGTAACACCCCATGATGTCTGAATACATGTATGGAGTTTAATGTGATTACCTCAACTGAGCTTGTGGAAACTGTAGTGTTTTTGCAGACTTTACTGTAGTATTCACTAAAGTCCGCAAAAACACTACAGTGAATACTGTAGTATACTGTATTACTTACAGTTAACTATAGTATAAATACTGTAGTAAAAGAAAACTGTAGTATACTATAGTAATTAATGTAGTGTTTTTGCAGATTGCAGTATACTGTAGTATTTCGCGGACTTCAATATTTTCTGTAGTGTTTTTGCAGACATTACTGTAGTATTTACTATAGTGTTTTTGTTTGATTATCTTTGGCATAGAAGTGGAGGCTTTCTCCTCAAGGAAACCTACTAGAGAAATACTAAAAGAGCCGATTTTCCATAACCTGTATGTAGGTAGGTAGGTAGGTAGGTAGGTAGGTAGGTAAGTAAGTAAGTAAGTAAGTAAGTAAGTAGGATGGTAGGTACAGTGGGGAAAAAAAGTATTTAGTCAGCCACCAATTGTGCAAGTTCTCCCACTTAAAAAGATGAGAGAGGCCTGTAATTTTCATCATAGGTACACGTCAACTATGACAGACAAAATGAGAAAAAAAAATCCAGAAAATCACATTGTAGGATTTTCTATGAACGTATTTGCAAATTATGGTGGAAAATAAGTATTTGGTCAATAACAAAAGTTTCTCAATACTTTGTTATATACCCTTTGTTGGCAATGACACAGGTCAAACGTTTTCTGTAAGTCTTCACAAGGTTTTCACACACTGTTGCTGTTATTTTGGCCCATTCCTCCATGCAGATCTCCTCTAGAGCAGTGATGTTTTGGGGCTGTCGCTGGGCAACACGGACTTTCAACTCCCTCCAAAGATTTTCTATGGGGTTGAGATCTGGAGACTGGCTAGGCCACTCCAGGACCTTGAAATGCTTCTTACGAAACAACTCCTTCGTTGCCCGGGCGGTGTGTTTGGGATCATTGTCATGCTGAAAGACCCAGCCACGTTTCATCTTCAATGCCCTTGCTGATGGAAGGAGGTTTTCACTCAAAATCTCATGATACATGGCCCCATTCATTCTTTCCTTTAGACGGATCAGTCGTCCTGGTCCCTTTGCAGAAAAACAGCCCCCAAGCATGATGTTTCCACCCCCATGCTTCACAGTAGGTATGGTGTTCTTTGGATGCAACTCAGCATTCTTTGTCCTCCAAACACGACGACTTGCGTTTTTACCAAAAAGTTCTATTTTGGTTTCATCTGACCATATGACATTCTCCCAATCCTCTTCTGGATCATCCAAATGCACTCTAGCAAACTTCAGACAGGCCTGGACATGTACTGGCTTAAGCAGGGGGACACGTCTGGCACTGCAGGATTTGAGTCCCTGGCGGCGTAGTGTGTTACTGATGGTAGGCTTTGTTACTTTGGTCCCAGCTCTCTGCAGGTCATTCACTAGGTCCCCCCGTGTGGTTCTGGGATTTTTGCTCACCGTTCTTGTGATCATTTTGACCCCACGGGGTGAGATCTTGCGTGGAGCCCCAGATCGAGGGAGATTATCAGTGGTCTTGTATGTCTTCCATTTCCTAATAATTGCTCCCACAGTTGATTTCTTCAAACCAAGCTGCTTACCTATTGCAGATTCAGTCTTCCCAGCCTGGTGCAGGTCTACAATTTTGTTTCCGGTGTCCTTTGACAGCTCTTTGGTCTTGGCCATAGTGGAGTTTGGAGTGTGACTGTTTGAGGTTGTGGACAGGTGTCTTTTATACTGATAACAAGTTCAAACAGGTGCCATTAATACAGGTAACGAGTGGAGGACAGAGGAGCCTCTTAAAGAAGAAGTTACTGGTCTGTGAGAGCCAGAAATCTTGCTTGTTTGTAGGTGACCAAATACTTATTTTCCACCATAATTTGCAAATAAATTCATTAAAAATCCTACAATGTGATTTTCTGGAGAAAAAAAATCTCAATTTGTCTGTCATAGTTGACGTGTACCTATGATGAAAATTACAGGCCTCTCTCATCTTTTTAAGTGGGAGAACTTGCACAATTGGTGGCTGACTAAATACTTTTTTTCCCCACTGTAGGTAGGTAGGTAGGTAGGTAGGTAGGTAGGTAGGTAGGTAGGTAGGTAGGTAGGTAGGTAGGTAGGTCTGGGGTCTGAACGAATAGTTCAGAGCTTCTGCTCTTTTTTATAACCTGTAGGGAACACAATATATGGTCTATACTTGGGATGTACGTTTCTCATTTATGGGTGGCACAAATTAGGATATGGGGGTGGGGAATGGGCAAGGTACAGTATATGCAAATTAAATATTGTAGTATTTACTATAGTTTAAAAAGTGTAGTATTTTTGTGGACTGTAGTGTTTTTCGTTACTGTTGTATTTACTACAGTGTTTTTTTCTCCAGATAATACTGTAGTATTCTACTGTATACTACAACATTCTATAGTAAGTACAACACATGATTGAGGGATACTACAATGTGTAGTATAGTATTCTACAGCATACTACAGTTTATTACAGAATTATATAGTAAGTACTGTAGTATTCTATAGTAAACTGTTGTATTTTTTCATGTGGGTATTGATAACCTGGAAGCTTGCCAGAAAACACAATATAATATTGATCAGTGGTATGGCCTGTTCTGTTAGGTACTACATGACGCAATGGAAAAGTGTTTACCTGTTAAATCAGTATCATCCAAGCTTAAGCGATCTCAACAAATTGGTAAACCATATTGAAATAAAGAGTTAAAAAATGTATGGTCTGTAATGAGAGTTGCAGAAAATAAGTTCCTAAAATGTAAAGACCAATCAAACAGGCTTAAGAGAAGAGAGAGTTTAAACAGTGTCAACATATCTTTGCCAACAAGCTATGGTTCTATAAGAGGCAGTGGTGTAAAGTACTTAAGTAGTACTTTAAAGTATTTTTACTTAAGTCGTTTTATTTGTATCTGTACTTTACTTTACTATTTATATTTTTGACAGCTTTTACACTACATTCCTAAAGAAAATAATATACTTTTTACGCCATACACTCTGACACCCAAAAGTATTCGTTCCATTTTGAATGCTTAGCAGGACAGGAAAATTGTCAAATTCACGCACTTATCAAGAGAACATCCCTGGTCATCCCTAATGCTACTGATCTGGCGGACTCACTAAACACAAATGCTTCGTTTGTAAATTATTTCTGAGTGTTGGAGTGTGCCCCTGGCTATCCATCTGGTTTGCTTAATATAAGGAATGAGAAATGATTTATGCTTTTACTTTTGATACTTAAGTATATTTTATCAATAACATTTACTTTTGATACTTAAGTATATTTAAAACCAAATACTTTTAGACTTTTACTCAAGTAGTATTTTACTGGGTGACTTTCACTTTTACTTGTCATTTTCTATTAAGGTATCTTTACTTTTACTCAAGTATGACAATTGGGTACTTTTTCCACCACTGATAAGACGAGATTCAGAAGGGGCCAAGCACTGCATCTCGAACAATTCATGCATTACTTCCCTATGGGACAAGCTAGCTTTTTCTCTAGCTGGAGGTAAGCAGGAGGTAAGCTTCTCATATGGTGTTGAGTAAAGCTTAACCATGTATTAGATCGTAGGTAGGTAGTTAGTTGTAGTTACCCTAGTTGTAGTTAGGTAGTGTAGTTACTGTAGGTTAGTATTGTTGTTATTGTAGGTTTCCGTAGGTAATTGTAGGTTAGTATCGAAGCACGAGGCTAGCTAGCTAGCGGGTAGCTACTGGTACAATTGACTGTAACGTTTAGCAACGGTGGAGAGCTGTTTCCAATGTTAATGTGCTGCTAGCCAACTTTTGCTGCGTTATGCGTTATGAAAGGAACTAGACACGGACATGAATTATCTGTTTAGTGTGCTAACACACTCTTGGCAGTTTGTTGTAACCAAGTATTGGTGCTAAATTGTGTGTTAATGGATGCTAGCTTGCTAGTTAGCTATGGCGTCATAGCTTGTGGGTAGTTACTGTAGGTTGGCAGTGTCTTCGGCCGTGCCGGCTGTAGCACGAAGCGAGCTAACTTGCCGTTTTTCGAACAGAGTCAGAGTCAACACAGTAGCCATTGTGTGCCGGGTGTAGCACGAAGCTAGCTAGCTAGCCGTTCTTCAAACAAAGTCAACACAGTGGCCATTGCTAGCTACCCAACACGACCAGCTAACTGTACTGTAGTAGCTAAATACAATATACTTGTCCTAGCTAGCCAACGTTTAATCATTGCTGCGTCATGAAAGGAACTTGACACAGACACGAATGATCTGTTTAGTGTGTTATCACACTATTGGTGTGTCTTGGCAGTGTCTTCGGCCGTGCCGGCTGTAGCACGAAGCGAGCTAACTAGCCGTTTTTTCGAACAGAGTCAGAGTCAACACAATAGCCATTGTGTGCCGGGTGTAGCACGAAGCTAGCTAGCTAGCCGTTCTTCAAACAAAGTCAACACAGTGGCCATTGCTAGCTACCCAACACGACCAGCTAACTGTACTGTAGTAGCTAAATTCAATATACTTGTCCTAGCTAGCCAACGTTTAATCATTGCTGCGTCATGAAAGGAACTTGACACAGACACGAATGATCTGTTTAGTGTGTTATCACACTATTGGTGTGTCTTGGCAGTGTCTTCGGCCGTGCCGGCTGTAGCACGAAGCGAGCTAACTAGCCGTTTTTTCGAACAGAGTCAGAGTCAACACAATAGCCATTGTGTGCCGGGTGTGGCACGAAGCTAGCTAGCTAGCCGTTCTTCAAACAAAGTCAACACAGTGGCCATTGCTAGCTACCCAACACGACCAGCTAACTGTACGGAAGTAGCTAAATACAATATACTTGTCCTAGCTAGCCAACGTTTAATCATTGCTGCGTCATGAAAGGAACTTGACACAGACACGAATGATCTGTTTAGTGTGTTATCACACTATTGGTGGTTTGTTGTGACCAAGTGTTGGTGCTAAACTGTGTGTTACTGGATGCTAGCATGCTAGTTAGCTAGTTAACACACTATTGGTGGTTTGTTGTGACCAAGTGTTGGTGCTAAACTGTGTGTTAAACTGTGTGTTATTGGATGCTAGCATGCTAGTTAGCTATGGTGTCATAGTTAGCTAGCTGAATAAAGTGGGTTGAGTCTATTCCTTTAAACATTGAACCGCTGTGGTTCACAACAATTCTGATTTCTCAAGGTGGAAGTTGGGAGAGTTTTTGTTCGGGTGGTTCAGTGAAACAATTTTAGTTTCTGAGGTAGAAGTTTTTGGTGAGGGAGGCCCTGCTCTCTCCTCTCCCAGATGCTTAGCTCATTTCATTCCGATCTCCTCTGCATTTTTGTAGCCATTTGCTACAGCCTGTCAACTATGCCTCTGCCTATCCCTGTTCTCTCCTCTCTGCACAGGCTACACAAACGCACCACACCGCGCGGCTGCTGCCTCTCTAACCTGGTGGTCCCTGCACGCACCCCCACACCTGGAGTTCCAGGTCGCAGGCAGCCTCTGGAACTGCCGTTCTGCTGCCAACAAAGCTGACTTCATCCCAGCCTATGCCAATCTCCAGTCCCTCGACTTCCTGGCGCTGACGGAAACATGGATCACCACTGAAAACACTGCTACTCCTACTGCTCTCTCCTCGTCTGACCATGTGTTCTCGCATACCCCGAGAGCATCTGGTCAGAGGGTGGTGGTACAGGAATCCTCATCTCTCCCAAGTGGACATTCTCAATTTTTCCCCTAACCCATCTGTCTATCTCCTCATTTGAATTCCATGCTGTCACAGTCACTAGCCCATTTAAGCTTAATATCCTTGTCATCTATCGCCCTCCAGGTTCCCTTGGAGAGTTCATCAATGAGCTTGACGCCTTGATAAGTTCCTTTCCTGAGGATGGCTCACCCCTCACAGTTTTGGGGGATTTCAACCTCCCTATGTCCACATTTGACTCATTTCTCTCTGCCTCCTTCTTTCCACTCCTCTCCTCTTTTGACCTCACCCTCTCACCGTCCCCCTACTCACAAGGCAGGCAATACGCTTGACCTCATCTTCACTAGATGCTGCTCCTCTACTAATCTCACTGCAACTCCCCTCCATGTCTCCGACCACTACTTTGTTTCCTTTTCTCTCTCGCTCTCCTCCCACACTACTCACTCTGCCCCTACACAGATGGTAATGCGCCGCCGCAACCTTCGCTCTCTCTCTCCCACTACTCTCTCCTCTTCCATCCTATCATCTCTTCCCTCTGCTCAATCCTTCTCCCTCCAATCTCCTGATTCTGCCTCCTCAACCCTCCTCTCCTCCCTTTCTGCATCCTTTGACTCTCTGTGTCCCCTATCCTCCCGGCCGGCTCGGTCCTCCCCTCCAGCTCCGTGGCTTGATGACTCATTGCGAGCTCACAGAACAGAGCTCCGGGCAGCGGAGCGGAAATGGAAGAAAACTAAACTCCCTGCCGACCTGGCATCTTTTCACTCCCTCCTCTCTACATTTTCTTCATCTGTTTCAACTGGGATAAAACACACAATTACCTTTGGACAAAGGAATATTTAAGGAAGCTGATTTACAACACATATTTAGAAATGAGTTACGATGCAATGTCAACATGATCAAACACAAGTTAACCCTTAGCTACAAAGAACAATGGTGACTGAGATATGGCTGAAACCAAAACTTAGAACTTAAAACAGTTATGATCCAGAACCCCATGACACCTCTCACCTAACCAGAAACCAAAGGTTATTGTGAGCCCAGTTGATAACCGGGATACTGCCTCTGGCAAATGAAGTGGGGAGGTTTAATGCCATAGATGAAGAGGAGCAGCTATGAGAATGAGGTCGAGAATGAATTGCACTTTTTATTTTACTGTACTTTTATGATGATGTAAGAGTAGCTTTGTTTGATCAAATGCAACAGCAGAAACCAGAACTATTCTGGATAACAGACGAACTTGAATGGCTTTTCAGAAAAGAAGTGTTCCTTGTTGCAAATTATATTTCTAAAGCTTGGAAGTTACGACAAGATAAGCTATACTGTATATCTGAAATTGTAGGTTCTTTTTTTTCATATTCGTATGATTGCATTTATGTATAGGTAACTGCCAAAATAAAAGAAACACCAATGAGGCACCTTAACAACTTCAATGCGCCTTGGCATAGATTCTAAAAGTGTCTGGAACTCTATTGAAGGGATACGAAACCATTCTTGCACGAGAAATTCTATCATTTGGTGTTTTGTTGATGGTGGTGGAAAACGCTGTCTCAGGCGTCGCTCCAGAATCTCCAATAAGTGTTAAGATCTAGTAAATGAGAGACACACACACACACACACACACACACACACACACACACACACACACACACACACACACACACACTTGATAATGGAACTTTCGTTGAACCTGCAAATCAGAAGTGAGTGTTGCGGCCCCCTATTAAACCCAGCAGCGGAGATAGTGGAACAGCATCTGAATATACAAAATCCCTCCAACATGCAAAAGCAACCCACGTCAAGTGTGCTCAGGAGTTAAACCTAAAACCTGCCACAGAAACACCAGCCAGTTACTGTCTATTTGACACGCCCAAAAAAGAGGCGGAACCAGCAGCGCCCACCTAAATCTCAATTTCTCACGCTTGACCGCACAACAACGGGAGACAGAGACACCATACAAGCGTTTTACATGACTGCTAACCATTCACAGGCAGGTGCTGTCATGGCATTCCTCCCTTACACATGCTTCAGAAAAGGAGTGCTTAGACACACAGGCTTGTTTTAAGGGAGCATGTCTACACCTGTCGCTGATTTGCTAGTGGATTTCCCATCAGAGGTGGCACTGGATTAAGGGCAGCAGTAGATTAGTGACGAGGGAGCGAGACAGGGGCAGATAGAGCCTGAGGTGTTAAACTGTTCCAAGATGGCGTAGTAGTGCAGTTCTGTTTTTGTCGTGTGTCTGTAAATAGCCTTTAAATACCCTGTTTTTTTGTATTTTTCGTACATATTTCCCTATCAGACTTTTCATCCTTCTACAAAATATACTTTCCTGCAACCCGCCTCACTCAATGTGGAACGGATTCTATTATTGACTTACCTTTATCTGGAGTCTCCAGTTGAAACTAGCTAGCCAGCTGACTGGCTACTTGCTATTAGCCACAGCTGGCGGTATTTCACCCAGAGCATTGGATTTTTTTTCTGCGGGATTGATTTGGTCACTGGACATTAATCACCGGATATTCGGCCAGTCTGCACAGCGCGTTGTCGACCCAGAACATATCGTTTTTTCCGCCGGAATCACTGAATCACTGGACCTTTAACTCCGGATTCATCGCTACCAGCTAGCTGCAACGGAATGGACGCTGTGGTCTGGCTAATCATCCTGAGCTAGGCCCATCTCCCGGCTATCTACCTCTCTGTCAACCGGACGGGACCACCTAGTGTTGACACGGAGCCCCGCCGATCCTACACGACTGGTCTGCCGACGAAATCGTCTGATGTGGTTACGACGTTAACCACGAAGATTCCATCTGCTATCCCCGGCCCGCTAGCACACGCTGGCCGTGGCCTCTTACTCGAACTATCCTATTGCTGTTCACCGGACCTTATGATAACTCAACTATACAGCTGATGTCTGCTGGACTGTTCCTTTTTACGGTACTACATCCTGTTTATGTTTAGCCTCAGCCCAAACATGGTTAGCTTATTGTTGTTTCGGTTATTTCTAATTGTACTATTTCACTGTAGACCCCAGCCCAGCTAAACCTGCCTTAGATAGCTCATTTGTCCCACCCCCTATACACGCGGAGACCGACTCAATTGATGCCTCCAGCGATGCTATCTCTTTCATTGTTACCCAACGCTTAGGTTTACCTCCACTTTACTCATATCCTTCCATATCCTTGTCTGTACATAATGCCCTGAATCTTTTCTATAACACCCGGAAATCTGCCCCCTTTATTCTATGTACCCAACGCACTAGAAGACCAGTTCTTAAAGCCTTTAGCCGTATCCTTATTCTAGTCCTCCTCTGTTCCTCTGGTGATGTAGAGGCTAACCCAGGCCCTGCAGCCCTCAGTATCACTCCTACTCCACAGGCGCTATCATTTGCTGACTTCTGTAATCGCAAAAGTCTTGGTTTCTTGCACATAAATATCAGAAGTCTACTTCCTAAGTTTGAGTTATTCACTGCGTTAGCACACTCCGCCAACCCTGATGTTCTAGCAGTGTCTGAATCCTGGCTCAGGAAGGCCACCAAAAATTCTGAAATTTCCATCCCCAACTATAACATTTTCCGTCTAGATAGAACTGCCAAAGGGGGTGGAGTTGCAATCTACTGTAGAGATAGCCTGCAGAGCTCTATCATACTATCCAGGTCTGTGCCCAAACAGTTTGAGCTTCTACTTCTAAAAATCCACCTTTCCAGAAATAAGTCTCTCACTGTTGCCGCTTGCTACAGACCCCCCTCAGCCCCCAGCTGTGCCCTGGACACCATATGTGAATTGATTGCCCCCCATTTATCCTCAGAGTTCGTACTGCTTGGTGACCTAAATTGGGATATGCTTAATCCCCCAGCCATCCTACAATCCAAACTAGATGCCCTCAACCTCACGCAAATTATCAACGAACCTACCAGGTACAACCCTAAATCCGTAAACATGGGTACCCTCATAGATATCATCCTGACTAACATACCCTCTAAATACACCTCAGCTGTCTTCAACCAGGATCTCAGCGATCACTGCCTTATTGCCTGCGTCCGTAACGGGTCCGCGGTCAAACGACCACCCCTCATCACTGTCAAACGCTCCCTAAAACACTTTAGCGAGCAGGCCTTCCCTAATTGACCTGGCCCAGGTATCCTGGATGGATATAGATCTCATTCCGTCAGTAGAGGATGCCTGGTTGTTCCTTAAAAGTAATTTCCTCTCAATCTTAAATAAACATGCCCCATTCAAAAAATACAGAACTAAGAACCGATATAGCCCCTGGTTCTCCTCAGACTTGACTGCCCTTGACCAGCACAAAAACATCCTGTGGCGTACAGCATTAGCATCAAATAGCCCCCGCGATATGCAACTTTTCAGGGAAGTTAGGAACCAATATACACAAGCAGTCAGGAAAGCAAAGGCTAACTTTTTCAAACAGAAATTTGCATCCTGTAGCACTAACTCCAAAAAGTTTTGGGACACTGTAAAGTCCATGGAGAATAAGAGCACTTCCTCCCAGCTGCCCACTGCACTGAGGCTAGGAAACACTATCACCACCGATAAATCTACAATAATCGAGAATTTCAACAAGCATTTTGCTACAGCTGGCCATGCTTTCCATCTGGCTACCACTACCCCGGCCACCAACTCTGCACCCTCTGCTGCAACTTGCCCATGCCCCCCCCCCGCTTCTCCTTCACACAAATTCAGACAGCTGATGTTTTGAAAGCGCTGCAAAATCTGGACCCCTACAAATCAGCTGGGCTAGACAATCTGGACCCTTTCTTTCTAAAACTAGCCGCCGAAATTGTCGCAACCCCTATTAGTAGTCTGTTCAACCTCTCATAACGTCTGAGATCCCCTGAGATTGGAAAGCTGCCGCGGTCATCCCCCTCTTCAAAGGGGGTGACACTCTAGATCCAAACTGCTACAGACCTATATCCATCCTGTGTCATGATTTAACTGGATTAGAACCCAAATGCAGACAAGTACACCAAGCCAGAGAAGGTTTAACAGGTTTATTTACAATGTTCAAAAAGTCCAGGTTTCCAATAATAGGGGAAGAGCAAGTCCAGGTTACAGGGAGGGTAACAGATCCAGGTCAGGGCAGGTGTGGTACCGTAATGTCCTAGTGTCCGTGGTGAGTCCAAAAGGGAGGTCCGGTAGTGGGGAGCAGGATGGTGGTGGCAGGAGTGAAGCGGAGGCAGAAGTCAGGTTCCCATAATCTGTGGCACAGGAGAAAAGTAAATAGAACAGGCCAAAAACACAAAGAGCGAAAACAAACAGGTTGAGTCGGCAGCGAGACTAACATGGTCGTCTTGACTATGATCTGACGATGAGTGGAAAGTTTGACCGGGTCTTAAAGGCTGAGGTGATTATGGTGAATGAGCTGCAGCTGGAACCCTGACTCCCGCACACCAGACTTCACTCCTGCAATCAAGGACAGACAGAGGGGAGGGGGAGAGCAGAGAGAGAGCTACCTAGCAGCAGTAGGCCTAACATCCTGCCCTGCCTTTCGAAAGTATTTGAAAGCCAAGTTAACAAACAGATCACCGACCATTTCGAATACCACCGTACCTTCTCCGCTATGCAATCCGGTTTCCGAGCTGGTCATGGGTGCACTTCAGCCACGCTCAAGGTCCTAAACGATATTATAACCGCGATTGATAATAGACAGTACTGTGCAGCCGTCTTCATCGACCTGGCCAAGGCTTTCGACTCTGTCAACCACCGCATTCTTATTGGCAGACTAAATAGCCTTGGTTTCTCAAATGACTGCCTTGCCTGGTTCACCAACTACTTCTCAGATAGAGTTCAGTGTGTCAAATCGGAGGGCCTGTTGTCTGGACCTATGGCAGTCTCTATGGGGGTGCCACAGGGTTCAATTCTTGGGCCGACACTTTTCTCCGTGTATATCAATGATGTCGCTCTTGCTGCTGGTGACTCTCAGATCCACCTCTACGCAGACGACACCATTTTGTATACATCTGGCCCTTCATTGGACACTGTGTTAACAAACCTCAAAACGAGCTTCAATGCCATACAACACTCCTTCAGTAGCCTCCAACTGCTCTTAAACACTAGTAAAACTAAATGCATGCTTTTCAATCGAACGCTGCTGGCACCCGCCCCACCCGACTAGAATCACAACTCTCGACGGGTCTGACCTAGAGTATGTGGACAACTACAAATACCTAGGTGTCTGGTTAGACTGTAAACTCAACTTCCAGACTCACATAAAGAATCTCCAATCCAAAGTTAAATCTAGAATCGGCTTCCTATTTCGCAACAAAGCCTCCTTCACTCATGCTGCCAAACATGCCCTCGTAAAACTGACTATCCTACCGATCCTTGACTTCGGGCGATGTCATTTACAAAATAGCCTCCAACACTCTACTCAGCAAATTGGATGTAGTCTATCACAGTGCCATCCGTTTTGTCTCCAAAGCCCCATACACTACCCACCACTGTGACCTGTACGCTCTTGTTGGCTGGTCCTCACTACATGTTCGTCGTCAAACCCACTGGCTCCAGGCCATCTATAAATCACTGCTAGGCAAATCCCCGCCTTATCTTAGCTCATTGGTCACCATAGCAGCACCCACCCGTAGTCTGCGCTCCAGCAGGTATATCTCACTGGTCATTCCCAAAGCCAACACCTCCTTTGGCCGCCATTCCTTCCAGTTCTCTGCTGCCAATGACTGGAACGAATTGCAAAAATCTCTGAAGCTGGAGACTCTTATCTCCCTCAATAACTTTAAGCATCAGTTGTCAGAGCACCTTACCGATCACTGCACCTGTACACAGCCCATCTGAAATTAGCCCACCCAACTACCTCATCCCTATATTGTTATTTATTTTGCTCTTTTGCACCCCAGTATCTCTATTTGCACATAATCTCTTGCACATCTAGCATTCCAGTGTTAATACTATTGTAATTATTTTGCACTATAGCCTATTTATTGCCTTACCTCCATAACTTGCTACATTTGCACACACTGTATATATATTTTCTGTTGTATTTTTGACTTTATGTTTTTTACCCCATATGTAACTCTGTGTTGTTTTTATTGCACTGCTTTGCTTTATCTTGGCCAGGTCGCAGTTGTAAATGAGAACCTGTTCTCAACTGGCTTACCTGGTTAAATAAAGGTGAAATAAAAAAAATAAAAATAAAAAAAAGTAACCACTGTGGTTATTATCTGACCCTGCTGGTCATCTATGAACGTTTAAAAGTTTAAATGGCCGTACTCATATAATCTCCACCCGGCACAGCCAGAAGAGGACTGGCCACCCCTCAGAGCCTGGTTCCTCTCTAGGTTTCTTCCTAGGTTCCTGCCATTCTAGGAAGTTTTTCCTAGTCAATGTGCTTCTACATCTGCATTGCTTGCTCTTTGGGGTTTTAGGCTAGGTATCTGTATAGCACTTTGCGACAACTGCTGTTGTAAAATGGGCTTCATAAAATAAATGTCATTGATTGAATTTGAGATACAGAAAGAGAAACTGATACATTTACATAATGAGAGAGGAAGGAAGTAGAGACAAGCAGAGGAGAGAGAAGGAGAGGGAGGGTGAGAAAGAGTGTGAGAGAGATGTGATTCTCTCTCTGTTATGAGTACATTGAAAGACTGCTGCACTCACTCATGCCATACAACCCATAGAAATCACCTAGCGACAGGATGCAACAACCAACACAATACCAACCTTGTTTTATTTTGCTTTACACATAATCTTCGATGGGAATGCTTCCTTAACACTGACACGGTACTCCACTAGCATACACGGAGGAGAGCAAATGCCCGTCGGGTGCCGAAGCAGCATCCACTTTTGCCTGCTGGCCTCCTAAGGACAGATGGATGCGATGGCCTCCACCCCATCCACTGCCTTGTGCTACTTTTTTACACCCACCTTATACAGGCTCAGCCGTACACCTCTATATTAAATGAGTGGAACAGTTTTTTTTTCAGTTTTTTTCTCCTCACAGAAAATCACAGTTTTGTAAACCCCTCGAAATACCTTGATCTTCAGGTTAAAGGATCCTGGTGTGAGAAAAACTGACGCTTACTTCTGCTATCTCAATGTGTTTATCTTCTATTTTCACGAAAGAGTGACTTCAAGCTTCAAGCTTGGGATAATCTCCTTATTTGTCAAGTCACCCTGACCTAGCTACCTGACAACACTGAGGGCGTCATTGTCATAAGAAAGCAATGAAAGCTTTCAGCATGCAAACCAGATCTCTTAGGAGTCATTGAGATGATGGGAGAGAGAGAGCAAGAGAAACGTAGTAGAGATGCATCCAACATGTTATTGTTGTTGGCTCTATTTTCTCTCTAATAAAAAACACACACACACACACACGCCTTTTTAAGAAGAGTAAAGCAAGATGGCCGAGCCACATCACTCTCATTTTCTATTTTTATTCTGTCTCTGATGGTGAGCTGAGCTCCACCTACGTACTGCAGGGAGGAATGAAAGGAAGAGAGAGAAAGAGTGAGAGAGGCATCTGTTGGAGCCCATTGTGTCTAGATGATTGGTCCCAAAGAATCTTCCCCACACACAGATAGCACCCGTTACTGTATATCAAAACATAAATGCTAATGTCAGTAGCATTTTTTTTCTTCTTTACAGTAAATAACTGCATTTTTCAATGATTGTTGTAGCTTCATTGTATCTCTGGTGTCTGAGAATATGTTGTGATAAAAATAGTTAATCATGACCAAATCATCACAAATTATTGATTGCACGCCATGCAAGAAGATGTACTGAATGTTCATTCAAGCTGAACCCAACCTGCATTATCGCTTTGGTGAGTATTCATATGAATTAAGCATATCAGATTGCATTCAGATACTTTTACAGTTCTGTAAAGAAATAAAAAGGTGATATGGCTGAAAACATTTACATCCTCATGAAACGTGACTCAAAGTCACATTCACAGCAACAACCAATACAATAATGCTCATCTTCTCATCCATTTCCATTTGCACAGAAATATCTTCGACACAATTTATCCGGAAGCAGTGGATTCCATTCTGCTCTGCTCTTGTGTAATGTTGAGAGTAACATTTGCGGATCACTGTGCCATATGGTGGCATTGATCAAGGGCAGATACTGTGGCTGGCACTGGTCCCTTTCCTGTGGCGCTGTCTCAGCCCACTTGAATGTCATTTGTGCTGCTAGTCCCAACGCCTTCATTTTCTTTCCATTCTTTTCCTTTCTCTTCCTTTCCCACCAGGAACCATACCGTACATCAGACAAATCTCAGTGCTACTCTACAGTGCATTACACGGTCCAGCAATTGAGAAAAACCCTCATTTCAAATCTCCAAACTCAATCTTATCTCATTGTGAGTGTTGAGAGAGACTGGTGAGTAATGTAATCAGTGGGAGTGAGTTTCAGCCGTTTGAAACCTTAAGGAAAGAAAATCTCTACCACTGCCTTAGTAACATTGGATTGGGGTTCGCTCGGCTCCTTTGGGTTAAATTGTGAAGACGCTCATTAGATATTTACTGCCTCCGCTAATTAAGGCCAGCCTTCCTCTTGGCAACATGGCGGAGTCCATTTCTCTTCAAAGAGAACGGGGCTTTCAGTGGAGGGCTGCCGAGGGACACCACCGATGGTGAGGCAGTCTGGACTGGGTCCTTAACAGGTGCAAGAACGGTAGGTAGCCCGAGTAGGTGCCTGCTACAAAAGGAGAGGTAACCAGCAGACATCAGTAAGTCTAGCGAGGCTTACCTTTGATCAAAGTCAGCACAAATCTTTCAGTGTTAAGGGGCTCCTTGCGCGTAGGTATTACCTCTCAGCCCAGCAAATTGGCAGCTTTTTAGATAGACCATTCCCATTGTCTCTTTGAGCATTCTCCCAACAAAATATTTATGTCCAGGTTCTTTTGCTATGTTGACTGCCACACAACCTCAAACTAAAACAATCACTCAACGGACAAGAAACATTGCCAGAACGTCCAGGGAACGTTTTCGATTGAGCATAATGTTTTATTTTTCATATTAGTTTTTTTTTTTTACAAATGTTAGAATTTGTCTTCCACTTTGACATTAGAGTATTTTGTGTAGATCGTTGACCAAAACTGACAATTACATTCATTTTAATCCCACTTTGTAACACAACAAAATGTAGAAATATTCAAGGGGTGTGAATACTTGCTGAAGGCACTGCATCGGAAAATTCATTTAATGTATTTCAAAATTAAAACATTAAAGAATATATTTTAAAATGCATTTGGAAATGTCATGGGAGGCCAAAAAGCACTAAGCTAAAGCCACACCCCCAACAAGCCACGCCTCCAAGACTTCTAATAGACAGCCGCCACTACAATATAACTTTTTAAATGGCTTTTTATTGTACTTGACAAATACCAAAAGCATACCAAAAGCATACCAAAAGCACAAACATGCATTTCAATTACTACAAAATTGGCTACAAACATGATACATTATCGGTTATGTATTGACACCAAGTCTTTCATGTACATATGACAAATAAACAAACAAACCTGACGAGAGCAACGGGCGGAACTTTACGCGTACTGGGTCCCTTTTGATATGTTAAGTAGAAATTATGCACCAATATTGAATCTGTTATATGAAATGAAGTGCCCTTTAATATACACCACATGGAAAATTCAATAAATCTGATTTTCAATATGAATAAAGACTTGCTAAAGTGCCAAAATGTTGACATGTCCCTCCGTGCACCCTCTGTGACTAAGAACATTTTAACCCACTAACCCCCCAAAATACTCCAAGTTTTCACTATCGTTGTAAAGCTCTAGTTATTTCGTTGCTTAGACAAAGTTATTTCTGAAGATTGTTATTTATTTAATGTGATTAGTGATTAATTTACATCTGTCCCTCATTTTAAGGTCAACCCTGTTACGTGAACTGAACTCTCGTTTTACTATGGTGAAACTATTTATTTTAAAAAATGTATTTCAAAAGAAACATTGAACATCTAATAGTCTAATAGTCTAGTCATCTAATAGTGTAAAAGCAGCTGAGCTGGTTCTACTCTTTTTGGCCATTTTCTGGTGTTTTGTGGTGAAAAACTGAGCGGGTCAATATAACACGTCAACCCTGTTACCATAGGCATTTTTTAAAAACAATTTAACATTTCAGTTGCCCCTCCCTGTTACACAAAACAAGCTTCCATTCCCCCTGTCACAAGGGGATTCATGGTTGATTGAACTAGTAGGCTAATTACCAGTTTGAGGGCCGTTCAAGCCGATTTTTCCCAGATTTGGTAAATTCCCACTTCCCACTTGGTTACGAACGCACCATAACACCGCTATCCATCCAATGTAGAGCCGTACCAGTCATTGGAAGCCCAAGACCTAGACCTACACTTTGACATATTGTGGTTGACATATAGCGTTGTAGGATGTATAGTTTTGGTTTAAATCGATAAAAACTAAAATAATAAAAACAGACTTGTGCCCAATCTCAAGCAATATTTAATTAAGCTGAAGAGAGACACTTACTATAGTATTTTTTTTTTACCTCTTGGAAAACATGTTTTTTGTGAAGTTGAACATGTGCTCTTTATGACTGAATGTTAAAATTAGGTGAAATCAAATTGTTGTTTTTACTTACTAGCACAATATCAATTATATCAATGCTAAGGTTTTGGCTTGGTGGCCCCCCAAAAATGATTGTTTGAGCAATACTTAAAGTGTCACGAATTCAGCCGAGGCTGCCCCTCCTCCTTGCTCGGACAGGTTTCGGCGTTCGTCGTCACCGGCTTACTAGCCACTACCGCTCCATTTATCATCACTCCATTTGTCTTGTCTTGTCTTGTCTTGTCAATCACACACAGCTGGTACTCATTCCCTCATTAGTCTGTATAAGTGTTCCCTCTGCCCCTTGTCCTTTGTGAGTGATTGTTCATTGTGAGAGTGAGTAGCTCGGTTGAGCTACTCTTTCCTTGTATGTAGCCAAGGTGGATTTTTCCCTTGTGCTAGTTTTGTTTTGACGCTTGCTGCGCTTTATTCATGTACTCTGGATTTCGGTGTTTTACCTCCTGCACCTGACTCCGTCATTCACACCTCATCACAGAATCACTCACCTCTATGGAGTCAGCAGGAGAGGAGCGCATGCCTGGAATAGTGGCAAGGGTCCAGGAACATTCCACTATGCTGGCCAGCTTGGGGGAAGCGATGGATCGGGTTCTTCAGGTCGTCCAACGCCTGGAGAGAAGAGGAACCGATTCGTCGAGACCAGCTGGCCAACCGGATCCAGCCACCTACATCACAGCACCCGAAGGGATCCAGATATCTCGACCACGGGCGTTCGATGGGACACCGGCTCTATGTCAGGGATTCCTTCTCCAACTGGAGCTGTACTGCTGGCGCCATCAGATCGAGAGCAGGTGTCCGTCCTTATTTCCTGCCTCTCGGGGAAAGCCTTGGAGTGGGCCAACGCGGTTTGGAGAAGAGGAGCTGCGTTGGAGGACTACAGGGAGTTCACCCGCCTATTTTGGGCGGTTTTCGATCACCCACCCGAGGGTCGAGAGGCGGGTGAGCAGCTGGTCCACTTGAGGCAGGGGACGAGGACAGTACAGGAGTTCGCGCTGGAGTTCCGGATTCTGGCACGAGCGGACCCTGATCAACCAGTTCCGGTGCCATCTACGGGAGGACGTCCGATGGGAGCTAGCCTGCCGTGACACCAGTTTGTCTTTTACCGAACTGTTGGCCATGGCCATTCGTCTGGATAACCTGCTGGCAACCAGAGGACGTCCTGGAGGAGGTCTGCACGTTCCCGCCCCGACCAACGCGGATCCAGAGCTCATGGAGCTGGGTGGTACCGCACACAGAGAGAGCGGAAGACGACAGCGCCAGTGCCAATCGGATGGCACAAAGGGACATTCCACCACACGTTGTCGTCAGCGCTCTTTTGGGTCAGGAGGCGGCCGGCAGGGCACTCTCGCATCACCCCAGGTATTGAGCACTCACACTTGTTCAGAGCCCTCTGCTACGCACTGTACCATACCCATATACTTCCCTGATTACATGAGAGTTCCCAAGTGTAAGGCGCTAGTAGATTCAGGCGCAGCTGGGAACTTTATGGATAAAAATTCTGCACGCCGCCAGGGCATTTCATTAGTTCCCCTATCCATTCCACGCCCCATCAGAGCACTTGATAGTTGACCATTAGGGTCCGGGTTGATAAAGGAAGTCACGGTACCAGTCACCATGAACACACAGGAGACGCATTGTGAGCAGGTCACTTTTTCCATCATTGAGTCATCCTGCTATCCCTGTGGTGTTAGGTATTCCGTGGCTAGCACTCCACAACCCCACTTTCTCATGGCCGCAGAGGGTTCTCACGGGGTGGTCGCGATAGTGTCAGACGGTGCCTCCACCGTGTGCATTCCCCCCGAATACCATGATCTGGCACAAGTTTTCTCCAAGAATAAAGCAACTAAATTGCCACCTCATCGGGCGGGGGATTGCGCAATAAACCTTCGGGTAGACGCTGTACCTCCCAGGAGTCATGTGTATCCCCTGTCGCAGGCGGAGACGGAGGCTATGGAGACATACGTCACCGAGTCCCTGCGCCAGGGGTACATACGTCCCTCTACTTCACCCGCCTCCTCGAGTTTCTTTTTTGTGAAGAAGAAAGACGCTGGTCTGCGCCCGTGCATTGACTATCGACCACTGAACAAGGTGATGATTAGATTTAGTTATCCTTTCCCCCTCATTCCGTCAGTAGTTGAGTCATTGCACGGAGCGCGCTTCTTCACTAAATTAGATCTCAGGAGTGCGTACAACCTGGTGCGTATCCGAGAGGGAGATGAGTGGAAGACAGCATTCAGCACAACCACGGGGCATTATGAATACCTGGTGATGCCCTATGGTTTGATGAATGATACAGAGCAGAGGCCCAGAGACAATACCCCCATACTGTCAGACTCATGCATTGTGGCGCCGGTAGTATGGGCGATGGACAAGGATATAGCGCAGGCATTACGCACAGATCCATCTCCACTGCAGTGTCCAGCTGGGCTGCAGTATGTGCCTGCGCTTATCCGTGATCGTCTGGTCTACTGGGCACACACGCCACCCAGGTATCGGTCGTACAGTTCGCTGCCTGACTGAAAAGTACTGGTGGCCTACCTTGGCTAAGGACGTGAGGGTGTATGTTTCCTCCTGCTCAGTGTGCGCCCAGAGTAAGGCACCTAGGCACCTCCCAGCAGGTAAGTTAAAACCTTTACCAGTTCCACAACGACCATGGTCTCATCTGAGTGTTGATTCTTTAACTGATCTGCCTCTCTCTCAAGGGTACACCACCATCCTGGTCGTTGTGGACTGCTTTTCGAATGCCTGCCACCTCCTTCCTCTGCCCGGTCTCCCCACGGCTCTGCAAACTGCGGAGGCCCTGTTTACTCACGTCTTCCGGCACTACGGGGTACCAGAGGATATAGTGTCTGACCAAGGGTCCCCAGTTCACGTCAAAAGTCTGGAAGGCTTTCATGGAACGTCTGGGAGTCTCGGTCAGCCGGACCTCTGGGTTCCACCCTGAGAGTAATGGGCAGGTGGAACGGGTAAATAAGGATGTGGGTAGGTTCCTGAGGTCCTATTGCCAGGACCGGCCGGGGGAGTGGTCAGTGTTCCTGCCATGGGCAGAATATGCCCAGAACTCTCTCCGCCACTCCTCTATGAACCTAACGCCATTTCAGTGTGTTTTAGGTTATCAACCGGTTCTGAATCCATGGCACCAGAGCCAGACAGAAGCTGCTGCGGTGGATGACTGGTTTCGGCGTGTGGAGGAGATGTGGAACGCTGCCCATGTTCACCTCCAACGCGCTGTGCGTAGTCAGAAGGCCAACGCTGACCGTCACCGCAGTGAGGCCCCCGTCTTTGTACCGGGGGATTGGGTCTGGCTCTCGATCCAGAATCTGCCCCTCCGCCTGCCCTGCCGGAAGCTGAACCCGTGGTTTGTAGGGCCGTTCAAAGTCCTGAGGAGAATCAACGAGGTCACATATAGGTTATTACTCCTCCCTGATAACCGTATTAACCCCTCGTTTCATGTGTCTCTTCTCAGGCCGGTGTTGGCTGGTCCACTCCAGGAGTCTGAGGTGCAGGAGGTCCCTCCACCTCCTTTGGACATCGAGGGGGCGCCGGCGTACTCTGTCCGTTCCATACTGGATTTGAGGTGCCGGGTGGGGGGCCTTCAGAGTGGAGTGGGAAGGGTACGGTCCGAAGGAACAGTGCCGGGTCCCGGTGAGGGATATCCTCGATCCCTCTCTGTTGAGGGACTTCCAGTCCCGGTTGAGCTACTCTTTCCTTGTATGTAGCCAAGGTGGATTTTTCCCTTGTGCTAGTTTCGTTTTGACGCTTGCTGTGCTTTATTCATGTACACTGAATAAACTCTGGATTTCGGTGTTTTACCTCCTGCGCCTGACTCCGTCATTCACACCTCGTCACATAAAGAGTAATTTATGAAGCCAAATTAGGAACCACTTTGGCCACCCTGTAGACTAGATGTCATAGCCATGCATTTCTGGAATATTGTCAGAATATTGTCAGGTATCACATGCATTTAAGCAAAGATGCAAATGATTGTACATGCATCTCTGGAAAACATTTTAAGGGATTACATGCATTGTAGCATGGGACAATTGTGAGCAGCGGTACATAATTCAAGATGTCCTCTGAAGACACACTTTGTGAGGGTAAATGTGGTTTCAAAATCAGGTCTTCCTTCCTTGGAAGAATATGGGTTACAGTATTACAGAACACAAGGCTGCAGTCACATCTTACATAAATGTTAGCAAAGAACAGAGTGTAGGCCTACCACTGCTCTATCTCCAGTGATTGGACCTCAACAACACGAGACAAGAGGACACCACGTCCCAGCTGGGGAAAAAAGGAATGAGAATGAACATGCTGACTGCCAGCTGTAGCACGCACTGGGGTTCAATATTTTCCTGGTATTTTAAAAATCCAGAGAATAAATTACTTTTCTCCCGGGTAACCCAGTATTTCCCGCCCAAACTGGAAGTGTAATTCTAAAGCATATAAAGCATATACTTATGTCTGGATTTTATTAAAGCTTTGATCGGCATGAAAATTCAAGCCTGATGCTACCTGAGCCTGATGAGCCATACATTAAAGACATTTTATGAGCCCTACATTAAAGACATACAGTGAGGGAAAAAAGTATTTGATCCCCTGCTGATTTTGTACGTTTGCCCACTGACAAAGACATGATCAGTCTATAATTCTAATGGTAGGTTTATTTGAACAGTGAGAGACAGAATAACAACAACAAAATCCAGAAAAACGCATGTCAAAATGTTATAAATTGATTTGCATTTTAATGAGGGAAATAAGTATTTGACCCCTCTGCAAAACATGATTTAGTACTTGGTGGCAAAACCCTTGTTGGCAATCACAGAGGTCAGACGTTTCTTGTAGTTGGCCACCAGGTTTGCACACATCTCAGGAGGGATTTTGTCCCACTCCTCTTTGCAGATCTTCTCCAAGTCATTAAGGTTTCGAGCCTGACGTTTGGCAACTCGAACCTTCAGCTCCCTCCACAGATTTTCTATGGGATTAAGGTCTGGAGACTGGCTAGGCCACTCCAGGACCTTAATGTGCTTCTGATAGATTAATTATTAATGACTAATTATTACACCCTGAAACTGTGTGAAATGTGTTAGAATGTGTGAGTGTAGGACCAGTAAAGACTATAACATTGAGCTACTATTTAGCAATGTGAGTAAGAGTTAGACCAGACAACAAAGGACAAGGAGAACTGTCTACAGGCAACTGAAAACCAAGATAACTGAGGAATTTAGGGAGGAGAGAAACTGTTAGGCTTTTTAAGGAGTATGAAATATGGTGCAGGATATTGTGAGGCAGCCCACTGTATGTGTGTATGCATGTGTGGGTGTGTGTATGTATGTATGTGTGTGTGTGTGTATGTGTATGTGTGTGTGTGACATAATGGTTAGCTGAATATAGAAGAGGTGGTTAAGGGATTTTTAACAGTACCAACCATGGGGGGCAAATCCTCACAAGAGGTCCCAGAATTTACTGGGGACGAGAAATACATGGAAATTCGAAATAAACGGAATGTGTATTATGGACATATTTGCAGAAAGACATATGGCTTTACTGGGCGACTTGATGTAATTAAACTGGAATCCATGATTAAACAAATGCATGTAAATTGTGGTACTGATCTAAAGAAACAGAAGAGAGAGGGCTTAGAAACAGTTCGTTGAATGCTTTCAATGGCCTCTGAACTCTGTTTTGACTTTCTGGTGTTAATTAATCATCCACACTGGTAATTCTAAAGGCATGAGAGGAGGACTTTAAGATCGTTTATTTTACCAAGTTGAGGGTAATTTATAGTACTGTGAAAAGTGTGAAGAACTTTATAATTTGGTAATAATATATATGATTCGAACCATAAAATAACAGAAGAGAGAGAGAGCTTTCCCTGAATGAGGGATACCTGTTGCTAGTCAATTGTACTAATCTTGGATTACTTTTACGGGATAGAAGTAAGTTGAGGTATTATCAAATGTTGTCAGCAGGGTTAAAACACTTCTCTGGTCCCAGTCAGCTGTCAAAAGAGGAAGTTTCGATAGATAGAGATCTACTTATAGAGAGCTACCGTAGGGCCCCAATTAAGGAAGTTCACAGATGGGTGAAGCAAGGCGCAGTAAATAAGGAAGGAATATGGGTCAAAGACAGTTTACCAATTCTCTCGAAATTACTGTTTAGATATGCTGCAATATTGACACACAGGCAGAGACATGTGTCAACAGGAGGGATGGATGGTAGAGCAGATTAGACAACACTTTGTTGCATATGGGATTACAAATTATAAAAAAGTAAAAATAATAATCACCAGGGCAGACAAAGGGCACCTCAGGGTGAGTATCCTCCAGCTAAGTATCCCTTCCAGCAATTGGAAATTGATTTTATAGAGTTATCACGGAGTGAAGGGAAGACATTTAGAGTAACCCCAGATAAAGATGGGTTATCCCCCTTTGAGAAAGTGTTTGGAAGACCTTACAGAATGCCACAGTTGGCAGGACCAGAACAGGTAGACATAGAACTAGAGAATACACTAGCAGAACACATGAGAAAATTGTTCGTTAACCATACCCGTATGTCTAAGAATTTGTGTCCTACAGGAGAATTAAAGGAGAAGGTGATTCATAGTATATAACCTGGAGACTGGGTGTGGATCCAATCATTGAGGAAAAAGGATTGAAAGCAGTCACGCTGGGAGGGACCATACCAAGTCCTATTGGTAACTGCCTTCGCTATAAGAATAGCTGAGAGAGCCACTTGGGTCCACGTTACCCACTGCAAAAAGGTAGGCCCACATACCAACACCGTTGAACACACACAGAGTTAAAGAGAAGAACTGAACCACTAGGGTTCGGGGGTAAACTCTGTTAACGAAAAAACCCTACCCCGACCTTTCATCACTGTGGGATGTTTATAGAGGTGTGGGTATGGGGAAGTACCAGGCAGGTGGGTCAGGGACAGGATTGGGATGGCGGTTTTTGGGATTTTGGGGGACTCTGAGCTGCATCATCATGTTAACCATATTATGGATTAATCCAGGTCAACCTAAACAGGGAAATGATGCACTGATTTGATCTCGTAGAAATACTGGAACCAAGAAAGACTATTGGGGGAATGATTATTTTAATAGTTAAAGTCAGTTTAGGACAAGATGGGGGATTCAAGATACCATTCGACTTCTCCCATGAGTAGATAGGAGGTTTTGGGGGCTTTGGTAAGAAGGGGGCGTGTACAAGAAAGTTAGGTCCTAGAAGGTATGGGAAATACATTTGCACTGGGGAACGCTCATGTCCTTGGGCAAGGGTGTTTAAACATACCTGGGGAACATACTATGAGAATGGAATGGACGCAGTACACCGATGGGGAATTAAACAAACCCATGATAAATGTAAAACGGAACTGGTGATAACGGTAAAGTCAATTATGCAAGATGACAAGCAAGGAACTATTTGGCCTATGTTGATGATTTCGGGGCAGATATATGTTTGAGGTTCATTTTTCAGGAGAAAAATGAATCTTCCACCTCCGAGACAGATCAGTAGGTAGATCCAATGTTATCACCAGAGGTACCAAAAAAATAGTCTAATACCCCTTGGAAGGCCCTCAGAAGGAATCCTAAATAGCACTAAACCACCAAGGGTAGAATATTTCCTCTTGCAGGAAATTAACCAAGGAGAAGTAGAAGGAATTTCAAATGAGAACTTCTGGGTAAGGTAGATGAACTACACAGCTAGGGTGTTGGGTCAAAATAATGGTTATGCCTGTTCAACAGGTAGGCCAACCCTTGTAACTGCACCTATGCCTCAGACCATGTTCTCTTGTGTGATAGATTTGGGATAAAACCCAACCTCACCTAATTGTTCTGATATTAAAGTAACCACTCTTAAAAAGGATAATACTAAGGCACCCCAATTCACCATGAACCCCGGAGATCATCAATGTTATAGACACCAAAGTAATGCGAATCACAGATCAAATTGGAAAAGGGTTTACAACAACGTTTTTCTGGTGGGTTACAATTGATAAAAATGTTGACTGGATTAATTACATCTACAAAGGTTTGTTAATTAGACAAGGGATGCAGTGAAGAGAATCTCAGGCCAACTATCCGCCACCTCATTCATGACCTGCAGAATAGTTTGGTTCTCGAAATGCTTTTAGCAGAGAAGGGCGGATTTGAGATGGTGGGAGGTCATTGTTGTATGTTTATCCCCAACAATACAGCCCCAGATGGTACAGTAACTAGAGCAGTGGCAGGTCTCACTGCATTAATTAAAGAATGGGGGGGTCGATAGATCAATGACTGGTTGGTTTGATCAAATGAATGCTCCAATGCCTTGCTCACCAACCCTCGGACACAGGGAATAAGACAACATCCACAAAGAACAAAACTATTGTTGTAACTATTTTAGGCGCGGCAATAGCGTCTATGGGTATGTTTGTTCTTTGTGGATGTTGTCTTATTCCCTGTGTCCGAGGGTTGGTGAGCAAGGCATTGGAGAATTCAGTATCGCAGCAGATGGTGAGCTACGGCCCAATCCCGGACTCCGACCAACCGAATGAAGAATATGACCCACCAGGCTTGGTGGAGGAGGACGACGATTCAGATAGTTTGAGACTGGATGTTTTCCTAGAACTATAAATCTCTAGTTTAAAAGTTATTGTAATGATCTTTTGTGTATTAAAGTCTTGTTTTAAGTATGATGTACTAGTTAACTGATGTACACCCTGAAACTGTGTGAAATGTGTTAGAATGTGTGAGTGTAGGACCAGTAAAGACTATGACATTGAGCTACTATTTAGCAATGTGAGTAAGAGTTAGACCAGACAACAAAGGACAAGGAGAACTGTCTACAGGCAACTGAGAAACCAAGATAACTGTGGAATTTAGGGAGGAGAGAAACTGTTAGGCTTTTTAAGGAGTATGAAATATGGTGCAGGATATTGTGAGGCAGCCTATGTGTGTATGCATGTGTGGGTGTGTGTATGTGTGTGTGTGTGTATGTGTATGTGTGTGTGACCTAATGGTTAGGAGAGCAGTTTTAAAGTGGAAAACTACAGCCCGCCTACAGAAAGGAGGGATTTTTGTATGACGTATGAGTATAAAAGATGGACTCTGAAATTGTGATCGCAGAATTCTCAATGAATAAATCTCTGACTATGCAGACCGGGACTCTGTCCGTTCCTTCATTTTGGGAGACGCACAGAGACACTGAAATAGTTTGTTAAATAATTCACATAACAGCTTCTTCTTGAGCCACTCCTTTGTTGCCTTGGCCGTGTGTTTTGGGTCATTGTCATGCTGGAATACCCATCTACGACCCATTTTCAATGCCCTGGCTGAGGGAAGGAGGTTCTCACCCAAGATTTGACAGTACATGGCCCCGTCCATCGTCCCTTTGATGCAGTGAATTTGTCCTGTCCCCTTAGCAGAAAAACACCCCCAAAGCATAACGTTTCCACCTCCATGTTTGACGGTGGGGATGGTGTTCTTGGGGTCATAGGCAGCATTCGTCCTCCTCCAAACACGGCAAGTTGAGTTGATGCCAAAGAGCTCGATTTTGGTCTCATCTGACCACAACACTTTCACCCAGTTCTCCTCTGAATCATTCAAATGTTAATTGGCAAACTTCAGACAGGCCTGTATATGTGCTTAATTGAGCAGGGGGACCTTGCGGGCGCTGCAGGATTTCAAGCCTTCACGGCGTAGTGTGTTAAACCAATTGTTTTCTTGGTGACTATGGTCCCAGCTGCCTTGAGATCATTGACAAGATCCTCCCATGTAGTTCTGGGCTGATTCCTCACCGTTCTCATGATCACTGCAACTCCACGAGGTGAGATCTTGCATGGAGCCCCAGGCCAAGGGAGATTGACTGTTATTTTGTGTTTCTTCCATTTGCGAATAATCGCACCAACTGTTGTCACCTTCTCACCAAGCTGCTTGGTGATGGTCTTGTAACCCATTCCAGCCTTGTGTAGGTCTACAATCTTGTCCCTGACATCCTTGGAGAGCTCTTTGGTCTTGGCCATGGTGGAGAGTTTGGAATCTGATTGATTGATTGCTTCTGTGGACAGGTGTCTTTTATACAGGTAACAAGCTGAGATTAGGAGCACTCCCTTTAAGAGTGTGCTCCTAATCTCAGCTCGTTACCTGTATAATAGACACCTGGGAGCCAGAAATCTTTCTGATTGAGAGGGGGTCAAATACTTATTTCCCTCATTAAAATGCAAATCAATTTATAACATTTTTGACATGGGTTTTTCTGGATTTTTTGTTGTTATTCTGTCTCTCACTGTTCAAATAAACCTACCATTAAAATTATAGACTGATCATTTCTTTGTCAGTGGGCAAACGTACAAAATCAGCAGGGGATCAAATATTTTTTTCCCTCACTGTATTATGAGCCCAAGCCCCCAAAAAAACTGATTATTGTGCCGTTAAACATAACATAGCCTATGATACATAGGCTACCATGCATTACGCACGACAGAAAAACATAAAAGCCCATAGATGTAGATAGGCTCTCTTGGGTAAATAAATGAAACAAGCTCCAGTAGGCTAATCTTTTTGAGCGTGGACTCAGGACTGTATTACTGTACTGTATTGTATTATACTGTATGGACTGGAATTACGCACCTCGTTCAAACGATGGAGCTGGGAGAGAAAATGTGATGCTAGTGAAGGGCATGCGGCCTACAAAGTTACAATTATAGGCAAGCTAATTTGATTTTAATTTTGAAATATAATTGGGCCTATTTAAGAAATGTGTCATTAGTAGGCTGACACATATATAACTTTCATAATATTTCCCCTAATGTTGTGTGATGTGCGTATTAACCTACCTCCCCTTTCACTCTCTATTGTTGCTTCATTCATTCCTCGCCTTCAACAGTTAAATACGTTTCGTTGACCTTCTCTTCATCATTGTAATGACATGCTTGAATAATACAGGACTACAATAAGATGAAGACGGCTTTCACTTCTCTTCACAAAGATTGAATGGTTATGGGTCTGAACAAATAACTGCTACAGCCTACCGCCATTCCGTGTTCTCTCTCATTTCAAACTCCCTGTGAACTCTATTGGCTGCTGCATTTAACATTCAGCAAACAAGAGCTTGCATCCCTCTTCAAATAGTCTATTAGTATAAGAAATGCAAAAAAAATGTCCAGCAAGCTATTCTAGTCTAGCTTTTCCTGTGATCCCAAGAGCTAAGGAACGTTTTTTTAAGGAGAGAGTCCAGCGGAGCGCAGGTGCGTATTGCGCAAGAGACAGAGGCTATAAGTTAGAAGCTTGTGCATCATTCATTAGCTAAATATAAGGCTAATACTGCATCGAATATATTTACACACACAGTGCATTCGGAATGTATTCAGACCCCTTTACTTTTTACACATTTTGTCACATTACAGCCTTAGTGTAAAATGTATTAAAATATTTTTTTCCCTCATCAATCTACACACAATACCCCATAATTGTAATGAATACTCAGGGAGAAAAAGGTGTAGATTCACGCGCAGAGCACGGCAGGTGTTTATTACGCCTTCACAAAAGGCAGGAATCGTGGTCACGGGCAGGCAATGGTCATACACAGGTAGGCAAACAGGCAGGATAATCAAAAAGTAGGTCTGAAGGCTATAACTGGTTCTCACAAACAAGCTAGGAAAAGGCTTAGTAGAGTCAAAATGAACAATACCTCACAAGGCACAAACATAATGAACTGAACTAAATAAGGAGCTAATGAGACCAGATGAGTAACTAACACAGGTGAAATCAATGAACAAAAATGAAAGACAGGGCTACGTTCAAGTACACAAAGAAACAGGGCTACGTTCAAGAACACAAGGTTGACTAAGAAAATAAATACAGAACCTTACAATAATGAAAAAGCAAAAACAGAAATACCTTATTTACATAAGTATTCAGACCCTTTGCTATGAGACTCAAAATTGAGCTCAGGTGCATCCTGTTTCCATTGATCATCCTTGAACTGTTTCTACAACTTGATTGGAGTCTACCTGTGGTAAATTCAATTGATTGATTGGACATGATTTGGAAAGGCACACATCTGTCTATATAAGATCCCACAGTTGACAGTGCATGTCTGAGCAAAAACCAAGCCATGAGGTCGAAGGAATTGTCTGTAGAGCTCCGAGACAGGATTGTGTCGAGGCACAGATCTGGGGTAGGGTACCAAAACATTTCTGCAGCATTGAAGGTCCCCATGAACACAGTGGCCTCCATCATTCTTAAATGGAAGAAGTTTGGAACCACCAAGATTCTTCCTAGAGCTGGCCGCCCGGCCTAACTGAGCAATCTGGGGAGAAGGGCCTTGGTCAGGGAGGTTACCAAGAACCCGATGGTCACTCTGACAGAGCTCCAGAGTTCCTCTGTGGAGATGGGGGAACCTTCCAGAAGGACAACCATCTCTGCAGCACTCCACCAATCAGACCTTTATGGTAGAGTGGCCAGATAGAAGCCATTCCTCAGGAAAAGACACGGCAGCCAACTTGGACTTTGCCAAAAGGCACCTAAAGGACTCTCAGACCATGACAAACAAGATTCTCTGGTCTGATGAAACCAAGATTGAATTCTTTGGCCTGAATGCCAAGCGTCACGTCTGGAGGAAACCTGGCACCATCCCTACAGTGAAGCATGGTGGTGGCAGCATCATGCTGTGGGGAAGTTTTCAGCAGCAAGGACTGGGAGATGAACAGAGCAAAGTACAGAGAGATCCTTGATGAAAACCTGCTCCAGAGCACTCAGGACCTCAGACTGGGGTGAAGGTTCACCTTCTAACACTACAACGACCCTAAGCACACAGCCAAGACAACGCAGGAGTGGCTTCAGGACAAGTCTCTGAATGTCCTTGAGTGGTCCGGACTTGAACCCGATCGAGCATCTCTGGAGAGACCTGAAAATAGCTGTGCAGTGACGCTCCATATCCAACCTGACAGAGCTTGAGAGGATCTGCAGAGAAGAATGGGAGAAACTCCCCAAATAATTGTAGCAATTTTAGAATAAGGCTGTAGCGTAACAAAATGTTGAAAAAGCCAAGGGGTCTGAATACTTTCTGAATGCACTGTGATCTGCGCTCCATACTGACATGTGCTGTTTGTCCCCACCCTGAGCGTTGATGATTGATCATGCAGATAGCAGAGAGAAGGCCATAGAGAAGCTAGATTTAGATGTTGCATATAATTTAACAGCCATTTCATGTCATGCTGTTTCTCACAGATATTTATCCCGGGAAAGGGAGTGGGTTTGGGCGGGAAATCTCGGTAACCCGGTTCCCACTATTCAACCCTAGCATGCACACACACTGAGAGAGGACATGCATCACTCAGGGTCAACATTGCTTGGCTAATCTTAAAAGGTTTTCTCTGTAACATCCTCTAAGACTATATCAAAGGCAGTATGTGGTGGAAATCCAACTTCGAGAGAGAGGATAAAATGGATTGAAACCTTCCTTAGTCCCCCCAGTATAACTCTCTCTGAATTACATCATTTGGATGCAGTTGCTACTCTTACGTTGATGTTTCCATGAAACGCTAAACTGGGTTAACTAATGGCAGTATTTCAATTAAAAGCAAATCAGTGTAAACCGAAGGCCCTTGGACACCAGACAGTCTCTCCTCTCTACCTCACATACACACATCCCCCCATCTCCCGTGCACTCTTACATGCAAAGCCACAAACACACACACACACACACACACACACACACACACACACACACACACACACACACACACACACACTGAAACTGCAGTGTTGGGAAAGAGAGCGGAGACGTGTTATCCCTGTGGCATGCTAAAACCCACACGGGGCCGTGTACGGATGCCAGAGCCTGCCCAGACAGGGGCCAGAGCGGCATATGGTGGGAATCTGTACCGAGCCATGACGGACCTCGCTCCATTGAGCAGTGCCATCACTATCCGTCTTCCTATCCCCCTCTCCTTCCCTCCATCCCTTCATTCTCTCTGACTGATCTATACACATTCCATATGCATAAATACACACTTAAACATAAACACTTAACATATGCATAAAGATCGCATATGATTATGCACAGATGAACATGTGCATGCACCCCCACACATTCACACTCCAAAATGTATTGACACACGGACACACACACACACACACATGCACGCAAAGGGTTGGCTATTATTGTTAGCATGCTGTTGGGAGCCACAGCGGGCTGCCAGTCTGAGGAGTGAAGGGGGATACAAATGTCATCAATCTGTACTGAACAAACACTCATCAGTCTACTGAGGGAGGAGCAGGGTGACTCTGGAGGGCCACTCAGACTAGGCCAATACAGACCGTTACAGACACCCACCAAATAAATGATTCTCTCTCTCACACACACACACACACACACACACACACACACACACACACACACACACACACACACACACACACACACACACACGCACACACACACAGTGTAAATGCCACATCCCTTTTACCATTCCTTATTGACATACTGTGGATGCTGACTGAGTAAATAAAGCATACAACAAAACACGTCTGAATGGAACTAATATTGCAAACACTGGATGTGACTGTATTTGCTCAAGCAGGGAAACACAATGGGTGTATTCAGTAGTGCGCACCATAGCAAAATGCTTTGAAAAAGTAGAGTCTCTTATAGGATAAATTCCGGTAGGTCCCTCCCCATTTCTGTCCCGTTTGCTTCCGCTTGTTTCCTAATGAATACACCCCATGCCTATTGTCTCTTTATTAGAGTAATCTGAAGACGAAGCACCGCAGTATGTTGCTCACATACATTATTGCATACGACGAAAAAGTGGCAAGGAACTCCCCATGCTCCCTCACAACGTGAGAAGCAGCAAGAATCTTAGTCTTGGGCAGAGAAATTCAACTCCTCTAGGAGTTTGGCCTGTCTTTTCAGCTATAGTCTGTGTCCCAAATGGCACTCCATTCCCTACTAAGTTTACTACTTTTGACCTTGGCCCCTAAGGCTTGGTCAAAAGTAGTGCACTATAGGGGATAGGGTGCCATCATTGGAATGCAGCCATAGTGTAGCGATGGTGGGGGAAGGGCCTGAGCAGGGTTTCTTGCAGTGACTGTGATTATGGGGTACCTGTGCCATAAAAGTCTGGGCCTCTTAGCAGAGGCAGTAGTATTTTTGTGTGGATTTAGGAGTTGCCTTAAAGGACGACTGAACCAAAAAAACTACCTCTCCTTTTGAAAATGGCATATGTGGCATCGATATGGGTCAGAAACATTTATTCTATTGTCAAAATTGACTACAAAGTGTAAATAGGATAATTTTGGTCATAAAGCAAAACTCATCCAAAACAGAGATTTGCAAGATGATTAAGAAAAAATGGTATGTCACTTGAGTGAAGGGTACTAGGGTTGAATAGCGGGAACCGGGTTACTGAGATTTCCCGTCCAAACCCAATATGTTTTCCTGGGAGAAATATCTGGTAGAAACCAGTAAATTATAATAAATTATTTATATAAACAGTATGATGTGAAATGGAACTGTTCAATGATATGCTATGTCTAAATCTGGCTTCTCTACTGCCTTCTCTCTGCTATCTGTATGATCAATCATCAATGCTCAGGGTGGGGACTGACAGCGCATCTCTGTATGGAGTACAGTTCACAATGCATGTATCATCTCATCATGGTAAAAAAATATATACAGTGGGGAAAAAAAATATTTAGTCAGCCACCAATTGTGCAAGTTCTCCCACTTAAAAAGATGAGGGAGGCCTGTAATTTTCATCATAGGTACACGTCAACTATGACAGACAAATTGAGAAAATAAAATCCAGAAAATCACATTGTAGGATTTTTTATGAATTTATTTGCAAATTATGGTGGAAAATAAGTATTTGGTCACCTACAAACAAGCAAGATTTCTGGCTCTCACAGACCTGTAACTTCTTCTTTAAGAGGCACCTCTGTCCTCCACTCGTTACCTGTATTAATGGCACCTGTTTGAACTTGTTATCAGTATAAAAGACACCTGTCCACAACCTCAAGCAGTCACACTCCAAACTCCACTATGGCCAAGACCAAAGAGCTGTCAAAGGACACCAGAAACAAAATTGTAGACCTGCACCAGGCTGGGAAGACTGAATCTGCAATAGGTAAGCAGCTTGGTTTGAAGAAATCAACTGTGGGAGCAATTATTAGGAAATGGAAGACATACAAGACCACTGATAATCTCCCTCGATCTGGGGCTCCACGCAAGAACGGTGAGCAAACTTCAGACGGGCCTGGACATGCGCTGGCTTGAGCAGGGGGACCTTGCGTGCACTGCAGGATTTTAATCCATGACGGCGTAGTGTGTTACTAATGGTTTTCTTTGAGACTGTGATCCCAGCTCTCTTCAGGTCATTGACCAGGTCCTGCTGTGTAGTTCTGGGCTGATCCCTCACCTTCCTCATGATCATTGATGCCCCACGAGGTGAGATCTTGCATGGAGCCCCAGACCGAGGGTGATTGACCGTCAACTTGAACTTCTTCCATTTTCTAATAATTGCGCCAACAGTTGTTGCCTTCTCACCAAGCTGCTTGCCTATTGTCCTGTAGCCCATCCCAGCCTTGTGCAGGTCTACAATTTTATCCCTGATGTCCTTACACAGCTCTCTGGTCTTGGCCATTGTGGAGAGGTTGGAGTCTGTTTGATTGAGTGTGTGGATAGGTGTCTTTTATACAGGTAACGAGTTCAAACAGGTGCAGTTAATACAGGGAATGAGTGGAGAACAGGAGGGCTTCTTAAAGAAAAACTAACAGGTCTGTGAGAGCCGGAATTCTTACTGGTTGGTAGGTGATCAAATACTTATGTCATGCAATAAAATGCAAATTAATTACTTAAAAATCATAAAATGTGATTTTCTGGATTTTTGTTTTAGATTCCGTCTCTCACAGTTGAAGTGTACCTATGATAAAAATGACAGACCCTACATGCTTTGTAAGTAGGAAAACCTGCAAAATCGGCAGTGTATCAAATACTTGTTCACCCCACTGTATATTTATATAATGAATGATGCATAAGCTTCTGCTTATAGCCTCTGTCTCTTGCTCAGTAAATATGCACCTTCGTTCAGCTGGCCTCTCTCCTTAAAACAAATAAAAAAGTCAAAGGAAAAGCTAGACTAGAATAGCTTGCTGGAAATGTTTTGTAGCATTTCTTATACTAATAGACTATTCGACGAGGGATGCAAGCTCTTGCTGAATGTTAAATGCAGCAGCCAATAGAACGGGGACTTTGAAAGAAGAGAGGGGAGTTTGAAAGAAGATAGCGGCAGGCTATTGCAGTTATTTGTTCAGACCCATAACCATTCAATTTTCGTCAATAGAAGTGAAAGCCGTCTGCATCTTATTCTAGTCCTATCTTATTCAAGTATGTCATTACAGTGATGAAGATAAGGACAACAAAACGTATTTAACTGTTGAAAGCAAGGAAGGAATGAAGCAACAATAGAGAAAGAAAGAGGTAGGCTAATACACACGTCACACAACATTAGGGGAAATATTATGAAAGGTATATAGCCATCAGCCTACTCATTATAAAAATGTAAATCTAATTTGCTAGCCTATAATTGTAACTCTGTAGGCCGCATGCCCTGCACCAGCATCACATGTTCTCTCTCAGCTTCATGCTTTGAACAAGGTGCATAATTCCAGTCCATATAATACAGTATAATACAATACAGTACAATAATACAGTCCGCACTCAAAAAGATTAGCCTACTGGAGCTTGTTTCATTTATTTACCCAAGAGAGTCTATCTACATCTATGGGCTTTTATGTTTTTCTGTCGTGCGTAATGCATGGAAGCCTATATATCATAGGCTATGTATTGGATAATGGCACAATCATTTGGGCTTTTATGGGCTTGGGCTCATAAAATGTCTAATGTAGGGCTCATAAAATGTATTTATTGTATGGCTCATCAGGCTCAGGTAGCACCAGGCTTGAATTTTCATGCCAATCAAAGCTTTAATCAAATCCAGACATAAGTATATGCTTTATATGCTTTAGAATGACACTTCCGGTTTGGGCGGGAAATACCGGATTACGCAGAGAAAAGTGATTTATTCTCTGGAAAATATTCAACCCTAAAGGGTACGCCACAGTTTTGCTGACGGGTTGATTATGGATTACTTATGTGCCCACTTTTGCCAAATATTCCCAATTGCTCAGAGTGTTAACGCCCCCTGCCATGTGGATCATGCTATCAAGTCTACGGCAGCAGCATGTGGTGCAACACACATTTCCTTCTGCAATTACCAGTGTAAATGGGCTTCCATAAAGTTGTTCAACAATCTTGGGCAGATGGCCAGGATGTATATTACATCCAACGCTAACTACTACATCTGCGGCAAACCTGAGACTGGTGTGTTGTTGTTGATGAATACGTTTTGGTTATAGCTAGCTAGCTACGTTATTTGATAATGCTAGCGAGCCAGGTTAGCTATGATACTGTGATGTAATTAGATAAAAACATAGCCTCTCCCTAATGTGTAATGTGATGTAATGTCAAAGAGTAAGATTTGCATAACTAACGTTGCACCTGACGACAGGTTTGATCGGATGTAACGTTAGCAAGCTTGCTTTCGATAACGTTTCAACTCGAACTGGCTAGTAAAGATCCCTTCTAGCTAACGGTAGCTATCTACCGCAAATAATCAAGCAAACCTGACAACATGTTTGTTGTAGCCTGTTTGCTTTCAATAATATTTAAAGCTAGCTACAGAAGCTAGCGTTAGAGAAGCTAGGTGGTAGCTAGCTAGTTAGCATTCAAGGGCTTCAGCTAACCCAAAACAAATTCCAACAACATTATTGTGTATTTTCTAGGGCAGAAATAATGATGACAGATCATCAGACAAGGAGGCAGTGGCCAGACACCAGTCCCGTTTCAGAGTAATGGATGACACTTGAATCAGGTTGGTAATATTTTATCTGGTCAAAATACTATCACTTGTCTGTACTGGAATTCACCTATCATAACTACCATTGATAATGTAGTCAGTACTGTGTGTGTTTGTATGTGTCTTGTATGTTGTAAGGAGGTGCCCCCTTCCACGGTGCCAATGGACTACTCCTAGGCCAGAGTGAGTAATCCCAACCAGTCAGTGCCATGCTGTGAATAATAATCTCTGATTGGCTATGTTCAACCGTGTATTTACTGTTGGCTTCCATGACTGTATGGTAGCATACTGAAGCCTAATATATTTACATATATTTCATCCTCGTAGATCTATCTGCTGCCTTCGACACGTGAACCATCAGATCCTCCTCTCCACCCTCGCAGGGCTGGGTGTCTCAGGCTCTGTACACTCTTGGATTGCATCCTACCTGGCAGGCTGCTCCTACCAGATGACGTGGAGAGGATCTGTGTCTGCACCACGTACTCTCACTACTAGTGTCCCCCAGGGCTCGGTTCTAGGCCCTCTCCTCTTCTCCCTATACACCAAGGCACTTGGCTGTGTCATATCCTCGCATGGTCTCTCCTATCATTGCTATGCGGATGACACTCAACTACTTTTCTCCTTCCCCCCTTCTGACACCTAGGTGGTGACATATCTCTGCATGCCTGGCAGCCCACCACCTCAAGCTCGACAAGGCGGAGCTGCTCTTCCTCCCTGGAAAGGTATGCCCGCTCCAAGATCTCTACATCACGGTTGACAACTCCACGGTGTCCCCCTCCCAGAGTGCAAAGAACCTTAGTGTGACCATGGACAACACTGTGTCATTTTCTGCAAACATCAAAGCAGTGACTCGCTGCTGCCGATTCATGCTCTACAACATTCGTAAAGTACGACGTTACCTCACACAGGAAGCGGCGCAGGTCCTAATCCAGGCACTTGTCATCTCCTGTCTGGACTACTGCAACTAGCTGTTGGCTCGGCTCCCCGCTTGTGCCATCAAATCCCTGAAATGTATCCAGAACGCTGCAGCCCGCCTGGTGTTCAACCTTCCCAAATTCTCCCATGTCACCCCGCTCCTCCGCACACTCCACTGGCTTCCAGTCGAAGCTTTCATCCACTACAAGACCATGGTACTTGCCTACGGAGCAGCAAGTAAAACTGCCCCTCCCTACCTTCAGGCTATTCTCAAACCCTACACCCCAACCCGAGTACTCCTTTCTGCCACCTCTGGTCTCTTGGCCCTCCCACCCCTACGGGACGGCAGCTCCCGCTCAGCCCAGTCAAAGCTCTTCTCTGTCCTGGAACCCCAATGGCGGTACCAGCTTCTCCCTGAAGCTAGAACAGCAGAGTCCCTGCCCATCTTCCGAAAACATCTGAAACCCTACCTCTTGAAAGAGTATTTTCGTGAACTAACACTCGACTTGACTTTTCCCCCCTTACTAGTGCTGACTTTATTGAGGAAAAATGTACTTACTATGACTAAGATATGTGATTGTCTACTGTAAGTCGCTCTGGATAAGAGCGTCTGCTAAATGACTAAAATGTAAATGTAAATACAAATATGTAATACAATGCTATGAAAAAGTATTTGCCCCCTTTCTCATTTTCTCTACTTTTGCATATTTGTGATACTGAATGTTATCAGATCTTCAACCAAAACCTAATATTGGATAAAGGGAACATAAGTGAACAAATAACACAACAATTACATATTTATTTCAGAAACAAAGTTATGCAACACCCAATTCCCCTGTGTGAAAAAGTAATTGCCCCCTTACACTCAATAACTGGTTGTGCCACCTTTAGCTGCAATGACTCCAACCAAATGCTTCCTGTAGTTGTTGATCAGTCTCTCACGTCGCTGTGGAGGAATTTTGGCCCACTCTTCCATGCAGAACTGCTTTAACTCAGTGACGTGTGGGTTTTCAAGCATGAACTGCTCGTTTCAAGTCCTGCCACAACATCTCAATTGGGATTATGTCTGGACTTTGACTAGGCCATTCCAAAACTTCCAATTTGTTGCTTTTTAGCAATTTTCATGTAGACTTGATTGTGTGTTTTGGATCATTGTATTGCTGCATGACCCAGCTGCACTTCAGCTTCAGCTCACAGACGGATGGTCTGACATTCTCTTGTAGAATTCTCTGATACAGAGCAGAATTCATGGTTCCTTCTATTAAGGCAAGTCGTCCAGGTCCTGAGGCAGCAAACCATCCCCAAACCATCACACCACCACCACCATGCTTGACCTTTGGTATGATGTTCTTACTGTGGAATGCAGTGTTTGGTTTTCGCCAGGCATAATGGGACCCATCTCTATTTGCACTGCCCCCCCACCCCACCCCACCCCATCCCCCCTCTTTTACGCTGCTGCTACTCTGTTTATTATTTATGCATAGTCACTTTAACTCTACCCACATGTACATATTACCTCAATTACCTTGACTAGCCGGTGCCCACGCACATTGACTCTGTACCGGTACCCCCCTGTAAATAGCCTCCTTACTGTTATTTTATTTTACTGCTGCTCTTTAGTTATTTACTTAATTTTTTTTACTTGATACTTTTTTTATTTTACTTTTTTCTTAACCAACAATGCAATAAAAAAAATAAAAAATAATGAAGGGCTTGTAAGTAAGCATTTCACTGTAATGTCTACACCTGTTGTATTCGGCGCATGTGGCAAATAACATTTGATTTGATTACATGATTCATACCCCTTGACTTATTCCACCTTTTGTTAGGTTACCGCCTGAAATCAAAATGGATTAAATTGTTATTTTTTCTCACCCATCTACACACAATACCTCATAATGACAAATTGAAAAAATGAACTTTTTGCTAATTTATTGAAAATGAAATACAGAAATATTTAATTTACATAAGTATTCACACCCCTGAGTCAATACTTTGTAGAAGCACCTATGACTTAAAGACAGGTTGATACTGATGTCCTCCATCTGGGGGTGGGGGGGGTAGGGGTGCATGTCAGTGTGTGGTTAGACAGCCAAATCTTTAGGTTTGACGAAATAGACCATAACAATAGAATGCCATTCTAGTTCTGGTTAGACAGCTGAAGTTGTAATCTACACACAACTTATTTTGATTTGCTAGGTAAAGTACAGGCATACTTACTGGTGTAGTGGAGGCTATCCACAGGCATATGCCATATATCCACTTGTTTTATCACTGGGCATTGTGTATGCTCCCTTCGTAATCCCCACTAAGGGACAGTTACAAATTTACTGGGGGGGTTTAGGGCTGGCCCAATATAGGTGAGGGTTGTAGAACTTTTTTTTGGTGTGTGGTTTTTTATTGGGCACAGGGGAGGGTACTGCATATTTTCCCTGATTTACATTCACCATTCTTCAGGTTTTACTTGCTCATTTCTTCCATATAGAAAAATGTCCTCATCTGCTTACATGCTCCTCCCCTATCAAGGAGTTTTGGTACTTCCCTTATGCACTACGCTTTTCCGTGCTCTTACTATACAGTCAACTCTATCCTGCCCTCTATCCATAGTGACAATAGTGGTAGGTGGGTCGTTTGTCCAGATCTGCAATAGGTTAACTAGCAATCACACCACAGATAAAATCATTCAAATCTGCACCAATTTTCAATATTAAACCCACAAGAGGAAAAGCTGATAGGCAGCGGATAGGCCAGGCGCGTCATTGCGCATGAAAGAATAGTGAAGACAGGCAGCTAAAAGATCTCCCCTATTGATCTTGTTTAGGGAGTGAATGTTATTTACGATAAGGGTTGCATGGAGAAAACCGGGCCTCTCAGAAATGAAATTGGATGGCCCTCCCTTCAGCAAAATATATTTTACCTAAACCATCCCTGAACACTTGAAAAAAACAAGTGACCCTCTCCTATACCCCAAATAATAATTAAAACAAAGTGGATATTTTACCTTTATTTAACTAGGCAAGTCAGCTAAGAACAAATTGTTATTTACAATGACGGCCTACACCGGCCAAACCCGAACCAATTGTGCGCCGCCCTATGGGACTCCCAATCACGGCCGGTTGTGATACAGCCTGGAATCAAACCGGGGGTCTGTAGTGACGCACGCCTCAAGCACTGAGATGCAGTGCCTTAGACCGCTGCGCCACTCGGGAGCCCAGAGAACATGCCTACTGTTTACCCTGACTTCTTGGACCAGAGCCTTAGATATGCAGTTTTAGAAACTGTTCTTCGTCCTGTAAGCATTACATGGCAACGCAGGAATTTTAGTAGAACCCAGGGCTGCGGGCCAGGAGGTTGTGGGTTCACAGACCACCGTGGACAAGAGTAGGGGTGGAAATATCTCCTTTATAGTAAAACCATTGTATGAATCTATCATTAAATTTGCAGGTCCGAGATTTTTTTTAAATGCAATTCTACATCATTTTACATATTAGCAGAATATTTTTTAATACCACACAAATTACCAAAATTACATCCTAAGAATGGACAGAGAGATAAGCATATGTGTTCATCTTATTATATTTCTCCAATGCCAAATCAGTGTGTCTTATTTGCAAAGAAACTGTCCCTGTTTGCATAAATCTGAGATGTCATTAGGAATCTGAGCATAGGTTAGGCCTACCTTTCCACCCCAGACAGAGTAGGCCTACTGACACAGAAAGATGTAAGCGTTAATTGCTGGCTACTCTTCTTCCGTGGCTTAACCCAACAAGAGAAGGTCACAAGTGTTTCCCTAAAAGCTGTCTGGGTTTAAACATCTTCTACTGTACAGAAAGTGAATAGCTTAATCAATTGATAGTGACAGAATTAGATTACTTCCCAAGCAAATTACTTTTTTTGTCTCTTCGGCTATAGAAGGTTGTAGCTCAGCCTCTGAATGAAACAAGAAATGAAACAAAGCATTCCGGACCAAAGCGCTGTTATAGATCACTCTATATAATCGGATCCGTTTGATTTTCTTGAAAATGATTAAATTGTACTCTTAAGCTAACAAGGGGTAGGCCTGTGCTTTTTGACATTTTCTTTAATTAAAGGTCAGTCTATGGCATACCTTCTCATACCCCCTCAATTCGAGTCTTGGTTTTAACTTAACAGTGATTCCTGACATGGAGGTAGGCTATTTAAAGAGTGCATGATGGGTGGAGGAATTGACCGACAAATGTATGGATATAGCAGCCTATAGCCTAATTTCGTCTGTCAAACAGGTAGGCCTACCTCTTATTTCTTAAATAGGAAGAAATCGGCTCCAACACAAAGCCCTCTTGTTGTTAGTAAAGTACAATTTAAAAATGAAGACAGTTTAAATGAATTATGCCTACTCGAATTTGCCTACTTTCAACACAATGAACTGTCTATTTTCGATTGATTGTGCCGCGGCACCACCACAATGTAATTTACTTTAATCTGGCTTAGTGTGGGGTCAATAACTTTGATAAATACATAATGGGCAAGAAACATCTTGTTTTTAATCAAATCAATTATAGTAGAGGCACGCTACCTCCGGTCCTCTTCATCTTTGCACTCTCCTTCTCAAACTGAACAGAACATAAGCTATAGGCTGTCCGCACAAAAGATAGTGAGTTTTTTCGACTAGGCCTAATAAAGAAAATAACAATTCTGAAGAAGCCTTTGACTCTTCTCTTGAACTGCCACTGTAGGCCTACACAACAGAGCCATTGGTTAGGCAGTACACAAAAACGTTTTTGATCAGCAAGAGCAGAGCAGGGCTCAAGGTTGGAATATAGTTTTATTTACACCATCCCAGCAGCTATCTTAGAAATATAACTTTTCTCTGTGCTTCTCCGAGCATGCACTTCGTAGCCTGTAGGCTATGGATCATTTGATTGAAACCACACTAAATGGCCTATAGGTGCACTTGATTTTGCACGACCAGAATCAGAGATGAGGGGCGGCATCAGGCACACATCGATATATAGCCTAATAAGCAACTACTTCTAAAACCCTGAGAAATATTGAAATTTCATAAATTACAAATTACATGACTAGATTTAAAAATACTAAACCCTCCTCTTGACTGATATTGAAAAAGCATGACCCTCCCCCATTTTCCTCCAGGTAACCATTTCAGTGGAGGCGCCTCAGATGAGGAAGGGGAGGACCATCCTCCTCAGTGAATTTCATAAAAATAAAAATGGTAAAACATTAAAAAAGTTATATATTTTTGATAAAACTATACTAAATACAATCCCGTCACCAAATAACTGATTAAAACACACTATTTTGCAAATGTACCCTCATCTGGGTACATTGACTTCAATACAAAACCTAGGAGGCTCATGGTTCTCACCCCCTGCCATAGACTTACACAGTAATTATGACAACTCCCGGAGGACGTCCTCCAGCCTATCCAAGCTCTTGCAGCATGAACTGACATGTTGTCCACCCAATCAAAGGATCAGATAATTAATCTAGTACTGAAAGCATAAACTACAGCTAGCTAGCACTGCAGTGTATAACGTGGTGAGTAGTTGACTCAAACAGAGAGAAAGACAATAGTTGAACAGTTTTGAACAAATTATTTTCTTCGAAAATGAAGGAGAAGCAAGAGATATATATATATATATATATATATAGAGAGAGAGATTCATATATTTTTTTCTCCCATTTTCAGTTTCACTTACTTAGCTAGCAAATGCAGCTAGCTAGTTTAGCCTACTGAAACACCCTGCTCAAACAGAGGGATGCTATGTTAGCTAGCTGGCTATGACTTTCCAACACAACACTGGAACTCTTCCAAGTCAAGGTATGCTTTTGGTATTACTAATTTATTGCTAATTTATTGCCCGCCGGTGTAACTTGGCACTGCTTACTGACTGCACACAAACGTTACTGCATGATTGTAGTGGGTTTACTAACGCGTTAGTTCTATTAGCTATGCTGACTATGACGTTACTTTAGCGAATATGGTGACAACGATGTAGGCTGTGTGTAGCGGTTTGGCTTACCTAATGATTACACCATATATCAGCTAGATGCAGGCAAGAGTGTGCAAGGCAGTATTGAACCTCAAATTTGTCTCTCGACCTGTGTGCACCTACGTTGTAAACTGTCATTCATAGGCTAGGTTGTAGCAACCTCATGATGGGTATAGGGAAAAATTGAGTATCATGTAGTAGCCTAAACCTATCGCTGTTACATTGAACTGGGTGAATGGAATATCAATGAGAGTCATCCAATATGCTGTAATAGAAATAAGGCCAAGCTCATGAAAACAAAATTGTCCTCCGTCATCTTAAATGGCACCATTCTGTAAATTTCAATCCATCCCTTAGGGACCATAAAATTATTCTACCTAGACTAGCCTACAACACCACAATCCAATGCATGATAGTATTATTGTTTTCAAGTGAGTACAATTCTATTCTAGGCTGTAAACTGCAGTGAAAATTCCATTTGAATAATTGCGCAAAAGCCCTGTTATTTGAATGTTTCATTCCATTTGGATCAGTTGGGGGTCTACTCTCGACAGATTATAGAAAGGCACTGCAGCAGCCAAGTCTGGCTGTATTTTTACTTCTGATACTGATGCGCTGTCTGTTGCTGATCTTAATTCGCACAAGTCGTCCTATGGCCACATAGGCCTATGCTCCCAGCAGGACCAGTTATTAAGCTACAAGTACAATTTAAGAAGTCATCATCAAACACAGATGGTACAGTATATTGTTGCCTGAAAATAGGTTAGCAAAGTCATTCCCCCAGTTATTTAATACACAATTCTTCTTATGTTCAAGTTTTTTCATACCATTTTCCAGTTTGATTTCCATAGGGATTTTCAGAACTCTTTTCGGACCTAGTTTATTGATTTCATTCCAAAATTGCTGAGGGTTGTTACTTTGTTGTTGTTCAAGATTCAGTGCTTGGCCCCTTCTGAATCTCCTCTTATAGAACCTTAGCTTGTTGTCAAAGACATGTTGACACTGTTAAAACTCTTCTCTTAAGCCTCTTCTTATTGATTGGTCTTTACATTTTAGGAACTTATTTTCTGCAACTCTCATTACAGACCATACATTATTGAACTCTTTATTCCAATATGGTTTATCAATTTGTTGAGATCTCTTAAGCTTGGATGATACTGATTTAAGGAAAGCTTAACAGTTCCGCCTCCTCTCCGATCCGAGCAGCTATTCCTCAACCTAGAACCTAACGCTTCAATTTAGCCTAAATATTTGTAATTTCACTTTTAAAATGTATTACCTTTTATGTGTGGCATAAACACAACTAGTCACCATTTTAAAAAATCTGATTAGGCTACTTTAAAAGTCTCCTGTAGGCTACCTGCTCACATGCATCCACTCCATATAATTCCAGCATCCAAACTGCGCAACGGCCATTCGATTAATGGAATGAGACATCTATTATAAAACACCAAAAAGTGTAATGACAGTCAAACCAAGCCTTCAATACTGTAGAGATTAACATACTCTACTTGATTGTGGTGTAGAAAATCTAAACTATGATAATAAGCGTCGGTAATCCGAATTCACTTATGCATCGCTTATTGGTTGTGTGTGGTGCATTGGCACAGTAACCTGTTGGTGGAAAATTCGTTGCATATATTTTATATAATTATAAATATAGCATCAAAATGTTGAAAATCTGATTTCAGCCTAGTTGATCATTGTCTGCAGCCGGCTCTGATCGTAGTGTAATGATACAGGCAGGAAGAGTGAGCTTTCCCCTCAACTTCCCAATTAGGCTAAATGTTGACTATAAATTAGGCCTACCTGGCAGAATGATGTCATGATGATTTGTATCAATCGGGAGGGCATTTGTTTTACAAACTCTGCCATCACATGTAGGACATTGTGGGCTCTTGCTAGGTGTGAATTCAATTGAATTAAAGGGCAAATACACCCTTTATCCCAAACCAAAAATAATGTATCCAAATGTGGTTTGAGCATTGTTGACTTACAACATAATTTGTTTTTCTATAAAAAGTGTGATTTTGAGAGTGAAAACCTGAAAAATCTATAGGAAAACATTTTTCACACAGGACGCCTTTCCTTCACCAGACCATTTGGGAAATATTTGGTAAAATTAGAGTATACCACAGGAGGCTGCTGAGGGGAGAATGGCTCATAATAATGGCCGGAACGGAGCAAATGGAATGGCATCAAACACCTGGAAACCATGTGTTTGATGTATTTGATACCATTCCTTACCACGAGCCCGTGCCGATGTTTGTGCAATGTCCACATGTACACCTGTAGGGATATTAGTAGTTCTGGGATTTCCCCCCCGGGAAAGAGCTAAGAGCGGACATAAGGAGAGATGAGACAAAACTAGCCAGTTATAGAATAGGACAGCTGAGCTGACTGAAGACTGGGCATTCAACTCACAGTTAATACTGTTTCCACGGTAACATTTAAAAAGAGCATCTCATGAAACACATTCCAGACAATGGTTCTTGCTATCTTGGCATAACTGTGATTTGACAGAGAAATATCAGCTACTATAGATAGGCTAGCCAGCTGCAGCTATCCCCAAGCTATGCTAGCTACCTGCTATCAGCTTGGCTAAATACAAGATCAGCGCAGGCTTTAGCCTACATAAAGAACTGAATTAGCTGACCATCTTGAGATAGCGAGTCAGTCAGGAGGGGAGAAGACTTCAACTTCAAAACTTCTCTCCATAGCTAAGCTAGCTTAGCTTACCTCGCTGTCACTACTCACTACTGCCCTTGTTTGTTGTGATTGAATGGCAAAGACACACCCACATCAAACCACACCCCCAAGACAACTCTCATTTGGTTTCAGTTATGGCCGCTAGCATTTCTTAATGAGCAAGACAAAAAACGAGGCCAAAGTTCAGCCCCCCTTTAAGAAAGCACAGTGATAATGACTGTCAAACATTTTGGAAACGTGAGTAATTCTACGACCACTTATGAAATGTTTTTCTTACAAATCACGTAACATAAAGGTAGGCAGCATCAGGACATGAGTCGACTTGGTAGAAAACCATGAAACCACAGGTGGTGATTTTAGAATGCCAGACGGTGTGCTTATAAACACAGTATGCCCAGTGGTGTAGTGGTGCCTGGAGAAGTGGGTATACTCCACAGGAGGTTGGTGTATAGGCCTAGCTTGTAACATTTCACTACTGTTCACAACACTATACTCCTCCCCCAGTAATTAGAATTGAAGGCTTTACTTATTGTGTGTGTGTGTGTGTGTGTGTGTGTGTGTGTGTGTGTGTGTGTGTGTGTGTGTGTGTGTGTGTGTGTGTGTGTGTGTGTGTGTGTGTGTGTGTGTCATTCTCAAGCTGTTAAGTGCATCGCCTCACAGGGACCTGACTGGCATTTAGGCAGAATATTCCCACAAGCTAAAGTGTAATTAATTAGCCTGCTGTTCGCAGCTGCAACCCCCCTCCCCCTCGTTTCCTGCCCACCCCCAGTCTCTCAAGTTAAGATGGGGATAATCAGATCCACTGGGACACCTTCAATCGCACTCCTTCACCCCCCTTATTCCCTGCGTTATAAGATCACATGTGGACAAAGCATACTGCAGATTAAACAAGAAAGCCCTGGCCCTTGCTAAAATGGTTGCCCAGTCATTATGGAGAAGAGTTAAGTGGTTTGGAGGGTGGAATGTCTTGATACTGCCTCTGGATAGGGTAGCTCACCGGAGGGACCGGCTACCCATCTCTCCCCTCATTAACCTTATCATGTTACGCAGCAAAGGGAGGCCTGGGAGTTGGGAGCTTTTTTCAAGGTGATGTCAGAGGATTGCTGAATACAAATCCCAGGGTGCATGAGGGGGGAATTAGCTCCAGTCTCACATGAAGGGTCTGAACCGGGTTTGTTCTGCAAGGCCAGATTAAAGAGAATGAGCCAAGCGACTACGGGATAAAGGGCAAAGGCTCTTCCACAGGCTGTAATTTTAGGAGAAGAATCCACAACCTGACACTGATGCGCCTGCAATACGAGGGACTGTGTGTACTAGGCGAGCTAGGCTGTCGGATTAGAAGGAATTTAGTCGAGTAACACTGTAACATGCATTACCAAGAAAAGCATAACATGGAAATGAAACGTTGCCCCTAAAGAAATGTGTTGATGTATGTACTTGTACAAGACTATGTTAACACATTGTGTTTTGATTATAATTGCCTATTATGCAGTAGGTCTTTAATGCTGCAGGAATGGGTGTGGTTGGAGGCGTGTCCATCCCACAGGTGCCATCTTGAGTTGACTGCAACATTGTTAGAGAGAGCTGGGCAAACCCCGTGTGAACACATAAAACAAAGTAACCATACCACTGTAGGCAACGATTGAGAAGGTTTTATTTGAAACTGCTAGTGAGTCGGGTGAAGCTAATAGTACAGAAAGTGAGAATGAGTGGGTTACAGGGAAGGGAAACGAGAAGTAAAGCTGTGTTGGAAAATAGGAAACCACTAGACTGGTTTTTAGTCGGAGTGAGGGTTTCGGATCAATGCTACTTGGGAAATCCGTTTAACGTCTCCAGGAAAATCTGGAATGTGTTGGATGAAAGTGTGGAGTCGGTGAGAGTCACAAGAAGTGCTCTTATTTAGATATTTTGTGTGTCTGCGGAGCAGAAGAAGCGTGTTTTAAGACTAAAAAAGATATCGGAGTGGAATGTTTCCTGTATGGATTTTTGTAGCAGGGCGTCTATCAATGGGGTTATTTCTGGGGTGGCGCAAGAAATAAAGGCAGAGGATATAACTGAAGGCAGCGATGGAGTGGTTGGTGCACGTCGACTGACCTGTATGGTGGATGGAGAAAATAAATTCACTTCATCCATGCTACTGTTCTTTGATGAAGAGTCTCTCCCTTCTCATATATAGTTAGGATTCATGAGATACTCTGTAAGAGCTTTTGTGCACAAGCCCTTTCAGTGTCATACGTGTAAAATATTTGATCATGTGTCAAGTGTGTGCAGAAGGGAAGTGTGTCGTATGCCAGATGAAGGGAAATGCTGCAACTGTGGAGGTGAACATGTGGAGTGCCCTGTTAGGGTGAAGGAGAATGAGGTGGCGAGGGTAAGAAGATTGGAAGGAATGTGTGGCGGGGAAGCAGCAATGATAGTAGAGCCACCACGACCAGTGAAGGTTTCCCATCAACCAAGGGATAGTGAAATACTACATGTTTAAAAGGTGGACTTTGTATTCTTTATTGCAATGGTCATAAACTGTACAGCACAAGCAGAGAAGAAGTCTTAAGAAAATTGGAATCATTGTGAATTCCGCTGAACGTTTTTTGGGTCTTTGTGATTTCACAGCCGAGGCTGTGCAAGAAATCCTGTCGGTGAATGTACCGCCATCACAGGCCCCTGAGCCTGTGTAGAGATGTATGTTGGAGTGGACTGTGATTGAAGAAGTGGGATGGGTTTTCTTAGTTGACGCATATTATTTTGTATGATGTCGTTTTCCCACTTTCCCGCAATGTTGTTTTAGTTTCTTATTCAATACCCCGTCCAGCTGGTGGCGGTAATGTACCATTAACATTGGATGCCAACCGCCGTTAAACCCCATCGAAGAAGAAGTTAGAGAGAGCTAGCGTTTACCTGTGTTAGCTGAGGAAGATGTTATGGCTGTTTCAAACAAAGAACAAGCAGACACTCTAGGAAGAGCTTTTGCTCTTGTGTGCATAAAGTTCAGAAAGTTGATAATCTAAGTGATGAATGTAAACCACGTAAGGAAGAAAAGCTAAGACTGCATGAAGATGTATACCGTAAGAAGTGTGATTCTGGAGTATCACTGGATGCTGAATTCACCATGTTTGAAACAACAAGGGCTTTGGAGGGGTGTGGTTGCACTGCTTCAGGTGAGGATCAATTATGCTACATTACGTTTAAACATCTGCCTACAGAAGTTTTGGAAAAGATTTTGAGTTTATTTTACAAAATATGGATGACAGGATTGCTACCATCAGGATTGAAACGTGCTGTGGTGTTGCCTTTTGTGAAGCCTGGTAAAGATCCATCTAGTCCTGCTAGTTATAGACCTATTGCGCTTACATCAAATCTCTGTAAATTAATGGAAAAGTTGATTGTAGGCAGATTTATGTATTATCTGGAACATAGGGGTCTATTAAGTCCATACCAGAGTGGATTCAGAAAAGGAAGGACTACCCTTGATGCATTGGTTACAGTTAGTACTGAGGTGAACAAAGCTTTGGCAATGAAGGAGGTGATGTCAATAGTATATTTGGACATTGCATATTAAAACATATTATACAATGTGGCGGGAAGGTCTACTGATTACATCGAATGGGTATTAGTGGGAGAATGTATAACTGGATTATCGATTTCTTGTTTGACCGAACCGTCCAGGTCAGGGTGGGATCGGATTTAATAAGAGAATATGAGGTGGAAAATGGAACTCCACAGGGTAGTGCTATTAGTCCTATCTTATTCACGTTGATGATTGATGATACTGTATCTTTGGGGATATCGGACAGGGTATAAGGGTGGCCTTATATGCAGATAATGGTGCCATATGGAAAAGAGGAAGGAATATTCCTTATGTAATGGAGAAAATGCAAGGTGCTGTTGCAGCAGTAGAGGAATGGTCATTTATCATAGGGTTTCAAGTTATCTGTTTCTAAATTTTGCCACGTGTTGTTCACTAAGAAAAAAGATTAAGGAACATGTCAGTGTTCAATTATACTGAACAATATATACAGTGGGGAAAAAAAGTATTTAGTCAGCCACCAATTGTGCAAGTTCTCCCACTTAAAAAGATGAGAGAGGCCTGTAATTTTCATCATATGTACACGTCAACTATGACAGACAAAATGTGGAAAAAAATTCCAGAAAATCACATTGTAGGATTTTTTATGAATTTATTTGCAAATTATGGTGGAAAATAAGTATTTGGTCAATAATAAAAGTTTCTCAATACTTTGTTATATACCCTTTGTTGGCAATGACACAGGTCAAATGTTTTCTGTAAGTCTTCACAAGGTTTTCACACACTGTTGCTGGTATTTTGGCCCATTCCTCCATGCAGATCTCCTCTAGAGCAGTGATGTTTTGGGGCTGTCGCTGGGCAACACAGACTTTCAACTCCCTCCAAAGATTTTCTATGGGGTTGAGATCTGGAGACTGGCTAGGCCACTCCAGGACCTTGAAATGCTTCTTACGAAGTCACTCCATTGCCCGGGCGGTGTGTTTGGGATCATTGTCATGCTGAAAGACCCAGCCACGTTTCATCTTCAATGCCCTTGCTGATGGAAGGAGGTTTTCACTCAAAATCTCATGATACATGGCCCCATTCATTCTTTCCTTTACACGGATCAGTCGTCCTGGTCCCTTTGCAGAAAAACAGCCCCAAAGCATGATGTTTCCACCCCCATGCTTCACAGTAGCTATGGTGTTCTTTAGATGCAACTCAGCATTCTTTGTCCTCCAAACACGACGAGTTGAGTTTTCACCAAAAAGTTATATTTTGGTTTCATCTGACATTCTCCCAATCCTCTTCTGGATCATCCAAATGCACTCTAGCAAACTTCAGACGGGCCTGGACATGTACTGGCTTAAGCAGGGGGACACGTATGGTACTGCAGGATTTGAGTCCCTGGCGGCGTAGTGTGTTACTGATGGTAGGCTTTGTTACTTTGGTCCCAGCTCTCTGCAGGTCATTCACTAGGTCCCCCCGTGTGGTTCTGGGATTTTTGCTCACCGTTCTTGTGATCATTTTGACCCCACAGGGTGAGATCCCCAGATCGAGGGAGATTATCAGTGGTCTTGTATGTCTTCCATTTCCTAATAATTGCTCCCACAGTTGATTTCTTCAAACCAAGCTGCTTACCTATTGCAGATTCAGTCTTCCCAGCCTGGTGCAGGTCTACAATTTTGTTTCTGGTGTCCTTTGACAGCTCTTTGGTCTTGGCCATAGTGGAGTTTGGAGTGTGACTGTTTGAGGTTGTGGACAGGTGTCTTTTATACTGATAACAAGTTCAAACAGGTGCCATTAATACAGGTAACGAATGGAGGACAGAGGAGCCTCTTAAAGAAGAAGTTACAGGTCTGTGAGAGCCAGAAATCTTGCTTGTTTGTAGGTGACCAAATACTTATTTTCCACCATAATTTGCAAATAAATTCATTAAAAATCCTACAATGTGATTTTCTGGAGAAAAAAAATCTCAATTTGTCTGTCATAGTTGACATTTACAGGCCAGGAAAATTACAGGCCTCTCTCATCTTTTTAAGTGGGAGAACTTGCACAATTGGTGGCTGACTAAATACTTTTTTCCCCCACTGTATAAACGCAAAATGCAACAATTTCAAAGATTTTACTGAGTTACAGTTCATATAAGGAAATCAGTCAATTGAAATAAATTCATTAGGCCTTAGTCTGTGGATTTCACATGACTGGGCAGGGGTGCAGCCATTGGTGGGCCTGGGAGGGCCTTCCCTAAAATGACATTGGAGGTGGTTTATGTTAGAGAAATGAACATTAAATTATCTGGCAACAGCTCTGTTGGACATTTCTGCAGTCAGCATGCCAATTGCATGCTCCCTCAGAATTGTGACATTGTGTGTGACATTGTGTTGTGACAAAACTGCACATTTGTGAATCATTTCAAGAAACTAGGCGTATGTCGCACGTCACTACTTCACAGGAGAGGCATTTAATTTTTTTAACATTTGTTTTTCTTCAGAAATGCCTTCTGGAAAATGTGAACTTTCATGTGCCTTAATAACAAACTTGTATGCCATCTGTAAATACGAATAAAATATTGAAATAACAAGCCTAGTTGGTTTAGCCACGGAAAAATACAGGAACCTTCTCGCTAGCCATCATTGGCTGAAATAATGGATGGGCTGGACATGCCGAAAGATGGGATTGGATTGGTCTGCCATGTAGCATGCTGCTGTCTAGAACATGAGCTGCTAAGTATGTGTGGATAATCCTGTCTACTGCGGCTTTTTAAAAAAGATATTGTAGTGTAGGTTATTCGTAGGTGTTATCGTCAATCAAGGAGTCTGCTTAGGCTGGATCGTGTTCAAAGGCCTTTATTCAAACCACGAGGTTCCAGCGTAAGTACGGACACAATATCCGGAGAACCAGACCCCAAATAAATCTTGCTGTATTCTAACTCTCCGTCGTTGCTCCCCCCTTTATATAGCCTTCCAAGAGTTGAATAGCTCCCTCTACTGTTCAATCCCCGTATCTTACCACCCACTTCCTGTTTGTCATATGTGACGTCACGCTAAAACCTTCCCTCTTGATAGCAATAATCAACCTTCCATTTCTTCATGAAAAACCGTTAACAAAGACATAATTTTAATATACTACATATTCCCCCCTTCGAGACAAAACTAAAAAGTCTCGACAACAATAGGATTATGACCAGTAACAATTTATCTTATTGAGTATCTTTAACCTTAAACCAAAAACATTCTTCTCTAGAGTGTAAATACCTTTCTATGAAATAACTGTTTATGAAGTGTAAATACATTACTATGAAATATGAACAACTGTTTGTGAAGTATGAATACATTACTATGACATATGAAGAAATCTCTATGGAGTGTAAGAGCGAAAAACTGTCTGGCAGCCATCTTTTCAGATATCCATCCATCAATCAAGACAGTAAAATTCTCTTACGGTCCCTCTGCCCCAGGCAACCACCTCGGTACTCCAGATAACCTCATAAACCATGTAAATACATTTGAAACTATAATACAATTAACTACACATGTAAGCCCCTGTAAACAAAATCCTATCCAGAAACATCCACTCTCAGGCTGGTCAACCCATAGGACCTGAAAGGGAATCTCTCCCTGCCTAAACGTCCTTTCCCTAAACCCCCATCGAAATAAACAAAAGCATCTAAGATCCTCATCTGCATTCAATAACATCAAACATCATTCTACTAAAATCAATACCTAAGAATATGACACAATTATGTATTACACATCAAATATGTCTATATTTCATTGCAGACACTGGAATGTAGTCCACTACACTTCATCTCCTCCGTAGTCTCGACTTCCAATGGACTTGTTAATGATGAAATCGGCCACACCCTCCTTGTTTCATCTCCTCCAGTCATATTGTCCCTTCATATTGTCTTTGTTTGAGTATTCCAATCTCCACATGTTCTCCCAAATGCCTCTGGAAGAAAAAGAAAAAGACCAAACAGTATCTTTTCCAAAAAAACACTTTCAAATTAAACATCACTATCCACTAAGACTATAAAACTGATATATAAATGATGCATGAATCACATAAACCCATTCCCCCCTTGATTCATAAATCATACTAAAAATCACACTAATATTGAAAAAAAAATTGTAAAATGATCAAATAATCAAAAAGGATATTTATCCATCAGTAGTCCATCTAGACCCCCTCGTCCATCTTCGTCCAGATCAGGAACAATCAACAACGGCATCTGAGTGTTGTCTCCAGGCATCACAACACCAACCCATCTTAATATCATAGCTTTTGCAAAGGTCAGTAACAAAGTACAAAAGCAAAACATCACACACAGCGCTATCAGAGCTGCGATTAAAATCTGAACCATCACTGCTCCTATTGGGCCTAACTGATCTTGCAACCAAGACTTCGCTGACCATCCAGCTTTCTCAGATCTTCCAAATGCATCCCTGATATTCTTCAAGGCATCGATAACACTCGTGATATTATCTGAACTATCTGGGATCAAAGTATAACAATCATCCCCCGTCAGATTCATAGCCAAACATAAGCCACCTTGTCTTGCTAAAATATAATCAAGAGCCATGTCATGTTTCAACAACGTCAGTCTGTGACTTCTTTGAGCATTTGACAGAAGGTGAAACCCTCTTATTGTTTCATTTGCAAAGCCCTGCAACGTATATGTAATATTATCAATATGATCTGCTAAAAATGTTACACCATACCATGGAAAAAGACCAAGTCCCCACTTCTCTCCCAGACTTATTCTCCAATGGTAGGCTTCAAGATTAGTAAATTTAGCCATGTCTCGTTTAACCCTATTTTCAACAGTAGTTTCAGATTGATCTGGGGTCGGTGCTACTCCTCTTCTTATTGTAAAAACCTCATATGGAAGCTTCAACGTGGACATGTAACAACACCCTTTCCATCCATAGGGTAAAAATATATATGCTTTATCACCACAAACCCACCAAATATCTCTAAAATTCCCAATAGTTGCATTGATAGGGGAAAATTGATCCATCACCATCAAAGTCCTGCCCTTCTTACTACCTGGTGCATAAAAAGTTACATTATATTTGTCACCTTTACCCTTTCGTCCGTGTTTACCGAACGTCAACATATACCCATCACAATCTGATATTCCCATGAACATACCATTTACCTCATCTGTATTATTAGAACAAATACAAGTTTTAGCTCTCACTGCTCTCACCTCAAATGCTTCAGGGATCACTGTCACCTGACTTTCTTTACCACCCACCATATTCACATAGGGAAATTCATTTAACCAAGAACACTTATAACTAGGCTTATACAAATGGTGTGACAACGACATGTCTTTGTCTGTCAATACTGCGTTGATGATACAACAGCCATCTCAACGCATAGGCCTGACACCCACCCGCCAATGGTTGAAGCGATCGTCTGTAAAATTGAACCCCACGTCTCTGGTGCTGGAATTCTCAACAGACATGGACCCTCAAGATTCCTCACTGATCTTACAGCATGAGTTAATTGCTGAAACCAAAGATTTCTCCTGCCCATTGATCTTTAATTTTCAAAACCCCGAATCAAATCCATATGCTTTCCATTTAGCGTCTCTTTTCCCTACCGAGCGGGATTGATCAGATGTATCTTCTGATGTTAAGTTGAACCCAAAAAACCCATCCTGTTCTTCCATGATATTATCCTGTACTATTTCAGATGAACCTATGTTGTTCTCTACCACTATTTGCTGAGTCATTTCTGTTACATCGTTTACTTTTAGAAAAGTTGTTGTTGGTGTCGGTATCATACCTCCTACATTTGTTATTGCCGTCGTACCCCCAAATCCTTCCAAAGTCACCATTAAAGTAGTTGATTTAGTTAATGTCTTTTGTTCTAACATTGGTGCTGACACTATTGGATCCCTTGTAATCGAATGCGCTATATTTATGGCTTTACCAACTGTCAATGTTGAAAGAGTTAAATTGCTTCCCATTGTTGTTCTAACAGACTGACGTGTTGGTGTTATTGTTGTTACTTCATTCCTAGTTTTCGTAACGTTTTGGTCTGACTTTTCTCCTAACTGGTCTAGGCCTATTTTGTCCAATCGAATCACTAGCTTGTCCTTTAACCGAGTTGCCCTTGGTGATCTCTGCTGCTTCACATCCCACTGAAATATTCCCTGTTGCTTCTGGGACGTATTGGAAATCAATTTCCCCAAATCCTCCTTCCTTTCCATCCCCTGCATAGTCATCTCTGGCATAATCAGAAGTGTCATCATTATCAACGTTAATCCCAACATTGACAATCTCTCCCTCTTCCTGTTCTCCCCTATCTCCATCTTCTCTCTCTCACGCGTGGCACCTCTTCTGTAGGCGCTTTAACACAATGTGACAAATGATACCACGTAGGAGACCCCTTAACCTGGACAGCTGTTCCAGTACTACGAACCACTTCAAATGGTCCTTCACGACGTTCGTTATACCACTTCCTCCTGAATACCTTCTCGAATACTTTGTCTCCCGGTTGTACTGTATTCCTTTTATCCTCCTCAGGCGCCTTCTGCACCTCTTCTTGTCTTTGCCTGTCAGAAACATATGTGGACAACTTTTTATGAAAATTGGCCATATATGTAACGTCTGCTCTCATTTCATCTTCCAACAGGGCCAAGCTTGGACCCTTTCCGCTTGTTCGCAAACAAGGCGTTGGCATCCTTCTTCCTGTTACCAACTCATGGGGGTGTCATACTGTAGATCACGTAACTCACTTGAGCGACAAACCATTAGTGCTAAAGGAAGCGCCGCTATCCAGTTTAGACCTGTATGTTGACAAATCTTCACAATGCGATTTTTCAAGACACCGTTCATTCTTTCACACATCCCCTGACTTTGCGGGTGATAAACTGCTCCAAGACGTTGCTTAATTCCCAATTTTTGCAACATCAATTTTACTGATTTATCCACAAATTCTCTTCCATTGTCTGAGGATATTCGATCGGGTAATCCCCACCTGCTTATGACCTCTTTACATAAGAACTTGGCAACCGACTGAGCATCCTTACGCTTGGTTGGACAAGCTTCCGTCCATCGTGAAAATCTATCTACAACCACCAACATGTATCTTTTCCCATCAACTGGTTGTATCATATCAACAAAGTCAATGACCAACTCACGCATAGGACCCCTGGGTGTAGGAATGTAACCTGGATGAACAGGTATCCCTCTTCGAACATTATTTTTAAGACAGATAGTGCATCTTCCTATCAAATAATCAATTTGTTCAAACAAATATGGAGCCCAAACACCATATTCCTTTGTGATCTTTCTGTGAACCTCCCCCCTCGCAACATGAGCTAAGCCATGTGCTTCTTGAATCATCAGACCTATAAGGTCTAGAGGCGCTACTATCAACCCCTCATGATTTCTCCACAGACCAGTAGCATCTTTGACCGCTCCTCGGTCTAGCCATAGCTGTTGGTCGATCATAGAAGCGGCTTCTTGCATCAAAATTACATCTCGAAGCGTAATTTTGTCTTCCAAGTCCACTACATGAGTGACCAGAAAAACTTTCCCCAATTTATCCGCTCCTGCGACGGCTTTTGCAGCTTCATCAGCAGCTTTGTTCCCTTGTGTCACTCTTGACATATCTGTCTTGTGAGCTGCACACTTAGCTATCGCTATCTCTGTGGGTTTCATCATAGCATGCAACAATTTCATTATTTGTGCATGATGTTGTATCGGAGAACCATCCGATTTCTTGAACCCTCGACCTTTCCATACCGCCCCAAACAAATGACATACACTATGTGCATATGCTGAATCAGTGTATATGGTTACTCGCTTACCTTCCGCTAACAAACATGCTTCTGTTAGCCCCACAAGTTCAGCAAGTTGTGCAGAGCGCGGGCTGTGGTATTACTTCAGCCTTTTCAACAACAAATCCCGTCCCTCTGCCTCTAACTACTGCATAACCAGCACATAACTTATCTCCTACCCGATAGCAAGACCCATCAGTCCAATACTCCAGGTCTGCCTCCACGTAATGGAAAGGCTTGTAAATCTGATCGAAGCCTCGAATATCTCTCTGCTTCTTGGACACAATCATGTGGCTCACCATCCTCGGAAGTTGGTAAACTCTCGGCTGGATTTACTGTATCACATCTCACAAGGGTGACATCCTCCTGCTCTAAGAGTCTATGATAGTCTCTGAGCCTAGGCATTGTCAATGTATACTTCCCATAGTTCAAAAGATTTCTGAGACTATGATGGGTAAGAATTGTCGCGGGGTAGCCCATCGTGACCGATGATGCTTTGTCATACATGGAATACACCCCCCACCATTGCTCTGTAGCATAATGGTAACCCTAGTTCTACCTCTGAATAAGCAGTAGAGTAATAGGAAATAGGCTGAGGATTCGTCCCCATGCCTGTCGGTTGACAAAGAACCGCGCATGCATATCTACCTCCAGTAGAAGTAGACACATATAGCAAAAAGTTCTTTGAATAATCTGGTAGTGCAAGTGCAGGTGCCTCCTGCAACCTCCGTTTGATAGTTTCAAATGCCACATGGCCTTCCTGTGTCCAGGAAAGATTGCTATGGAGTTGACCACTCTCAGTACCCCTCACCATAGCCCTCAATGGAGCCATCAAACTAGTATAATCCTCTACCCAAGCGGAGGAATAACCAGCAATACCCAGAAATGTCATCATTTCTCTGACTGTTCTAGGTTTTGGAGCCTTACGAATAGTTTCCACCTGCTTGTCCGAAATGTTTCTGTGGCCATGAGTTATGTTTTGACCTAAATATACAACTTTCTCCTGACAATATTGCAACTTTTTCTGTGACACCTTGTGTCCCTTTTCTGCCAATACCTGTAGTAATTTAATTGAGTCCCTATGACATGTTTCCTTATTTTGTGAGCAAACCATTATATCATCCACGTACTGAATGACAGTGCTCTGCAATATCTGATCTATCCCTACCAAATCTTCCTTCAGTACTTTATTGAAGATATGCGGCGAATGCCGGTACCCCTGTGGCATTCTATTGTACTCATAGAACTGTCCCTTATAGGTGAACCCAAATAAATCCTGACTCTCTACACTAAGTGGAACACTGAAAAATGCTCCACATAAGTCCAGTACTGTAAAATGTGTCGCATCTGGAGGAACTTGAGCTAACAAGGTATGAGGATCTGGCACGTCTGCTGGAAAGTCAATCACTATTTCATTCACTGCTCTCAAATCATGAGCTACCCGATAACTTCCATCTGTTTTTTTTACAGGCCACAAAGGCGTGTTACTCCGAGGGTGTTTTGTTGTCCTTAAAACCCCTACTGTCGAAAGTCCATCAATTTGTGGTTCAATCCCTTTGATTGCTTCCTCTGTCAATGGATATTGATTTTTCCATGGAGGTTTGGCTCCTGGTCGAAGTTCAACCTTCACAGGTTGGGCTGATTTTACAAGTCCAATATCAGTACTATGTTGAGACCACAACCCTTCTGGAACTTGTTGCAACATCTCCTCTTTCATAGGATCTGAATCAATCTTCATATTGCAAATAGATTCATGTGTCATTCCTACAGCCTGGGGCTCTCCTTGTCCTTGAGCCGAAATCATTATTTTGAGAAATCGTTGATCTTCACTTCTCCAAATCGCCAAATTTTCTTTCGTTGGTCTGAAAGTAAGTTTCTCTGCTTCTGTCATCATTTCTCCCATTTGCTTTTGCTCATAGCCTTCTGAAACCAACAAGGTAACATGTGGCACACTCTTCTCAATCTCAAATTCTCTATTCAGATAATCATCGGTGTTTATCTTCATAGCTGCTCCTTGTGGTCCTAAAATAATGCAACTTGAGCTAAGTTGAACATTCTTCGGTTGATGACTCAACCATTCCTCTGAGTGTGATTGAGCAGCCTTCTTGAAATACTTAAGCGTACAATGGAATGGATATTCCGGAAGCTTTGCATCAGGCATATTTGCAACAATAAATCTTTCCCATATCTTAGCCTGTTTCATAAAATCTTCACTGAGATTTCCAATCCAGAATACTGAAGACGAATCCATCTCCGTCATCATCGACAATTGGTAAACCTTTTCCTTTGGCATTTCTATCAGACAGCCGTCTGGTGTACATCTGATTGTACAGTTCAATTTACACAAGGCATCTCTTCCCAATAATGCAACAGGTGTATGTTCTGATACCAGTATGGGTATCTTAATTTTGTGATCTTTATAGCAGAGCTCAATTGGTTCCGTAAGAGGAATCAGCTGTTTTACTCCCTCAAATCCGATTGTCCTAACGAGTTGATTGGACATAGGGAGATGTGTAGCATCTTCAGGTCGAACACAGGTGAACGCTGCTCCGCTATCCGCCATTACTTCCAATGGTCGGTTGTTTATTTTCACCTCAATTGTTGGATCTCTTTCCGATCCTGACGCTACCAGCTGACACCCCCCTTTCGGATCATCTAGGCACCTCTAGAATCCTGGCTCCGGACCCCTGTAGGGGTTCACCGGTCCTCCCGATGCTTTTGACTGGCCCCTGTATCTTCCTCTGAAATTCCCTCTAAGGTCTCCTCCCTGACCAATTACACTCACGGGCAAAGTGACCAACCTGTCCACAATTATAACACACATCTGGAGACGGCGGGAAGACTGGCTTACCTCTTCCTCTCCAATTCTGTGTCTGCCCAGAAATTGGCTGTGGGTATGAATTAACTGGTGCCGCCATTGGTGGCTGGTACAATTGCGGTTGGAACTGTTCTGGTGGAAGCTGTGACAGCGCTTGTTGGTTCGGTACACACGGACTCTGCATAACCAAAGCTTGTTTCTTCTCCTTTTTATTCTCTCCCAGTTGTATTAGATTCAGTTTCCGGAGAGTTTCTTCGTCCTGCTCTTTCTGGTTGAGTTCCTTCTTCCTGTACAGATCCACTTGATGAGCTATGTGATCTGTATAGACCCCTTTTGTCATGCTTCCAAGTCCAACCACTTCTGCCAGTTTGCTTCTTACTGGTGCGGGCAGTCCCATTTGCAGTTTAGCTCTCAAAATTGACTGCTCAATTTGACTCACATCTGGATCATTTCCAGTAATATTTCTCCACACTTGATGAACTCTTGACACATAGGCTCTCGGATTTTCTTGTTGTCCTAGTGGGTCAATCAGAATATTATCAGGATGCACATTTGTTGGAAATGTATCTTTCAATGCTCTCCACAGACGATTCCTACTTGCAGCCAACAATTCAGGATCGTTCACTGCCGTCCCAACATATCTCATGAGTCCAGCCCTCTGGAAGACTTCTTCCATATCCGGAATCCCAATGAGATTAGCCAACAGTCTCTTAACGTCTCCTATGGCAGACTGTGTTCCCACCGTAATTTCCTCCAATTTCGAAATCCAAGGATAGGCCCCATTCTGAAGAATAGGCAGCTTCTCAAGTATGTTCGACATATCGGTATTTTGCAATGGCTTATATTCAAAGTTTTGACCTCGAATGATAACTGGTACCATTTTTGCTCGTGCTATCTTTCCTTGACCTTAATGCATATTTTGTCTCATCTTTTTCAGACTCTCTTCTCAGCTGTCTCTCCTTCCGTATGGTCAGCGTCTGAAGTTCTTCCTGTAACTCTCTTACTTCTCCTGCAGTCCTTGCACTCTTCAGTTCTGATAAGCATTGGTCTATATCTCCATCTATTTCTTCTGCAACAGTCTTTGCCGGAGAAACTCCTTTCGAATACGCAGCACCTTCAGTCTTCTCTTTATCGCTGTCTTCATCTTTGCTTCCCTCAGCACTCGAATATATTGTATCCTTCTTCTTCGAATCTTCCTCAGCACTGTAATATCTTGTATCCTTCTTCTTCAAACCTTCCTTACCCCTTCTCTCCGTTCTGGCCAACCTCCGTTTGATGACCGGATCATATCCACCCATGATCCCCTCTAAATCACTCTGATCATCATCGTCCTTCTCCAATTCCATCCTACTTAACCTCATACCACCCTTAGTTTTCAGACTTCTCATTTTCTTTCCACCTTTGGTGCTTGGATGCATTTTTACGGTCGTTTCTGCTTGTCCTCTCTCTATAATTTGTTCATCTTCATCTCTGATGTAATAATCCCCCCTGTTGGAGGATTACTGGAAGCTGAGGATAAGCATCCCTAAGCTCAACTTCCTTCTCATACGGTGGGGTCTTCTCGCCAAATCCGTATGTGAGAAAGGTATACCGACCTCTACCCTCAGTTTCTCTGTCGACGTCTCTTCCTTTAGCTTTTTCTCCATACCTTTGCTTCCCTTGTCTTTGGTATCTTTCATCAGTTTTTGTCCTTCCTCTTCAAACAATTTAAGAACACCCAGCTCCCTCTGTCTCTTCTCTTTACGTCGTTCCTTTTGTTTTCCCTTCTTCTGATCTGCCTTGTAAATTGACAGAAGTACTCTCATGATGTTGATAACATCCGGATTAAGAGTCCCTTCCTCTGGCCAGGGTTGTTCAATGTCAGGCCAACGTTTGTTCCATTTGCCGGATAATCTCGCAATACCCTTAACTAAAGGATTACTATGTTCGACTATATTAACTGGTGTAATAACTTTCATAGCCTTGCTATCCTTTCTCCCCATTGTAAGTCCTCTTTTATCTTCCTTTATTGTGAACTATTTATTTTAGCCTATGGCTTCCCCCCCTTTAATTATTAATATAACCTAAACAACCAGAGAGAAAACCAAATTACTAAATAAAAAGAAAAATTAAAAAATATGACTATTAAAATTTTTTAAAAATCGGAATATCAAAAAATAAAAAATAAAAATATGAATATTAAAAAATTCCAAAAATCTGAATTCAAATTTTAAAAAAAAATATGAATACTAAATTTTTTTGAAAAATATGAATAATTAAAAAAATTAAAATATGAATATTAAAACTTTTTGAAAAATATGAATAATTAAGAAATTAAAATATGAATATTAAAACTTTTAGAAAAATATGAATAATTAAAAAATTAAAATATGAATATTAAAATTTTAATCAAAAATAAACCCCCCCAAAAAAATCCATTAAATTATTCAATTAAAATTTTAATTAACAACTATGAATAATTATGAATAATTAAGACCAATTTTTATTTCTACACCTATTTTACCAATTTAGGACCCACTTACCTTAACCCCTCCGGAAAGTGAATACCAGTAGTCAACTTCCACAGCAATCCAAACAACATGGAATTCCAATCTACAACACCATCACCCCAATAAATTCCATTGTTTAATCTGCACCCAAGTATTTTACTATCACAGAATAAAACAATATGCACCCAAGTATTTTAATATCACAGAATAAAACAATATGCACCCAAGTATTTTAATATCACAGAATAAAAGACTTCCAATCTACAACAATACCACACCAATATAAACCATTGTTTAATATGAAGCCAAATATTTCAATATCACAGAATAATGTCAGTACCTGCTTTCCAACCGAATCCCCCAGTCAGGCCCAGTAATGCACAGAGACCCAAAACTGCAACTTTTATTCCCTGATCAGTCCGTTGCCAAGCGTGTAAGAGAGTATCATTGCATCCAACATCCTAGGGAAAGATTTTGTAGACAAAAAAGCACTAGCCTGATTTGGAATGATCCTCTGCCTGCGTCACACCTTGTCACGTCACGTCACGTCACGCACACGTTAGCCCCCTCTCTCTCTCCTTTGCTCCGTTCTATAGCCTCACATAACAAGGGAAGAAAACAATACAGCCAAGCATTTAAAGTTTACACTTAACCAAGGTATTCCCCACTCATATTTGCTACCAAACGGAACCCAGGAAGAAATAAATCACTCAAAACATTTTAAAACCTGACCCCAAGAATAAATAGATCGCTCACACCATTTCAATTTTATTTTAATCCGTCATTCAAATCAATGCATTATACTTCGTCAACATATATTCAATTTATAAATGTACTACATCTCTACAACTAGTTTAACGTTCACATAACCGTTACTTTAACAATTTTAAAAGAGTCATGTTCACCTTTCTTTTCCGGTAGCCATTAAACCCCTAAAAGGAAACCCCAAACAATCATATGACCTTACGCCACCATTTTGTTTCGTAGGCTCAGCACGACCGCATGTCGTAGCTCTCGCCCTGTAAAATCACACGCATGCGCACATCCAATCAAAACCACATTTTCACCTCCACGAAACGGATACCAGTCCAGCTGTACCTTTCGTTCCCCTCCTAGTCAAACAACATTTAACAGCGCTCACAAAACATACAACCTGACTTACAGACAGTGACAAGTTTAAGAGACTTTAGTCCATCGCAATGGAATCTCTAAGGATGTAGCACGCAACACAATTAGCATTAGCAGTTAGCATTAGCCTGAGGTACACTGTGACACAAAACCCAGTTAGCATTTAGCCTTAAGCATTAGCATTAGCATTTAGCATTAGCATTTAGCATTTAGCCACGAGGCACCACGTGGCCTGAAACAATCCAGCATTAACACCAACCTCCAGCTAACTGCAGCCTACTAGCTATACAAATGAACACCCCGCACCGTGGCCAAATCATTGTCTATCAGTAATATCTCCTTCTAACTTTGTGTTGCCGTAAGTTCTGGATAATCATAGAGAGGTTACCCCAAGCATTATAGTTCGTCAACCATACGATGAGTATATAACATACATATAATTCGTCCAGCTTAATAATTCCCAGAATTAACCATACACCACATAACGCGTTGCAAGGATTTTATGGCCCATTCCTAAAGAATCGCCTCGATTCGAGGGCTTTTCCAGATCCCCCGGTGCCCTAATTATGCAGACGTCTTCCAACCTTTATTCTCTACCAATCCATTGTCCTAAACATGCTATTATTCCCCGTTACCCATCAACCAAATTTAGAATATTTATTATCAGACTCCTAATCGACAGCAACACCACATCAACCATAACCCAAGTACTTTTAACTGTACACCGTCAAAGCCCTCTCATGAATCAGCGGGATAACCAATGGCCAAATTTCTTTGTGAGCAATCTCTCACCTTTTAAAGCCGGCTTGGACAGTAGTCACCTCGCGAATCCAGGAAAGGGACCAACAACGATGCAATCAATATCTCAGCGGAGCCTCCATTTGTAGTGTAGGTTATTCGTAGGTGTTATCGTCAATCAAGGAGTCTGCTTAGGCTGGATCGTGTTCAAAGGCCTTTATTCAAACCACGAGGTTCCAGCGTAAGTACGGACACAATATCCGGAGAACCAGACCCCCAAATAAATCTTGCTGTATTCTAACTCTCCGTCGTTGCTCCCCCTTTATATAGCCTTCCAAGAGTTGAATAGCTCCCTCTACTGTTCAATCCCCGTATCTTACCACCCACTTCCTGTTTGTCATATGTGACGTCACGCTAAAACCTTCCCTCTTGATAGCAATAATCAACCTTCCATTTCTTCATGAAAAACCGTTAACAAAGACATAATTTTAATATACTACAATATCATGAAGAACTGAACAAGTTTTGCTACTGCTCCCAACACTGCTGCCCTGAAGTTAATAGCGCTATCGACAAAGCTCAGTGGGAAAACTACTTGTGATTGACTACTTTCTAGAAAATGATTGTGCCATGCTGACTCTGAAAATGAATCAGACAATGAGGAAATTCCTGATTTAGGTAAAAATATTTTCATTGAACCAGACATTGTAGAGTCTTCTGATGACAATGGTGGGGAAGAAATGGTGTCGTTGTCACTGAAGAAGTTGACCGAGTTTTGAAATCAGTGGAATGCGGCTGGTGGAAGCAGAGAGATGATTGCCAAATGCGGAGAGAGTCTAAAAAGAGAACACAGAAAGAAGGCTGTGTGACGAAGACGCAGGGAGTCAGGAAGCAGGTGCAGTTGGTGAGTTTAATCGGAACGAACATAGAGTGAATACAAAAACAGGAGAAGTGTCTGAACATGAAAACAGAAACAATACTGCCTGATGGGTGATACAATGGAGTGCTAGATAAAGGGAAGTAATCAGGGTAGTGATGAAGTCCAGGTGTGCCTAATGATGGGGCACAGGTGTGCATAATGATGGTTGCCAGGTGTGAGTAATGATGGGTTGCCAGGACCGGTGGTTAGTAGACCGGCGACGTCGAGCAACATAGTGGGGGAGTGGGAGTATACGTAACAGGCTGTTTTATAAAACACCTGTCTCCGGATTACATCTTCAAACTAATGGCAACGATGGCATCCATTACAGAGGGAGAAGCACTCACCCATGAATATGGGTAAAGAGTCTAGATACATTTTCAGATATTATACGTTTCTAATTTTGTCAGTCGTTTTCATTGCAAGTTAAAGCGTACTGTTAGCTAGCTCGCTAGCTAACGTTACGTGTATGATCTGTGTGAGAGCTCTAGAAATAGGCCTGAGTTCCCGAGTTGGAATTCCGAGTTGGATGACCGTTCAAATACATTTTTCCTAGTCCGTTTTTTTCTTCCGAGTTCCCAATTGTTTTGAATGTGGCATTAGAGTTGGAATTATGGTTAATTGTTTAGCTAGCTAGCTAGCTACATGTCCAAAAAAAAAAAGACTCCACTATGCAAGTAACCATTTCACTGTACTGTTTACACCTTCTGTATCCTGTGCATGAGACAAAGAAACGTAAGATTTTATTTGATATACTGTAGTGTGTGTTTACCAGAAACGGTAATGTGAAGAACAACATGACCTGCAACAAAGTCAGATTAGGATATAGGCCAAGGACTAGATAAAGTGTATTTTTACTACTACTTTAGTCTTGAAATCTTTGGTTGTTTACTACACTGTGAATCCTTAAAGAGATGGGTGGGGCTAAGGCTTAAGAGGGTGTGAACGATGCTGAATGGGTGTAGATAAAGAAGAGCTCTCCAGTAAGCGTACCAAAACATTCACAGGCCATTTTCTCAAAAGTGGGGTTACAAGTTTATCAACTTTCAAAGCAGAATTACTTTCTCATTGTTCCTCAACTGCAGTGTATGATATACAATTTTCTAGCTCGGAGTCTGTACTTTTATCCAATGTAAAAAACACAATTTCTAATTTTGCTACATAAGACTGAATCGAGCTGGTCGGTCACATTTTAGAGTGGCCTTTTATTGTCCCCAGCACAAGGTGCACCTGTGTAATGATCATGCTGTTTAATCAGCATCTTGATATGCCACACCTGTCAGGTGGATGGATTATCTTGGCAAAGGAAAAATGCTCACTAACAGTGATGTAAACAAATTAGTGTAAAAAAATTGAGAGAGATAAGCTTTTTGTGCGTATGGAACATTTCTGTGATCTTTTATTTCAGCTCACGAAACATGGGACCAACACTTTACATTTATATTTTTTGTTCAATATATATATGGAGAACGAATGGAAAGGGTAACAGAATTTAAGTATTTGGGGCTATGGTTTGATGAAAATATTAAATGGAGACATCATATTACATGTATTGAGACTAAAGGTAACAAACTATTACATCTTATGAGGACAATAGTTGGGCATGATTGGGGGGCAGATAGGCAATCTTTACTGAATATTTATCGTACTTTGATGAGATCGTCCATAGATTATGGGTGCTTTGTATATTGTTCTGCAGCTTTTACATCGCTGTTGCGCCTTGATAGGATGCAAGCGAGGGCACTCAGGATGTGCGATGGCGCATTTAAAATACACCAGTAATTCCTTGGCCACATTGTATCTGCTGAGGGAATTGTGACGGACAACCAGAAAGTGGAAGCAGTACAGGCCTTATCTACCCCAAAATCTGTGATCGAATTCTAGCTCTTCCTAGGCATGGCAGGCTGGTATCACAGATTTATTCCAAGGTTCGCCGAGAGATCAGCTCCTCTGAATGCCTTGAAGAAGAAAGATGCCAAATGGGAATTGACTCAAGAATGCCCTTCAAGCAGCACCAGTCCTACAGCAGCTAGACTACAGCCTTCCATTTAAGTTCCAGATAAATGCCAGCAACATTGGTTTTGGTGCTGACCCAGCTAAGAGATGGTCAAGAGCATGTACTCGCATATGCCTTGAGGCTGCTGAATCCTGCCAAAGTCAACTACTCTGTCTCAGAGAAGGAATGTCTCGCTGTGGCGTGGGCTGCAGAGAAGTAGCGTGTCATGCTAGAAGGTCAGCAGTTTGACCATTCACAGACCATGTCGCCCTAGTATGGGTTTTGAAACACCCCCTAAACCGACCTCAAGGCTCACCAGATGGACAATCTGGCTGCAAGACTTTGACTTCAACGTGGTGTACAGGAAGGGAAAGTTCAACACTGTACCTGACTCCTTGTCCCGCCCTCTCTCTCATCACCTTACCAGAAAGCTGCTGCCTGTATAAGGAGTCAGACTATCCAACCCTGTAACCTTCCGGCTGATTGGGCGGATATTGCAGATGCTCAAGCATCTGACAAGGAGACACAATCTTTCATAGAGGAGATCAAGAAAGGAAACACAAGACCAGGCTGAATCACCTACTGTATGTCCTGGAAAATTATCTCCTGTTCAGACCAATCCCAGTACTGAGTGTTGGCCATAAGTTACAGCTGTTCGTGCACCAAAGTCTCTGTGTGCCATTCTTACAGTACCTCCATGATAGTCCTCTGAGCGGTCACATGGGACGGCTGAAGATGCTGTTGCAGCTGTTGGATGTAGCTTACTGGATGATCACGTCATCTTCCTCATCCTCAGCTGGGATGCAGTCCTCATCCTCCATAACACAACTTTGTTATGGGCATACACAAAGAACTGACTTGTCTGCCGGCAGTACAAGCCTGTGTGTAAGAAACAAGCTGGACTCCTCCAGTCCACCACTGTGAGGGAACCTGGTGAGATGCTGGGAGTGGATCTAATGGGACCTTTCCCGAGAAGCAAAAGGGCAACGTCTATCTGCTCGTCATTGTTGACCACAGTTCAAAGTGGGTTGAACACTTCCCTTTGCGGCATGCAAACAATTTATTTTCATAAAACCTGAGCAGATTTAATTTGTGTGCACATACTGAAATATGTCCAGGATGTCATACAATCAACACTTGGTGCAATACACATTAATTGGAGAAAAAATTGACCTGGGTTTGGAGGAGGAGGACATCTATGGCGATGGAGTGGACGTGGAGGATGAGGACTGCATCCCAGCTGAGGATGAGGAAGATGACGTGATCATTGGGTGAGTAGTGGTGTGCATATTTTGAATTGTGAACACAACTTTGTTTACCCTACAGTGTCTGTAAAAATGTCTGATGTTATAATGTCTGACATATACAGTTGAAGTCGGAGGTTTACATACACCTTAGCCAAATACATTTAAACTCAGTTTTTCACAATTCCTGACATTTAATCCTAGTAAAAATTCCCAGTTTTAGGTCAGTTAGGATCACCACTTTATTTTAAGAATGTGAAATGTCAGAATAATTGTAAAGAGAATTATTTATTTCAGCTTTTATTTCTTTCATCACATTCCCAGTGGGTCAGAAGTTTACATACACTCAATTAGTATTTGGTAGCATTGCCTTTAAATTGTTTAACTTGGGTCAAATGTTTCGGGTAGCCCTCCACAAGCTTCCCACAATAAGTTGGGTGAATTTTGGCCCATTCCTCCTGACAGAGCTGGTGTACTTGAGTCAGGTTTGTAGGCCTCCTTGCTCGCACACGCCTTTTCAGTTCTGCCCACACATTTTCTATAGGATTGAGGTCAGGGCTTTGTGATGGCCACTCCAATACCTTGACTTTGTAGTCCTTAAGCCATTTTGGCACAACTTTGGAAGTATGCTTGGGGTCATTGTCCATTTGGAAGACCAATTTGCGACCAAGCTTTAACTTCCTGACTGATGTCTTGAGATGTTGCTTCAATATATCCACATAATTTTCCTTCCTCATGATACCATCTATTTTGTGAAGTGCACCAGTCCCTCCTGCAGTAAAGCACCCCCACAGCATGATGCTGCCACCCCGTGCTTCACAGTTGGGATGGTGTTCTTCGGCTTGCGCAAGCGACCCCTTTTTCCTCCAAACATAACGATGGTCATTATGGCCAAACAGTTCTATTTTTGTTTCATCAGACCAGAGGACATTTCTCCAAAAAGTACGATCTTTGTCCCCATGTGCAGTTGCAAACCGTAGTCTGGATTTTTTATGGTGGTTTTGGAGCAGTGGCTTCTTCCTTGCTGAGCAGCCTTTCATGTTATGTCGATTATAGGACTTGTTTTACTGTGGATATAGATACTTTTGTACCTGTTTCCTCCAGCATCTTCACAAGGTCCTTTGTGGCTGATTTCTTTTGATTTTCCCATGATGTCAAGCGAAGAGTCACTGAGTTTGAAGGTAGATCAGGAAATACATCCACAGGAACACCTCCAATTGACTCAAATGATGTCAATTAGCCTATCAGAAGCTTCTAAAGCCATGACATCATTTTCTGGAATTTTCCAAGCTGTTTAAAAGCACAGTCAACTTAGTGTATGTAAACTTCTGACCCACTGTAATTGTGATTAAGTGAAATAATCTGTCTGTAAACAATTGTTGGAAAAATTACTTGTGTCATGCACAAAGTAGATGTCCTAACCGACTTGCCAAAACGATAGTTTGTTAACAAGAAATTTGTGGAGTGGTTGAAAAATGAGTTTTAATGACTCCAACCTAAGTGTATGTAAACTTCCGACTTCAACTCTATTAATTTCACTCTGTGAGCCTGAGGCTTCAGCCAGTCCGGAAGAGGAAAATAAGCTTGTTCCAGTCCCAACTGATGAAGCTTTTCCAAGTCTGTGTTGGGTGTGGTGCGGTGAGTCCAGGGACTACGTCAACTGCCAGAGGAACAACGCTCAACATCACGCAGATCTGTAGGTTGTGCAACCATGTGAGGGAATGGTCCAGCCAGCCAATGATCGGGAGGGTGCCAGCAGGCAATCTGCTCCTTTCTGCTGCCATTTTTGTGTCTGGTTGTATGCCGACCAAGGTCCTCAGAATGCTCGGAATGATGAGGGGCCACCATTCACCGCAGCACATTCTTCCGTCACCAGCATAAACACCTTGAGCCAGCAGTCCTCAAAACATGGGATGTCGAGCAGAGTGGCACTGTTAAAACCCTCAAGAAAATGGGTGGAGATCTGGTCTTGGCAGCAGATGGAAGGAGTGATAGTCCCAGCCACTTTGCAAAGTTTGGGACATTCACTGCTGTTGAACAGAGAATCAACAAGATCCTGAACATATAAATTGTTAATTGACGTGTATTTCTTTTTTTGTTTGTATCTTAGAGCAATGAGGTGAAGAGCGCCACGTGGTGTGATCTATTGACAGTGCTGAGCTGGTGCTTGGAACCCTCATCACTGACCGAAACAGGCGGATCGCTTAATGGATCCGAGAGAACATGTCAGATATTTGGCTAAATGTAAGAAATATTTTATTATATATATAACTGGGTATGCTTATTCTACTCTGTGTACATTTGTATTACCTGTTAATTTTCTAGTGTGATTAGCTCTACGCAAGAAAATTGCGGTGGCGGAACGCATTATCAACCACCTCTACTGGTCATGTGACTCCTGAAGAAAGCAGGAAAATGATTGTGCCAAAATGGAATATTGCACTGTACCAACCTACCGATGCCACTCATGCCTTCGGGTCCTCATACACATTTACGTCATTTAGCAGACGCTCTTATCCAGAGCAACTTTGCAAGCAGAGGAACTAATTAAGGAGTGGCTGGAACCAAGTACAGTAAGTGTCCATATCCTACATGTAGGACATTTTAGTTTTTACAGAACAGCCAATTTTAGAATAAAATGGTTAATTCTGTTTTTAAATGTAATTCCAAACTCTGGCACCTCAGTGGGGTTGGAGAAGATTCTACATGGAGCCTTGATCCTGAAGGACATATCACAACTATCCACTGACTACCAGACAACAGGGCTAGAGTCGTTCCACTCTCTGATGCTGCACTTCCTGCCGAAGCACACCACCTTCTCCTATAAGGGAATGCATGCAAGGTTGATAAAGCCATTTCAAAATCCGAATTTTTTTCTAACTACTGAAATTGTCATTATTACCGTCAAGTGTATCAAAGCCCATTCCATTGTTTGCGTCTCTCAATTGTCACCAACCCATCAAATGTATCCTGTATCCCATTAGATCATACCATGCATCCTTTCATTAGGTACTCCCTCTCCTTTCCAAAGGCCAAGAAGGGTGGATACACAATTCGGCCAGTGAAGAATTATTTAAATTATTTTGTAAATTATATACAGTGCCTTGCAAAAGTATTCATCCCCCTTGGCGTTTTTCCTATTTTGTTGCATTACAACCTGTAATTTAAATTGATTTTTATTTGGATTTCATGTAATTGACATACACAAAATAGTCCAAATTGGTGAAGTGAAATGAAAAAAATCACTTATTTCAAACAATTCTAAAAAATAAATAACGGAAAAGTGGTGCGTGCATATGTATTCACCCTCTTTGCTATGAAGCCCCTAAATAAGATCTGGTGCAACCAATTACCTTCAGAAGTCACATAATCTGCAATCTAAGTGTCACATGATCTGTCACATGATCTCAGTGTATATATACACCTGTTCTGAAAGGCCCCAGAGTCTGCAACACCACTAAGCAAGGGGCACCACCAAGCAAGCGGCACCATGAAGACCAAGTAGCTCGGTTATAAAAAAATATCCGAAACTTTGAACATCCCACGAGGCCACCTTAAATCCATTATTAAAAAATGGAAAGAATATGGCAGCACAACAAACCTGCCAATAGAGGGCCGCCCACCAAAACTCACGGACCAGGCAAGGAGGGCATTAATCAGAGGCAACAAAGAGACCAAAGATAACCCTGAAGGAGCTGCAAAGCTCCACAGCGGAGATTGGAGTATCTGTCCATAGGACCACTTTAAGTTGTACACTCCACAGAGCTGGGCTTTACGGAAGAGTGGCCAGAAAAAAGCCATTGCTTAAAAATAATAATAAGCAAACACGTTTGGTGTTCACCAAAAGGCATGTGGGAGACTCCCCAAATATGGAAGAAAGTACTCTGGTCAGATTGAGCTTTTTGGCCATCAAGGAAAACGCTATGTCTGGCGCATACCCAACACCTCTCATCACCCCGAGAACACCATCCCCACAGTGAAGCGTGGTGGCAGCATCATGCTGCGGGGTTGTTTTTCATCGGCAGGGACTGGGAAACTGGTCAGAATTGAAGAAATTATGGATGGCGCTAAATACAGGGAAATTCTTGAGGGAAACCTGTTTCAGTCTTCCAGAGATTTGAGACAGGGACGGAGGTTCACCTTCCAGCAGGACAATGACCCTAAGCATACTGCTAAAGCAACACTTGAGTGGTTTAAGGGGAAACATTTAAATGTCTTGGAATGGCCTAGTCAAAGCCCAGACCTCAATCCAATTGAGAATCTGTGGTATGACTTAAAGATTGCTGTACACCAGCGGAACCCATCCAACTTGAAGGATCTGGAGCAGTTTTGCCTTGAAGAATGGGCAAAGATCCCAGTGGCTAGATGTGCCAGGCTTATAGAGACATACCCCAAGAGACTTGCAGCTGTTATTAATGTCTGCCAATATTGTTGAAATGCCTGTTTTATTATTTGCCTTTACAGACTATGCTGATAAAATAGTGAAAGCTGTGTTTTGTCCATCCCTGGAGGAGGAGTCAGCGTTCCACGAAGGACCATGGCTGCTGGCACACCATGAGCACCCGTCTTCCCACATTTTAAATACAATTTTAGTCATTTAACAGACACTCTTATCCATACCAGCTTACAGTAGTGAGTGCATAGATTTTTTTCACACTTTTCAGACTGGTATTTTGAGAATTCGTCCGGAATGTAGCAGTTGATACTAGTCGTACAGCAGCGGGTGTGTGATGTCTTTATTGATTCGTCTAGCTTTGTGAAGGGTTCTGGATTTGTGGAGTGATGAGATGCTTTGGCACTTGACACTGCAGACCTTGCTCGCAATGTTGACTGTTCTGTGAACTGTCCTGGTGTTTTGTTACTGACAGTGAGCCATACCAGCCGTAGTATCCTGTCCTCGTCCCTTGACAGATACAATTTTTTTTTAAAGAACCCATGACAAAAGTGATGTACCAGTACTGGTATAACATATATTTTTATAACTGTTAATAAAAAGGTAAAAATGTGTTAGAATTATTTTTATGGTATCTGAAAGCCTGTGTAAGGCATGTTCTCCTCATTTGGGAACCTATTTCTTATCCCATTGACTGTCACGCTGGAATTGGCACACGGTTGTACCAAGTGTTGCCAAATTACTACGTCGCTATATTTACAAAATGTTCAGTAAAAGTACAAGTAAAAGATTCTAACGATATATTCAGCTACCTTTCAGGCAGCCTTTGGGGAGTTTTGGCACCAAGAGTTTCTATGGTTTTAATAGCATTTAGCTATTAGCTTAATTCTGCCGCAAAAGCGAGTGGGAGAAGCTGTCTGTGCAACTGAAGTCACAGCAATGGCAGATAGAGGCACAAGTGGAGGAGTTGTGCGGCAGGAGAGGCGGCGAAAACGCTACGTCGGGGACACCAGCAGTGTGCAGCAAGGTAAGTTGGTGCTGTGACTGCATGAGACGGCAAAACGTCATTCGAGACTTCTAGCGACAAATCAAGGAGCCAATACAGGATCTCACTGAAAGATTGTTGGCAACACTGGAACATGTACAGCCCCAGATAGCCCCAATTCCAGCTGATGAACTGCCTGTAGGCAACGTGTCTGAACTTTCTAAAAATAAAGGGAAAAAGTGTATTACTATTGGTAGGATAGTAACAATATTTGATTTCTTTGTTGCATTGAATTAGTGATGATTCAATTTCTAGATTAACTAACTCATTGCGTCCTGGGCGTAGTCCTGCGGTAGGTATTGTAAGCCATGTGCGGCACATTGACATCCAGGGGAGACCGTGGAGAAGCCAGAATGTTGCGTTATATAACCCACTCCTTCAGCCGTAGTTTTGAAGGAAGAGGCATTATAGGGTATATTCTCAGTGGCAAACTAGATAGCCATATTACCAATCAACATTCCCCACACATGGAGCCGCATTCTGCACTACAAGTTCAGAACCAGCACGCTCTTGGTGCCTTGCTTCGGGCTCAAATCGAAATGGGATAGTGATTCCTGCCTCAGCTGCCTTCTCTGCCATCACCTTGTCTTCATCACATTCTCCAAAAAGGTCAGGCCCAGGGAAAACGAGTTCCTGCTATGCCCGGCTTCTTTTGGACATTTGGACATTTCATATATGGCGGAAGTTTCCTCTGCAGTGATATGCTAGCTGGCAAGGCTAGTTAGCTGGCTATAATAGCTTGCTAGGAGTCTGACATCGGAAGTGCCTCTCTCCCTCGCTTTGTTTGGTAGCTAACTCAGTCCTTACCATGATGGGCCCCAGCTGTCAATATGTAATTCTCCACTCTCTTAGTTTTTTTGATCTGAGTAAAAAAACATTGTTATGATCTGTGGATTACTGGCTGAGATAACGTGAACTGCATATAACATTATTTGATAACTGCTTGTGGTTATGTAAAATACATTGGTTTACTTTAATATAGCTGTAAGCTAGGTGTTGATAGCAACTGGCTGACTCATGAAGTGCTAACGTAATGTTAGCAGGCAGGCTAGGCGGCTAACGTTAGCAGGCTAGCTAGCAACCTTGCAAGCTGATTTGTAACAATATATTCAAAGTGCATACTATTTGGTTTAATTTGAAGTTATACATTTGAAGTTATTTCTGTTGAGTTCACATTATAGGGAATAGGCTGGCTTGTCAGGTCCTCCATATTAGGACACCCCGCAAATGTTTTTTATGGCATGACTTCAGCATTCTTTGGAATTCTTTTAAAGTAATAACTCGAAAAATATTAAAGTGAGGTGTAACTTTGCATTGGGACTTTTGATGTGTATTCTAATGCAAATCCATATGTTACATGTGGTTACGTTTATGCTACCTACCCTTTAAGCTTTGATAAACACTCTAAATACTGATAAGTACTCCCTTTCCACAGCGCCTTTCTGAGACTTGACAGAACAGAAGTAGGGAAGTGTCTGTCTCATGAATAATCCACTTCTACCGACCAGCGAGGCCAAAGACTTTTATAACTAAACCAAGATAGACCACATCTCGTCGTTTCAAATGGGAACAAATGAGTCATAGTGGGCAGAACAAGCAAGGAGGTGGGCAGAGCCAAGCACGAGCTAGCGAGATCCTATTGCAGCGTTTTACCATCTTTCCGTTGGGGAACGCCTACTCTGTGAAGTGTGCGATAACTAAATTCGACAACCGGTTGTATTGAGATCAAATGTTTCATTGATGAGAACATTTGCAGAATGTCGGCCAAAATCCATCTCATTCCATCTTCTCCCACTGCCGGCCACTGGGCTTGGTAGCGAGTGGAAACGACAAGCGGATGCTTCACATTTATACATCCAGTGAAATATCTGTCTCATTGTTCTATCTGTGGTGAGCCACTGTACCCGTCTCCATGACAACTAGACAAGCAAGGAAGTGGGAGTGGAGTTCAGTCTCCTTTCCTGGGGAGGTTAGAACCTGTCTATTTTTCGAGCTCGTCTCTCTGCACAGCTATATTATTAAAGACAACATCTGATGTATTTTTTTTCATCATTTGTCAGGCTGCGGTAATGTCTGTCGGAGGGCTGGTACAGGAAAGGAAATCAACAGAGCTGTAAACAGCTCTTTTGATTTAGCTCTAAACAGAAGGTTGGCAGATTATGGGCTTCCAACCAGCACAGTATATATCCATATACCCATATAATAAGCAGTGTTTTATGTTTTTTACTGTGTCATTTTTCGGCCATGATTTTGGTTTATGTTCATTGAAACAAAGCAACCCTTGTAATGTACAAGTGATGCAGGTTGACATTTATTGGGATGAATCTTGTCCTGGAGGCAGAGCTGAGCGATTTCCACTAGATGGGCCAGCTTCAAAGTCAAAAGTGGCTATATATCGTAAAAATTTATGAAACCAAAATGTGCTTTTCGGTCTTAATTTAAGTTCAGGGTTAGGCATAAAGTTAGATTTTATGACTTTGCCAGCTAGTGACTCTCCTGCAGAGCTGCTTCCGTACATGAGTCATCCCAATAAATGCCTACCTGCTGAAATTACGTTTACGTTTTAGTAGACTCGCTTATCCAGAGCGATTTACAGGAGCAATTAGCATTAAGTGCCTTGCTCACGGGCACATCGGCATATTTTTCACCTAGTTGGTTTGGGGATTTGAACCAGCGACATTTCGGTTACTGGCCCAACGCTCTTAACTGCTAGGCTACCTGCCGCCCCCATGCATGCTGTAGTGATTTTGTTTTGTGGACTTTCACATTATTTTTTACAATAATCTGAATCCACTATTATCTATTGAAATAGGCTACTGATGATTGATGGCAGTAATCCGATGACTGACTAATGATAAGTAGATGCAAGTCTTTGTTCATGTTCATCATTTCCCTTCCCCAAGGGAAGGGGTGCTGCCCTGCACTGCACTGTACTGCACTGCATGTGGACCATAATGCACTCTCTTACTGAGTAGAAGGAAACCATTGTCCCCCGGCCCCTAACGCAACACCTGCACTTTATTTGGTAAACAGTAGCCCTCCCATTCCACATCAACTATTCTCCCAGACAAAACAATGGGACCTCCAGACATCGCAAAGCCCTTCCATATCCTTTAAGGCCATTTCCTGTTGGACTCTACGTTGCCTGGCCTGGCTGGAGGCCGAGGGCTGGAGCCTATTGTCGCCCCAGCAGCTCCAGCCTCGTTCGGGTTCCGCCCAGACGCTGCCAGAGACAGAGTGGGCCTCTGTTATAACCAGGAAGCCCCCATGGAATAACACATACACGTGCACGCATGCACATAAACACACACACATGCACACACAGGCACGCATACACACACATACACTCACCTGTGCACACACACACTTTTTGTGAAACAAGGAGTGTAAAACTCCACAATTGCACCCAGACCCCTTTTAAAAACCACAATCAATCCATCTCAATCATCCCCTCTCCACAGAGCGTACACAGTGTGGCTTAAGTTATAGACACATGATTGTAATATAGAGGCAAGCAGGGCTAGAAAGAGAAGTGTGTGGTGGAAATCGATTTTATTGTGTCTTGTGTGGAGAAAATAATTATTGAAACAGTTTGAAATTAGTCATTACCGTCACTCTCTGTAAATTCTCAGATTTGAAGTATTACAGCGAGACAGCGGGACACAACCTATAGTAACCTACTGTATAAGAACAGACAAAACAGTTGAAGAATGAGACTCAAGCCTTGATACCTCACTTAAAGGGATACTTCGGGATTTTGGCATTGAGGCATTTTATCTACTTTCCCAGAATCAGATGAACTTGTGGATACCAGTTTTATGTCTCTGCGTCCAGTATGAAGGAAGTTAAGAGGTAGTTTCGCGAGCCAATGCTAACTAGCGTTAGCTAGTATCTAGTTATTCTATGGAAGTCTATGGTATCTAGTTAGCAATCGCGCTAGCGCTAGTTAGCAACCTCCTTCAAACTGCACGCGCAGAGACATAAAAATGGTATCCATGAGTTCATCTGACCCTGGGGAAGCAGATAAAGGGCCTCATTATCAAAATCCTGAGGTATCCCTTTAACATTCCCCTGCAATTGGTTGACCTTGAGTTACCCAGTATTATTGACGTGAAATAGTACAGCGCCTTGAGGTCGAAAATATGCCAAATTGTAGCCTTTGAAGGCAGCCCCCTGCGTGCGCCTCGGGGGCATTGGAGGGTTAGTGCTGCCTGTGTGCTCTCCTCTTCCCTATCTCCTCTGGAGTCTAGAGGAGTTTGGATTTCTCATTCCCGCCAGAGGCCTCTTCAGAGTCCGACAGCCCCAGCAGGCGAGATGAAAGTAGTGATTTTTTCCTCCCTCCATAATTCTAGCCTTTTTGTCCACTATATGTCATTATAGGGAGCTGCATCTAGTTATTTGTGTCCTGTGGCCGGATACATGCGCACAGAGGAATCAATTTGTGTGGGAGGATCAGGAGGACAGGCCGGGTGCCGACTGCAGATCAGCATGGTGCTGCAGGCAACTGGGGCCCTGCTAGCCCTAGGGGAACGTTGTAGCTCTGCAAGAAGAACATAACACTCAACAGGGCTACAGCCATGGAGTTAGAATTTATAGATTGTATAGTGATGTTACATTGCATGCTGCTAGATGAAGTTGGGAAGTTTCACCAAACCGTTCTTAAGTGGTTGTTTCTTTCCCAGAGCTTCTACTGTGAATGCAATAACGTTAATCTTCAGCATCGACTTATTTGTGGCCCCAAGTATCAATTGCACCTCTAGCCAATACATTTCTGTGGTAACTACTAGCACAACCTTTATCAGGAAGAGACTAGAGACAGAACAGGAAACAGGCCAAAATAGCATGATTAAAATACATATGATGAAGCACATGTGCATGCTACCACATGCATGCATACATGGGGGAGAGAGACAGAGCGAGATGCTTGAGAGTGGATGAAGAATAGCAGATTGAGAGAGAGTATAAGAAAGGATGGAGATGGAGAGAGTAAGGTTAGTCATCAAAACTCTCTCTGCCCACAATAAATGGCTTCATTTTCTCTTCTCCGTGACTGCCTCCTCTCACAGAGTGCTCTACATAAAAAGGCACATTAGGACTACAAAGGAATACTTGTTGTTGTTACAAACCTACAAGCACAACCACTCCAATTGATTTGAGAACAAAGAGGACATGTTCGTTGTTGTTTTTTACGTTGACATGTTTGATCGTCGTTGTGTGGGAGATAAAGGAGGTAACTGCACCTGAGTGAGCTAGATCTCAAAATGCAGTGTCTACCCTTGTTCTACATTATGTTTTCTAGCACATATAGCTTTTGTCACCCGATCCAGTAGTTTAGGTGATCCACAACAGTGTACTCACCACTGGGTTGGTTGTGTACTGGACTGTACACATTGCAGTTAGGAATTCATATGCACTGTAGTGGGAATCATGACAGTATGTTCTCTCTTTAAATGTGGGCTTAAAGGTAATGCGCCAGCGGGCACACACAGGGCTTGGCTGTGAGTCATTTTTATTCTCTGGTAATTTTTGTGTCAGAGGTTTGAGTTGGCTTCAGACCTAGCTAAACTCCCCCTCAGAATGGCCTTCAATGCAGTAATTGTGATGTCATAGGATTCAGATAGTAAAATGTCGCCAATACCTGTGTGGTGTGGCTCAGTTGGTAAGACCATGGTGTTCACAATGCCAAAGTTACCATTTACACCTTGGCTATCAGACCTTATCAAAACGACTGAGAGAAAAATATTGACCCTAATCCGTAACCTCCTACCTCTGACGAAACAACAAAATATCCCCATTGTACACTACCGGTCAAAAGTTTTAGAACACCTACTCATTCAAGGGTTTTTCTTTATTTTTACTATTTTCTACATTGTAGACTAATAGTGAAGACATCAAAACTATGAAATAACACATGGAATCATGTAGTAACCAAAAAAAGTGTTAAACAAATCAAAATATATGTTATATTTTAGATTCTTCAAATAGCCACCCTTTGCCTTGATGACAGCTTTGCACACTCTTGGCATTCTCTCAACCAGCTTCACCTGGAATGCTTTTCCAACAGTCTTGAAGGAGTTCCCACATATGCTGAGCACTTGTTGGCTGCTTTTCCTTCACTCTGCGGTCCGACTCATCCCAAACCATCTCAATTGGGTTGAGGTCGGGGGATTGTGGAGGCCAGGTCATCTGATGCAGCACTCCATCACTCTCCTTCTTGGTAAAATAGACATTACACAGCCTGGAGGTGTGTTGGGTCATTGTCCTGTTGAAAAACAAATGATAGTCCCACTAAACCCAAACCAGATAGGATGGCATATCGCTGCAGAATGCTGTGGTAGCCATGCTGGTTAAGTGTGCCTTGAATTCTAAATAAATCACAGACAGTGTCACCAGCAAAGCACCCCCACGATAACACCTCCTCCTTCATGCTTTATGGTGGGAAATACATGTGGAGATCATCCGTTCACCCACACCGCATCTCACAAAGACACGGCGTTGAAACCAAAAATCTAAAATTTGGACACCAGACCAAAGGACACATTTCCACCGGTCTAATGTCCATTGCTCTTGTTTCTTGGCCCAAGCAAGTCTCTTCTTTTATTGGTGTCCTTTAGTAGTGGTTTCTTTGCAGCAATTCAACCATGAAGGCCTGATTCACACAGTCTCCTCTGAACAGTTGATGTTGAGATGTGTCTTCTCCTTGAACTCTGTGAAGCATTTATTTGGGCTGCAATTTCTGAGGCTGGTAACTCTAATTAACTTATCCTCTGCAGCAGAAGTAACTCTGGGTCTTCCATTCCTGTGGCCGTCCACATGAGAACCAGTTTCATCATAGCGCTTGATGGTTTTCGGCGGCACTTGAAGAAACTTTAAAAGTTATTGATATTTTCCGTATTGACTGACCTTCATGTCTTAAAGTAATGATGGACTGTCGTTTCTCTTTCTTATTTGAGCTGTTCTTGCCATAATATGGACTTGGTCTTTTACCAAATAGGGCTATCTTCTGTATACCCCCTCAAAGGCATTAAGAAGGAAAGAAATTCCACAAATGAACTTTTAAGAAGGCACACCTGTTAATTGAAATGCATTCAGGGGACTACCTCCATGAAGCTGGTTGAGAGAATGCCAAGAGTGTGCAAAGCTGTCATCAAGGCAAAGGGTGGCTATTTGAAGAATCTCAAATATAAAATATATTTTGATTTGTTTAACACTTTTGGTTACTACATGATTCCATATGTGTTATTTCATAGTTTTGATGTCTTCACTATTATTCTACAATGTAGAAAATAGTAAAAATAAAGAAAACCCTTGAATGAGTAGGTGTTCTAAAACTTTTGACCAGTAGTGTATATGAATCATATCCCAAAATTAACATCCTATTGTTAGAAGCAACCAAGGCTCACAGCACACAGGCAGGCAGGCTGTATTTAGCATTTCCTGTGCTGTTACCTATTGGCTTGTCTTTCTGTCAGCTCCTCTCCTCCCTGAATAGATCGGGAGATAGGCCCCTGAGACATGAGCATCCTGCCTGCACGGCAAGAATGTAAACAGCCCTCTGTGTTATGTCTACCCGCTCCAATGTCATACTGCACTCAATATGGCGGGAAAACGATCCTCCCCTCTTCAAAACTGTGGGCAGGAAATGCAGGTTTAGCAGATGTGGTATCTAGTTGGCTAGCCGTCATGTGGTGATGCCACCTTAACGGTACATTCTGAGATTCTAAAAACAACAAAATAGGTCCCCTTCACTTGTTTTGGTATACAGCTGACGGATGGGGCTAGAGAAATGTAACCCTCTTCGAGAATCAATGGGTACATATCAAGAATTGAAATCACCATTGAGCATATTTCTAGATGACATGAATAGGGCTCGTTGAGGTTATGTATGGGCATTTCCATATAATTGGTCCCATGAGCACCAACATGTGAAGTTCATAGGAGCATGTCAAATTAGGTGTCAAATGAAAGTTAAGAGTCTATATTTTTTAGAAATGAAGGCATACAGTTGAAGTCGGAAGTTTACAATTCATTTTTCAACCACTCCACAAATTTCTTGTTAACAAACTATAGTTTTGGCAAGTCGGTTAGGACATCTACTTTGTGAATGACACAAGTAATTTTTCCAACAATTGTTTACAGACAGATTATTTCACTTATAATTCACTGTATCACAATTCCAGTTGGTCAGAAGTTTACATACACTAAGTTAACTGTGCCTTTAAACAGCTTGGAAAATTCCAGAAAATGGCTTTAGAAGCTTCTGATAGGCTAATTTACATAATTTGAGTCAATTGGAGGTGTACCTGTGGATGTATTTCAAGGCCTACCTTCAAACTCAGTGCCTCTTTGCTTGACATCAGGGGAAAATCAAAAGAAATCAGCCAAGACCTCAGAAAAAACATTGTAGACCTCCACAAGTCTGGTTCATCCTTGGGAGCAATTTCCAAACGCCTGAAGGTACCACGTTCATCTGTACAAACAATAAACACCATAGGATCAAGCAGCCGTCATATACGCTCAGGAAGGGAGGCGTTCTGTCTCCTAGAGATGAACATACTTTGGTGCGAAAAGTGCAAATCAATCCCAGAACAACAGCAAAGGACCTTGTAGATGCTGGAGGAAACAGGTACAAAGTATCTATATCCACAGTAAAACGAGTCCTATATCGATATAATCTGAAAGGCCGCTCAGCAAGGAAGAAGCCACTGCTCCAAAACCGCCATAAAAAACCAGACTACGGTTTGCAACTGCACATGGGGACAGGAGATTTTACTTTTAGGAGAAATGTCCTCTGGTCTGATGAAACAAAAATAGAACTGTTTGGCCATAATGACAATCGTTATGTTTGGAGGAAAAAGGGGGTCTCTTGCAAGCCAGAGAACATCATCCCAACCGTGAAGCACGGGGTGGAAGCATCATGCTGTGGGGGGTGCTTTGCTGCAGGAGGGACTGGTGCACTTCACAAAATAGATGGCATCATGAGGAAGGAAAATTATGTGGATATATTGAAGCAACATCTCAAGACATCAGTCAGAAGTTAAAGCTTGCTCGCAAATGGGTCTTCCAAATGGACAATGACCCCAAGCATACTTCCAAAGTTGTGGCAAAATGGCTTAAGGACAACAAAGTCAAGGTATTGGAGTGGCCATCACAAAGCCCTGACCTCAATCCTATAGAACATTTGTGGGCAGAACTGAAAAAGTGTGTGCGAGCAAGGAGGCCTACAAACCTGACTCAGTTACACCAGTTCTGTCAGTAGGAATGGGCCAAAATTCACCCAATTTATTGTGGGAAGCTTGTGGAAGGCTACCGAAACATTTGACCTAAGTTAAACAATTTAAAGGCAATGCTACCAAATACGAATTGAGTGTATGTAAACTTCTGACCCACTGGGAATGTGATGAAATAAATAAAAGCTGAAATTAATCATTTCTCTCTACTATTATTCTGACATTTCACAATCTTAAAATAAAAGTGGTGATCCTAACTGGCCTAAAACACATGATTTTTTACTAGGATTAAATGTCAGGAATTGTGAAACTGAGTTTAAATGTATTTGGCTAAGGTGTATGTAAATTTCCGACTTCCCAACGGTATATACATTTTCCAACTATTTTCCATCCTAAAAATTAGGACTAAGCAAATGCTTCAATTTCTTGTGCAAACATACGGAAAAGGTTTCTTAGAAAACATCTACCAGAAAGTCTTAAAAGGTATTAGAAATGCATCATCCTAATTTATGTGAACAATTTGAAACTGAATTGAATTAATTCATAATGATTAACAAAAAATTCAGTCTGATCCTTGGATTTTATGGGACGCCATTAAAGGTTTTATTAAAAACAATGCAACTGCATTTTGGGTCTTTATATAAATAATGGGGCCAATGTGCTGACATTCTGATAAATATTTCTAAATTAAAATTTTTATGCAGTTCCACATGTGAATCTATGCAAATTGGTCCATAACTCCACCTATACAACAACTAGGCCTAGGACTATAAATCCTTTAAGTAGGGTTCATACAGACATTGGCAAGTGAAATTCAGGGCCTTATAGGGACTTTTTCAAGCTCTTAGTTGTGTTGTGGTCCTCTGTAGCTCAGCTGGTAGAGCACGGTGCTTGTAGCAAGAGTAGTGGGTTCAAGCCTCCCCGAGACCACCCATTTTATATTTTTTTATGTATGCACGCATGACTGTAAGTTGCTTTGAATAAAAGTGTCTGCTAAATGGCATATTATATTATATTATACATATAGGGCCTAATATAGAACCAGCCCCCCAAAACAAAAGTATGCAAAAAATGTTCGAAAAAGTAGGCCATTATCGCTCTATGGAAAGATGACACTCTCATGAACACAAGTGTCACGGGACTCATCTAAAGGTTAACACATACAAATTAATGGATGTATGGAGGTAGGTTTGGGCCAACAAAAATAAGGGTGTTAAATATGTGTCCCAAAAAAAGTATATTTCCTGAGCTTTCTTATATGTGACCGACTGCCTTGATTCGGTCTTATGTATCAAAAATTTGAAATTGTGTTTTTTACATTGGTTAAAAGCAGAGACACAGAGCTACAAAATGGAACAGTGGGGGAAAAAGTATTTAGTCAGCCACCAATTGTGCAAGTTCTCCCACTTAAAAAGATGAGAGAGGCCTGTAATTTTCATCATAGGTACTGTAAAAAAATCCAGAAAATCAAGCATTGTGGGATTTTTAATGAATTTATTTGCAAATTATGGTGGAAAATAAGTATTTGGTCACCTACAAACAAGCAAGATTTCTGGCTCTCACAGACCTGTAACTTCTTCTTTAAGAGGCTCCTCTGTCCTCCACTCGTTACCTGTATTAATGGCACCTGTTTGAACTTGTTATCAGTATAAAAGACACCTGTCCACAACCTCAAACAGTCACACTCCAAACTCAACTATGGCCAAGACCAAAGAGCTGTCAAAGGACACCAGAAACAAAATTGTAGACCTGCACCAGGCTGGGAAGACTGAATCTGCAATAGGTAAGCAGCTTGGTTTGAAGAAATCAACTGTGGGAGCAATTATTAGGAAATGGAAGACATACGAGACCACTGATAATCTCCCTCGATCTGGGGCTCACGCAAGATCTCACCCCGTTGGGTCAAAATGATCACAAGAACGGTGAGCAAAAATCCCAGAACCACACGGGGGGACCTAGTGAATGACCTGCAGAGAGCTGGGACCAAAGTAACAAAGCCTACCATCAGTAACACTACGCCGCCAGGGACTCAAATCCTGCAGTGCCAGACGTGTCCCCCCTGCTTAAGCCAGTACATGTCCAGGCCCCGTCTGAAGTTTGCTAGAGTGCATTTGGATGATCCAGAAGAGGATTGGGAGAATGTCATATGGTCAGATGAAACCAAATAGAACTTTTTGGTAAAAACTCAACTCATCGTGTTTGGAGGACAAAGAATGCTGAGTTGCATCCAAAGAATACCATACCTACTGTGAAGCATGGGGGTGGAAACATCATGCTTTGGGGCTGTTTTTCTGCAAAGGGACCAGGACGACTGATCCGTGTAAAGGAAAGAATGAATGGGCCATGTATCGATGAGAATTTAGTGAAAACCTCCTTCCATCAGCAAGGGCATTGAAGATGAAACGTGGCTGGGTCTTTCAGCATGACAATGATCCCAAACACACCGCCCGGACGAAGAGTGGCTTCGTAAGAAGCATTTCAGGTCCTGGAGTGGCTTAGCCAGTCTCCAGATCTCAACCCCCATAGAAAATCTTTGGAGGGAGTTGAAAGTCTGTGTTGCCCAGCGACAGCCCCAAAACATCACTGCTCTAGAGGAGATCTGCATGGAGGAATGGGCCAAAATACCAGCAACAGTGTGTGAAAACCTTGTTAAGACTTACAGAAAACGTTTGACCTGTGTCATTGCCAACAAAGGGTATATAACAAAGTATTGAGAACTTTTGTTATTGACCAAATACTTATTTTCCACCATAATTTGCAAATAAATTCATAAAAATCCTACAATGTGATGTTCTGGATTTTTTTCTCTCATTTTGTCTGTCGTAGTTGACGTGTACCTATGATGAAAATTACAGGCCTCTCTCGTCTTTTTAAGTGGGAGAACTTGCACAATTGGTGACTGACTAAATACTTTTTTCCCACTGTATATCATAGCACTGCGTTTAATGGAACAATGGGGAGTAATTCTGCTTTGAAAGTTGATAATGAAATGTTTTGGTACCTTTCTGAAGAGCTCTTCTTTGTCTACACCCACTCAGCATCGTTCACAACCTCTTAGCTTAGCCCCCACCCATCTTTCGTTTTGCTCTCGGAGCGTTCAGAGCACACACTTGGACGCTGTGGCCGATGAGTAGGTTGATCTGAGCGTTCCTGACCTCACAACGGCAGACAAGCACCCAAACTAACTGGCTAGCATTGGCTAGCTTGCTAGCTACTACCAGACACAAAAGTGGGATTATGGTTCATTGTTTACCTCTGGATAACATGAAAACAGCCTAACCAGCACCCCACTTGACCATTTTATCGCTTAGCAGAGCTGGTTAGCTGTTTTCATGTTATCCAGAATATGTGACTCCTGTAACTGTGGTGCTGGCAACAGATTTAATTACGCGTTTTTGCTGACGTTTTGTCGTATCGTCTGAGGAACGGACCAATACGCAGCGCGTGGAGTGAACATGATGACTTTATTAAATAAAAGCTTAACCACGAAAGCAACAAACAAACGATGGTGAAGTCCAGCAGTGACTATGACTGAAACCTGGAACAAAAACCCACAACCCCAAGGTGAAAAACACACAGTATAAATATGGCTCCCCAATCAGAGATAACAGCCCGACAGCTGACACCTCGTTACCTCCGATTGGGAGTCATATGACTAATCAAAACAATCACCAAACATAGAAACGAACAACTAGAATACCCAACATAGAAATACACCCAAACAATGAAAATGAACAACCCTGGCTCAATAATCAAAGTCCATGGAGCCAGAGTGTCACAGTACCCCTAAAGTGCGAGACCCGGGCGCACACAGCTTCTAGGGGAGGGTCTGGGTGGCGTCTGTCCATGGTGGCGCTCGGCCCAGGTGTGGTCCCCACCCCACCTTAGTCACTATCCGCTTCGTAGCCCCTCCACATGACCACCCCCAACTAAAACCCCACTGGATTAAGGGGCAGGACTGATCAGGGGCAGCACCGGACTAAGGGGCAGCACCGGACTAAGGGACAGTACCTGACCTAAGGGCAGCACCGGCCTGAGGCAGCACCGGACTGAATGGCGGATCTGGCTCTGCTCGCCTGGCTGGGCTTCTGGCCGGATCCTGGCTGGACGGCTCTGGCGGATTCTGGCTGTGACTCTGGCCCAGATCCTGTCTGGCGGAAGGCTCCTGGCTGATCCCTGTCTGTGCAGAAGGCTCTGGCCTGATCCTGTCTGGCGGAAGGCTCGCCGCCTGGATCTTCAGCCCAGGAAGGCTCTGGCTGATCCTGTCTGGCGGAAGGCTCTGGCTGATCCTGTCTGGCGGAAGGCTCTGGCTGATCTGTCTGATGCGAAGGCTCTGGGCTGATCCTGTCTGGCGGAAGGCTCCTGGCTGATCTGTCCTGGCGCCCGAAGGCTCTGGCTGATCTGTCTGGCGGAAGGCTCCTGGCTGCTCCTGTCCTGGCGGAGAGCTCTAGCGCCCGGTCCCATGGACGGGGCGCTCCTGAAGGCTCTGCGGCAGACGGGCGGCTTTGCAGGCTCGAGTCCACAGACGGGCAGTTTCCTGCGCGCTTTGGCAGACGGACAGTTCAGACCGGCTTGGGCAGACGGGCAGTTCAGACTGGCGCTTGGGCAGACGGACAGTTCAAGCGCCCGTTGAGCAGATGGGCAGTTCAGGCGCCGTTGGGCAGGACGGGCGCCCGTCTGAGGCGCACTATAGGCCTGGTGCGTGGTGCCGGAACTGGTGGTCGTGCTGAGTTGAAACGATCTCAGGGCTAGGTGCGAGGAGAAGGAACAGGCCAGACCGGGCTGTGGCACACGCGCACCCGTCAGTTTGGTGTGAGTGGCAGGAACAGGCCGGGTCGGGCTGGGCGACGCGCAGCTTCGTAGACTTGGTGCGGGTGGCAGAAATACCAGGCCGGACCGGGCTGGCGACGCCAGCACCGGTCCAGTTATGAAAGCAGTGGCGAGAAACACAGTCAGCTGCCTGGCTGTAGATGGGCACCGTAGACTTGTGCGGGTGGCAGGTTTCAGGCCGGGTCGGGCTGGCGACGCGCACGTCAGACTTGCAGTGGGTCTGGGCAGAACTAGGTCCGGTAGCTGGCGCGACGCGCTTACCAGACTTCCAGGGTGCAGTGAAAAGGCGCCCTCCGACCGGGCTGGGCGACGCGCACCGTAGGCCTGGTGCGAGTGGCAGGAACAGGCCGGGTCGGCTGGCGACGTACACCGTAGCTTAGTCGGTGGAGCAGAACTGGCGGGGCTGGAGCTGAAGTGGCTGCGACACCGTGCTAGGTTCTGTGCGTGGAGCAGGAACAGGCCGCTGGGCTAACGGCAACGACACCGTAGACCTTGTGCCGAGAGGCAGGAACGGTCGATGACCGGGCTGGAGACGCGCACCGTCCCTTTGGTGCGAGGGCGTACCAGGCCGACCGTACTGGGGACACACACCACGGCTTCCGGCCCGGGAACTGGAACGGGCCGGACCGGGACTGGATACACCTCATCTCTGCTGCCCCACGTGCCTCTACATCTCCTTTCCTCCTTTAACCAGAGCCCCCAGCCCCAACCTGGTAGCCTCTTGAATTCGCCCCTTCTCTGCCTCCGATTAGCCCCGGGTCATCCAAGCCATGTGCCCCCCAAAAACTTTTTGGGGTTGCCCTCTCGTCCTTTCAACTTGTTGATGGCCCTGCCGACGCCGTTGCTCCTCTCTCGCCTAGGGCCTTGATCTTCCCCAAGGTCCCTTGCCCCCAAGCATGTCCTCCCAGGACCACGATTTGCCCACCTGGGCCATCGCCAGTGTCTCGATCTCCTTACTCAGGCGTCTCCTCCCATGTGCAGCTGTCTTGCTCCTGGTTTCGCTGCTTGGTCCTTCTATCGTGGTTTTCTGTCACGATCGTCACAGGAACGGACCAATACGCAGCGCTGTGGAGTGAACAAGATGACTTTATTAAATAAAAGCAACCACCGCAAAAACAACAAACAAAAAGATGAGTAAAAAGAAGTCCTACAGTGACTATGACTGAACCTGGAACAAAAACCCACAACTTCAAGGTGAAAACACACCTGTATCAGATGGCTCCCAATCAGATATATCGAGCCGACAGCTGACACTGGTACCTCCGATTGGGAGTCATATGACTAATTCAAGAACAATCACCAAACATGAGAAACGAAACAACTAGAATGCCCAACATAGAAATACACCCAAACAATGAAAAATGGACAACCCTGGCCTCAATAATCAAAGTCCATGGAGCCAGAGTGTCACACGTTTACCTGACACTGGCCATATTCAACGGTTGTTGAGCGTTCGTTATATTCATGAGTTATTCTGGGCGCTCCTGGCATACTCAGACTGAATCATCTAGCACGCACCAAATGGTTACTTGCATAGAGTCTTTTGTTAAGACATGCCAGCTATCTAGGTAGAAACAATGAACCTAGCTAGGTAAACAACGTGTCCAAATCATACACGTAACGATTAGCTGGTGAGGCCAGCCAGCTAATGTTAGCTAGCTAATTTAACAATGAACCCTTATTCCCAACCATGATGTTGTACTACCTGATGAATCCTGCAGGTAGCTAACCAACCAGGTTCAATGTTGACCCAGCTAACATTAGGCTCTAACTAGCCAAGCAAATGGCTCTGAGATCCCGACCAATGAGATCCCGCATAAACGTTACGCTATTAGCAAGCCAGCCAGCTAACATTAGCTAGCTAGTTAAACATGCCAACGATAATCCCAACTCCGCTGACTTTACTACCCTGCATTAATCTGCAGGTAGCTAACTAACCAGGTTCAATGTGACAAGCAAATGGCTCTGAGATAAGAATAATAAGACGCCATGCAACGTTAGCTAGTGAGCCGTAGCTACACCTAACGTTAGCTGGCTAGTAACAGAAATAACGTAACTAGAAATGAAACCACTTTCTGTCAAAATTAGAAACATGGCTATCTGGAAAATGTAGCTATCTAGACTATCTTACCCGTATACATCATGCATGATGGACGCGTCTCTTGTCATGGATGCCATGGTTGCCCATTAGTTTGAAGATGTAATCCAGTCAGACAGGTGTTTTCTCCATCTCTGGCCCTATCATACTCTAATTCCCACTGGATTTCAAACCGATCCTCCATGAAAGGAGAGCTAACAGAAATGTAAGTAGCTCCACTACACAATCATACAAAAAAGCATTGTTAAACAGGATTACCTACCACCTTACTTTGACAAGCTCAATAGACAGAAGCGTGCCATATATGGCAGACCAATCCAACTCCAGCCCACTCATTACCCCATCTCAGCCAATCATGGCTAGTGGGAAGGTTGCTGTCTTTTTCTATGGCTTAACCAACTAGGCTCGTAATGTATCAATTGTATTAGTATTTACAGATGGCATCAGTTTGTTATTAAGGCACATGAAAGTTCACATGTTCCAGAAGGCATTTCTGCCAAAAAACACATTTCTTACTGTCTTTAGGCATTTATGAATGTGTTATTCAATGTTCTATGGGCTATAGTAGTAAAGGCCAAAAATCAATATTTGATCAATGGAAATATATATATACCAGTACCAGTCAAAAGTTCCCGGACACACCTACTCATTCAAGGTTTTTTCTTTATTTTTTACTATTTTCAATAATAGTGAAGACATCAAAACTATAAATACTTTAAGCAGGGTTCATACGACAATTATCTGTAAGGTCCTCTGTGGAGCAGTGAATTTCAAAAGATAGATTCAACCACAAAGACTCAGGGAGGTTTTCCAATGCTTGCAAAGAATGGCACCTATTAGTAGATGGGTAAAAATAAAAGCAGAATAATAAATTAATATCCCTTTTGAGCATGGTAAAGCTATTAATTACACTTTGGATGGTGTTCAATACACCCAGTCACTACGAGATCGGTCTTTCCCACTAACGCAGTGCTGCAGATGAAGGGGAAACCACTCACATAATTTCACCATGAGGCCAATGGTGACTTCAAAACAGTTCTACAGAGTTTAATGGCTGTATAGGAGAAAACTGAGGATGGATCAATAACATTGTGAACACTCCACAATACTAATCTAATTGAAAGAGTGAAAGAAGTAAGCCTTTACAAAATACAAATATTCCAAAACATGCATCCTGTTTGCAACAAGGCACTTGAAGTAATACTGCAAAAAATGTACCAAAGCAATTCCTTTTGTCCTGAATACAACGTGTTATGTTTGGGGCAAATCCAATACAACACATTACTGCGTACCACTCTCCATATGTATTCAAGCATAGTGTTGGCTGCATCATGTTATGGTTGTATGTTGTAATCGTTTAGGACTGGGGAGGTTTTCAGGATAAAAAAAATTGGAATGGAGCTAAGCACTGGCAAAATCCCTAGAGGAAAACCTGGTTCCAGTCCGCTTTCCACCAGACACTGGGGGATGAATTCACCTTCAGCAGGACAAAATTGCCTAAAACAGAAGGCCAAATCTACACTGGAGTTGCATACCAAGAAGACATTGAATGTTCCTGGAGTGGCGTTATACAGTTTTGACTTAAATCTGTTTGAAAATCAAATGGCAAGATTTGAAATGTTTTGTCTAGCAAATGATAAACAAAACCAATTTGACAGAGCTTGAAGAATTTTGGAAAATAATGATAGGCAAATGCCACAATCCAGGTGTGCAAAGCTCTCAAGATATTATTATTTTTGTAATCTCTAGAGAGTTACCCAGAAAGACTCAGCAGCGCATGTATTTCGCTACAAATTGATTCTAACTCTGTATTTTCATTTTCAATAAATTAGCAACATTTCTAAAAACATGTTTTCACGTTGTCATTAAGTTGGGTATTGTGTGTAGATAGATGGGTGATAAAAAAAAACAATTCTCCATTTGGAATTCAGGCTGACAGAACAAAATGTGGAATAAGTCAAGGGGTATGTATATCTTCTGAAGGCACTGTAGTTAGTACACTGTCGTAGTCAGACATGAGTTAGCTAGTACCACCATATAGCTGCATCCAATATTTATTTGTGCCCTAGACCTGGGTGCACCTCGGAGGCTATAATGTGACTGTTTAGTCTAAATTACACTCACTTGTGAGTGGCATCGAAATACGATGACTATTGCTAAAGTGAGCCAAATAATTAGTGTGAAACAACTTTCTTATTATGATATTGAAAATTTACTTTAAAAAATGACAATGTTGCCATTACCGTTACTAGCAAAATCGTAAAAGTAGCAATGCTAAAGTTATACTGCATTGCACGATACATCTGTGTAGTGCTTTCAGTCTCAAACGACTGTGATCTCCTCTTTGAGTCAAACCGATGAACAACAGAGCCCCAATCAATGAAGGGAAGTGAAGTGGGCAGAGGGGTGATTTCCACGTGGAGCTTGGCAAAGGGGCATGATTTGTTGACATAATTGTAATCCAAACTCAACCTTCACTTACTCATTGTGATTGCACTGAGATTCCAAACTTCGGGTTTTAGGAGAGACTGACTCTAATGACAAAAATTATCCTATTTACACTTTGTGTAGTCAATTTTGACACTAGAATAAAATGTTTCCTGACTCATATGAGGCCACATAGGCCGTTTTCAAAGGGATTAGTTGGTTTTTAAGGCAGTTGCTCTTTAAGGAGTTGATATGGGTAATTAACCAGTAAAGTTCCCTTTTTTACTGCATCTTTCTCCTAGCCCGTGGAGGTAATTATCAGTGTTGTCACGGCATTGTGGTTCGCTAATCAAGCTTTCATCCTGTAGCTCTGCTACATGTCAGGAGCTGCACCGGCCTCTCTGCCTTAATTAAAGCTAGCAGCTCTCTCTCTCTCTCTTCCCTCCCCTCTCAGGGCCCTGGCAGAGGAAAACTTAATCTAAGGAGGAGAAGAGGAGAGGAGCAGACAAGGATCCACAATCCCAGTAGTCTCTGGGATGTACCTTTCTTCGTACGCCTTGTCTTGGAATTATTTTCCTTACGATCTTAACTTTGTGTTTAAACCTGGTTTGTGCATACACCCACAATACTGTGTGATATATGGCCCCTCAAAACCTAGGCATTAGTCTGGGGAGCTAACGCAAGTCTTCGGGTCACAGGCACCTTTACTCAGCCTGAACGTTGTTCACGAAATAAACTAAGCATGAGCTGTATCTCTACTACACTTTGCAGTCGTTAACAGTTTAGATTTTCATCCACCATGCTACCATCCCACTACCTACTACATTGTCCATATTAGGACATCCACAGTCTCAGCAAGACTTGTCAGTCTCAAAAGGAGTTGGACACTGTGCCCATAGTGTCTGCGTCTGAAAATGGTTCTTGCCTCATACTTACTAAAACGATGCTGTGTACTAATCATACATACCATTACTTTTCTATTTAGAACATACGGTTTAGTAAAATCGGAACAAATATCAACATACATCCATACTGAGAAGGTGTCATCTAATGCGCAATAGGGTTGTTTCCCCACTGGTTGTTTATTTTGGAACAGCCCGCCCCTTGTTCTGGATTATCAGCTGTTGTCAAACACGTGGGGTCTGAAAATACATAATTTTCCTCAAAAGTGTATAGGAACTAACGCACTAAAAAGCAGAAAACGATTTATGAAATCCTGGCATTTCAAGCATACCTACATTTAAAAAAATGCATATACTGCAAAATGTTATATTTTCACATACCCAAACCCCATAACTAAACTCAGCAAAAAAAAAACTGTCCTCTCACTGTCAACTGCGTTTATTTTCGCTTAAATGTAACATGTGTAAACCAAGGCACCTGCAAGTTCCCGGACATTTCTGGGGGAAATGGCCGTCAGCCCTCCTCCTCCAATCCAACAGGTCCCAGACATGCTCAATGGGATTGAGATTCCAGGCTCTTCGCTGTAATGGCAAAACACTGACATTTCTGTCTTGTGAAATCACACACAGAACGAGCAGTATGGCTGGTGGCATTGTCATACTGGAGATTTGTGTCAGGATGAGCCTGCAGGAAGGGTACCACATGAGGGAGGAGGATGTCCTACCGCACAGCGCGTTGAGATTGCCTTGCAATGACAACAAGCTCAGTCCGATGATGCCAAGACATTACCGCCCCAGACCCAGACGGACCCTCCATCCAAATCAATCCCGCTCCAGAGTACAGGCCTCGGTGTAACGCTCATTCCTTCGACTGGGTGGCGAATCCGACCTATCACCCTGGGGTGAGACAAAGCTGCGACTTCGTCAGTGAAGAGCACTTTTGCCAGTCCTGTCTGGTCCAGCGACGGTGGGTTTGTGCCCATAGGCGACGTTGTTGCCGGTGATGTCTGGTGAGGACCTGCCTTACAACAGGCCTACAAGCCCTGGTCCAGCCTCCTCAGCCTGTTGCGGACAGTCTGAGCACTGATGGAGGGATGGTGCATTCCTGGTGTAATCGGGCAGGTGTTGTGCGTCATACCGTACCTGTCCCGCAGGTGTAATGTTCTGTGCCGTCACCGACCAGGTGTTGTTACCGCGTGGTTTGCCACTGCGAGGCATCGACATCTGGTCCCAACCCTCCCGTAGCGCTGTCTCAAGGCGTCTCACAGTACGGACATTGCAATTTATTGCCTGGCCACATCTGCGGTTCTCATGCCTCCTTGCAGCATGCCTAAGGCACATTCACGCAGACGAGCATGGACCCTGGGCATCTCTCTTTGGTGTTTTCAGAGTCAGTAGAAAGGCCTCTTTTAGTGTCCTAAGTTTTCATAACTGTTTGACTGGTACTTGCCTACCGTCTGTGCTGTTAGTGTCTTAACGACCGTTCCACAGGTGCATGTTCATTATTGTTTATTGGTTAATTGAAAAGCATGGAAAACAGTGTTTAAACCCTTTACAAATGAAGATCTGTAAGTTATTCTGGATTTCTACGAATTATCTTTGAAAGACAGGGTCCTGAAAAAGGACGTTCTTTTTCTGAGTTTATTTGCAAATGGAAGTACAGGTAAATCGACACAGCCAGTAAGCTTACCATAGAAGAAGACGAAAATGAGTTCACTTTATAGACTTGATCCCAGCTATGCCATGAATGCATCATAAAACACTCACGAGTTTCCCCAGGTGTATGGGGCATTGTAACCCTGATGTTTACAAGCCCTTCTACACACACGTGTGCATGGTTAAGGTAATTAAGTAGAAAATATTTTTAAGCACTACTGTAAAAGTACTTTTTTTTGGGTATCTGTCTTTACTATTTATTTTTGACAACTTTACTTTTTACTTCACTACATTTCCAAAAGAAAATTATGTAATTCTTTTTTTTTTTTTTACTCCTACATCTTCCTGACACTACCAGAAGTACTTGTTACACTTTGAATGCTTAGTAGGACAGGAAAATGGGTCCAATTAACAACACTTATCAAGACATCCCTGGTCATCCCTACCGCCTCCTGATCAGGTGGACTCACTAAACACATGCTTGCTTCGTAAGTTATGGTGTCTGGAATGTTGGAGTGTGCCCCTGGCTATCCGGAAATTAAAAAAACAAGAAAATGGTGCCGTCTGTGTTTCCCAATATAAGGAATTTGACATAATTTATACTCTTTACTTTTGATACTTAAGTATATTTAAAACCAAATACTTTTAGACTTTTACTCAAGTAGCATTTTACTGGATGACTCACTTACTTGATTAATTTTTTATTAAGGTTATCTTTACTTTTACTCAAGTATAACAATTGGGTACTTTTTCCACCACTGCACGTGTGCACACACACACACACATACAGTCGTGGTCAAAAGTTTTGAGAATGACACAGCCACATTTTTTCACAAAGTCTGCTGCCTCAGTTTTATGATTGCAATTTGCATATACTCCAGAATGTTATGAAGAGTGATCAGACGTGCAATTCACCATTGCAAAGTCTCTCTTTGCCAAGAAAATGAACTTATTCCCCAAAATATTTCCACTGCATTTCAGCCCTGCCACAAAAGGACCAGCTGTCATACGACTTGTGTCTCGGTGTAGCGAAGTCAAAAGCAGGACATAAGCGGCTGGTAAACGTATATTTACTGAACACACTAAAATCAACGTACACAAACAACAAACCTCCAAAACAGGGAGGAAAACAAAGACCAGACATACACGAACTGCGGGAAATGACAACAAACAATACACACAAATAACCAAATGAGAGACAGGGGTAAATATAGGGAATACAATCAAACATAATGGGGAACAGGTTAAACAACCAAGACTAAATAGAGACAAACACCGAAACATCGATCTGGCAGCAGCTAGTACTCGGGGACGCATCCAAGCGCCGAAGCCTGCCCAAGGGGCGAGGAGGAGTAGTTGACGAGACAAGTTGGCTGAGATCACTCTGTCATGCTGATTGAGTTAGAATAACAGACTGGAAGCTTTAAAAGGAGGGTGGTGCTTGAAATCATTGTTCTTCCTCTGTTAACCATGGTTATCTCTAGGGAAACACGTGCCGTTATCATTGCTTTGCACAAAAAGGGCTTCTGGCATGGATCTTGCTGCCATAGTAAGATTGCACCTAAATCAAACATTTTATCGGATCTCAAGAACTTTAAGGAGAGATGTTCAATTGTTGTGAAGAAGGGCTTCAGGGCGCCCGAAAGTCCAGCCATTTGCGCCAGGACCGTCTCCCGAAAGTTGATTCAGCTGCGGGATCGGGCACCACCAGTGCCAGAGCTTGCTCAGGAATGGCAGCAGCAGGTGTGGAGTGCATCTGCACGCACTTTTAGTGAGCCGAAGGCTTTTGGAGGGATGGCCCTGGTGTCAAGAACCTTTATTTATTTAACTACAAGTCAGATACATCAAATGCTTATTTACAATGACGGCCTACACCGGCCAAACGAGGACAACGCTGGCCAATAATTCGTGCGCTTCCCTATGGGACTCCAAATCACCGGCCAGTTGTGATACAGCCTGGAATCGAACCAGGGGTCTAGTAATGGCCCACACGAGTTGCGTCGTTAGACCGCTGCGCCACTCGGCAGCGTGTAAGCCACTTCTCTCCAGGAAAAACATCGAGGCTAGACTGATATTCTGCAAAAGGTAAGCAGGGATTGGACTGCTGAGGACTGGGGTAAAGTCATTTTCTCTGATGAATCCCCTTTCCGATTGTTTGGGAACTGCAGGAAAAGCTTGTCCGGAGAAGACAAGGTGAGCGCTATGTCAGTCCTGTGTCATGCCAACAGTAAAGCATCCTGAGACCATTCATGTGTGGGGTTGCTTCTCAGCCAAGGGAGTGGGCTCACCCACTGGTTTGCCTAAGAACACAGCCATGAACAAAGAATGGTAACAACATCCTCCGAGACCCAACTCTCCCAACCAATCAAGAACAGTTTGGTAACGAACAATGCCTTTTCCAGCATGATGGAGCACATTGCCAATGCTAAAGTGATAACTAAGTGGCTCAGGAACAAAAATGTTGGGTCCATGGCCAGGAAACTCCCAGACGCTGAGAGGAATCCCATTGAGAACTTGTGGTCAATCCTCAAATCGGGTGGACAAACAAAAACCAACAAATTCTGACAAACTCCAAGTATTGGATTATGCAAGAATGGGATGCCATCAGTCAGGGATGTGGCTCAGAAGGTAATTGACAGCATGTCAGGGGCGGATTGCAAGAGGTCTTGAAAAAGAAGGGTCAACACTGCAAAATATTGACTCTTTGCATAACAATGTAATTGTCAATAAAGCCTTTGACACTTATGGAATGCTTGTAATTATACTTCAGTATACCCTTAGTAACCATCTGACAAAAATATCTAAAAACACTGAAGCAGCAAACTTTGTGAAGAATAATACTTGTGTCATTCTCAAAACTTTTGACCACGACTGTACCACTATACTGTTAATGCGCACATGCACATGCACACTGACTCTACAAACACACACACACACAAATTACTTTGGCCTTTATCCTGTGAAAAACTATTCAGAGTTCAAGACGGCCCATTTACTAAATGCTAGTTTCCATTTATAATGTTAGCACCCTATTTCCTGAAGACAAAGAGTTCCAGACAATGATTCATGATGATTTGTGTGGAAGCAGCGCAACAAAACACCGTTGTACTATAGCAACAACTTTACCAGCCATGTGGTCGCCCCTAACCCGAGCTGTTCTTGGCCATTAATGTTCTGGTATTATGTCATGTTTCATGTTTTGTGTGGACCTTTAGGAAGAGTAGCTGCTGTTTCACAACAGCTAACTGGGGATCAACTAAAATACCAAATACCTGCTGGAGGCACTTCAATACCATTATCATGTATAATGTGAGTGTGAGTGTAGGGTTGGATATATTTCTAGGATGGGCAACTTTGATGGGGTGGGGCCACAAAAATCGAACTAATCTGCATACCCATCTGTACCCACACATGGGTGTGTATGTGCATTTTTCCTTTCCTTTTTTTCCTTCGACGTGTGTGTGGGTTGAATATACCGTATGTATTGACACAAAAAATATGTTTGTAAACATACGTTTGAGATATAACATGAATGAACAGATATACCATAAGGAGAGGATGCTCAATACAGTAGCAACCACCATAACCTTCCTTGCTGAACGAGAGAGAAGGAAGGAAGTGAGTGTTACTCAGTGTTTGTGTGTGTATGTATGCGCCCGCAAGTGTGCATGTATCTGTGTGTGTGTGTGTTCGTGTTCTTCATTATCTCTGTTCCAAGTATCGTCTCAGCAGCCGGGGCCAAACCAGGCTCTGACTGTCTGCTCTTGCAACCAGGCCTTTTGTGTAACTAAGACCAGCTGGAAGCACTTAACCACGGCCCCCATTCCTTTCCAACCCCACCGACCTAACACACACATATAGACACAAACACTTTTGTGGGGCATAAACTAGTTGAACTCCTGTGTGTGTCATATAGGATGTGGTCTGGGGGAGATCAAACGAGAGGATACCACTCTACCGCTACAGACAGGACACTGAATCACCCCTTGAACACTGATGAATAATTACAGTAGGGTTTCATCGCTCGTCTAGTCTCCAGTGTTTCTCAATCCATTCCTGGGGCACCTCCGAAGGTGTGCAAATTTTGTTCTAGCCTGGCACTAACACACTTATTCGACTTAACCAACTAATATCCTATTGCTTAGTGTAATCAGCTGTGTTAGTGCTGGGATAGGGAAAAAAATATGTGTGCTGTTGGGGTACTCGAGGATCGGGTTTGGGGGGGAACACTGACCTATCTTTACTGTCTAAAAAGGAAAGGTTGGAACTGTACATTTGTTATATTTTGTTTAGCTAGATGCAGTCATACTTCAATACTTGAAACTGCGAACCATGCAATAGGTCTGTGTCTACCAGCACTCTTTGCAGGGTTAGCTCTAGCTGTGGGCTAAATGTGAAAGTGTATCTGCAGTGAGAAGGTGGTGAACTGGTAGAGATGGGCAGGTGAGGTGAAGAACAGTTGGACCCTAAGGGAATTGAATGTTTTAAACTAAACCGCCCCCCACTAGAGGTTTTGACAGAGCTTCTTTCATATGCACAGCCAGGCATTTTCCTTCCTTTTTCACCCCCCATCCCACTTCAAAGTGCTATTTATGCATAAACCGGGTTTTCCTGTCCTCCTCTCTCCTCTGCTCCCCAGGGGGCAATGTTTTTGGAACACGCCTTTATTTGTGTTTGGATGAAACTCTTGCTTCACCCCCTTTCCTTCTGTTCTGTCTGTCTGTCTCTTACTCCCCCACTCATTCTCACCTTCCTACTTTCTCTCTTTACCTCCTACTCTCTCTCCCCCCACTCTCAGTATTCCTCTTCCTCTCTCCTCTCACCCTATATCTTCTATCTCACACCAAGCCCCCCATCTCTTTCTCACTCTCTCAGCTTCTCCATCTCTGCAGCTACGATCCTCAAGCCCTATTCCCGCCACCTCCCTGTGTTCTGGAACGCCGTCCAACAATTTTAACCACAGCTCTGGGAACAATCAACATCTGTTTGGAGCCGGCCCAGCGCTGCCTTCCTTCCTGCGGGTGCACCAGCCACCGCCGTGTTAACCCCTCGCCTCCTGGCATGGTCAGACGGGCCACAATCCACCATGCCAGCGCACACACACTAAGACGCATACATGTGAACATGTACACACACAACCCTGGAGTCTCTGCCACAGGAATGGGAAATGCATACCAGGCCTCCACTGTGTGTGTAGGGGGATTTCTGTGGGTGGGTGTGTATCAGTATGTGTGTGTCGTGTGTGTGAGGGGATTTCTTGTGGGTGGGTGTGTGTTCACAGTGTGTGTGTGTGTGTGTAGGTGGGGGATTTGTGTTGGTGGGTGGGTGTGTGCATCATGCAACAAATGTGTGTGTTTGGTGGTCAGTACAAATGTTTATGAGTAGCATGTTGCAGTTAACCACAGCAGTTACCACAGAATTTAATTTGGTTTGAATCCCATTCTTCCTCTTGTATTCGTGAAACATGTTTCCAACATTTTACAAGGGAATCATAATTAATTCTGTCCGTGTTAATTGTTGACAAGACTGTGTGCTCCTTAAGCTCAATTAACTTATACTAAAAGCTAATTTCAAGACAAATTACTTGGGGGTGAATGGGCAAAACATTGTTAAAGACGAAACCAACATGGCCAGTGAGAAGACACTTGTTTATAAAACTGCCTGTTCAAAGCCTATTGTTAAAAATCCTCTCTCCTTAACCCTCTCTCTGGACCTGGGAGAAACAAACTTTGTAGCCTTTACTGATGAGGTTTAACTGAAACGGACAAGCCTTCCCTGGACTTCCCCCTAACCGTGTGTTTGTGCGTCACTGAAAAGTTAAGTGGACTTTGTTATGGTTCATGTGTGTATTTGATCTGTATACATGTCATAGTCTGCCATTGCTTTGTTAGTATATGCTTCCTTAAGATGTGTATATGTCAGGATTTTCCTCCTTCTGTAATCCCATGTTACATACTTTACAAGTCTGCCCCTTTGGCATAGTTCTGTGTACCTATGTTCAGGCCATGAGGTAAAATCTCCCTCCATTGCTTTCTCTCACCTAAAATGTCTTCATGATATGGTCATAACCACATCCAACATGTCCGCATTGTTCGCATCCTAGCCTTTGTAGCCGCTAACACTGATGATAACTTGCCCTTACTGTACATACTACTGTGTGCCTTGACACCTTAGAAGGCTGCGACATAACTAGAACAGAACAATGCACACACACACACACATGCGCACATACACACAGGTTGTGAATGGAAGTTCAAGTTCACAGCTGCAGATGAAAGGGAAAAAGAGAGGGGGGGTGGGAAAGGTATGTGCACAAAGCACTGTAGTTCAGGGTCCTAGCCCAGACCAGCCCCCTTTCTCTCCACAGACAGAAACAAACAAACAGACAGACAGAGACAGGCCACATTCATATCCTGAGGGTGGCATGGGCATGGCCTAAACAGAACTTTTAATAAAACCTATTGCACCAAAGTATTCACCCCTCTTTCACAGTTATAGCCAAGACATGAATGTATCTCTGACTTTAAACAGTCTGAACAAACATCAAACGTGATCTTTCATTATTTAATGTACAGTCGACTCTGAAAAATGCAACGCCACACACCCAGAGAGAGAGAGATGGAGAGAGGAGAAGCTGAGAGGTGACAGTAACGGTTTGTATAGAATGTTTCACAGCACCCACTATAGTATGCAGTTGTCAGGAGATTTTATTTTTTGTATTAGAAATGAAATATATTATACTTAAACAGAGTTTGAACTTACAGTAGTGGGCTATCTGAAATAAACTAATCAAAAATACACTGTGCTGCATCTCCTATAGCTTCATTGAGAAGAGTGTATCATCTTCAGTTGTAAGACCTACACTAATCTTTACTCACGATGCTCAATACTAATCTCCTATAGATTTATTGAGAAGATAAATGATTACTGAGTATTATGGCCTCTATACTAATCTGGAGCATAGCCAGTTGACGAGGAGAAATGGCTGCTGTTATTGTATTTCCATTATCCGGGCTGTCTAGGACTGTGTCTGTCTCTCACACTCCTCCCCGTGGATTTGATTACTGAGCGAGTGTGTGTGTGTGTGTGTGTGTGTGTGTGTGTGTGTGCGCGTGTGTGTGTGTGTGTGTGTGTGCGAGTGTGTGTGTGTGTGTGTGGCAAATTCCTGGACGTAAGGCTACACACCAAGAGAAGCAGACATTGATTTTGGTCTCAGGATGAGAGTGCGGGGGTGTACATACAGTATGCATGGAAACAATGTGTATGTGTGTGGAGTGTTGGGTGTGGGAGTGTCCACCTAGTAGAAAGGGAGAGGCTGATTTGTAACACATGAACACAAGCAGGCACTACATGTGGAACTGTGTGTGTGTGTGTGCCCCATCTCTGCTCGCCCTGTGGAATGTTAACAGGGTCCAGATGTGGGGGAGGTGAGAGGGCTGCGTCCCAAATTGCATCCTATTCTCTCTATTTGTGTACCTACTTTTAACGAGAGCCCTATGGGCCCAGGTCAAAGGAGTGCACTACATAGTGAATAGGGTGCTATTTTAGGATGCAGTCATGGAGGCATGCCACTTAATGGTGACTCCAGTAGAATCCAACACTGCCCTCCATTTTCATTCACATTCTAGTCCTTTAGCAGACACTATTTAGCCAGTCGTACCACATGCTACTGTACTCAAGCGCAAGTGCAAGAGGAAGTAGTGCCTTACATAGTCTGCATCTGAAATGGCAGCCCTATTCCCTCTATAGTATACCCTATTGTAAACTACTGTAAACTATTGTAAACCCTATATGCCCTTGTCAAAAGTAGTGCACTATATGGGGAATAGGGTGCCATAGTGTTTTAAGAGAGGTAAGTACATCACCCAATGTTAGTTATCTCATCAGATGGGTTTTTCTATCAAGGTTTATAGATCTGAGAGCAAACCAAGCTACAGTAAAATCTTGACAACAATATTAACAAGTCCCATCAATCATTGTTTAGTTGAGACATGTGAATGAATAGGGGGAAAAACGTGCATAAAATACATCCTACAGTAGTTGAATGAGACTGTAGAAGCTGAAACAGTGCACTAACAAACAGCTACACCTGGTGGACAGGTGCTGAAATGACAAGCCTAGAAGATTTGGAACACTGAGGATCTCAAATTGACATGGCATAAAAAAGCAACCCTAATTTAGCTGTGGTATTCGAAGGCAGAATAATGACTTTGAGCATGTGCCACATCAAGTAAAGCTTATGTGTGAACTGAAGTCACTCCTACTAATATAATGTGTGAAGAAAAAAAACAATTAATCTGATGTTTCATTGTCACTGATTCACAGTGTAACCAGTATGACGTTATAAAAAGTATAAAACACTAAATATCAATAATAAACTAGTGCACCTCAGTTAAGCCCATTTTGCTGGTGCACTCTAAAATATCCCTCAAAATCTGGATAGAAAACATACTGCCAATTGCAATCAGAGGCTTCTCGGGATCCTGTCTTTGGATCTTTGGATGAGCAATGCTAAGTATTAGCAAAATCTGTCTCTGGTCTCTTTTTGCAAGGCTATATTTCCACATTGGGGGAGATGTCACAGCAGCGTTTGTTTGCCATGGCTCATGGTTCTTCTGGGCAAGGGGGCTTGGCTGTGTTCCTCCCCATGCAGCCTCACAGGGTCTGGGCAGAAATGTTATCCCCGCTCCGCTCTAATGTCCCATAGAGCACAGCCCAGATTAAACACATTTCTGGCACCCTGTCTTTTCTCGCTGACTGACACACTGACAGAGTGTACAGAACGTACAGAGAGAGAGTACATAGGGGGGTGGGGAGCAGCAAAGCTCCAGGTCCCCTAAACTCTGTAGTCTGTAGTCAAAATGGAGTCTGTTTGTGGACAGCTTCATCAAACCATCAAAATGAATGTTGATCTGACACAATTGCAGTGGCTTGTCTCCATTCTCTCTTAGTACCCTGTGCCCAACTGTAGTGACACTATAGGTACCGTAATGCAATATTCACTGTACAGCTATTAAACACACCAAAACATACTCCATGCTCAAAAACGATTATTTTCAATGATCTATCATGAAGTTTGACTACCTCCATGCTGTTAGGGTGTAGATCCCTCTGAGGGCACTTTGAAGATACTTGACATACTGTCTCAAACTGTCCGAAACCATTACAACATACAGTCTGACGAATTAGAACCAGGTGCGGTTTACTTCTTTATTGATCCGATATTTCTCCAGGAAAACGACCCATGGTGAAAGCATCACTAAGACTTCAAAAGTAGTGCACTACATAGGCTATACAGTGCCATTTGGGGCACAGCCTAAAACATGTTACAGACCCGGATTCGAAGGCTGTAGTGACGCCAACTATTTACAGCAATAACACTGGTCAACCCCTAAGGTGTTTCTCATATGCTGTAGGTGGAGGATGCATCAGACCCTTCTACAGTACTTAGTTTATGTCCATCATCGACTCAAATTTATACTTTACAGTTCTTCTGAATTTACTTCAACATTACTACAACATCTGGAGCTGGTTGTATGTACCCATCCATCTCCCCTTCAGCCCCCACACACTGTGCATTGAGGGCTTTAGTCCGCAGTTGTAAAACACCAGTAAACAGGAAAAGAAAGGGAGGAGAGGGAGAGGGGGAGACATGGTCTGGTTGGATCTACTAGTGGCTTACAGTGTGTAGCAGGTAGACTATCGATCTGTTTACGGCAGTGGGAAAGTATGTGTCTGGCAGTTAGCAATGCTACTGATGCCCCCATTCAAAATATGAGGGTTGTCATAATGAAAGAAAAATGATAATAGTTAGCATTTTCATAGCGCTCTCCAAGGTTCTCAAAACACCAATGTGTAGCATCTATGTGGCCAGATATTGATGTTATTGTAAACTATAATACAGATATCAATGTTTTAAATAGTGGAATGTTCATGCGACCTACACCCTATGCAGAGATATTTTAGCACCACCTGTAAAACTAACATTTCCCTCAGTGTAATAAAGTCTTACTGGGTTGAGAAAACCTTCCGCTCACTGGTGTTTGCATGGAAACAATTAGCTGGCCAGGACAGCATTTTTGGCAATGCACTGGAACCGCACAGTTCATGTTTAGAGTGTTAGGCACAAACATCTCATTGAGAGCCCAATGATACACTTTACTTAAGTAAGTACATTATATATACAAAAGTATGTGGACAACCCTTCAAATTAGTGTATTCGGCTATTTCAGCCACACCCGTTGCTGACAAGTGTATAAAATCGAGCACACAGCCATGCAATCTCCATAGCTCACATTGGCCTTTCTGAAGAGCTCAGTGACTTTCACCGTCACAGGATAACACCTTTCCAACAAGTCAGTTCATCAAATTTTTGCCCTGCTAGAGCTGCCCCTGTCAACTGTAAGTGCTGTTATTGTGAAGTGAAAACATCTAGGAGCAACAACGGCTCAGCCGCAAGTGGTAGGCCACACAAGCTCACAGAACGGGACCGCTGAGTGCTGAAAGCGCGTAGAAATTGTCTGTCCTCGGTTGCAACACTCACTACCGAGTTCCAAACTGGCTCTGGAAGCAACATCAGCACAAGAACTGTTCGTCGGGAGAGGGAAATTGATTTTCATGGCAGAGAAGCCGCACACAAGCCTAAGATCACCATGCGCAATGCCAAGCGTCGGCTGGAGTGGTGTAAGCTCGCCACTATTGGTCTCTAGAGCAGTGGGAAAAGCGTTCTCTGGAGTGATGACCATCTGGCAGTCCGACAGACGAATCAGTGTTTGCCGCATGCCAGGAGAATGCTACCTGCCTGACTGCATTGTGCCATTAAGTTTGGTGGAGGAGGAATAATGGTCTGGGGCTGTTTTTTTCATGGTTCGGGCTAGGCCCCTTAGTTCCAGTGAAGGGAAATCTTAACGCTACAGCATACAATAACATTCTAGACGATGCTGTGCTTCCAACTTGTGGCAAAAGTTTGGAGAAGGCCCCTTTCCTGTTTCAGCATGACAATGCCCCTGTGCACAAAGCGAGGTCCATACAGAAATGGTTTGTCTAGATCGGTGTGGAAGAACTTGACTGGCCTGCACAGAGCCCTGACCTCAACCCCATCGAACAACTTTGGGATGAATTGGAACGCCGACTGCGAACCAAGCCCAACATCAGTGCCCTACCTCATTAATGCTCTTGTGGCTGAATGGAAGCACAACCCGCAGCAATGTTACAACATCTAGTGGAAAGCCTTCCCAGAAGAGTGGAGGCTGTTATAGCAGCAAATGGGGGACCAACTCCATATTAATGCCCATGATCTTGGAATGAGATGTTCGACAAGCAGGTGTCCACATGCTTTGGGTCATGTTGTGTAGCTCGCAGATGGCTGACCTCACTCTGCCCTGGCTAGCGCTGAACATTTGCCAGGTTGTGTAACTAGCTAACTTCTCTTCAAGGTAAAAGGGAAGGATTTGCAGAGTCCATCTGGCTCAACCAATACCTAATGAAAAAAACAGCATAGACCAGCATAGTCTGGTGACCAGCCTTCGTTGTGTTTTCGCTGGTGACTAGCCTACGTTGGGTTTTCGCTGGTGACCAACATTCGTTGAGCTTTCACTGGTGACCAGCCTTCGTTGTGTTTTCGCTGGTGACTAGCTTTTGTTGTGTTTTCGTTGGTGACCAGCATTCATTGTGCTTTCGCTGGTGACCAGCCTTCATTGTGTTTTCGCTGGTGACTTCGTTGTGTTTTTGCTGGTGACCAGCCTTAGCTGTATATTAGACACATAAATTGGTCACCAACATACCAGCATATGCTGGTCACCCGCAAAACCAGCATCAAGTATGAAAAATGTATGCACTCACTAACTGTAAGTCGCTCTGGATAAGAGCGTCTGCTAAATGACTAAAATGTAAATATAAGTCACATTATGCTGACTTGCAAAGTGATGTCTAATTCCTATTGAAATCCAGCCTGGCTGGGGATATCCAAAAATGTGAGCTTCTATTCACCCACAATCTGCATTCAGAATGACTAAACTGGAACAACCATTTCAGTAACGTAACGTGCGCAATAAGTCCAACTAACAGATTGGACTAGTTTAGAAAAATTTATGCTATTTATCTTTGTGTAGCATGAAAGCACTGGATAGCCTTCAGATACTATAAAAAGAGTCCCTTGCGGGACCACAATTGCGTTGCAGCATGTTCAGCATTTCTTTCAAAAGCGAATCAGTATACCAAATAAACTAGACATCCTAAATAGTGTTGTTTGCATTGGCTTAAATAGGCTATATAGCACTAACTCAGCCAGCCAGGTGTACGTTTACATTTACATTTGCATCATTTAGCAGACGCTCTTATCCAGAGCGACTTACAAATTGGTGCATTCAACTTATGATAGCCAGTGGGACAACCACCTTTTTTAAATTTATTTTTTATGGGGGGTGGGGGAATAAGGATTACTTTATACTATTCCAGGTATTCCTTAAAGAGGTAGTGTTTCAAATGTCTCCGGAAGGTGGTCAGTGACTCCGCTGTCCTGGCGTCATGGGGGAGCTTGTTCCACCATTGGGGTGCCAGAATAGCGAATAGCTTTGACTGGGCTGAGCGGGAACTGTGCTTCCATAGAGGTAGGGGAGCTAGCAGGCCAGAGGTGGATGAACGTAGTGCCCTCGTTTGGGTGTAGGGTCTGATCAGAGCCTGAAGGTAAGGAGGTGCCGTTCCCCTCACAGCTCCGTAGGCAAGCACCATGGTTTTGTAGTAGATGCGAGCCTCAACTGGAAGCCAGTGGAGTGTGCGGAGGAGCGGGGTGACATGAGAGAACTTGGGAAGGTTGAACACCAGACGGGCTGTAGCGTTCTGGATAAGTTGAAGGGGTTTAATGGCACAGGCAGGGAGCCCAGCCAACAGCGAGTTGCAGTAATCCAGACGGGAGATGACAAGTGCCTGGATTAGGACCTGTGCCGCTTTCTGTGTAAGGTAGGGTCGTACTCTGCGAATGTTGTAGAGCATGAACCTGCAGGATCGGGTCACCACTTTGATGTTAGCGGAGAACGACAAGGTTCTTTGCACTCTGGGAGGAGGACACAATGGAGTTGTCAACCGTGATGGCGAGATCATGGAGCGGGACGTCCTTCCCCGGGAGGAAGAGCAGCTCCGTCTTGCCGAGGTTCAGCTTGAGGTGGTGAACCGACATCCACACTGATATGTCTGCCAGACATGCAGAGATGCAATTCGCCACCTGGTTATCAGAAAATTAATTGTGTGTCGTCTGCGTAGCAATGATAGGAGAGACCATGTGAGGATATGACAGAGCCAAGTGACTTGGTGTATAGAGAGAATAGGAGAGGGCCTAGAACTGAGCCCTGGGGGACACCAGTGGTGAGAGCACGTGGTGCGGAGACAGATTCTCGCCACGCCACCTGGTAGGAGCGACCTGTCAGGTAGGACGCAATCCAAGAGTGAGCAGCGCCGGAGATGCCCAACTCGGAGAGGGTGGAGAGGAGGATCTGATGGTTCACAGTATCAAAGGCAGCGGATAGGTCTAGAAGGATAAGAGCAGAGGAGAGAGAGTTAGCTTTAGCAGTGCGGAGATCCTCCGTGACACAGAGAAGAGCAGTCTCAGTTGAATGACCAGTCTTGAAACCTGACTGGTTTGGATCAAGAAGGTCATTCTGAGAGAGATATCAGGAGAGTTGGCTAGAGACGGCGCGCTCAAGAGTTTTGGAGAGAAAAGAAAGAAGGGATTCTGTAGTTGTTGACATCAGAGGGATCGAGTGTAGGTTTTTTGAGGAGGGGTGCAACTCTCGCTCTCTTGAAGACGGAAGGGACATGGCCAGCGGGTGAGGTAAGGGAGAAGGTCTCCGGAAATGGTTTGGAGAAGAGAGGAGGGGATAGTGTCAAGCGGGCAGGTTGATGGGCGGCCGGCTGTCACAAGTCGCAAGATTTCATCTGGAGAGAGAGGGGAGAAAGAAGTCAAAGCATAGGGTAGGGCAGTGTGAGCAGGACCAGCGGTGTCATTTGACTTAATAAATGAGGATCGGATGTCATCAACCTTCTTTTCAAAGTGTACGTGTAGCTATTGATGGGGGAGAGTGACTGATCAACTGTTTCATCCAAGAGAGAGGTTTAATCTGAGCAGGGGTTCAAAATCATCAGGAAAATAGAAAATATGAATTATTAAAAACTCTAAAAATGCCATAAATCCAGCACAGATCTACACAATATGTGCAGGGTAACGCGCCATGAATGTGTGGTAGCATTATCCAGCCCATTATCATAACAACAACATGTTACAGCAGTTTTATAGCTAATCTAAAGCAATTCTACACATATATTACCTTGGGGCAGAGATAAATATTTGCATATTTATAGCTAAGGTAGATCGAAATGTACTGGGGGGAGGGGCTGGTCCAACTCAAGGTGTCATAAAAAAAATGCGCCCCCCTCCCCAAAGTTAAAAAGATTTTCACATGACCCTCCCCTTGTGCTGTAAAATAAATTGAACAACCTCCCCCTTCATAGAATTAACTAAAAATAATGTTTACGACCACAAATAACAACTGTAGCGACCCTTTGTTTATAAACATGGTTATTGACATTGCCACTTCAGCATGCGTTTGTGGCACAGTTGATGACAGGCAGCGCTATGGGCCGACCACCACAGACGAGCTCACTCTCCCTGCCTGTTTCATTACACTACGATCAGAGCCGGCTGTAGACAATGATCAGCTAGGGGGAAATCAGATTTTCAGAATGATGAATGAATAATTATATAAAATAAAACGAATATTCCACCAACAGTCTTCTGTGCTGATGCACCACACAACCAATAAAAAAAGCATACTGACTTTGTGCACTTCAATATCATGGTTTGCGTTTTCAACACCACAATAAATAGTCTATGTCAACCTCGACAAACAGAAAAGACATCCCTCCCTACCTTGTAGGCTTACCCAGTATCGAAGGCTTGGCTTGTCAATCTCCGAATGTCATTCAACGTTTTGGTGTTTTTTAACAGATGTCTCTTTCCATTCATCAATTGGCCGCTGCAAAGTTTGGATTGATTGATTGATTTTATTTGTCAGTTAAAAAAAGACATACTGTATATACACAAATATGTTTTAAAGTGACAGGGATTGCACAATCAAGTCGGGGACTTATTTCCATTATGGTGCCTATTTTTTACATAAATACATCTACAATTACATATAAACAGACACATTACATAGATACAGACACATTACATAGATACAGACACATTACATAGATACAGACACATTACATAGATACAGACACATTACAGAGATACAGACACATTACATAGATACAGACACATTACATAGATACAGACACATTACATAGATACAGACACATTACAGAGATACAGACACATTACAGAGATACAGACACATTACATAGATACAGACACATTACATAGATACAGACACATTACATAGATACAGACACATTACAGAGATACAGACACATTACAGAGATACAGACACATTACAGAGATACAGACACATTACAGAGATACAGACACATTACAGAGATACAGACACATTACATAGATACAGACACATTACAGAGATACAGACACATTACAGAGATACAGACACATTACATAGAGACAGACACATTACAGAGATACAGACACATTACATAGATACAGACACATTACAGAGATACAGACACATTACAGAGATACAGACACATTACAGAGATACAGACACATTACAGAGATACAGACACATTACAGAGATACAGACACATTACAGAGATACAGACACATTACAGAGATAGAGACAAAAAAATGCTCAACCTCCAGATGAGTATGAGGGGTAGTTTAAGTACAATTCTTACAAGCTTGTGTAGCTGGTAGCTTATTCTTTAGATGTTTGGGGCTCCTGGTGAACCATGATGTGCAGGCATAATCAAAGTGACACTGGACTAGCGCCCTTGCCAGAGTCTTTAGGGGGTCTATAGCTAGGTTTGGCAACAGATTTTCAAGTGAATATTATAACATCTTCATAAAAACAAACTGCCATTTCAGAGTTTTCCTTTAGGAAAATTTGGCGGCGGACAACATGACAGGGAAGATTTACTGGACATTTGAGACATTTAATGGACATCCATATGCGTTCAGATCCAACCTGGTGCAGACAGCGCCATCAATAAACAAGGAATGTTGGCCAAATGAGCCACATTTACGTGTCCTTAAAAACAGCCTATAACATATTACAAAAACACAATTTCTTGTGTTTAGATGTGTCGAATATGCAAAACTTTATAGCCTTTTTTTTTTGGGGGCGGTTTAGGCTACTATCCTAAAACAATAATTGTCCACCTCACGGCTGTCAGAGATTTGAGCACCAAATGTATCAGTGCATTGCATGCAAAGGCTTAGGTGTCCACTGTATGATATTCATATTTTAATAAATATACACTGAGTATACCAAACATTAGGAACACCGTCCTAATATTTTGCCCTCAGAACAGCCTCAATTCGTCGGGGCATGGACTCTACAAGGTGTTGAAAGCATTCCACAGGGATGCTGGCCCATGTTGACTCCAATGCTTCCCACAATTGTGTCAAGTTGGCTGGTTGTCCTTTGGGCGGTGGACCTCTATTGATACACACAGGAAACTGTTAAGCGTGAAAAACCCAGCATCGTTGCAGTTCTTGACACAAACCGGTGCACCTGGCACCTACTACCATACGCCTTTCAAAGGCACTTACATTTTTCACCCTTTGAATGGCACATACACAATCCATGTCTCAGTTGTCTCAAGGCTTAAAAATGCTTCTTTAACCTGTCTCCTCCCCCTTCATCTACACTGATTGAAGTGGATTTAACAAGTGACATCAGTAAGGGATCATAGCTTTCACCTGGTCAGTCTATGTCATGTTTTGTATAATCAGTGTATATACAGTACCAGTCAAAAGTTTGGACACACCTACTCATTCAAGGGTTTTTCTTTATTTTTACTATTTTCTACATTGTAGAATAATAGTGAAGACATCAAAACTATGAAATAACACATATGGAATTATGTAGTAACCAAAAAAGTGTTAAACAAATCAAAATATATTTTATATTAGAAATTCTTCAAAGTAGCCACCCTCTGCCTTGATGACAGCTTTGCACACTCTTGGCATTCTCTCAACCAGCTTCATGAGGTAGTCACCTGGAATGTGTGGGGGGCGGCAGGTAGCTTAGTGGTTAAGAGCGTTGTGCCAGTAACCGAAAGGTCGCTGGTTCTAATCCCCGAGCCGACTAGGTGAAAAATCTGTCGATGTGCCCTTGAGCAAGGCACTTAACCCTAATTCCTCCTGTAAGTCGCTCTGGATAAGAGCGTCTCGCTAAATGAATAAAATGTCATGTAAAAATGTACGCCAGTGTTGATCTATTAATTAATAAATTAATGTATATTATGCTACAAAGCAATTGTGGACCCACATGGGACATGTTTATAGTATCTGTAGACTATCTAGGTCTTTCATGTTACACAAAGATAAATAGCATACATTTTTCTAAACTAATCCAATCTGTTAGTTAGACTTGTTACACCCTGTCCAATTCTTAAATCACTGTCAGAGCTGCCGAATAGTAATCAACAGGATACTTTTAACTCACTCTTAGTAATGGGTGGAACTACAATCCACTGTATTTCATGGATGTACTTTAGCTTTCTCAAAGTGCTTTACATTGTCTAGGGGTAGGTAGTCCCATTCCCCACTAATGTGTATTATTAAGCTGGGGATGCATGACAGCCATTTTGTGAAAATGGTTATCAATGTCCATCTATTCTACTCCTACAATAAGTGCCATGGGATCGTGAACAAGGAGTTCTAAACTAAACAAAATCAACATTTTTGGAGTGAACTATCACTGTAACTTCACATCCAAAGAATATAACCCTTTAAAGGGCAGCGTCCCCATCACTATCCAGGGTTGTATTCACTAGGAAGAAATGGAAGAAAACAGACTGAAACAGGGAGGGACTACATGAACTTGTCCAATAAACGCTTGTTTTAGTTTTTCAGTTGAAAAATGCCTTGCTATGGTGTGTCCTAATAAATACGCAACAAGATCTCAAGGTTTGACTGCAGTATTCAACGTTTGTCCATAAATGACACATTTTGACAGCTAAGCTTAGGCATTTATTATGAATGGTTAAGGTTTGGAATAGGGTTAAAAAAAAAAAAAGAAACGAGTGCCTAGCACTGGATTGAACCTCGCGATCCCCAGAGCCGTAGTTCGCGGCTTACACCCATGCGGCATCACCGTCCACAACGCCCTAGCAAGCCGCTAGTCTACTTGATGGTAATAACGCTCACCATTGCCCCTAGTGGACGGTATTGAAGGCATCTCCCAACATCCTGGGGAGCTGGAAGAGCATCGAATATCGCCTTGGATCTGGTGTGACCTGGCTGGAATACGACCCTGATCTACGACTTCCAGGTTTGAGGCCATGCGTAAATTAGAACTGAACACATTGGAGGAAAATCAAGGAGGTGGAACAAAAATTCTCAAGTTCGCTCTCTGGACTCCTTACAAGTTATAGAGTGAGTAGCACAAGGTAGTCTCTGAAGACATAAACAACTTGAACTGCCACTAAGTCTTCCCTCTCCCTCTCCTCTCTTCCAACTGTCTGCTGGGCACTAATAGCTGCATCCTCCTCTGCTCAGAGCAAATCTATAAAACTCTAGATTCCTAGTCTTCTGGGCGGCCAAACTGCTTCCACATGTGCTTCCGCTGCTATTCTGGAATTTCGTTTTTTGTACATTGTCAAACTTCTCACAATGTGAGAATAAAAGGAATAAATGCAAGTACGGGCCAGAAGAGAGCAGAGAAGGGAAGGGGTGGTGGATTAACCTTCGCCTGTGTGGTACCAGGGGCTTGAGATGGGGTGGGCTGTTCCATCCCAGGGACAGGGGCCTCAATCCTGGGGCTATTCACACGGGAAGAGAGGCCAGGCTGCATCCTGCCTCTGGAGCTCACCCCAGCCGTCACTGCTGCAACACCACTGAAAGACAGTTCGGGCCTCAGATTCCCCCTCCCCCCACCCCTGATCCCAAACCCACGCGCTTCCCGACCACCATGCCCCCTGTTCCGATGGGGTCCTGAGAACATGCAAACACCAGAAAAAAGGCGGCTAGCATGAGCGCCTTCCCCCGCTCCACCTCCCCCTCCTCCTTCCCGCCATCAAACCCAAATCAATTACAGTGGGGAAAAAAAGTATTTAGTCAGCCACCAATTGTGCAAGTTCTCCCACTTAAAAAGATGAGAGAGGCCTGTAATTTTCATCATAGGTAAACGTCAACTATGACAGACAAAATGAGAAAAAAAATTCCAGAAAATCACATTGTAGGATTTTTTATGAATTTATTGGCATATGATGGTGGAAAATAAGTATTTGGTCAATAACAAAAGTTTCTCAATACTTTGTTATATACCCTTTGTTGTCAATGACACAGGTCAAATGTTTTCTGTAAGTCTTCACAAGGTTTTCACACACTGTTGCTGGTATTTTGGCCCATTCCTCCATGCAGATCTCCTCTAGAGCAGTGATGTTTTGGGGCTGTCGCTGGGCAACACAGACTTTTCAACTCCCTCCAAAGATTTTCTATGGGGTTGAGATCTGGAGACCGCTAGGCCACTCCAGGACCTTGAAATGCTTCTTACGAAGCCACTCCTTCGTTGCCCGGGCGGTGTGTTTGGGATCATTGTCATGCTGAAAGACCCAGCCACGTTTCATCTTCAATGCCCTTGCTGATGGAAGGAGGGTTTCACTCAAAATCTCACGATACATGGCCCCATTCATTCTTTCCTTTACACGGATCAGTCGTCCTGGTCCCTTTGCAGAAAAACAGCCCCAAAGCATGATGTTTCCAACCCCATGCTTCACAGTAGGTATGGTGTTCTTTGGATGCAACTCAGCATTCTTTGTCCTCCAAACATGACGAGTTGAGTTTTTAACACAAAAAGTTATATTTTGGTTTCATCTGACCATATGACATTCTCCCCAATCCTCTTCTGGATCATCCAAATGCACTTCAGACGGGCCTGGACATGTACTGGCTTAAGCAGGGGGACACGTCTCGCACTGCAGGATTTGAGTCCCTGGCGGCGTAGTGTGTTACTGATGGTAGGCTTTGTTACTTTGGTCCCAGCTCTCTGCAGGTCATTCACTAGGTCCCCCCCGTGTGGTTCTGGGATTTTTGCTCACCGTTCTTGTGATCATTTTGACCCCACGGGGTGAGATCTTGCGTGGAGCCCCAGATCGAGGGAGATTATCAGTGGTCTTGTATGTCTTCCATTTCCTAATAATTGCTCCCACAGTTGATTTCTTCAAACCAAGCTGCTTACCTATTGCAGATTCAGTCTTCCCAGCCTGGTGCAGGTCTACAATTTTGTTTTTGGTGTCCTTTGACAGCTCTTTGGTCTTGGCCATTGTGGAGTTTGGAGTGTGACTGTTTGAGGTTGTGGACAGGTGTCTTTTATACTGATAACAAGTTCAAACAGGTGCCATTAATACAGGTAACGAGTGGAGGACAGAGGAGCCTCTTAAAGAAGAAGTTACAGGTCTGTGAGAGCCAGAAATCTTGCTTGTTTGTAGGTGACCAAATACTTATTTTCCACCATAATTTGCAAATAAATTTATAAAAATCCTACAATGGGATTTTCTGGATTTTTTTTTCTCAATTTGTCTGTCATAGTTGACGTGTACCTATGATGAAAATTACAGGCCTCTCTCATCTTTTTAAGTGGGAGAACTTGCACAATTGGTGGCTGACTAAATACTTTTTTTTCCCCACTGTACATGTTATGGGCACTGAGAGGGGCTTGTTTGTCTTCGTTATAAAAACACATTCATAAAATGCCCCCCCACCCCCTTTTCGAAGAGCAGGCCAGATCTGTAGATGCTTTGTTTTTACGACACTGTCACTGTTTGTGTGCTCGGCGTACTCGGAAAGTGTACATTCATGTCAACAAATAAACAGTGACTTCCATATGTCTTTGTAGGATTCTTGTTTCAACATATTAAGATCGGCGCCAATTTGTTGGTCAAATAACCTTGAGGCTGAGACACACCGAGTTGGCTCTGTACGCTGTGTGGCTCTTCTGTTGGAGGCTAGCTGCGGTTGAGGTGAGACACATATGAAGCATGTCGGGAAGGGGTGCGTTTCCTTTCAAGACGGGAGACGCCAGTAGCGCATTTACGGGGACCATTACACTCTTTGTCCCCACGTCTGTCCACACTTAAGTTAGACTGATCAGTCTGTGGCTTCCAGGCATAGGAGGACAATTACTTTTAGTGTCAGCTTTTGAGACCTTTATGCCTGGGGGTGTCCTAAGGGGGTCATCTCTAAAAAGGGGAAGATCGGGGGGGGTGGGGTGGGGGTGGTAATGAGATACCTATGACACCCTCAGAACCACAGGTCACAACTGCCCATAGGCTGCACGTTTCGGCACTGGCGCAGAGTGCATATACACACACACAAACAATATTTACTGTACTCGGAGCGAAGCGCAGGGCCGACGCAACATTGCCCAATTGATTATCTTCTGTCATCATAGACTAAATACGGAGGTCTCACAGACAAGATGCTGCTGTCTGTCTCTGATTGTGTGCTGTGTAACAGCAACCTCCTGTTAAGGAGCCAGAAGGGGGAGGAGGAGAGAGAGGAGTCCAGATGTGAGGTTTGTGTGCTGGATGGAGGAAAGGCCGGATGCTAATGCTATAGAGCAAGCACAGAGCGAAGGGTCTGCACACCCCCAACCTCCCTTCTCCTCCTCTCTCCCCCTCTCTTCCCCTCACCCTTTCTCCCCCTCTCCCCTCCTCTCCTCCTCAAGAGAGGTGATGACGAGAACAAAGCCTGAACTCTCCCCCAGCCCCAGGCTATAATTAGCAACCCCCAATTTAACTCATCATGCTATCAGTGTGTGTGTGTGTGTGTGTTTAACCCTGTTAGAGCTAGCATGTCACGTCTTGAGAGCCTGGGGAGGTAGTGAGCTTCCTTAAAACAGATGTGACTAGTAAGGTCCTTTAACTGTGTTGCCTTCACACTGGTGTGCATACAGTGTACTCGGAAAGTATTTAGACCCCTTGACTTTTTCCACATTTTGATACGTTACAGCCTTATTCTAAAATTGATTAAATTAAATGTTTTCCTCATCAATCTACACACAATACACCATAATGACAAAGCGAAAACAGGTTTTTAGAAATGTTTACAAAAACTGAAAAACCTTATTAACATACAGTGAGGGAAAAAAGTATTTGATCCCCTGCTGATTTTGTACGTTTGCCCACTGACAAAGACATGATCAGTCTATAATTTTAATAGTAGGTTTATTTGAAAAGTGAGAGACAGAATAAATATTAAAAAATCCAGAAAAACGCATGTCAAAAATGTTATAAATTGATTTGCATTTTAATGAGGGAAATAAGTATTTGACCCTTAGCAGAAAAACACCCCCAAAGCATAATGTTTCAACCTCCATGTTTGACTGTGGGGATGGTGTTCTAGGGGTCATAGGCAGCATTCCTCCTCCTCCAAACACGGCGAGTTGAGTTGATGCCAAAGAGCTCCATTTTGGTCTCATCTGACCACAACACGTTCACCCAGTTCTCCTCTGAATCATTCAGATGTTCATTAGAAAACTTCAGATGGGCCTGTATATGTGCTTTCTTGAGCAGGGGGACCTTGCGGGCGCTGCAGGATTTCAGTCCTTCACGGCATAGTGTGTTACCAATTGTTTTCTTGGTGACTATGGTCCCAGCGGCCTTGAGATCATTGACACGATCCTCCCGTGTAGTTCTGGGCTGATTCCTCACCGTTCTCATGATCATTGCAACTCCACGAGGTGAGATCTTGCATGGAGCCCCAGGCCGAGGGAGATTGACAGTTCTTTTGTGTTTCTTCCATTTGCGAATAATCACACCAACTGTTGTCACCTTCTCACCAAGCTGCTTGGCGATGGTCTTGTAGCCCATTCCAGCCTTGTGTAGGTCTACAATCTTGTCCCTGACATCCTTGGAGAGCTCTTTGGTCTTGGCCATGGTGGAGAGTTTGGAATCTGATTGATTGATTGCTTCTGTGGACAAGTGTCCTTTATACAGGTAACACGCTGAGATTAGGAGCACACTCTTAAAAGGAGTGCTCCTAATCTCAGCTTTGTTACCTGTATAAAAGACACCTGGGAGCCAGAAATCTTTCTGATTGAGAGGGGTCAAATACTTATTTCCCTCATTAAAATGCAAATCAATTTATAACATTTTTAACATGCGTTTGTACTGTACTGTTCAGTCGTGTGGACAGGTGCCACAAAGAGGGACTTAGGAAAATTGCAATTGGCTCAGAACAGGGCAGTATGGCTGGCCCTTGGATGTACACAGAGAGCTAACATTAATAATATGCATGTCAAATCTCTCCTGGCTCAAAGTGGAGGAGAGATTGACTTCATCACTACTTGTATTTGTGAGAGGTACTGACATGTTGAAAGCACTGAGATGTCTGTTAAAATGACCAGCACACAGCTCAGACACCCAAGCATACCCCACAAGACATACCACCAGAGGTCTCTTCACAGTCCCCGAGTCCAGAACAGACTATGGGAGGCGCACAGTACTACATATAGCCATGACTACATGGAACTCTATTCCACATCAGGTAACTGATGCAAGAAGTAGATTCAGATTTAAAAAACAGATAAAATACACCATATTGAACAGCGGGGACTGTGAAGCAACACAAACATAGGCACAGACACATGCATACACACACATGATAACATGCACACTATACACACACATGGATTTTGTGTTGTAGATATGTGGTAGTGGAGTAGGGGCCTGAGGGCACACACTTAGTGTGTTGTGAAATCTGTTATGAATGTATTGTAATGTTTTAAAAATTGTACAACTGCTAATGGGGACACACCTGTCTATATAAGGTCCCACAGTTGACAGTGCATGTCAGAACAAAAAGAAAGCCATGAGGTCGAAGGAATTGTCCGTAGAGCTCTGAGACAGGATTGTGTCGAGGCACAGATCTGGGGAAGGGTAGCAAAACATTTCTACAGCATTTAAGGTCCCCAAGAACACAGTGGCTTCCATCATTCTTAAATGGAAGAAGTTTGGAACCACCAAGACTCTTCCTAGAGCTGGCCGCCTGGCCAAATTGAACAATCAGAGGAGAAGGGCCTTGGTCAGGGAGGTGACCAAGAACCCGATGGTCACTCTGACAGAGCTCCAGAGTTCCTCTGTGGAGATGGGAGAAATTTCCAGAAGGACAACCATCTCTGCAGCACTCCACCAATCAGGCCTTTATGGTAGAGAGGCCAGACAGAAGCCACTCATCAGTAAAAGGCACATGACAGCCCGCTTGGAGTTTGCCAAAAGGCACCTAAAGGACTCACAGACCATGAGAAACAAGATTCTCTGGTTTGATGAAACCAAGATTGAACTCTTTGGCCTGAATGCCAAGCGTCACGTCTGGAGGAAACCTGGCACCATCCTTACGGTGAAGCATGGTGGCAGCATCATGCTATGGGGATGTTTTTCAGCGGCAGGGACTGGGAGACTAGTCAGGATCGAGGGAAAGATGAACGGAGCAAAGTACAGAGAGATCCTTGATGAAAACCTGCTCCAGATCCTCAGACTGGGGCAAAGGTTCACCTTCCAACAGGACAATGACCCTAAGCACACAGCCAAGACAACGTGTGCCAAGCTTGTAGCGTCATACCCAAGAAGACTCGAGGCTGTAATCGCTGCCAAAGGTGCTTCAACAAAGTACTGAGTAAAGGGTCTGAATACTTACGTAAATGTAATATTTCAGTTTTTTATTTGTAATAAATCTGCCAACATTTCAGAAAAAAGCTGTTTTTGCTTTGTCATTATGGGATATTCTGTGTAGACTGAAAAAAACAATTTAATCAATTTTAGAATAAGGCTGTAACGTAACAAAATGTGACAAAAGTCAAGGGCTCTGAATACTTTCCGAATGCACTGTATGTTTAGTACACCCGTAGATGTTCAGTGTCTGTGTGTGTGTGTGTGTGTGTACCTCAATTATTGTATATACGAATGAACAATACCATCGATCACATGACACCATTCATTCCTATGTGAAGACTCAATAGCGCATTTGAAGCCAAGGAAGTTGGTTAAAATGGCGTCTCGTGTGGGAGACTTATGTAGACATAACATGCACAGTTCGAGGTACTCCAGGAAGTGACATTCTAGGCTAGCTCAGTACTGCCCCCTCTCAAGTTGAAGGCTGCCCGGGGTACTGTAGGCTACCATTAGCTACTAAATTATAAGGATAACTTCTGTGTGTGATTTTAAAATAAATCGGTTCAAAGACATACATCTGGGCTATGTTTCAAAATGCCTACTTGTGTTCTATCTAGAGCGTATAACAAGTACGGAAGTCAACTGTCATTTTTCAAGTGTGATTCCAAACATAAGAACGTAAAAAGGCAAGTATGTACTAAGTTCTATGAGCGTATTTGGGAGGTCTGGAAAACAAAGCACGCATGGGAGCATACTTTTTCATTCCCTTCGCCAGGGAGGCTATCCCATAACACCTTGCGACGCAGCGAAAATTCCAAACACTTCTGAATTAATGACGGACTGAGTCCCCGCTTGGGAGAAAATGTTCCTAAGGAATAAGGAATAACTTTGTAAAAATGTAAGTATTACGTTTATTTATTCACCAAATTATGTTAAAATGTTCAACAAATTACTTTCATGTTCAACAAATTACTTTTAGCCAAGCTGAGTTAGCTCATCGGTTGCGATGGCTAGCTAGCAGGTGATCTCGTCCTGCTTATCAGATGTTTAGGGTTGAACAACTAAACTAACTAATCATAAAATTAGCAGTGTCAATTGTGAAGAGCAGGACAGTTTTTTTCATCCTGAATTGGTGAACTGGCTAGCTAATGACAAAGGTAGCACATTTCCATTTGTTTTCAGGGATACATTTGACATTTTAGTCATTTAGCAGACGCTCTTATCCAGAGCGACTTACAGTTAGTGAGTGCATACATTTTTCATACTGGCCCCCGTGGGAAACGAACCCACAACCCTGGCATGGCAAGCGCCATGCTCTACCAACTGAGCTTCAGGAGGCCTAGATGGATAGATGGCAACTGATGCGGTTTGGAGGTAAGGCATTTTAACAACATCAGATTCAAAACATAGGAAATGAAGCTAGTGGTGTTCTGTTCAATCTAGGCTTTCTAGCCAGCCAAGTTATTTGTGTATTCTTACATGATCAGTCAATACAAGCAGGCAGTGAATATTTACCTAACGTTAGCTAACTTTCTTCTTCGTCACTTTCCACTCCCCTCTCGTGTTGCACCATTGCATATGAAGGAAATATTTTGAATAATGAAATGATCGATTGAAAGTAAATCGGTATTATTACAACTTGATCAAGCTTATGAATATGCAAAACTGTTTACAAAACCATTCCACATTAATAAAAGTAGTTGTGGTTCTCAGCCACTTGAACCAGCAGTGAAATTTGAGCAGTGAGGTTAATTTCTCCCCCCTTGGCCTTATGTTTCTGCTCCCCATCACCCAGACAGATGTAAAGGACTTGGAACCTCCTGTCCACCGGGAATATCACCCTATCCCAGGAGTTTAGTCAGGAGTTTATTCAGCAGTGTGCAACAATACTATGTGTGAAGTAGATCCACACAATGCTCTATCATGCAGAATTGTCAGTTACGTAACTGACAGTAACATATGAAGCTCATTCTAAAATAGAGACATGGGTGATTTCTATCCCGGGGTAATGCAGTGTGTGCAAGTTTATATTCCTGCCCAGCACAAACACCATGTTCAACTATTCATGGTCTACAATTTACACCACAATTAGTTGAATGAGGTGTTAGTGAAGGGCTGGAACAAAAACCTGTAAACTCCTGTCTTGTGTATAAAAAAACCTGTGGCTGTCATGACAAAAGCTTTTGAATGTTGGAGGTTCATCTCCTTGAGATGTACCTCACTTGGGGATGCTAAAATGTTTATTCTATTCTACTGAGCTATTTACTTTATGTTCATATTCTTATATTTTATTATTTCTTATTGTTGTTGCAATGTCAAGAAGGAACCTGCAAGTAAGCATTTCATTGGATGGTGTCGCCATGTATATCCTACGACTAATAAAACTTGAAACTTTACTTTGTATAATGGACTGTGTTGTAAGGATTCATGCACAGATACAGGAAAACCAATAAAATAGTTAATATTTATTACAAATGACAAGTGTTGATGTCTCTCCACAGTTCTGGTTTTAAGGCTTGGGCATCTGGGGGTTGCAGTTCATCTGTCTAATCCCCTGCAAGGAGAGAGAAAGGCATTATTCATAGTACAATGATGTATTCATTTAATGTAATATATTCTTGTTTGAAATGCATATAATTAAATTAGACATGTTCTACTTTATAATATGCCAGTGTTTGTTTTGTATCCAGTACATTAGGATGAAGTAGCCTAGACCTTCTAATGTAGTTAGATTACATCATAGCACCTATCAATATTAGTTATCAACGCATAAGGTGAATATAAAGCCAAGCTATCTTGAACATCAGTGTCATTTAATAATATGCATGGGTATTATAGTTGTATGAATTTATCACGATGCAAGCCTGCTCATTGGAAATTAAACACCAGCAGTCCTAATGCAATATAATTATTAGCTTCACAGTGAAACCCCACTCTTCTGGCTATATCATTCTTAAACTGTAAGCAAAATCGATTATTTTGCTATTTCCAACTATTGAAGCTTCAGCCCCTGTACCATGCATGCAAGCTTACCTGTCATATGTCCACAACGATGAAGCAGCAGACCAAGCAATTTTCAGGAGGACCCCACATAAAATTATTCTGGTCGGTGTCGGCTTAATTCACTAACAGGTATTGAGAAAATTGGTTATGTTACTTGTTTACTTGTTATTAGTGTTAATATTTCCTTTCTGGGATAGTTGTTCACTGAATTGCTAGCACTAGTTGCTCACGCTGCTGGGTTGGCTACAATGTAAACAGCATAAAAACTGGCTTTGTTGATGGCGGCTGCGTGATGATGCAGTTTCCTGTTTAGGTTAGGGGTCACGTTGAAGTACATTTAAGAGTACCATGATTGTCTTCTAAATTCTTATTTATTTACACGAAGATTGACCACGAAGATTGCTATTTTCCCCTTCACTATAATGGGGGATCCTGTTTTCTGCAAACAATGCCTGCAGTACTGCGGTCGGCCTTGAACTTTGTGGCTTCAATGAGAGAGGGCAGTCGTTCTCCCCTGGTGCACCTATGTTCCAGTGGTGGAAAAAGTACCCAATTTACATACTTGAGTAAAAGTAAAGATACGTTAATAGAAAATGACTCAAGTGAAAGTCACCCAGTAAAATACTACTTGAGTAAAAGTCTAAAAGTATTTGGTTTTAAATATACTTAAGTATCAAAAGTAAATGTAATTGATAAAATGTACTTAAGTATCAAAAGTAAAAGTAAAAGTATAAATCATTTCATATTCCTTATATTAAGCAAACCAGACAGCACCATTTTCTTTTTTTTTTTTTACAAACGAAGCATTTGTGTTTAGTGAATCCGCCAGATCAGGTAGTAGGGATGACCAGGGATGCTCTCTTGATAAGTGTGTGAATTGGACCATTTTCCTGTCCTGCTAAGCATTCAAAATGTAACGAGTACTTTTGGGTGTCAGGGAAAATGTATGGAGTAAAAAAGTACATTCTTATCTTTAGGAATATAGGGAAGTAAAAGTAAAAGTTGTCAAAAAAATTTTTTTTGTAAAGTACAGATACCAAAAAAATATAACTTAAGTAGTACTTGAAAGTACTTTACACCACTACTATGTTCCCAGTACAGATTTGTATAGTGAGCATGACGGCATCCATTAATTGGTTGGTCTACCATCAGACTCGATGAACACGAGTTCTGGAGGGGTTCATTTTATGTGTTCACTCGTCTTCCCGTCAGTCACTTCTGCAGCTCTGGAGACAGAATGATACGGCAGACAAAAAAAGTTGTTTCATCCTCCTTCATCAGTGATAAGACGAAGGACTTAAAACCCACAAGCCCATGTAATATGACCACTATACAGATATCTTGCAGTATAGAAAGACCAGCCCTTGTTTAGGCTTGCCATGAAAATGAGAGTATTTGACAGTATTTGACCTAATAAAAGGGAACTTCTAACTATACGAATCATCAAATTGAACAAGATTTACAATGTTAGTTAATGCTTGGGAGACTGAAGCCTGAAGTAATTTTTTTAATTGCACCCTTATTTTTATAAAGAGAGCTTTCCCATTGTCCTTATGTCTATTTAATACAGCACATCTGGTGGATGCATTCTCCTTCTCCTCGTGAAAAACTATCTGTCGTCATAGGGGCTGCGGAGAGGAGCGGTACGGAGACCCTGCAGCCTCTCGGGTGACTGGAGTTACAGTTTTATGACTGATGGAATGCCTCATGCAGGACAGGGCCCGGAGTTAGAGCCGAGAAGGATCCCGGCGTCCAAGCCAGTGGAACACTTTGTTATGGCAACAGCAGTGTGGGTGTGTTTAGACTAGACCGGGCTGTGCAGTGAGGTAATGCTGGTGATGTAAAGTAGGGCAGGGCCGGCCCTAGCCTGTTGGGAGCCCTAAGCAAGATTTGGTTGGGGGGCCCCACCACCTTGTGGGCAAAACATTTTAGTGGCCCTCCTCTTGATGCCGGAGAGACATTTACATTTTAAAGTTAATTTCCTGCAATTCCACACATTTTACAATGGGGCGTAGAGAAAATGTCTCAGTTTTAAAGCAGTTTTCTGCAGTTCTACACGTTTTGCCATGAGGCAGAGAACATTTTGCAATTTTATAACACATTTCATGGAATTTTTTTCATTTTGCCATGGGGCAGAGAGAAAATGTTTGCAGTTTTACAGCTAATTTCCTGCAAGTCTACACATTTTGCTATGCCTTATGCCATGTTACTTATAACTAAGTGAGAGTTACTAACAAAATATGAAGGTCAGGACCCCTGGGCATGTGCCCTGCATGTCCGGTTGGTATTCGGCCATGATTACTACAAGTTTAGATAGCTAGCTAGACTAACTTACCAATCTAAAAAGTGTTAGCTGACATGGCTAATTGAGTGACTGACATAACAAAATAAAAACTGCTGTTGCACAACCAAATTTCAAACTTGCACACTGTGTATTCTACTATCCTAACTCCCAACAGTAAGCTGAAACCCCGACTGAGTTCCTTTTTTTTTTACCTCCACTTAATAACCATTTATAAATGTACTTACAGATGCTTATAATATCGAACCCTTATGTGTCATCATGCAACCTTATTTTCAATGGTTGCACAGTTGAACAATGGGTATTTTCTCACTTTTGGGTGTGATACATTGTTGCTCTGTCCCAGGAACAGAATTGTTTGGTTTTCAGACCCATGGTCAACTCCCATGATGTGTCTTGCCCCACGTTTGAAATCATGATGATGCATTGGTACACTTATTTTATTCCATCTCAAGATCTCAAGACATATTATTGGTGTGGTTCCCTGGTTTCTGAGCAGTTCCACAGACTTTATGAGATCTGCTGATCTGTGAAACGCGGCTTGAAATAAAGATGATCTGAAACGTGTCCTGCATTCTGTGTTGACACTGACGTGATGTGACAGTGCATCGCGAAGAATCAGGATGGAGGTGGCTAGGAGCACAGTTTTCAACCTATCTTTGGGAGAAGTGAGCAAAGACCAGACAAAAGAGATTGTGCGAAAAAAAACATTCACAAGATAAAATGTTGGAGGAGAGGAGAGAGGGTAAGTTCTATGCAATTTGTTTCACTTTTTGGATACAGAAGTTCTGCTGGATGTTTTAACACACTGCTCAACTAGCTAAGTAGCTAGCTAGCTAACGTTTGCTAGCATCTCTGTCCTAAAGCTACCTAGCTAGGAAACGTTAGTTATGGCTACCAATGATAGGCTACAGATTTGAGTCACTGCAAATAAAATTGTTTCCCCAATGTATCCTTCTATTAAATACAATTTTAGTCTTACTATGTGTTGCATTTTTGAGGAAATGATATATTCTGTTGAGTTCCAGTGTCTCCTGAAAGAGAAAATAAAACAATTAGTTATGACTCTCTTCAGTGAGGTGAACCGACATGTTTATAAAAGCAGTTTGTTTGTTGCTGATACGTGTTTGTAACTCATTAATAAATGGTCAGTAGGTTTCCACTTTCTTTTAAGGTATCTTTTCAGAAGTTATAAATATTGGTAACTCATTAATAAATGGTCAGTAGGATTCCACTTCCTTTAAAGGTATATTTTCAGCAGTTATAAATGCTGGCAAATTATTTATAAAAGTTCATAGGTCACTTTAAAATAAGGTATACTTTAAGCAGTTATAAATGTTGGTAAATCGTTTATAGATGATTTGAGAGTTTCAGAGCTTAGATATACTTATAGGCAGTAGTTGAGGGACTCATCACTACACAGTGCATTTGGAAAGTATTCAGACCCCTTGACTTGTTCCACATCTTGTTACGTTACAGCCTTATTCTAAAATGGATTAAATTGTTTTTCCCCCTCATTAATCGCTGCACAGCTTTTTTCAGGTCTCTCCAGAGATGTTAGATCGGGTTCAAGTTCGATGCTCTGGCTGGGCCACTCAAGGACATTCAGAAACTTGTCCCGAAGCCACTCCTGCATTGTCGTGGCTGTGTGCTTAGGGTCGTTGTCATGTTGGAAGGTGAACCTTTGCCCCGCTGTGCAGCAGGTTTTCATCAAGGATCTCTCTGTACTTTGATCCGTTCGTCTTCCCTCTATCCTGACTAGTCTCCCAGTCCCTGACGCTGAAAACCATCGCCACAGCATGATGCTGCCACCACCATGCTTCACCGTAGGGATGGTGCCAGGTTTCCTCCAGAGGTGACGCTTGGCATTCAGGCCAAAGAATTCAATCTTGGTTTCATCAGACCAGAGAATCTTCTTTCTCATGGTCTGAGAGTCCTTTAGGTGCCTTTTGGCAAACTCCAAGCGGGCTGTCATGTGCCTTTTACTGATGACTTCCGTCTGGCCACTTGGTGGAGTGCTGCAGAGATGGCTGTCCTTCTGGATGTTTCTCCCATCTCCACAGAGGAATTCTGGAGCTCTGTCAGAGTGACCATCGGGTTCTTGGTCACCTCCCTGACCAAGGCCCTTCTCCCCCGATTGCTCAGTTTGGCCGGATGGCCAGCTCTAGGAAGAGTCTTGGTGGTTCCAAACTCCTTCCTTTTAAGAATGATGGAGGCCACTGTGTTCCTGGGACCTTCAATGCTGCAGAAATGTTATGGTACCCTTCCCCAGATCTGTGCCTTGACACAATCCTGTCTTGGAGCTCAATTCCTTCGACCTCATGGCTTGGTTTTTGCTTTGACATGCATTGTCAACTGTGGGATCTTATATAGACAGGTGTGTGCCTTTCCAAACCATGTCCAATCAATGTAATTTACCACAAGTGGACTCCAATGAAGTTGTAGAAACATCTCAAGGATGATCAATGGAAACAGGATGCACCTGAGCTCAATTTCGAGTCTCATAGCAAAGGGTCTGAATACTTATGTAAATCGCTTTGTCATTATGGGGTATTGAGTGTAGATTGATGAGGAAATTGTTTTATTTAATCAATTTTAGAATAAGGCTGAAACGTAACAAAATGTGGAAAAAATCAAGGGGTCTGAATACTTTCTGAGTGCACTGTATATATATACACTACCAGTCAAAAGTTCGGACATACCTACTCATTCAAGGGTCTTTCTTTATTTTTTACTATTTTCTACATTGTAGAATAATAGTGAAGACATCACAACTATTAAATAACACATAGGGAGTCATGTAGTAACCCAAAAAGTGTTAAGCAAATCAAAATATATTTTAGATTTGAGATTCTTCAAATAGCCACCCTCTGCCTTGATGACAGCTTTGCACACTCTTGGCATTATCTCAACCAGCTTCATGAGGTAGTCACCTGGAATGCATTTCAATTAACAGGTGTGCCTTGTTAAAAGTTAATTTGTGGAATTTCTTTCCTTCTTAATGCGTTTGAGCCAATCAGTTGTGTTGTGACAAAGTAGGGGTGGTATACAGAAGATAGCCATATTTGGTAGAAGACCAAGTCCATATTATGGCAAGAACAGCTCAAATAAGAAAAGAGAAACGACAGTCCATCATTACTTTAACAGATGAAGGTCAGTCAATCTGGAAAATGTTAAGAATTTGAAAGTTTCTTAAAGTGCAGTCGCAAAAAGGGTGAGGAGACAGGTTAAATAAGGATTTTAAGCCTTGAGACGTGGATTGTGTATGTGTACCATTCAGAGGATGACAAAAGACAAAATAACTAAGTGCGTTTGAACGGGGTATGGTAGTAGGTGCCAGGTGCACCGGTTTGTGCCAAGAACTGCAACACTGCTGGGTTTTTCACACTCAACAGTTTCCTGTGTGTACCAAGAATGGTCCACAACCCAAAGGACATCCAGCCAACTTGACACAACTGTGGGAAGCATTGGAGTCAACATGGGAGCCAGCATCCCTGTGGGAACGCTTTCGACACCTTGAAGAGTCCATGCCCTGACGAACTGAGGCCGGGTGCAACTCAATATTAGGAAGGTGTTCCTAATGTTTGGTATACTCATATAGCGGAATGATGTGAATCATGCTGCTCCCTCATTTATTTGCACCTTATGGATTGTGGTTGTTGTAGAAGGCTGTTCACAAATGTATAGGTGTATTTTAACCAAATAATGGTTGAATTGTAGAAGTTTAAGCAGCCTATCAATTATTGTTTTTGCAACGAGTGGACAGCCAGTGAAAAATGCGCTCTTGCAACAGCTGCATAGTGCAGATCCCAGCCTTTGGAATAAAAGTTTGAGGGAGTTCCTCCCTTCTAAACTCCTCTGTGGTATTGTGCTCCACACATGTCAAAAAGTAGTTTAATTTAAGTTGACCACGAGTGGGGCTTTTATTGCTCAATCTAATTTGTGCTGATTTAAAAAAAAGGTCAGACATATGCTCAAACTCTGGCATTTTTGATAGACCTAAACAGCCATAGCCACGGAGGTAGGGATGCTGAGGGTGCTGCAGCACCCCCTGATAAATCAACTCCCCACTCAAAAAAAAAAATATATACCAGAGCATATGAGCGGAGTGGAGCGGTGAGAATCTCAGCTCCTCGCTCACGGAGCTGTTCACCCCTCCGCTCCCCCCGCTCAAAGCCACATCAGGCCAGTCCGGCTCATTATCGCTCAGCGCTCAACGCAGTTTGCATCGCGCCCACTCAAATCGCCCCCGCTCACTCCAAAAAGGAACAAAATCTGCATGTATTTCACTTTTAGCTTAAACCACAGCCTTACTTTATCTCCCCGAATTTGTTGCATACAGACTCATCTCGGATTATCCATTCTGTCTTGAAACGGGGATCTAACACTGACGCTAAAATGAGATGTTAATCAGTATAGTATATTCCATAGCGAATTGACACGTTGTTTGCCAATGTTTCTGCAAAAGCAGCGATGCCCATTGGAAGTGCAGCGTGAGTGTAATCGGTGAGCAGGGATTTGATTTCTGTGACAGCAGGGAGGATCATCCCCAGGTTCCCCAGCTCCTTCTGCATTTTGTGTGTGAGGTCTGCTAGTGGTGTCAGCACACTGACAAGGTGCGTCAGCTGCCGTACTTGATTCAGGGTGATGTTAGCAACATTAGACTTGAGTTTGTTTTACCATAACGGGTCTTTTTTGGAACAACCGGATGAACGACTGAATCATCCGCAGCTGGCTGCTCCATCGAATGGCGCAGGCATTTGTGGGGCGGACACCTAATTGGTCGGTTTCCTCTGTGCTCTTGCGTACACTTTTCACCAGGTGCCCGACTTTCACTAACAGCCTATTAATGTTGTCGTGCTTGTTAACGCCGTTTTTGATCGCCAGCTGAAGCATGTGAATGGGGCATCTCAGATGTAAATTTGACAAAGTAAAGTACTGATTTATCATAGTTTCTTGGGGAGTGTAGCCCCGGTTGAGCTGCGCTGGCGAAGTGTTGCATCCCTTCGCGTTCTCCTTTACTCAGCGGTTCATAGTCCATGAAAATCATTTCAAAAAATGCTACATCCAGCTCTCTTTTTCTCTCCCTTGTTATGGTTGGGCCTTTGCGTGCAGTGAATAAACTTTTGAATTCCTCAACCCTTTTCTCTTGTTGCTGCTGCTGCTCTCTCGCTCTATAAAATACAAATTCATGGACGACACAAATTAAATTAAACAGATGGATTCTGGGTAAGGCTTGAGCATGCTTCAGACTCGTGGTGTGAGCGAGCGAAATTGGAGCGAGACATAGGCGACGCTCCGTCCTTTTAAAAAATGCCGCTCTGCGCTCTGTTCAAAATCCGTCCGCTCACGCTCCACGCTCGCGCCCGCTCCACTCGCTCATATGCTCTGATATATACATGACTTGATGACAGCTTTGTACACTCTTGGCATTCTCTCAACCAGCTTCATGAGGTAGTCACCTGGAATGCATTTCAATTAACAGGTGTGCCTTGTTCAAAGTACATTTGTGGAATTTCTTTCCTTCTTAATGCATTTGAGCCAATCAATTGTGTTGTGACAAGGTAGGGGTGGTATACAGAAGATAGCCCTATTTGGTAAAAGACCAAGTCCATATTATGGCTAGAACAGCTCAAATAAGCAAAGAGAAACGACAGTCCATCATTACTTTAAGACATGAAGGTCAGTCAATAAGGAACATTTCAAGACCTTTGAAGGTTTCTTCAAGTGCAGTCGCAGAAACCGTCAAGCGCTATGATGAAACTGGCTCTCATGAGGGGCCACAGGAATGGAAGACCCAGAGATACCTCTGCTGCAGAGGAATAGTTCATTAGAGTTACCAGCCTCAGAAATTCAAGGAACAGACACATCTCAACATCAACTGTTCAGAGGGGACTGTGTGAATCAGGCCTTCATGGTCGAATTGCTGCAAAGAAACCACTACTAAAGGACACCAATAAGAAGAAGAGACCTCCTTGGGCCAAGAAACACGAGCAATTGACATTAGACCGGTGGAAATTTGTCCTATGGTCTGGAGTCCAAATTTGCGATTTTTGGTTCAATCCCTCGTGTCTTTTTGAGACGCAGTGTGGGTGAACGGATGATCGCCACATTTGTAGTTCCCACCGTAAAGCATGGAGGAGGAGGTGTTATGGTGGGGAGGTGCTTTGCTGGTGACACTGTCTGTGATTGATTTAGAATTCAAGGCAGACTTAACCAGCATGGCTACCACAGCCTTCCACAGCGATACGCCATCCCATCTGGTTTGGGCTCAGTGGGACTATCATTTGTTTTCAACAGGACAATGACCCAACACACCTCCAGGCTGTGTAAGGGCTATTTTACCTAGAAGGAGAGTGATAGAGTGCTGCATCAGATGACCTGGCCTCCACAATCCCCGACCTCAACCAAATTGCGATGGTTTAGGATGAGTCGGACGGCAGAGATGAAGGAAAAGCAGCCAACAAGTGCTCAGCATATGTGGGAACTCCTTCAAGACTGTTGGAAAAGCATTCCAAGTGAAGCTGGTTGAGAGAATGCCAAGAGTGTGCAAAAGCTGTCATCAAGGCAAAGGGTGGCTATTTGAAGAATCTCAAATATAAAATAAATGTTGATTTGGGTAACACTTTTTTGGTTACTACATGATTCCATATGTGCTATTTCATAGTTTTGATGTCTTCACTATTATTCTACAATGTAAAAAATTGTAAAAATAAAGAAAACCCTGGAATGAGTAGGTGTGTCCAAACTTTTACCTGTTAATTTAAATGCATTCCAGGTGACTACCTCATGAAGCTGGTTGAGAGAATGCCAAGAGTGTACAAACCTGTCATCAAAGCAAAGGGTGGCTATTTGAAGAAATAAAGAAAAAACCTTGAATGAGTAGGTGTTCTAAAACTTTTGACCGGTAGTGTAGGTAGCTAACTAGCTAATAGGAAGTTAGCAAGCTGGTGATATTTAATTCAATTAGCTAGCTACAGTATGTAAAATTAGCTAACTAGCGAACATTATGTTAGCAGCTCATTTGAGTTAGCCTTCACACTAAGTTTCTGTAGCAAGCTAGCTGCTAATAATACATGTATCATTTTCAAAATATATTTACTTAATTGAATAGGTTCACCCACTGCCTCCATTTTCTGGGTCCTTAGAAAAATGAAATAATGGGCAATCTTCCCAAAGTTTCCGGTGGTAGCAAAACGCAACCATTCATGTAGACAATTGGAGGACTTCCAACAGACTGACTTTGGTCTTCCAACATGGTGCCTGGTGCGGTTGCTAGGTGATTTGTGACGCAACTGCAAGCCCTCTATAGTATACTGCTTATGTCGCTTATGCCTGGGGACAGGCCTGCATAAGGGGTCGGGGCAGCGGGGGGGACGAAAGGCTGAGGCAGTGGTGAGATTTCGCTAATGTGCACCAGGCAGGCAGGAAACAGGAGAAAGGCATTTCCAGATAGAAACGGCTTCCCTAAATCACACGGGCAAGGCCGCCGAGTGATAACTTTGAAGTCGACACTTTCCTCTCAAACAAGGCAATTATACGACTTCAGTCAAGTTTATGCATCTACACTGAAAGGCAGCTACATGTTTTTCCTTAGTTACATAATGGTGGCTGCGTTTTGACAGGCAGACCAATTCTGATATTATTTTTAATAATTGGTCTTTTGACCAATCAGATCAGTTCTGAAAAATATCTAACGTGAAAAGATCTGAAGTGATTGGTCAAAAGACCAATTAGTTGAAAAATATCAGAATTGGGCTGCCTGTGTGAATGCAGAGACGCTCCTAACTCACTGCCCCCTGTAAGGCCTCCCTCCTTTCTAATTTAGTGTCTCCCCAAAACCAGACGGCAGAAAAATTACTGCGATGCCTTTTTTGAAAATAGAAAGATGTTTTGTAACCAGAATCACAAACATAGCACTACTACTTACGTTGTTTTCGGCTGTTTTTTAACCATCGAGAACTTTGTCCAATCAACTTGCCAGACAGGTTTCCATTAGCATGTCTAGAAAAAACACAGCACTTTGCTCTGGGTGTGCCCCCTCTATTTTCTCCACTTGGAGACACGGCTGTAATGACTTGTTTAAGGATAATAACAAGGGAAGACTCTCTGAGAAGCCCTACACCGCAAAGGCCAGCCTTGAGGCGAACGCCGCAACCACAGTGCAGTGCATAAGGGGAAGAAGAGAGGAACATAGAGGTGAGGAAAGGCAGACTGGGGTAGTAATTATGGGTTTATATTCCTGCCGACTCGAGTGCATCTGCACTCCTCTCACCTGCTCAGGGGGATGGGGATGAGCATGTGTGTGTGTCCAGTGTGTTTGTGTGTGTGTTTTAATGGAATGCAGGGCTGGAAGCCAGAGCATGCAGCAGGCAGACCCGACAAAGACAAGCGGGAGAAAGCAGGAAGGTAATTAAATTAGGGGTGGCACACCGGGAACCCAGAGCTTAAACGAGGCTCCAGGGATTGTGGGAGATCTGAGGCATTCAGTGTTTCCCTTATCTGAGAAACATAGGGGAAGACAGCTACGCAGGGGCTCTGTGGCATACATACACAATACAGTAAATGCGCCACAATTGAAAAGCAAATCATCATAATTACATTGTGATTCATAGGCGCAGTCCAACTGCTTACAATCAGTGTGTGCTGCTCGCACTGTGGCACACAATTGCTGGGTTGACAAGCATGACGTAATGTTAATTTGTTAGGTTTGTCGACCACCAGTGATGTGAAGCGACTAAACCAGGGTCATTCTTGTCAGGAGACTTGCAGAGGTGAAAATTTTTCTGAACACACCCATTTCAACTAATCAACTGATCATCAAGCCTTTCAATAGCTACAGTGCATTCGGAAAGTATTCAGACCCTTTGACTTTTTCCACATTTTGTTACGTTACTGTTAGGCCTACTGCTGCTAGGTAGCTCTCTCTCTGCTCTCTCCCTCCCCTCTGTCTGTCCTTGATTGCAGGAGTGAAGTCTGGTGTGCGGGAGTCAGGGTTCCAGCTGCAGCTCATTCACCATAATCACCTCAGCCTTTAAGACCCGGTCAAACTTTCCACTCATCGTCAGGATCATAGTCAAGACGACCATATATTTGGAACCTGACTCCTGCCTCCGCTTCACTCCTGCCACCACCATCCTGCTCTCCACTATCGGGCCTCTCCTTTGGACTCACCACGGACACTAGGACATTACGGTACCACACCTGCCCTGACCTGGATCTGTACCCTCCCTGTAACCTGGACTTGCTCTTCCCCATTTATTGGAAACCTGGACTATTGAACATTATAATAAACCTGTTAAAACTTCTCTGGCTTGGTGTACTTGTCTGCATTTGGGTTCTATCCAGTTAAATCATAACAGTATGATCTGACCAACATGAACCCAGCAGACAGTAGCTCGGATACCCCCCAGAGTGCACTCAGATTTGGACTGCCATAGCCAATCAGGGCATTCTACTTGGCCAACATGATACTCCTGTTTAAGACGATTGCTGAGGACAGTCAGGTGCTGCTTAATCAGGTTCAATTACTCACCAATCAAGTGTCTGCCCTTACTACCCCTTCAGCCCAGATCAGAGAGCCTTTTGTTCCTGCTCCAGAGCGCTATGACGGGAACATGGGAACCTGTGGCGATTTTTTGACTCAATGCTCGTTAGTGTTTGAACAACAGCCCCTCACCTACGCCTCAGAAAGAGCCCGTATTGCCTACCTTATCAACTCTACTAGCGGTTCCGCTCGTGCCTGGGGATCCGCGGTCTGGGAGAGTCGGTCGGACATTTGCAACGCTTACGTGGCCTTCACCACGGAGATGAGGAAGGTTTTTGACCACCCCGTACGAGGCAAGGAGGCTGCGAAAGGTTGTTTTCTCTTCGGCAGGGGGCCCGTGGTGGGCGGAGATGGCAGTGAGTTTCGGACTTTAGCAGCAGTGAGTGGTTGGAATGACGAGGCATTACAAGGAGTGTTCATCAATGCTTTGTCTGAGACTTTAAAAAGATGAATTGGTGTCATATGATGAATCGCCTACGCTGGATAATCTTATTTCACTCACTATCAGGTTGGATAATCGGATTCGGGAGCGCGCCGGGAGAGGAGTGTTAGTTCCAAGCAACCTGTCTGTCATCAACAAACTCCTCCCTGCATCGTCCCTACGGAGAGAGCCGTGTCTTCCCGAGTCGATACGAGGAGCACTGAACCCGAAGCCATGGAGGTGGGTGCGTGCACGGTTGTCCTCAGAGGAGCGTGCACGCGTATTCAGGCTCGGGTCTGCCTGTATTGTGGAGAAGCTGGTCATTTCGTTCCTTCCTGCCCAGTTCGTCCGGGAAAAAGGGCCGGCTCATCATTTATGGGAGAAGTTTTGGTGAGCCGAGCAGCGGATTCTTCCTCTTCTCCCCGCATTCTGCTCCAGGCATCCCTCCAGTGGCAGTCCCAGAATTTCTCTGTTAGTGCGCTGATTGACTCTGAGTGCCGACGAAAGCTTTTTGGATAGAGAGAGTGGGCTCAACAAAATGGATTTGGAGACTGTTCCTATGGACTGTCCGCTGCAGGCTAAGGGTCTAAATGGACAATTGTTGACCCGCATTACCCATCAGACTGTTCCTGTTTGTCTTAGAGTGTCGGGAAATCATCAGGAGAACATTCAATTCCATATTATCGACTGCCCACAGACTCCCCTGGTCCTTGGTATCCCCTGGCTCATAAAACACAATCCACACATTGATTGGGTGACAGGTAGCATTGTTTCATGGAGCACATTTTGTCATGTGAATTGTTTGTGTTCTGCTCAGACTCCTGCCAGTACTGTGCCTCAACCTCCACTGGAGTCCATGGATCTTTCTGCTGTTCCTGACGTGTATCATGACCTGGCATCCGTTTTCTGCAAACACAGAGCTACTTCTCTTCCTCCTCACCGGCCTTACGACTGCGCCATTGACCTCCAGCCAGGAGCCCCGGCTCCCCAGCAGTCGCCTGTACAATCTCTCCCGGCCGGAGACGGAGGCTATGGAGAACTACATTCGGGACTCCTTGGCGGCAGGTATTATGCGTCCTTCTTCGTCACCTGTAGGAGCGGGATTCTTTTTTGTTGCTAAGAAGGATAAGACCCTCAGACCCTGTATTGATTACCGTGGACTTAACAACATCACCATTAAGAACAAGTATTCTCTGCCTTTGATTAATTCTGCTTTTCCCCTCCTTCATGGTGCTACCATCTTTACGAAGCTGGATCTACGAAATGCGTATCACCTGGTGCGCATTCGTAAGGGTGATGAATGGAAGACTGCCTTCAACACACCCCCTTGGGACATTTTGAGTATCGGGTTATGCCTTTTGGGTTGTCTAATGCCCCTGCTGTTTTTCAGGCACTAGTCAATGATGTCCTTCGGGACATGTTGAATCGGTTTGTTTTTGTCTATCTGGATGATATCTTGATTTTCTCAGAGTCCTCCCAGGAACATGAACTGCATGTGCGCCAGGTGTTGCAAAGGTTGTTGGAGAACAAACTGTTTGTGAAGATGGAGAAATGTGAATTTCATGTGTCTGAGACCTCTTTTTGGGTTACATCATAGCTCAGGGGGAGCTGCGGATGGACCCAGCTAAGATCTCTGCTGTCACCCGGACTGGCCAGCTCCCTCTACCCGCAAACAACTTCAACGATTCCTGGGGTTTGCGAACTTCTATAGGAGGTTCATCAAGGACTACAGCCGCATTGCGGCGCCACTCACCGCTCCACCTCCATCTCACGACCGTTCGCTTGGAATGAAGGGGGCCGAATCAGCGTTCAAGAACTGAAACATCGCTCGCCTCGGCTCCCATTCTGATGCAGCCGGACCCCTACCGCCAGTTTGTCGTGGAGGTGGATGCATCCGACACTGGGGTAGGTGCAGTGTTGTCACAACGTTCTCCTGAAGATAACAAACTGCATCCCTGTGCTTTTCTCTCAAGGAAACTTTCTCAGGCAGAGAGGAATTATGATGTTGGAAATCGTGAACTGCTCGTCGTTAAGCTGGCTCTCGAGGAGTGGCGACATTGGTTGGAGGGCGGAACAACCCTTCATCGTTTGGACGGATCATTAAGAATCTGGCTTACCTCCAGTCAGCGAAGCAGCTCAACCCCCGTCAAGCCAGGTGGGCACTATTTTTTGGGAGATTCAATTTTTCTCTGTCTTACCGTCCTGGGTCACGCAACGTCAAGCCTGACGCCCTGTCTCGTGTTCATTCGGCTGTTGATACTGGTAGTAACCCTGAACCCATTTTGCCTCCTACCTGCAGTATTGCAGTCATCACATGTGACATCGAGGGGGATTGTTAGACAGGCTCAACATCATCAAGCTGACCCTGGGAGGGGTCCTCCCTAACCGGATGTTTGTCCCTGAGTCTGCTCGCTCCCAGGTACTTCAGTGGGCTCACTCGTCTCCTTACCTGTCACCCTGGAGTTTCGCGGACCCTTGACTTTGTGCGACGGAAGTTCTGGTGGGCCACGATGGAGGCGGACACTCGAGCCTTCATTGCTGCTTGTACGGTATGTGCAGCTAAAAAACTCCACCCAGGCCAGCGCTGGTCATCTACGACCTCTACCTATACCCAGCCGGCCCTGGTCGCATATCGCTATGGATTTTGTCACTGGACTTCCCCCCTCATCTGGTAAGACTGTCATTCTTACGGTGATTGATCGTTTTTCTAAGTTCGGCTCATTTTGGCCCTACCTAAACTGCCCACTGCCAGAGAGCGGCTGATATTTTGGTTGAACATGTGTTCCGCTCTCATGGTCTACCCACGGATATTGTCTCTGACAGGGGTCCCCAGTTTGTCTCCCAGGTGTGGAAAGCTTTCTGTAAAGCTTTGGGCATTACATCCAGCCTGTCCTCTGGATATCACCCCCAGACCAACGGGCAAGCCGAGAGAAGCGAACCAGGAGATGGAGACCGCACTTCGCTGTGTCACTGGGTCTAACCCTGGGTCATGGAGCTCCATGCTCCCCTGGGTGGGAATATGCTCATAACACCTTGACTAACGCTTCCCCTCTGGTTTGTCTCCTTTCTGTGTGCTCTGGGTTATCAACCTCCCTGTTCCCTTCCCAAGAGAGGGAACTTGGTACCCCTCGGTGCAGTCCCACATGCGCCGCTGCTGCAAGGTCTGGAGGAAGGCCAGGGTAGCTCTGTCCCGAGCTCGGCGTACATGCAGAGGCAAGCCAACCGTCACCGGTCCCAGGCTCCCGGTTACTCTCCTGGTCAAGAGGTATGGCTGAAGTCACGGGACCTTCCATTGAAGGTGGAGTCGAAGAAGATGGCGCCTCGTTTTATAGGACCGTTCAAGATACTGTCTATTGTTAACCCCTGCGCGGTTAAGCTACAGCTTCCTGCCTCCTACGGGTTCATTCCACCTTTCATGTTTCCCAGATTAAGCCTGTGTCGGTTAGCCCTTTGTGCCCCGCCCTCTCGTCCCCCTCCTCCGCCCAAGATCGTGGGTGGGGGTCCGGTCTACACTGTCCGGCGACTTCTGGATGTTCGCCGCGGGGTCGTGGTTTCCAGTACCTGGTGGATTGGGAGGGTTATGGTCCTGAGGAACGTTCCTGGGTGCCCAGGAGCTTCATTGTGGATCCTGCTCTGGTTCGTGAGTTTCATAGGTTACATCCTGATAAACCCTGTCGGCCGCCAGGTGGCGTCCGTAGAGGGGGGTACTGTTAGGCCTACTGCTGCTAGGTAGCTCTCTCTCTGCTCTCTCCCTCCCTCTGTCTGTCCTTGATTGCAGGAGTGAAGTCTGGTGTGCGGGAGTCAGGGTTCCAGCTGCAGCTCATTCACCATAATCACCTCAGCCTTTAAGACCCGGTCAAACTTTCCACTCATCGTCAGATCATAGTCAAGACGACCATATATTTGGAACCTGACTCCTGCCTCCGCTTCACTCCTGCCACCACCATCCTGCTCTCCACTATCGGGCCTCTCCTTTGGACTCACCACGGACACTAGGACATTACGGGTACCACACCTGCCCTGACCTGGATCTGTACCCTCCCTGTAACCTGGACTTGCTCTTCCCATTTATTGGAAACCTGGACTATTGAACATTATAATAAACCTGTTAAAACTTCTCTGGCTTGGTGTACTTGTCTGCATTTGGGTTCTATCCAGTTAAATCATAACA